>NW_027206024.1:8506250-9187500 GCF_024711535.1 Dipodomys merriami
GGTTAGGTTTAGATTGAGTGTAAGTGTGAGGGTTAGGGTTCGGGTGAGGGTTAGACTGCGGTTAGGCTGAGGGTAAGCGTTAGGGTGAGGTTTAGGTTGAATGTTAGGCTTAAGGTTAGGATGAAGGTAAGGGTTAGGGTGTGGGTTAGGGTTAGGTTTAGCTTTAGTGTTAGGGTGAGCGTGAGTGTTCGGGTGAGGGATAGGGTAAGGGTTAGGGATAGGGTGAGGGATAGGTTTAGTCTGAGTGTTAGGGTTAGTGTGAGGATAAGGGTTAGGGTGAGGTTTAGGTTGATGGCGAGGGTTAGGTTAGCGTTCGGGATAGGTTGAGGGTTAGGCTGAGTGTTAGGGTTAGGGTGAGGGTTAGGTTTAGGGTTAGAGTGAGGGTTAGGTTTATGGTGATGTTTAGGGTGTGGGTGAGTGTAAGGGTGAAGGTGATGGTGAGGGTGAGTTTTAGGGTGAGGATGAAAGTGAGGGTGAGGGTTACGGTTAGGGTTAGGGTTATGGTGAGGTTTAGGGGTAGGGTTAGAGTGAGGGTTAGGGTTAGGGTGATGTTTAGGGTGAGGGTGAGTGTAAGATTGAGGGTGAGGGTGAGGGTGAGGTTTAGGGTGTGGGTGAGAGTGAAGGTGAGTGTTATGGTTATGGTTAGAGTTAGGGTTAGGGTGAGGTTTAGGGTTAGAGTTAGGGTGAGTTTTAGGTTTAGGTTGATGATTGTGGTGAGGGTGAGTTTTAGGGTGAGGTTTAGGTTTCGGGTGAGGGTGAGGTTTAGGGTTTGATTTAGGGTGAGGGTTAGGGTGAGTGTTAGAATGAGGGTTAGGCTGAGGGATAGTTTTAGGTTTAGTGTGAGCATTAGGTTTAGTGTGAGGGTTACGGTTAGGGACAGAGTTAGGTTTATTGTGAGGATAAGGGTTAGGGTAATTTTTAGTGTGATGGTGAGGGTTAGGGTTAGCATTAGGGTTGGGGTGAAGGTAGGGTGAGCGTTAGGTTTAGGGTTAGGGTGAGGTTGAGGGTTAGGGTTAGTGTTAGTTTTAGGGTGATGGTGAGGGTTAGATTTAGAATTAGGGTTAGGATTAGTCTTAGGGTGAGGGTGAGGTTTAGGATCATGGTTAGGGTGAGGGTTAGGTGTAACATTAGGGTTAGGGGTAGGGTTAGGGTGAGTGTAAGGATTAGGGTTAGTGTTAGAGTGAGGGTGAGTGTGAGGGTTAGGGTTAGGGTTAGGGCTAATGGTAATGGTGAGGGTAAGATTGAAGGTGAGGGTGAGGGAGAAGTTGAGGGTTTCAGTTAGGTAAGGTTTAGGGTTTGTGTTAGGTTGAGGATTAGGTTGAGGTTGAGGGTTAGTTTGAGTGTTAGGGTTACGGTTAAGGTTAGTGTTAGGGTTAGGGTGAGGGTGAGGTTTAGGGTTATGTTTAGGTTGAGGGTTAGGGTTAGGGTGAGGCTGAGGTTTCGGGTGAGGATAAGCGTTCATGTTTGGGTGAGGGTTAGGGTGTGGATGAGCGTTCAGGTTCGGATGAGTGTTAGTGTGATGGTGAGGGTGAAGGTGAGGGTGAGGGTTAGGGTTAGGGTTAGGGTGAGGGTTAGGGTTAGGTTTAGGGTTAGTGTGTGGGTTAGGTTTCGGGGTAGGATTAGGGTTAGGTTGTGCATTAGGGTTAGTGTGAGGGTTAGGGTTAGTGTTAGGGTTAGTGTGAGGATAAGGTTTAGGGAAAGTTTAGGGTGAGGGTTAGGGTTAGCATTAGGGTTAGGGTGAGGGTTAGGGTAAGGGTTAGGTTCAGGTTGAGGTTTAGGGTAAGGGTTAGTGTGAGGGTTAGGGTGAGGGTTAGGGTTAGGGTTAGGATTAGTGATAGGATGAGGATCAGGTTTTGGTTAAGTGATAAGTTGAGGGTTAGGTTTAGGGTTAGGGATAGGGGAAGTATTAGGTTTGGATTAGGATTAGGGTGAGGTTTAGGTTGAGGTGTAGGTTTAGGGTTAGGGTGAGGGTTAGGTTTAGTGTGAGTGTTAGGGTTAAGGTAAGGGTTAGGGTGAGGGTAAGTTTTAGGGTGAGGGTAAGGTTTAGGGTGAGGTTAAGGGTTAGGGTGTTGGTTAGTCTGAGGGTGAGGGTTAGGTGTAGCAGTAGGTTTAGGGTATGGTTAGGGTGAGGGTTAGGTTTAGGATTAGGGTTAGGGTGAGGGTGAGGGTGAGTGTTAGGGTTAGGATTAGGGTGATGGTTAGGGTTAGGGTGAGGGCTAGGTTGAGGGTGAGGTTTAGGTTGAGGTTCAGGGTGAGGGTGAGGGTTTCAGCTAGGCAAGTGTTACAGTTAGTGTTAGGGTTAGGATTAGGGTGAGGTTGAGTGTTATTTTGAGGTTTTGTTTTAGGGTGAGGGTGAGGGTTAGGGTTAGGGTTAGGTTGAGGGGTAAGGATAGGGTTAGGGTGAGGTTTAAGGTAAGTGTGAGTTTTAGGGTTAGGTTTAGGGTTAGTGTGAAGATAAGGGTTAGGGTGGGGTTTAGGGTGAGGCTGAGGGTTAGGGTTAGCCTTAGGGTTAGGGTGAGGGTGAGGGTTATGTTTAGGGTGATGTTTACAGTGAGGGTGAGTGTTAGGGTGGGGGTGAGGGTTAGGGTTAGGATTATGTTTAGGGTTAGGGTTAGGGTGAGGGTTAAGCTTAGTTTGAGGGAAAGGGTTAGCGTTAGGTTTAGGATGAATTTTAGGGTTAGAGTTCGGGAGATGATAAGTTTATGGTGAGGTTTAGGGTGAGGGTGATGAATAGGGTTATGGTGAGGGTTAGGGTTAGGTTTAGGGTGAGGTTTAGGTTTAGTGTGAGGTTTAGGGTTAGGGTTAGTGTTAAGGTTAGGGTGAAGTTGAGAGATAGGGTTAGGGTGAGGGTTAGGGTGAGGTTTAGGGTTAGGGTTATGGTGAGGTTTAGGTTTAATGTCAGGGTTAGGGTTAGGGTTAGTGTGAGGATAAAGTTTAGGGTGAGGATAAGGGTGAGTGTGAGGATTAGAGTTAGCGTTAGGGTTATGGTGAGTGTTAGGGTGATTTTTAATGTGAAGGGTAGGGTTAGTGTGAGGGTGAGGATTAGAGTTCGCCATAGGGTTAGTGTGAGGGTTAGGGTGAGGGTTAGGTTTAGGGTGAGGGTTATCGTTAGGTTCAGGGTGAGGGTAAGGGTTAGAGTGAGGGTTAGGGTGAGGGTGAGTGTTAGAAATAGCATTAGGGTTAGGGTTAGTGTTAGGGTGAGGGTTAGGTTGAGGTTTAGGGTTAGGTTCAGGGTTAGGGTGAGGGTGAGTTTGAGGGTTAGAGTTAGGGTTAGGGTGAGGGTTAAGGTTAGGGTGAGGGTTAGAGTGACGGTGAGGCTAAGGGTTAGGGTGAGGGCTAGGGTTAGGGTTAGTGTTAGGGTGAGGTTTAGGTTTAGTGTGAGGGTGAACTTGACGTTTAGGTTTAGGTTTAGGCTTAGGTTTAGGGTTAATCATAGGGTGAGCGTGAGGGTTAGGGTCAGAGTTAGTTTTAGGGTGAGGTTTAGGGTTATGGTTAATGGTTAGGGTGAGTGTGAGGGTGAGGGATATGGTGAGGTTGATGGTGAGGATGAGGGTGAGGGTGAGAGTTTTGTTTAGGGTTAGTTTTATGGTTAGTGTTAGGTTTAGAGTTAGGGTGATGGTGAGGGTTAGGGTTTGAATTAGTGTTAGGGTTAGGGTTAATATTGAGGTTGATGTTGAGGCTAAGGGTGAGGGTGAGTGTTAGGGTGAGGTTTAGGGTGAGGTTGAGGTTTACAGTTTGCATTAGGGTTAGTGTTAGTGTTAGGGTGAGGGTTAGGGTTAGGATTAGGTTGAGGGTAGAGTATTGTTGAGGGTGAGAGTTAAGGTTAGGATTAGTTTTAGGGTGAGGGCTAGGGTGAGGGTTAGGGTTATGGTGAGGGTGAGGGTTTCGGTTAGGTAAGGCTTAGGGTTAGGGTTAGGGTGAGGATTAGGCTGAGGGTGAGTTTTAAGGTGAGTGTTAGGGTTAAGGTGAGGTTAAGGTTAGGGTTAGGGTAAAGGTTACGGTTAGGGTGATGTTTATTGTGAGGGTGAGGGTTAGGGTGAGGGTTAGGCTGATGGTGAGGGTGAGGGTGTAGATGAGGTTAAGGATTAGGGTGAGGTTTAGGGTGACAGTGAGGGTTAGGGTGAAGTTGAGGGATAATGTTAGGGTTAGTGTGAGGGTTAGGTTTAGGGTTATGATGAGTGGTAGGCTGAGGGGTAGGGTTAGGGTTAGGGTGAGGGTTAGGGTTAATGTGTTAGGGTTAGTGTTAGGGATAGTTGGAGGATAAGGTTTAGGGTTACGTTTAGGGTGAGAGTGAGGGTTAGAGTTAGCCTTAGATTTATGGTGAGAGTTAGGGTGTGGCGTAAGGTGAGGGTTAGGGTTAGTATGACAGTGAGGGTTAGAGTTAGGTTTAGGGTGAGGGTTAGTGCTAGGCTGAGGTTTAGGGAAAGGTAAGGGTGGGGGTGAGGTTTCAGGTGAGGGTGAGTTTTAGGGTGTAGGTGACGGTTAGGGTTAGGCTGAGGGTTAATGTGATGGTGAGGGTTAGGATGAGGTTGAGGGTTAGATTTGTGGTGTGTATTACGGTTAGGGTTAGGGTTAGGGTTATGATGAGGGTAAGGATTAAGATAAGGTTTAGGGTGAGGATGAGGTTGAGGGATAGCGTTAGAATTAGGGTGAGGTTTTGGGTGAGGGTTAGGCTTAAGGTTAGGCTTAGGGTGATGGTGAGGATTAGAGTTAGGGTTGAGGTAAGGGTGAGTATAAGTTTTAGGGTGAGGGTGAGGTTAGGGTTAGGTTGAGGGTTAGGGTGAGGGTTCGGGTTCGGGGGAGTTTTAGGGTGTGGGTGAAGGTTAGGGTTAGGGTGAGGGTTAAGGTGACAGTGAGGGTTAGGGTTTGGGTGAGGGTTGGGTTTACGGTGAGTGTTAGGGTGAGGGTTAGTGTTAGGGTTAGTGTGAGGATTATGGTTAGGGTTAGGGTTATGTTGAGGGTAATGTTTAGGGTGAGGTTTATTATGAGTGTGAGGGATAGGGTTAGCGTTGGGGATAGGGTGAGGTTTAGGGTTAGTGTGAGCGTGAGAGTTAGGTTTAGGGTTAGGGTTAGGGTAATGGTGAGGGTGAGGGCAAAGTTTAGGTTTTGGTATAGGGTTGGGGTTAGGGTGAGGGTCAGGGTTAGGCTTAGGGTTAGAGTTAGGGTGAGGGTGAGGGTGAGGATTAGGGTTAGGTTTAGGATTAGGGTTAGGGTTAGAGTTAGGTTGAGGGTGAGGATGAGGGTGAGGGTTAGGGTTAGTGTTAGGATGAGGATTTGGGTTAGGGTTAGGGTTAGGTTCAGGGTTAGAGTTAGGATTAGGAAGAGATTGTGGCTGAGGTTTAGGGTGAGGGTTAGGATGAGGGGTAGGCTTAGTGTGAGGATTAGTATTAGGGTTAGGGTTAGGATTAGGATGAGGTTAAGGTTTAGGGTGAGGGTTAGGGTGAGGTTTAGTGTTAGGGGTAGGTTTAGGGTTAGGGTGAGTGTAAGGGTTAGAGTGAGGGTTAGGGTGAGTGTGAGGGTTAGGGTGAGGGTAAGGGTTAGGGTGAGGGTTAGTGTGAGCCTGAAGGGTAGGTTTAGGGTTAGTGTTATGATTAGGATAAGGGTGAGGGTGAGAGTTAGGTTTAGGGTGAGGTTTAGGGTTAGGATGAGGGTTAGGGTTAGGTTTAGGGTTAGGGTAAGTGTGAGCATGAGGGTTAGGGTTAGGGTTTGGGTTAGGTTTAGGATGAGGGTGAGGGTGATGGTGAGTGTTAGGGATAGGTTTAGGGTTATACTTAGGGTGTGGGTGTGGGTGAGGTTTAGGGTTCGGTTTAGGGTTAGGGTTAGGGTTAGGGTTTGGGTGAGGGTGAGCATGAGGGTTGCGTTAGGTTTAGGGTTATGCTTAGGGTGATGGTGGGGGTGAAGTGTAGGTTAAGGATTAGGGTTAGGGTGATGCTGGGGGTGAAGGATAGGTTTAGAATTATGGTTAGGGTGTGTGTGAGGGTTAGTGTGAGGGTTAGAGTTTGGGTGAGGGTTCGGGTTAGGGTTTTTTGTGATGGTTAGGGTTAAGGTGAGGTTTAGGGTGAGGGAGAGGCTTAGGGTGAGGGTTAGGGTGAGGTTGAGGTTGAGCGTTAGGTTGTGGGTGAGGGTAAGTTTTAGGGTGAGGATTAGGGTGACGGTGAGGGTTAGGGTCACTGTGAGGATTAGGCTTAGCTTTAGGGTGAGTTTTAGTGTTAGGTTGAGGGGTAGGATTAGGGTTAGGGTGAGTGTTAGGGTTACTGTGAGTGTTAGGGTTAAGTATAGGGTTAGGGTTAGTTTGAGGGTAAGGGTTAGGGTGAGGGTTAGGGGGAGGGTAAGGTTTAGGGTTAGCATTAGGGTTAGGGTGAGTGTTAGCATGTGGTTTTGGGTTAGGGTTAGGCATAGGGTTAGGGTGAGAGTTAGGGTTAGGGCTAGGGTGAGGGTAAGGGTGAGAGTGAGGGTGAGGTTGAGGGTTTCGTTTTTGTAAGGGTTAGGCTTAGGGTTAGGGTGAGGATTAGGGTGAGGGTGAGGGTTAGGTTGAGGGTTAGGGTTAGGGTTAGCTTTAGGGTGAGGATTAGAATTAGGGTTAGGGTTATGGTGAGGGTAAGTATTAGGGTGAGGTTTACGGTGAAGTTGAGGTTTAGGGTTAGGGTTAGAGTGAGGGTTAGGGTTAGGGTGAGGTTTAGGGTGAGGTGAGGTTTAGGGTTTGTCTTAGGGTTACGGTTAGGGTGAGGGTTAGGGTGACAGTGAGGGTTAGGGTGAGGGTGAGGGTTAGGGTTAGGGTTAGTGTGAGGTTAAAGTTTAGGGTGAAGGTGAGGTTTAGGATTAGGGTTAGGGTTAGGGTGAGGTCTAGGGTGAGGTTTGCCTGTTAGTGTGAGAGTGAGGGTGAAGGTGAGTGTTTTGTTTAGTTAAAGGTTATGGTTATTGTTAGGGTGAGGATTAAGTTGATGGTGAGGGTTAGTGTGAGGGTTAGGGTTAGTGTGAGGGTTATGGTTCGGATGAGGGTGAGGGTTAGTGTGTGTGTGAGGGTTAGGCTGAGTGTGAGGGTTAGGGTTAGGTTTCAGGTGAGGGTTTGGGTTAGGGTTAGAATGAGGGTTAGGCTTAGGGTGAGGGGTAGGGTTAGTGTTAGGGTGAGGGTTAGAGTTAGTGTGGGGGTTAGGGTTGGGGTTAGGGTTAGGGTTTGTGTGAGGATAAGGTTTAGGGTGAGTGTTAGGGTGGGGTTTAGGGTAAGCGTTAGGGTTAGGGTTAGGGTTAGGGTGAGTGGTATTGTTAAGGGTAGTTTTAGGGTGAGGGTAAGTGTTAGCGTTAGTGTTAGGGTAAGGTTTAGGGTTAGGGTGAGGTTTAGGGTAAGGGTTAGGGATAGGGTGAGTATGAGGGTGAGGGTTATGGTTAGGCTTAGGGTGAGGTTTAGGGTTAGGGTTCGGGTTAGGGTTATGTTTAGGGTAAGGATTAGGGTTAGTGTGAGGGTTAGGGTTTGGTTTAGGGTGAGTGTTAAGGTTAGGGTTAAGGTGAGGGTGTGGGTAAGGATGAGGGTTAGGGTTAGGGTTATGGTTATGGTTAGTGTGAGGGTGAGGTTGAGGGTTAGGGTTTGGATTACATTTAGTTTTAGGGTTAGGCTGAGGGAGAGGTTTAGGATTAGGGTTAGGTTTAGGGTGAGTGTGAGGATTAGGGTTAGGTTTAGGTTGAGGGTTAGGGTTAGGGTTTGTGTTAGGGTGAGGGTGAGGGTGAGGTGAGGGTTTCGGTTAGGTAAGTGTTATGGTTAGGTTAGACTGAGTAATAGGTTGACGGGGAGGGTTAAATTGAGGGTTAGCATTAGGGTGAGGGTTAGGGTTAGGCTTAAGGTGAGTTAGGTTTAGCGTGATGTTTAAGGTGAAAGTAAGGGTTAATGTGAGTGTGAGGGTTAGGGTTAGAGTTAGGGTTAGGGTGAATGTTAGGGTGAGGGTAAGGTTTTGGGTGAGGGTGAATTTTAGGGTGTGGGCGAGGGTTAGGTTGAGGGCGAGGATTAGGGTTAGGATTAGGGTTTTGTTGAGGGAAAGGTTTAGGGTTAGAATTAGGGATAAGGTGAGGATTAGTGTTAGTGTGACTGCTAGGTTTAGGTTTAGGTTGAGGATTAGGTTTAGTGTGATTTTTATGGTGAGAGTGAGTGCTAGGGTGAGGGTGAGGATGAGGGTTAGGGTTAGGGTTAGGTTTAGGTTTAGGATGAGACTGAGGGTGAGGTGGGGGTTAGTGTTCGGAAGAGAGTGAGGTTCAAGGTGAGGGTTAGGGCGAGGGTCTGGCTTAGGGTTAGGGTAAGGGTGAGGGCTACATTTAGAGTGAGGGTTAGGGTTAGGGTTAGTTTTAGAGTTAGGGTGATGGTAAGGGTTAGGGTTATGGTGATTGTTAGGGTTAGGGTTAGGGTTAGGGTGAGGGTGAGGGTGAGGGTTAATATTAGGGTTATTGTGCAGGTTAAGGTTAGGGGGAGGGCTAAGGTGAGGGTGAGGGTTAGGGTGAGGGTGAGGGTTTCATTTAGTTAAAGGATAGGTTTATGGTTAGGGTGAGGATTAGGGTGAGGGTGAGGGTTAGGTTGAGGGTTAGGGTTAGGGTTAGCTTTAGGGTTAGTGTTAGTGTGAGGATAAGGGTTAGGTTGAGGAGGGTTAGGGTTAGCGTTAGGGTTAGGGTGAGCGTTAGGGTGAGGGTTAGGTTTAGGGTGAGGTTTAGGGTTATGGCTAGGGTGAGGGTTTGGGTTAGGGTGTGTTTATGGTGAGGGTGAGTGTTAGGGTGAGGGTTAGGTTGAGAATTAGGTTTATGGTTAGGGATAGGGTTATGGTGAGAGTGAGTGTGAGGGTGAGGGTTAAGGTTCGGGTGCGGGTGAGGGTGAGGGTGAGGTTTAGTGTGAGCGTCAGGGTTAGGTTTAAGGTTGCGGTGAGGTTGAGGGTTAAAGTTAGGGATCGGGCTCCAATGAGGGAGAGGGTTAGGGTGAGGGTGAGGGTGAGGGTTTGGGTTAGGTAAGGGATAGGGTAGGGTTATGGTGAGGATTAGTGTGAGGCTGAGGATTAGGTTGAGTGTTAGGGTAAGGGTGAGTGTTAGGGTTAGGCTTAGGTTGAGGGTTAGGGTTAGGGTGATATTTCCGGTGAGGTTGAGGGTTACGTTGAGGGTGAGGTTGAGGATTAGGTTTAGCGTTAGGTATAGGATGAGGGTTAGGGTTAGAGTGTCTTTATGGTGAGGGTGCGTGTTAGGGTGAGGCTGAATTTGAGTGTTAGGTTTAGGGTTAGGGTGAGAGTGAGGGTGAGGGTGAGTTTTAGGTTTAGGTTGAGGGTGAGGGTGATCGTTAGGGTGAGGGTCAGGGTTATTGTTACGTTTAGGGTGAGGTTGAGGTTTAATGTTAGGGTGAGGGTGAGGGTGAGGGTGAGGTTTAGGGTGACGGTGAGGTTTAGGGTGAATGTGAGGGTTAGGGTTAGGTTTAGGGTGAGCATTAGGGTTAGGGTAGTTGTGAGGGTTAGGAGTAGGGTTAGGGTAAGGTTTAGATTCAGTGTGAGGGTTAGGGTTAGGGTTAGGTTGAGGGTAAGGGTTTGGGTGAGTGTTAGGGTGATGGTGAGGGTTAGGGTGAGGGTGAGTGTTAGAGTTATGGTTAGGCTTAGGGTGAGGTTTAGGATGAGGGTAAGGGTGAATGTTAGATTTAAGATTAGGCTTAGGTGTTGGGTTAGGCTTAGGGTGAGGTTGAGGGTGACGGTCAGAGTTAGGTTTCGGGTGTGGGTTAGGGTTAGGGTTAGGATTAGGGTGAGGGTGAGGGTGAGCTTTAGGTTGAGGGTGATGGTGAGGGTGAGGGTGACGGTTAGGGTTAGATTTAGCGTGAGGTTTAGGGTTATGGTTAGGGTTAGGGTGAGTGTAAGTGTGAGGGTTAGGTTAAGGGTGATGGTGAGATTGAGGCTGAGGGTGAGGGTTAGTGTTTGGGTGAGTGTTAGGGATAGGGTTAGGGTTAAGGTTAGGGTTAGGGTTAGGTTTAGGATGAGGGTTAGGCTGAGGGTTTGGGTTAGGGTTAGGGTGAGTGTAAGGGTTAAGGTGAGGGTGAGGGTGAGGGTTAGGTTTAGGATTAGGGTTAGGGTTAGAGTGAGGGTTAGGGATAGCGTTAGGGTTAGGGTGAGGGTTTTGTTTAATGGTAAGTTTAGAGTTAGGTTGAGGGTGAGGGTGAGGGTTAGGATTTATATTATGTTTAGGGTTAGAGTTAGGCTGAGGGTGAGGGTGAGGGTAAGGCTTAGGTTGAGTGTTAGGGTTAGCGATTTGGTGAGGGTTAGGGTTAGGTTGAGTTTTAGGGTGAGGTTGAGGTTTAGGGTGAGGGTTAGGGTGAGGGTGATGTTGAGCGTTAGGCTGTGGGTGAGGGTTAGGTTTAGGGTGAGGTTTAGGGTGACGGTGAGGTTTAGTGTGACTGTGAGGGTTAGGGTTAGTTTTAGGGTGAGTGTTAGGGTTAGAGTTATGGTGAAGCTTAGTGTGTGGGTTAGGATTAGGGTTAGGGTGAGGTTTAGGGTTAGTGTGAGTGTGAGGGTGAGGGTTAGGGTTAGGTTGAGGGTAAGGGTTAGGGTGAGTGTTAGAGTTATTGTGAGGGTTAGGGTGAGGGTGAGGGTTAGATTTACGGTTAGGCCTAGGGTGAGGTTTAGGTTTATTGTGAGGGTGAGGGTTAGATTTAGGATTAGGCTTAGGTGTAGGGTTAGGCTTAAGGTGAGGGTGAGGGTGAGGGTTAGAGTTAGGTTTCGGTTGAGGTTTAGGCTTAGGGTTAGGATTAGGGTGAGGGTGAGTGTGAGGATTAGGTTGAGAGTGATCGTGAGGGTGAGGGTGAGGTTTAGATTTAGGGTGAGGGTTAGGGTTCGGATTAGGGTGTGAGGGTGAGGATTAGGGTGATGGTGATGCTGGGGTTGAGGGTGAGGGTGAGAGTTAGTGTTTGGGTGAGGGTTAGGTTTAGGGTTAAGGTTAGAGTGAGGATTACTGTTAGGGTTAGGGTTAGGATGAGGGTTAGGCTGAGGGTTTCTGTTAGGGTTAGGGTGAGGTTAAGAGTTAGAGTGTGCAATGGTGAAAAACTAAAGTCATTTCCTCTTAACTCAGGAACAAGACAAGGATGCCCACTCTCTCCACTTCTCTTCAATCTAGTATTAGAATGCCTAGCTACAGCAATAAGACAAGATGCAGACATAAAGGGGATCCAAATAGGGAAAGAAGAAATAAAACTCTCCCTCTTTGCAGATGACATGATCTTGTATTTAAAGAATCCCATAGACTCCACTCCCAAATTACTCAAGCTGATTCAAAACTTTGGCAAAGTAGCAGGTTATAAAATTAACCCCCCAAAATCAATGGCTTTTCTATATGCCAACAATGAGAAAAGTGTGGCTGAAATTAGGAAAGCAACTCCATTTGTAATAGCCCCACAAAAAATAAAATACCTAGGAATTAACTTAACCAAAGAAGTGAAGGACCTCTATGATGAAAAGTTTAAAATCTTGAAAAAGGAAATCAACACAGAACTTAAAAAATGGCAAAACCTCCCATGCTCCTGGATTGGCAAGATTAACATCGTGAAAATGGCAATACTTCCCAAGGCTATCTACAAATTCAACGCGATACCTATCAAAATTCCACCCTCATTCTTCAAGGAAATAGAGGAGGCAATCCAAAAATTCATATGGAATAATAAAAGACCCCGAATAGCAAAAACCCTCCTCAACGGAAAGAACACTGCTGGAGGAATATCAATACCAAATTTCAAACTCTACTATAAAGCCATAGTAATCAAAACAGCTTGGTATTGGCATAAGAACAGACCTCAGGACCAATGGAATAGAATTGAAAACCCAGAAATTAACCTACAGACCTATAGCCATCTAATCTTCGATAAGGAAGCTAAAACAATAGAATGGAAGAAAGACAGCCTCTTCAGTAAATGGTGCTGGCAAAATTGGTTAACTACATGTAGAAAACTAAACTAGATCCTTATATATTACCCTGCACCAGAATCAACTCCAAATGGATCAAAGACCTTGAACTCAAAGCAGACACTCTGAAAACATTACAGGGTGGAATAGGAGAAACCCTAGGTCTCCTTGGCTCAGGTCGAAATTTTCTGAATAGAGACCCGGAAGCACAACAAATCAAAGAAAGGTTGGACAAATGGGATTGCATAAGATTGCAGAGCTTCTGCAGGGCAAATGACATAGCTGGCAAGATCAATAGAAAGCCCACCGATTGGGAGAAGATCTTTACTAGCCATACAACGGACAAGGGTCTCATATCTAAAATATACTTGGAACTCAAAAAATTAAACCACCCAACAACAAATCCTCAAAGAATCAACTGCCCAATAAATAAGTGGGCGAAAGACTTAAAGAGAAGCTTCTCTGAAGAAGAAAGAAGGATGGCCAATAGACACATGAAGAAATGTTCAACATCCCTAGCCATAAAAGAAATGCAAATCAAAACAACATTGAGATATCACCTCACTCCAGTTAGAACAGCAAAAATCAAGAACTCTAACAACAACAGATGCTGGAGGGGATGTGGACAGAAAGGAACCTTACTTCATTGTTGGTGGGAATGTAAACTTGTTCAACCACTTTGGAAAGCAGTATGGAGGTTCCTCAGAAGACTTCACATAGATCTCCCCTATGATCCAGCAATCCCACTTTTGGGCATTTACCCAAATGTTTACAAACAAGACCACACTAAAGCTACCAGCACAACTATGTTTATTGCAGCATTATTTACCATAGCTAAGATATGGAACCAACCCAGATGCCCCTCAGTAGATGAATGGATCAAGAAAATGTGGTATATATACACAATGGAATTCTATGCCTCCATCAGAAAGAATGACATTTCCCCATTTGTTAGGAAATGGAAAGGTTTGGAAAAAATTATATTAAGTGAAGTAAGCCAGGCCCAAAGAAACATAGGTCCCATGGTTTCCCTTATTTGCAATATCTAGTGTAGGTATGAATCAAGCGGAAAAGGTCAGATAATGTGATGTTAGGAAAATGAACCCTTAAATATGTATTTTAATGTTTTCGTTTCTTTCATGCATGTGTTTCTAACGCATTTATAAGATTATTTCTTTGTTGCTTTGTATGTCCCTCCCCCACAGTGTAACCCCCGCTTTCACTATATTTGATGTCAGTATAACATGTGGAGGAGATGGGGACAAAATGTCGTTTAAGGATTCAGGTGGACCTGTTGCAACAATGAGAAGTACAAAATGTCATGTCAAAACCAGGTTTACAATGTCGGTGGGGGGGGGAGGGGGGTATAATTGGGTGGGGGGAGGGGGGTAAAATTGGGTGGGGGGAGGGGGGAGGCGGGGAAGGGAAGTGAAGGGTAAACAAAGGAGGAGGCTGCAATGCTTGGTAAGAAATGTATGCATTATCCTGCCCATGTAATTGTAGCCCCCCTGTACAGTATGTTCTCAAATAAAATAAAATACAATTAAAAAAAAAAAAGAAATGAACTCATTATCTTGCCCATGTAATTGTAACCCCTCTGTACAGTATTTTCACAATAAAAATGAATAAAAAAAAAAAAAAACAACCAAAAAAAAAAAAAGAGTTAGAGTGTGGGTGAGGGTGAGGGTTAGGTTTAGGATTAGGTTTAGGGTTAGGGTGAGGGTTAGGGATAGGGTTAGGTTTAGGGTGAGAGTTTTGTTTAATGTTAGGTTTAGAGTTAGGTTGAGGGTGAGGGTGAGGGTTAGGTTTTAGATTAGGCTTAGGTTTAGAGTTAGGCTGAGGGTGAGGGTGAGGTTGAGGGTGAGGGTTAGGGGTAGGTTGAGTGTTAGGGTTAGGGTTTTGGTGAGGGTTAGGGTTTGGTTGAGGTTTAGGGTGAGGGTGAGGTTTAGGGTGAGGGTTAGGGTGAGGGTGAGGTTGACCGTTAGGCTGTGGGTGAGGGTTAGGGTTAGGGTGAGGTTTTGGGTGACTGTGAGGGTTAGGGTTAGGTTTAGGTTGAGTGTTACGGTTAAGGTGATGATGAGGGTTAGTGTGAGGGTTAGGATTAGGGTTAGGGTGAGTTTTAGCTTTAGTGTGAGGGTTAGGGTTAGGGTTAGGGTTAGGTTGAGGGTGAGGGTTAGGGTGAGTGTTAGGGGGATGGTGAGGTTAGGGTGAGGGTGAGGTTTAGGGTTATGGTTAGGCTTAGGATGAGCTTTAGGTTTAGTGTGAGGGTGAGGGGTGTGGGTTAGATTTAGGATTAGGCTTAGGTGGAGTGTTAGGCTTAGGGTGAGGGTGAGGGTGAATGTCAGAGTTGGGTTTCGAGTGAGGGTTAGGGTTAGGGTTAGGATTAGGGTGAGGGTGAGGGTTAGGTTGAGGGTGATGGTGAGGTTGAGGGTGAGGGTGAGGTTTAGGTTAAGGTGAGGTTTAGGATTATGGTTACGGTTAGGGTGAGTGTGAGGCTGAGGGTTAGGGTGAGTGTGATGGTGAGGGTAGGGGTTAGTGTTGGGGTGAGGGTTAGGGTTAGGGTTAGGTTTAAGGTTAGGGTGAGGGTTAGGGTTAGGATTAGGGTTAGGATGAGTGTTAGACTGAGGGTTTGGGTTAGGGTTAGGGTGAAGATGAAGGTTATGGTCAGGGTGAGGGTGAGGGTTTCGGTTAGGTAAGGTTTAGCGTTAGGTTTATGGTGAGGATTAGGGTGAGGGTGAGGGTTAGGTTGTGGTTTAGGGTAAGTGTGATGGTTAGTGTTAGGGTTAGGGTGAGGGTTAGGGTTAGGGTGATATTTAGGGTGAGTTTGAGGGTTAGGTTGAGGGTGAGGGTTCGGGTTAGTTTGAGGGTTAGGGTTAGGGTGTGTTTATGGTGAGGGTGATTTTTATGATGAGGGTGAAGTTGAGGGTTTGCTTTAGGGTTAGGGTTAGGGAGAGAGTGAGGGTGAGGGTGAGGGTGAGGGTGAGGGTTAGGTTTCAGTGAGGGTGAGGGTGAGGGTTTCGGTTATGTAAGGGTTAGGTTTAGGGTTATGGTGAGGATTAGGGAAAGAGTAGGGGTTAGCTTGAGTGTTAGGGTTAGGGTGAGGGTTAGGGTGAGGGTTAGTGTGAGGGGTAGGGTTAGGGTTAGGGAGAGGGTTAGGTTTAGTGTGAGGGTTAGGGTTAGGGTTAGGTTTAGGGTTAGTGTGAGGAAAAATGTTAGGGTGAGTGTTAGGTTGAGGGTGATGGTTAGGGTTAGCGTTGGGTTTACGGTTAGCAATAGGTTTAGGGTGAGGTTTAGTGCTAGGGTGAGGGTTAGGTTGAGGGTGAGGGTTAGGGTTAGGTTTAGGTTGAGGGTTAGGTTTAGGGTTAGGGTTAGAGTGACGGTTAGGGTGAGGGTTAGGATTAGGGTTAGGGTTAGGGTTAGGGTGAGGGTTAGTGTGAGGTTTAGGGTTAGGGTTAGGGTTAGGATGAGGGTGAGGGTAAGTGTTAGGTTTAGGGTGAGGTTTAGGGCTAGGGTTAGGGTTAGGTTGAAGGTGAGGGTGAGGGTTAAGGTTAGGGTTAGGTTGAGGGTTAGAGTTAGGTTGAGGGCTAGGGTGAGGTTGAGTGTTAGGGTGAGGTATAGGTTTTGAGTTAGGGTTAGGGCGATAGTTAGGGTGAGGGGTAGAGTTAGGGTTAGTGTGAGGTTTAGCGTTAGTGTGAGGGTTTGGGTTGAAGTTAGGGTTAGTGTGAGGTTAATGTTTAGCTTGAGGGTTAGGGTGAGGGTGAGGGTTAGGGTTATCATTAGGGTTAGTTTGAGGCTTAGGGTGAGGGTTAGGTTTAGGTTGAGGGTTAGATTTAGGGTTAGGGTGAGAGTTAGGGTTGGGGTACTGTTTAGTGTGAGGGTGAGGATTAGGGTGAGGGTTAGTGTTAGGGTGATGTTTAGGGTGAGGTGAGGGTTAGGGTGAGGATGAGGGTGAGGGTTAGGATTAGGGTTAGGTTTAGGGTGCGGATGAGTGTTATCTTGTGAGTTAGGTTTAGGATTAGGTTTAGAGTAAGGTGAGTGTTAGGGTGAGGGTAAGGATTCGGGTGAGGGTGAATTTTAGGGTGTGGGTGAGGGTTAGGTTTAGGGTGAGGGTTAGGGTTAGGGTTATGGTGAGGGTAAGTACTGGGTGAGGTTTAGGGTGAGGTTGAGGTTTTGGGTTAGCATTTTGGGTTAGGGTGAGGGTAAGTGTGAGGTTTAGGTTTAGGTTTAGTGTTAGGGGGAGGGTGAGGTTTAGAGTTAGGTTGATGGTAAGGGTTAGGTTTAGGGGTAGGGTGATGGTAAGGGTTACGGTGAGGGTTAGGGTGAGTTTGAGTGTTATGGTTAGCATTAGGGTTAGGGTGAGAGTGACTGTTAGGGTGAGGGTTAGGGTTAGATTATGGGATAGGGTGAGGATTAGGGTTAGTGTGAGGGTTAGGGTTAGGTTTAGTGTGTGAATAAGTGTTAGGTGGAAGGTTAGAGTGAGGGTGAGGTTTAGTGTTAGCATTTGTGTTAGAGTTAGCGTTAGGGGGCGAATTAGCTTTAGGGTGAGTGTTAGGGGTAGGATTAAAGTGAGGGTTAGTGCTAGGGTTAGGTGAGGGAGAGGGTGAGGGTTAGTGAGAGGGTTAGGGTGAGGGTTAAGGTTAGGGTGAGGATTAAGGTTAGTGTGAGGGCTAGAGTGAGGGTGAGGGTTAGGATGAGGGAGAATGTGAGGGTTTCAGTTAGGTAAGGGTTAGGGTTAAGGTTATGGTGAGGATTATGGTGAGGGTGAGGGTTAGTGATAGGGTTAGTGTGAGGGTTAATTTTAGGGTGAGAGTTAAGGTTAAGGTGAGGGCTAGGGTGAGGGTGAGGGTTAGGGTTAGGGTGAGGGTTAGTGTTAGGTGATGTTTAGCGTGAGGTTGAGGGTAAAGGTGAGGACTGAGGTTTCAGGTTCGGGTGAAGATTATGTTTAGGTTTAGGGTTAGGGTTAGGGTGAGGATTAGGATAAGGTTTAGGGTTAGGGTTAGTTTGAGGGGTAGTGTTAGGGTTAGGGTGAGGGTTAGGGTTAGTGTGAGGGTTAGCGTTAGGTTTAGGGTTAGGGTGAGAGTTAGGGTTAGGGTGATGTTTAGGGTGAGGTGAGGGTTAGGGTTAAGGTGTGTTAGGGTTAGGTTTAGGTTTAGGGTGAGGGTGAGGTTTAGTGTTAGGGTTATGGTGGGGGTTAAGGTTAGGGTGAGGTCTAGGGTGAGGGTGAGGTTTAGGGTGAGGGGTAGCGTTAGGAATAGGGTGAGGGTTAGGGTTAGGGTTAGTGTGAGGATAAGTGTTAGGGTGAGGGTTAGGTTGAGGGTGAGGGTTAGGGTTACGGTTAGGGTTCGTGTGAGCGTTAGGTTTAGTATTAGGGTAAGGCTTATGGTTAGGTTTATAGTTAGGGTTAGGGTTTGGGTGAGGGTGAGTGTGAGGGTTGGCGTTAGGGTTAGGGTTAGGGTTAGGGTGAGGGTGGGTGTGAGGGTTAGGTTTAGGATTAGGGTTAGGTTTAGGTTGAGGGGGAAGGGGAGGGTGAGTGTGAGGTTTTGGGTTAGGGTTTGGGTTAGGGTTAGGGTGAGGGCTAGGTTGAGGGTGAGTGTGAGGGTGAGCGTGAGGGTGATGGAGAGGGTTAGGTTTAGGGTGAGGTTTAGGATTAGGGTTATAGTTAGTGTTAGGATGAGGGTGAGGGACGGGTTAGGATTAGTGTGAGGGTTAGGGTTAGAGTGAGTGTTAGGGTGACGGTGAGGGTTAGGGTGAGTGTTAGTGTTAGGCTTAGGTTTCGGGTGAGGGTTAGGGTTAGGATTAAAATGAGTTTGAGGCTTAGGGTGAGGGGTAGGGTGAGTGTTAGGGTGAGGGTTAGAGTTAGTGTGAGGGTTAGGGATGGGGTTAGGGTTAGGATTAGTGTGAGGATAATTGTTAGGTTGAGGGTTAGGTTAAGCGTTAGGGTTAGGGTGAGGGTTAGGGTGAGTGTTAGGTTTAGCGTTAGTGTTACGGTGAGGGTAAGGTTTCAGGTTAGTGTTAGGGTAAATTTTAGGGCTAGGTTGAGGGTTAGGGTAAGGTTTAGGGATAGGGTGAGTGTGAGGGTGAGGGTTAGGGTTAGCATTAGGGTGATGGTTAGGGTTAAGGTGAGGGGTATGGTAAGGGTTAGGGTTAGGGTGAGAGTTAGGATTTGGTTTACGGTGAGTGTTAGGGTTAGGTTTAGGGTTAGGGTTAGGGTGAGGTTTAGGGTTAGGGTTAGGGTGAGGGTGAGGGTGAGGGTGAGGTTGAGGGTTAGGGTTAGGGTTAGAGTTAGGGAGAGAGTGAGAATGAGGGTGAGGGTTAGTTTTCGGGTGAGGGTGAGGTTGAGAGTGAGGGTCAGGGTGAGGGTGAGGGTTTTGGTTAGGTAACTGTTAGGGTTAGAGGTTTAGCCTGGGGGTTTGGGTTAGGGTGAGGGTTAGGTTGAGCGTTACTGTGAGAGGTAGGGTTAGGGTTAGGGTGAGGGTTAGGTTTATTGTGAGTGTTAGGCTTAGGTTTAGGTTTACGGTTAGAGTGAGGATAAGGGTTAGGGTGAAGGTTAGTTTGGGGGTGATGGTTAGGGTTAGCGTTAGGTTAATGGTTAGTATTAGGGTTATGGTGAGGGTTAGGTTTGGGATGAGGGTTAGGTGGAAGGTGAGGGTCAGGGTTAGGTTTAGGTTCAGGGTTAGGGTTAGGGTTAGGGTTTGGGTGAGGGTTAGGGTCAGGGTTAGGTTTAGGGTTAGCGTGAGGGATAGTGTTAGGGTTAGGGTGAGGGTTAAGGTTAAGGTGAGGACTAGGGTGACTGTGAGGATTAGGGTGAGGGTAAGGGTGAGTGTTTCCTTTAGGTGAGGTTTAGGGTTTGAGTTATGGTGAGGATTAGGGTAAGGGTGAGGGTTAGGTTGGGGGTTAGGTTAAGGGCGAGGGTGAGGGTTAGGGTTAGGGTGAGGGTTAGGATTAAGTTCAGGTTTAGGGTTAGCGTTAGTGTAAGGGGTAGGTTTAGGGTTAGGGTTAGTGTGAGGGTTAGGGATAAGTTTAAGATTAGGGATAGTGTGAGGATAAGGGTTAGGGTGAGGGTTAAGTTGAGGGTGAAGGTTAGGTTTAGGGTTATGGTTGGGGTTAGCTTAAGGGTTAGGGTGAGGTTTAGGGTGAATGTTAGGGTTAGGGTGAAGGTTAGCTTGAGGGTGAGCGTTATGGTTAGGTTTAGGTTGATGGTTAGGTTTAGGGTTAGGTTTAGTGTGAGGGTTAGTGTGAGGGTTACAGTGAGGGTTAGTGTTAGTGTGAGGGGTAGGGTTAGGATTAGGGTAATGGTGAGTTTTAGGGTTAGGGTTATGGTTAGGGTAAGGATTAAGGTTAGATTTAGGGTTATGGTAATTGTTAGGGTTAGGGTTAGGGTTAGGGTGAGGGTGAGGGTGAGGGTCAGGGTGGGCATTAGGGTTAGGGTTAGGTTTAGGGTGATGGTGGGGGTGAGGGGTAGATATAGGATTAGGGTTATGGGTAGGCTGAGGGGGAGGCAGAGGGTGAGGGTTAGGTTTAGGGTTAGGGTTAGGTTTAGAGTTACAATGAGTGCTAAGGTGAGGGTGAGGGTTCGGTTGAGGGTTAAGGTTAGGGTGAGGTTTAGGGTAAGGGTTAGAATGAGGTTTAGGGTTAGGTTGATGTTTAGGGTGAGGCTGAGTGTTAGGGTTCGGGTGAGGGTTCGGGTGAGGATGAGGGTGAGGTTTAGGGTGTGGCTTAGGTTTAGGTTTTGGATGAGGGTTAGGGTGAGGTTTAGGATTAGGGTTAGGGTTAAGTTGAAGTTGAGGGTGAGGGTTAGGCTTAGGGTTAGTTTGAGGGTTAGGATTATGTTGAGGGCTAGGGTAAGGGTGAGGTTTAGGGTGAGGGTTAGTGTTAGGGTTAGGTTGAGGGTTAGAGTTAGTGTGAGGGTTTGGGTTAGGGTTAGGGTTAGTGTGAGGTTAAAGTTTAGGGTTAGGGTGAGGGTGAGGGTGAGGGTTAGGGTTATCGTTAGGGTTAGGTGAGGGTTAGGGTGAGGATTAGGGTTAGGGTGATGTTTAGGGTGAGGTGAGGGTTAGGGTGAGGATGAGGGTGAGGGTTAGGGTTATGGTTAGCATTAGGTGTCGGGTGAGGGTGATGTTGAGTGTTAGGTTTAGGACTTTGTTTATAGTTAGGTGAGAGTTAGGGTGAGTGTAAGGATTCAGGTGTGGGTGAATTTTAGGGTGTGGTTGAGGGTTAGGTTTAAGGTGAGAATTAGGGTTAGGGTTAGGATTATGGTGAGCATAAGTTTTAGGGTGTGGTTTAGGGTGAGGTTGAGGTTTTGGATTAACGTTTGTTTTAGGGTGAGGGTTAGTGTGAGGATTAGGGTTAGGTTTAGGTTTAGGGTGATGGTGAGGTTTAGAGTTAGTGTTAGGTGGAGGGTTAGGTTTAGTGTTAGGGTGATGGTAAGGGTTAGGGTGAGGGTTAGTTTGAGTTTGAGTGTTAGGGTTAGCATTAGAGTTAGGTTGAGGCTTAGGGTTAGGGTGAGGGTAAGTATTAGGGTGTGGTTTAGGGTGAGGTTGAGGTTTTGGGTTAACGTTTGTTTTAGGGTGAGGGTTAGTGTGAGGGTTAGGGTTAGGTTTAGGTTTAGGGTGATGGTGAGGTTTAGAGTTAGTGTTAGGTGAAAGGTTAGGTTTAGGGTTAGGGTGATGGTAAGGGTTAGGGTTAGGGTTAGGGTGAGTTTGAGTGTTAGGGTTAGCATTAGGGTTAGGTTGAGTGTTAGGGTTAGGGTGAGGGTTAGTGTTAGGGTTAGAGTGAGGGTTATTGTTAGGTTGATGTTTAGGGTGAGGCTGAGTGTTAGGGTTCGGGTGAGGGTTCGGGTGAGGTTTAGGGTGTGGCTTAGGGTTAGGTTTTGGGTGAGGGTTAGCGTGAGATTTAGGGTTAGGGTTAGGGTTAGGTTGAAGTTGAGGATGAGGGTTAGGGTTAGGGTTAGGTTGAGGGTTAGGATTATGTTGAGGGCTAGGGTGAGGGTGAGGGTTAGGTGAGGGTTAGTGTTAGTGTTAGGTTGAGGGTTAGAGTTAGTGTGAGGGTTTAGGTTAGAGTTAGGGTTAGTGTGAGGTTAAAGTTTAGGGTGAGGGTTAGGGTGAGGGTGAGGGTTAGTGTTATCGTTAGGGTTAGGTGAGGGTTAGGGTGAGGATTAGGGTTAGGGTGATGTTTAGGGTGAGGTGAGGGTTAGGGTGAGGATGAGGGTGAGGGTTAGGGTTATGGTTAGCGTTAGGTGCGGGTGAGGGTGATGTTGAGTGTTAGGTTTAGGATTTTGTTTATAGTTAGGTGAGTGTTAGGGTGAGGGTAAGTATTAGGGTGTGGTTTAAGGTGAAGTTGAGGTTTTGGGTTAAGGTTTGTTTTAGGGTGAGGGTTAGTGTGAGGGTTAGGGTCAGGTTTAGGTTTAGGGTTATGGTCAGGTTTAGAGTTAGTGTTATGTGGAGGGTTAGGTTTAGGGTTAGGGTGATGGTAAGGGTTAGGGTGAGTGTTAGGGTGTGTTTGAGTGTTAGGGTTAGCATTAGGGTTAGGGTGAGTGTGAGGGTTAGGGTGAGGGTTAGGGTGAGGGTTTGGGATAGGGTGAGGATTAGGGTTAGTGTGAGGGTTAGGGTTAGGTTTTGTGTGAGGATAAGTGTTAGGGGGAGGGTTAGGGTGAGGATGAGTGTGAGGGTTTCAGTTATGTAAGGGTTAGGGTTAAGGTTATGGTGAGGATTAGGGTGAGGTTGCTGGTTAGTTTGAGCATTAGGGTTAGGGTGAGGGTTCAGGTGAGGGTTAGGGATAGGGTTAGGGTTAGGGTGATGGTGGGGGTGAGGTGTAGGTTTAGGGTTAGGGTTAGTGTTTGGCTGAGGGTGAGGCGGAGGGGGAGGGGAGGTTTTGGGTTAGGGTTAGGGTTAGTTGAAGGCTAGGTTGAGGGTGAGTGTTAGTGAGAGGGTTAGGGTGAGGGTTAGGGATAACTTTAGGGTTAGGGTGAGAGTTAACGCTAGGGTTAGGTTTAGGTTTTGAGTTAGAGTGAGAGTGAGGGTTAGGGTTCAGTTTAGGGATAGGGTTAGGGTTATGGTTAGGGTGAGGTTTAGGTTTAGAGTTAGGGTTAGGTTGAAGGTGAGAGTAAGCTTTAGGGTGAAGTTGAGTGTTAGGGTTAGCATTAGGGTTAGGGTGAGAGTGAGTGTTAGGGTGAGGGTTAGGGTTAGAGTTAGGGATAGGGTGAGGGTGAGGTTTAGTTATAGGGGTCGAGTGAGGGTTAATATTAGGTTGAGGATTAAGGTTAGGGTGAGGGTGAGGGTTAGCGTGAGGGTGAGTGTGAGGGTTTCGTTTAGGTAAGGGTTAGATTTAAGGTTATGGTGAGGATTAGGGTGAGGGTGTGGGTTAGGTTGAGGATTATGGATAGGGTGAGGGTTAGAGTGAGGGTTAGGGTTAGGGTTAGGATTAGGGTTATGGTGAGGGTTAGGGTGAGGGTTAGGGTTAGGGTTAGGGTTAGGTTTAGGTTGAGGGTGAGGGTTAGTGTTAGGGTTAGGGTGGGATTAAGGTCAGCGTGAGGTCTAGGGTGAGGGTGAGGGTTAGGATCAGGGTTAGTGTGAGGGGTAGTTTTAGGGTTAGGTTGAGGGTGAGGGTTAGGGTGACGGTGAGGGTGAGGGTGAGGTTTAACATAACGTTAGTGTTAGGGTGACGTTTAGCGTGAGGGTTAGCTTTACGTTTAGAGTTAGGGTGAGGGTAAGGGTTAGGTTTCGGGTTAGGGATAGGGTTATCATTAGGGTTAGCGTGAGGTTTAGTGTTAGGGTTAGGTTTAGGTTGAAGGTGAGGCTGAGGGTTAGGGTTAGGGTTAGGTTGAAGGTGAGGCTGAGGGTTAGGGGTAGGGTTAGTTTGAGGGCTAGGGTGAGGGTGAGGTTTAGGGTGAGGGTGAGGGTGAGGGTTTTGATAAGGTAAGTCTTAGGGTTAGAGTTAGGTTGAGAATTAAGTTGAGGGTGAGGGTTAGGTTGAGGGTTAGTTTTAGGGTGATTGTTAGGTTTGGGGTTAGGGTGAGGGTTAGGGTTAGGGTGATGTTTAGGTTGAGGATGAGGGTTAGGGTGAAGGTGAGGGTTCGGGTGAGTGTGAGTGTTCGGGAGATGGTGAAGGTTAAGGTGTGGGTGAGGATTAGGTTACGGAGTAGTGTTAGGGTGACAGTGAGTGTTAGGGTGAGGATGAGGGTTAGGGTTAGGGTTAGGGTTAGGGTGAGTGTTAGGGTTAGGGTTAGGGTTAGGGTCAGTGTTAGGGTTAGGGTAAGGGTGAGGTTGACGGTTCCGGTGAGTGTGTGTGTTCAGGTGAGGATGAGGGTTAGAGTTTTGGTGAGGGTTAGGTTTCGGCTCAGTGTTAAGGGGATGGTGAGTGTTAGGGTTTGGGTTAAAGTTAGTTTTAGGGTGAGGGTTACGTTGAGGGTTAGGGTTAGGGTGAGTGTTAGGGTTAGGGTGATGTTTCAGTTGAGGTTGAGTTTTAGGTTGTGGATGAGCATTAGGGTTAGGGTGAGGATTAGAGTTATGGTTAGGGTTAGGGTTATGGTGAGTTTAAGGGATAGGGTGAGGTTTAGTGTGAGGTTGAGGGTTATGGTGAGTGTTAGGTTGAGTGTGAGGGTTAGGGTTAGGGTGCGGGTTAGGGTGAGAGTTAGTGTTAGAGTGAGGGTGAGGGGGAATGTTAGGATTAGGGTTAGAGTTAGAGTTAGGGTGAGGATGAGAGTAGGGTTAGAATTTGGATTAGGGTTATGGATAGAGTTAGGGTAAGGGTTAGAGTTAGGTTGAGGGTGAAGGTTAGGGTTAGGATGAGTTAGGGTGAGAGTGAGGGTGAAGTTCAGTGTTAGGATTAGGGATAGGGTTAGGTTTAGGGTGAGTGTTAGGTTTAGGTTTAGGGATAGGGTTAGGGTGAGTGTTATGGTTAGGTTTAGGGTGAGGTTGAGGGTTCGGGTGAGTGTGAGTGTTCGGTTGAGGGTAAGGGTTACAGTGTGGGTGAGGGTTAGTTTTCGGCTGAGTGTTAGGGTGATGGTGAGGTTTAGGGTTAGATTTAGCGTTACGGTTAGGTTGAGGGTTTTGGTGAGGGTTAGTGTTAGGGTGAGTGTTAGGGTTAGGGTGAGGCTTAGGGTTAGGGTGATATTTTGAGTGATGGTGAGGGTTAGTGTGAGGGTGAGGGTTAGGTTTAGTATTAGGGTTAGGGTTAGGGTTAGGGTGAGTGTAAGGGTGAGGGTGAGGTTTCGGGTGAGGTTTAGTTTTGGGTTTTGGTTGAGAGGGTTAGGGCGAGGATTAGGGTTAGGTTTAGGGTTAGGGTTAGGGTGAGTTTAAGGGTTAGGGTGAGGTTTAGGGTGAGGGTGAGGGTTACAGTTAGCATTAGGGTTGGGGTCAGTGTTAGGGTTAGGTGTGGGTTTGGGTGAGGTTTAGGGTTAGGGTGAGAGTGAGGGTGAGGGTTAGGGTTAGGGTTAGGTTTAGAGTTAGGGTGTGGGTGAGACTGAGGGTTAGAATTTGGATTAGGGTTAGGGTTAGAATTAGGGTGAGGGTGAGGGTTAGGATTAGAGTTAGGGTGAGAGTGAGGGTGAGGCTCAGTGTTAGGATTAGGGTTAGGGATAATGTTAGGGTGAGGATACGGGTAAATGTTAGGGTTAGGTTTAGGGTTAGGGTTACTGTGAGTATAAGGGTAAGGGTGAGGGTTAGGGAGAGGTTGAGGGTTAGGGTTAGGGTGAGGGTTAGGTTTAGGGTTAAGGTGAGGTTTAGGGTTAGGATGAGATTTAGGGTGAGGGTTAGGGTCAGAGTGTGGGTTAGGGTGAGGGTTAGAGTTAGGTTTAAGATTAGGGTGAGGGTGAGCGTTAGTGTTAGGGTTAGGGTAAGGGTTAAGTTTAGGATGAAGGCTAGGGTGAGGGTGTTGGTTAGGGTGAGGGTGAGTGTGAGGGTGAGTGTTTCGGTTAGGTAAGGTTTAGGGTTAGGGTTATGAAGAGGATTAGGTTGAGGGTGAGGTTTAGGTTGAGGGTTAGTTTGAGGTTGAGGGTTAGGGTTAGTTTTAGGGTGAGGGTTGGGGTTAGGGTGGTGTTTAGTGTGAAAATATGGTTTAATGTGAGTTTTAGGGTTAGGGTTAGGTTTATTGTATGGTTTAGGGTTAGGGTTAGGGTGAGGGAGAAGGTAGGGATAGCGTTAGGGTTAGTGTGATGGTGGGTGTGAGGGGTAGGTTTAGGATTAGGGTTAGGGTTAGGCTGAGGGCTAGGGTGAGGTTGAGGTTGAGGGTGAGGGTGAGGGTTTCTGTTAGGTTAGTGTTATGGTTATTGTCAGGATGAAGATTAGATTGAGGGTGAGGATCCGGGTTAGGGTGAGTGTTAGGGTTATCGTTTTGGTGAGGGTTAGGGTTAGGGTGAGATTTAGGGTGAGGGTGAGTGTTAGGGTGAGCGGTAGGGTTCGGGTGAGGTTGAGCGTTAGGGTGCGGGTGAGGGATAGGGTGAGGTTGAGGGTGTCGGTGAGGGTTAGGTTGACTGTGAGGAGTTAGGGTTAGATTTAGGTTGAGAATTAGGGTTAGGGTTAAGGTTAGGGTGAGGTTTAGGGTGAGGGGTAGGGTTAGGGTTAGGGTGAGGGTTAGGATTAGGTTGAGGGTTAGGGTAAGGTTTAGGGTTAGGTTGAGTGTAAGGGTCAGCGTGAGGGTTAGGGTAAGGGTAAGGGTTTGGGTGAGAGTTAGGGTGAGGGTAAGGGTTAGGGTTAGCGTTGGGTTTAGGGTGAGGGTTACATTGAGGGTTAGGGTTTGGGTTAGTTTTAGGGTTATTGTGAGGGTTAGGATGAGGGTTAGGGTTAGGTTTAGGCTGAGGTTGAGGGTGAGGGTTAGGGTTAGGTTTAGGGTAAGGGTTAGGGTGAGAGTGAGGGTGAGGGTGAGGGTGAGGGTTTCGTTTACGTAAGGGTTAGGGTTAGAGTGAGGATTAGGATGAGGGTGAGGGTTAGGTTGTGGGTTAGGGTTAGGTTTACGGTTAGGGTGAGGGTGAGGTTGAGGTATAGGGTTATGTTTATGGTTAGATTTAGTTTGACGTTGAGGATTAGAAATAGGATTAAGTTTAGGGTTAGAGTTAGTGTGAGGTTGAGGGTGAGGGTTAGGGTTAGGGTTAGATTTAGTGTGGGGGTGAGGTGAGGGTTAGTGTTAGGATTAGGGTTAGTGTTAGGGTTTGGGTGAGGGTGAGGATGAATGTCAGGGTTAGGGTTAGGGTTAGGGTTATTGTGAGGATAAGGGTTAAGTTGAGGGTTAGGGTGAGGATGAGAGTTAGGGTGAGGGGTAGGGTGAGGTTGAGGGTTAGGGTTAGGTTTAGGGTTAGGGTAAGTGTTAGGGTTACGGTTAGGGTGAAGCTTAGGGTTAGGGTGAGGTTTAGGGTTAGGGTGAGGGTTAGGTATAGGGTTTGGGTTAGGGTGAGACTGAGGGTTAGTGTTAGGGTTACGGTGAGGGTTAAGTTTAGGGTGAGGGCTTGGGTGTCGGTGAGGTTTAGTGTGTTGGTGAAGGTGAGGGTGAGGGTTTCTGTTAGATAAGGGTTAGGGTTAGTGTTATGGTGAGGATTAGGACGAGGTTTAGGTTTAGTTTGAGGGTTTAGTTTAGGGTGAGGGTGATGGTGAGTTTTAGGGTTAGAGTCAGGGTGAGGGTTGGGGTGAGGTGAAGGTTAGTGGTAGGGAGAGGTTTAGGGTTAGGGTTAGGTTTAGAGTTAGATTTAGTATGAGGATAAAGGTTAGGATGAGGGTTAGGGTTAAGGTTAGGGTTAGGGTGAGGGTTAGTGTTAGTGTTAGGGTTAGCGTTAGGGTGAGTGTTGGTGTTAGGGTTAGGGTAAGTATTAGGGTTAGGGTGAGCGTTAGGGTTAGGGTTAGGTTGAGGTTTAGGGTTAGGGTTAGGTTTAGGTTGAGGGTTAGGTTTAGGATTAGGGTGAGGGTGAGGGGTAGGGTGAGGGGTAGGTTTAGATTTAGGGTAAGGGTTAGGGTTAGGGTGAGGGTTAGTGTTAAATTTAGGGGTAGTTTGAGGGGGTGGGGAGGGGGACGGTTAGGGTTAGGTTTAAGGTGAGGGTTAAAGTGTGGGTGAGGATTAGGGTTACGTTAAGGGTTAGGGAGACCAAGAGGGTTAGGGTGAGGTTGAGGATTAGGGTTAGGGTTAGGGTGAGGGTTAGTGTTAGGGTTAGGTTCGGGCTTAGGGTGAGGGTTAGGGTGAGGGGTAGGGTTAGACTTAGGGTGAGGGATAGTGTTAGAGTGAGGGTTAGGGTTAGGGTTCGACTTAGGGTTAGTGTGTGGTTAAAAGTTAGAGTGAGGGTAGGGTGAGTGTGAGTGTTAGGGTTACTGTTAGGGTTAGGTTAACGGTTAGGGTGAGGGTTAGGTTTAGGGTGAGGGTTAGGGTGAGAGTACTGTTTAGCGTGAGGGTGAGGGTTAGGGTGAGGGAGAGGGTTAGGGTTATGTTTAGGGTTACGGTGAGGGTTAAGGTTAGGGTGAGGTTCAGGTTGAGGGTTAGAGTTAGGGTTAATTAAGGGTTAGGCTTAGGGTTAGGGTGAGGATTAGGTTGAGTGTGAGGGTTAGGTAGAGGTTTAGGGTTAGGGTGAGGGTTAGGGTAGGGGTTAGGGTGAAGGTTAGGTTTAGGTTGATGTTTACGGTGAGAGTGAGGGTTCGGGTGAGAGTGAGGGTTAGGGTGTGGGTGAGGGTTAGATTTCAGGTGAGTGTTAGGGTGACGATGAGGGTTAGGGTGAGGATGAGCGTTAGGGTTATGGGTGTGTGTTAGAGTGAGGGTTAGGGTTAGGGTTAGGGTCAAGTTTAGCGTTAGTGTGAGTGTTAGGGTTAGGGTTATGATTAGGGTTAGTGTTAGGATAAGGGTGAGGCTGAGGGTTAGGTTGAGGGTGAGCTTGAGTGTTAGGGTTAGTGTTAGGGTAAGGGTGATTTTACGGTGAGTTTTAGGGTTAGGGTGAGTGTTAGGGTCAGGGTTAGGGTGAGGGTTCGGTTTAGGGTGTTATTTATGGTGAGGGTGAATGTTAGGGTGAGGGTGATGGTTAGGGTTAGGGTTAGGGTTAAAGTTAGGGTGAGGGATAGGTATAGGATTACGGTTACGGTTAGGATTAGGGTGATTGTAAGGGTTCGGTTGATGTTTCAGGTGACCTTGAGTGTTAGGGTTTGGGTGAGGGTTAGCGTTAGAGTGCATGTTAGGGTTAGGGCTAGGGTCAGGGTTTTAATGAGTTTAAGGGTTAGGGTGAGGTTTATGGTGAAGGTTAGGGTTAGGATTAGCGTGAGGGTTAGGGGGAGGGTTTGGGTTAGGGTTATGGTGAGAGTTAGGGTTAGGATGAGGGTTATATTTCGGGTGAGGGTGAGATTATTGCTTAGGGTGAGGGTGAGGGTCAGGGTGAGGGTGAGGTTGAGGGTGAGTGTTAAGGTGAAGGTGAGGGTGACGGTGACGGTGAGGGTTAATTTTAGGGTTAGGGTTAGGCTGAGGTTGAGGGTAAGGGTTAGGATTGAGGTTAGAGTTAGGTTTAGGCTTAGGGTTAGGGTGACAGTGAGGTTTAGCATGAGGGTGAGGGTGATGGTGAATATTAGGGTTAGGATTATGTTTAGGGTGAGTTTTAGGGTTAGGGTTAGGGTTAGGGTGTGGGTGAGGGTTAGGTTTCGGCTGAGTGTTAGGGTGACGGTGAGGATTAGGGTGAGTGTGAAGGTTAGGGTTATGGTTAGGTTTAGTGTCAGGTTTAGGTTTAGGGTGAGTGTGAAGGTGAGGGTTAGGTTTAGAATTAGTCTTAGGTGTTTGGTAAGGCTTAGGGTGAGTGTGAGTGTGAGGGTCAGAGTTAAGATTAGGGTGAGAGTTAGGGTTAGGGTTAGGGTTAGGTTGAGGGTGAGGGTGAGGTTTAGGTTGTGGGTGATGGTGAGGGTGACGGTGAAGGTGAGGGTTAGGTTTAGGGTAAGGTTTAGGGTTATGTTTAGGGTAAGATTGAGTGTGAGGATGAGGGGTAGGTTGAGGGTGATGGTGAGGTTGAGGGTGAGCGTGAGGGTTAGGGTTTGGGTGAGGGTTAGGGTTAGGCTTAGGGTTAAGGTTAGGGTGAGGGTTAGGGTTAGGGTTAGGGTTAGGATGACGGTTAGGCTGAGGGTTAGGTTTAGGGTTAGGGTGAGGGTGAGGGTTAGGATTAGGATTAGGGTTAGGGTTAGGTTAAGGTTTAGGGATAGGTTTAGGGTTAGGTTCAGGGTTTGTTTAGAGTTAGGTTTAGGGTTAGGGTGAGGGTGAGGGTGAGGGTTAGGGTTGCATTAGGGTTAGTGTTAGGGTTACCCTGAGGGTGTGGTTGAGGGTGAGTGTGAGGGTTAGGGTTAAGGCGAGGTTTAGGATTAGGTTTAGACTTAAGGGTAAGCTGAGGGTTAGGTTTAGGATTAAGTTTAATATGAGGGTTAGGCTGAGGGTTAGTGTTAGGGTTCGTTGGAGGGTAAGGGTTAGGGTGAGGGTTAGGGTGAGGGTGATGCTTAGGGTTAGGACTTAGGGTTAGGGTGAGTGTTAGGGTTAGGGTTAGGGTTAGAGTTAGGGTGAGGGTTAGGGTGAGGGTAAGGGTTAGGGTGATTTTTAGGGTGACGATTCGTGTTACAGCTAGGATTAGGGTTCGGGTGAGGGTTAGGTTGAGGGTCAGGGTTAGAGCGAGGTTTACGATGACAGTGAGTGTTCGGGTGAAGGAGAGGGTTAGGGTTAGGGTTAGGGTGAGGGTTAAGGTTAGGGTGAGGGCTAGTGTGAGGGAAAGGGTTAGGGTGAGGGTGAAGGGTAGGGTTAGGGTTAGGGTTAGGGTTAGGTTTAGGCTGAGGGTTCGGGTTAGTGTGAGGGTGAGGGCTAGTTTTAGAATTAGGGTTAGGGTTAGGTATAGGGTTAGGGTGAGGGCGAGGGTGAGATTGAGGTTGAGGTTAGGGTAAGGTTTAGGGTTAGACTGCGGGTGGGGGTGAGGGTGAGGGTGAGGTGAAGTTTAGGGTTATTTTTAGGGTGAGGGCTAGGGTGAGGGTGATGGTTAGGGTGACGGTTTGGGTGAGGGTGAGTATTAGGGTGAGGTTGACGTTGAAGATGAGTGTTAGGGTTAGGGCGAGGATTAGGTTTAGGCTTAGTGTGAGGGTTACGATTAGGGTGATGTTTAGGAAGAGGGTTAGAGTTAGGGTGAGGGTGAGTGTGAGGATTAGGGTGTAGGTGAAGGTTAGGATTAGGGTGAGGGTTAGGGTGACGGTGAGGGTTAGGGTGAAGGTGAGGGTTAGGGTTAGGGTGAGCTTTAGGGTTAGGGTTAGTGTGAGGGGTTAAGTGAGGGGTAGAGTAAAGGTTAGGGTGAGAGTTAAGGTTAATGTGAGCGTTAGGGTTAGGCTTAAGTTTAGTGTTAGGGTAAGTGTTAGGGTGAGGGTTAGGTGGAGAGTGAGGGTTAGGGTTTGCCTTAGTGTTAGGGTGAGGTTTATTGTGAGGAATAAGGTTAGGGTTAGGGTTAGTATGAGGGTGAGGGTTAGAATTATTTTTATGGTGAGGGTTAGGGTGAGGGTGAGGTTTAGGGCAGGGTTAGGGTCAGGGTGCGGGTTCCGGTGAGCGCGAGTTTTAGGGTGTGGATGATGGTTAGGGTTAGGGTGAGGGTTATGGTGATGTTGAGGGTTAGGATGAGGGAGAGTGTTAGGGTTAGGGTGAGCGTTAGGTTTATTGTGAGGATTAGGATTAGGGTAAGGGATAGGGTGAGGGCGAGGGTGAGATTCAGGTTGAGGTTAGGGTTAGGGTTAGGGTTAGACTGAGGGTGGGGGTGAGGGTGAGGGTGAAGGTTAGGGTTAGTTTTAGGGTGAGGGCTAGGGTGAGGGTTAGGGTTAGGCTGACGTTTTGGGTGAGGATGAGGATTAGGGTGAGGTTGAGGTTGAAGATGAGGGTTAGGGTTAGGGTGAGGATTAGGTTTAGGGTTAGGGTGAGGGTTAGGGTGATGGTTAGGGTGAGGGGTAGGGTTAGGGTTAGGGTGAGGGTGAGGGTTAGGGTTAATGTGAGGGTTAGGGTTAGGATTACTGCTAGGGCTAGGGGTAGTTTGAGGGTAAGGGTTAGAGTGAGTGTTAGGGTTAGGGTAAGCATTAGGGTTAGCTTTAGGGTTAGGGTGAGGGTTAGGGTGAGGCCTCAGGTTTAGGATTAGGGTTAGGGTGAGTGTTAGGTTGAGGGTTAGGATTAGGATTAGTGTTAGGATGAGGGTGAGTGTCAGGGTGAGGGTTAGGGTTAAGGTGAGAGTGAGGGTGAGGGTTTCGGTTATGTAAGGGATAGGGTTAGGGTTCGGGAGAGGATTAGGTTGAGGGTAAGGGTTAGGTGGACGGTTAGGATTAGGGTGAGGGTTAGAGTTAGGTATAGAGTGAGGGTTAGGGATAGGGTGAGGTTTAGGGTAGGGTTAGCGTGAGGGTGACGGTTTGGGTGAATGTGAGTTTTAGGGTGTGGGTGACGGTTAGGGTTCGGGTGAGCTTAAGGTGACGGTGAGGGTTAGAGTGAGGGTGAGGGTTATGTTTAGGGTGAGGGTGAGGGTTAGGTTTACGGTGAGCATTAGGGTGAGCATTAGGGTTAGGGTTAGTGTTAGGATTAGGGTTAGGGTTAGGGTTATGGTTCAGGTATGGTTTAGGGTGAGGTTTAAGGTAGGGTGAGGGTTAGGGTTAGCGTTAGGTTTAGGGTGAGGTTTAGGGTGAGGGTTAGGTTTAGGGTGAGGGTTAAGGTTAGGTTGAGGCATCGGTGAGGGTGATTGTTAGGGTTGAGGGTGACGGAGAGGGTGAGGGTTTTGGTTAGGTAAGGGTTAGGTTTAGGGTGAGGGCTAGTTTGAGGGTGAGGGCTAGGGTGAGAGTGAGGGTGAGGGTGAGGGTGAGGGTTTCGGTTAGTTAAGGGTTAGGTTTATTGTTAGGGTGAGGTTTAAGTTGAGGGTGAGTGCTAGTGTGAGGGTTAGGGTTATGGTTAGGGTGAGGGTGAGGTTTAGGGTGAGGGGTAGGTTTAGGTATAGGGTGAGTGTTACGGTTCATGTGAGTGTTAGGGTTAGGGTTAGGGTTAATTTTAGTGTGAAGATAAGTGTTAGGATGAGGGTTAGGGTGAGGGTGAGGGTTAGGGTTAGGTTTACGGTAAGGTTTATGGTTAGGGTGAGGGTTAGGGTTAGGGTTAGGATTAGGGTTAGAGTGAAGTGAGGGTTAGAGTTAGCGTTAGGTATAGGGTGATGGTTAGGTTGAGGGTTAGGCTTAGGTTTAGGGTTAGGGTGAGGGTTAGTGTTAGGGTTAGGTTTAGGGTAAGGTTTAGGTTTAAGGTGAGGGTTAGGGTTAGGGTTGGGGTGAAGTGAGGGTCAGGGTTAGCGTTAGGGTTAAGGCAGGGGTTAGGGTGAGGGTGAGGGTTAGGGTTAGGATTAAGGTTAGGGTGAGGGTGAGGGTTAGGGTTAGGATTAGGGTTTGGGTAAGGTTTACGGTGAGGGTTAGGGTTAAGGTGATTGCTAGGGTTAGGGTGAGTGTGAGTGTTATTGTTAGGATTAGGGTTATGGTTAGGGTTAGTGTTATTGTTAGGGTTAGGGTTAGTGTGAGGGTGAGGTTTAGCGTTAGGGTTAGGGTTAGGGTGAGTGTGAGGGTGAGTGTTAGGGTTAGGGTTAGAGTGAATGTTATTGTTAGGATTAGGGTTATGGTTAGGGTTAGTGTTATTGTTAGGGTTAGGGTTACGTTTAGAGTTAGGGTTAGTATGAGGATAAAGATTAGGGTGAGGGTTAGTGTTAGTGTTAGGGTTAAGGTTAGGGTTAGGGTGAGGTTTAGGGTTAGGGTGGTGTTTAGGGTGAGGGTGAGGGTTAGCGTGAGGGTGAGGTTGAGGGTGAGTGTGAGGGTGAGGGTGATGGTGAGGGTTAGGTTTAGGGTGAATGTGAGGGTTAGGGTTAGGATTAGGGTTAGGTTTAGGGTTAGGCTGAAATTGAGGATGAGGGTGAGGGTTAGGCTTAGGGTGAGGTTTAGTTTGAGGCTTAGTGTTAGGGTTAGGTTTAGGCTTAGTGTGAGGGTTAGGGTGAGTGGTAGGGTTAAAGTTAGGTTGAGGGTTAGTGTTAGTTTGAGGGTTAGGGTTAGGGTTAGACTTAGGGTTAGTGTATGGTTAAAAGTTAGGGTGAGGTTTAGGGTGAGGGTTAGGGTGAGGGTGAGTGTTAGGGTTATCGTTAGGGTTAGGTGTAGGGTGAGGGTTAGGGTGAGGGTAATGTTTAGCGTGAGGGTGATTGTTAGGTTGAGGGAGAGGGTTAGGTTTAGATTTAGGGTTAGGGTTACGGTGAGTTTTAGGGTTAGGGTTAGGTTTAGGTTGAGGGTGAGGTTGAGGGTTAGAGTTAGGGTTAGGTAAGTGTTAGGGTTAAGTTTAGGGTGAGTATTAGGTTGATGGTGAGGGTTAGGGTGAGATTTGGGTAGGGGTTAGGGTGAAGGTTAGGGTTAGGGTGATGTTTAGGGTGAGAGTGAGGGTTCGGGTGAGGATGAGGTTTAGGGTGCGGGTGAGAGTTAAGTTTCGACTGAGTGTTAGGGTGACGATGAGCGTTAGGGTGAGGGTGAGCTTTAGGGTTATGGTTAGTGTTAGGGTGAGTGTTAGGGTTAGGGTTAGTGGTAGGGTGAGGTTTATGGTGATGGGTAGGGTTAGGGTTAGGGTCAGGTTAGTATTAGTGTGAGGGTTAGGGTTAGGGTTAGGGTTAGGGTTAGTGTTAGGATAAGGGTGAGGGTGAGGTTTAGGGTGAGGGTGAGGGTTAGGGTGAGGGTTAGGGTTTGGATTAGTGTTAGTGTTAGGGTTAGACTTAGGAAAAGGTTGATGGTGAGTGTGAGTGTTAGGGTTAGGGTGAGTGTTAGGTTTAGGCTTAGGGTTAAGGGTAAGGTGAGGGTTAGGGTTATGGTTAAGTTTAATATGAGGTTTAGGCTGAGTGTTAGGTTTAGGGGTCATGTATGATTAAGGGTTAGGGTGAGGTTTAGGGTGAGGGTGAGGGTTATGGTTAGGCTTAGGGTTAGGGTGAGCGTTAGGGTGAGGGTTAGTGTGAGGGTTAGTGTTAGGGTTAGGGTGAGGGTTAGGGTGAGGATAAGGGTTAGGGTGAGGGTTAGGGTGAAGACTACTGTTAGGGTAGGGTTAGGGAGAGGGTAAGGGTTAGGGCTAGTTTAGGGTGAAGGTGAGGGTTAGGGTGAAGGAGAGGGTTAGGGTTAGGGTTAGTTTGAGGGTTAGGTTTAGGGTGAGGGCTCGTGTGAGGGAGAGGGTTAGGGTGTGGGTGAGGGGTAGGGGTAGGGTTAGGGTTAGTGTTAGGTTTAGGCTGAGGGTTAGGGTTAGTGTGAGGGTGAGGGGTAATTTTTGCATTAGGGTTAGGATTAGGGTGAAGGTTATTGTGAGGGGGAGAGGGAGGTTGAGGTTGAGGTTAGGGTTAGGGTTAGGCTTAGGGTGGGGGTGAGGGTGAGGATGAGGGTGAGTGTTAGGGTTAGTTTTTGGGTGAGGGCTAGGTGAAGGTCAGGGTGAGGGTGACAGTTAGGGTGACGGCGAGGTTTTCCGTTAGTAAAGGCGTACGGTTAGGGTTAGGATGTGGATCAGGTTGAGGTTGAGGTTTAAGGTGATGGTTAGGGTTAGGGTGAGGGTTAGGGTAAGGGTGAGGGTCAGGGTGACGGTGAGGGTTAGGTGAAGGTGAGGGTTAGGGTTAGGGTGAGGGTGAGCTCTTAGGTGAGGGGTAGGGTAAGGGTTAGGGTGAGGGTTAGGGTTAATGTGAGGGTTAGGGTTAGGTTTAGGGTTAGTGTGAGGATAAGGTTTAGGGTGAGGGTTAGGTTGAGAGTGAGGGTTAGGGTTAGCTTTAGTGTTAGGGTGAGGGTGAGGGTTAGGGTGAGTGTAAGGGTGAGGCTTAGGGTGAGGGTTAGTTTTAGTGTGAGGATTAGGGTTAAGGAGAGAATTAGGGTTATTGTGAGGTTAAAGGTTAGGGTGAGGTTTAGGTTGAGGGTGAGGGTTAGGGTTAGGGTTACGGTTGGGGTGAGGGTTAGTGTTAGGATTAGGGTTAGGTTTAGGGTTAGGGTTATTGTTAGGGCTAGGGTTAGGGTTAGGGTGAGAGTGATGGTGAAGTTTAGCGTTAAGGTTAGGTTTAAGGTGAGGATGAGTGTGAGTGTTAGGGTTAGGGTTACGGTTAGGCTGCGGTCAAGGCTGGGGTGAGGGTAGGTGTTAGGGTTAGGGTTACGGGGAGGGCTAGGTTGAGCGTGAGTGTTAGTGTGAGAGTGACGGTGAGGGTGAGGGTTTCGATTACATAAGATTTAGGGTTATTGTTAGGGTGAGGTTTAAATTGAGGGTGAGGGTTAGTGTGAGGGTTAGGGTTAGGGTGAGGGTAAGGTTTATAGTTAGGTTGAGGAGTAGGTTTAGGGTGATGTTTAGGGTGACCTCACCCTACCACTCACCCTAACCCTAACCCTCACCCAAGCCCTCACCCTCACCCTAAGCCTAAACCTAACCCTAACACTAACCCTAAACCTAACACTCACCCTCACCCTAACCCTAAACCTAACCCTCACCCTAAACCTAAACCTAATCCTCACCCTTACCCTAACACTCACCGTCACCTTCACCCTCACCCTAACTCTAACCCTCACCCTCACCCTATCCTCTTCCTAACCCTAACCCTAAACCTCACCCTAATCCTAAGCCTAACAGTAACCCTCACACGAACCCTAACCCTCCCACTAAAACTAACCCTATCCCTCACCTTAACCCTCATCCTAAACCTAACCTTAACCATCACCCTCACCCTAACGCTAACCCTAAATCTCACCCTAACCCTAAACCTCACGCTCACCCTCACCCTCAACCTAACCCTAACCCTACCCCTCACCCTAAACTTCATCCTAACCCTAACGCTAACCTTAACACTCACACTAATCCTAAACCTAACCCTAAACCTCACCCTCACACTCATTCTCACCCTAAAACTAAACCTAACCCTAACCCTCACCCTAACCGTAACCCTCACTGTAACCCTCACCCTAAACCTCATCCTCTCCCTAACACTCACCCTCACCCTAACCCTATCCCTAACCCTCACCCTCATCCTAACCCTCACCCTTACCCTTATCCTCACGGGAAACCTAACCCTAAACCTAGCCATAACCCTCACCCTAAACCTAACGCTAACCTTAAAACTAACCCAAAACCCCCCTCACACTCACTGTCATCCACAGCCTAACTGTGACCGAATCCTAATCCTAAACCTAACTCTCACTCTCACCCTCACCCTAAACCTAACCCTAACCCTAAACCTCACCCTCACCCTCACTCTCACACTCACACTCAGCTTCACCCTCACCCTTACCCTAAACCTAACCCTAACCCTAACCCTCACCCTACACTAACCCTAACACTAACCCTAACTCTCACACTAAACCTAACCCTCACCCCAACTCTAAACCTATACCTCAGCCTAACTCTCATCTTAACCCTAACCCTAACCCTAATCCTCACCCTATCCCTAACAGTTACCCTAACCCTAAACCTCACCCTCAACCTAGCCCTGACCCTAAACGTAACCCTAAACCTAACCCTCCCCTAACCCTAACCCTCACCCTAAACCTAACTCTCACCCTGACCCTAACAATCACCCTAACCCTAACCCTAACCTAAACCTAAACTTAACGCTCACCCTCACACTAACCCTAACCCTCACCCAATTCCTCACCCGAAACCTAACCCTAAACCTCACCCTCACGTTAACACTTAACCTCACCCTGACCCTCACTCTAACCCTAACTCTAACCGTAAACCTCACCCTAAAACTCACCCTAACCCTAAATCTAATCATCACCCGAACCCTCACCTGAACACTAACCCTAACCCTCACCCTCAACCTCACCCTCAGCCTAACCCTAACCCTAACCGTAATCCTAACCCTAACCCTCACCCTCACCTAACCCTAACCCTAACCCTAATCCTAACCCTAACCCTTACCCTCACCCTCACCCTAACTCTAATCCTTACCAAAACCTAACTCTCACCCTAACTGTAAACCTCACCCAAACCTAACCCTCTCCTTCATATTCACCCTAACCCTAACTCTATCACTAATCCTCACCCTAACCCTAACCCTAACCCTCACCCAAACCCAAACCCTCACCCTCACCCTCACCCTCACACTAAGTCTAACACTAACCCTAAACTTAATTTTACCATAACCTCACCCTCACCTCACCCTAACTCTAACCATAACCCAACCCTAATCTTCACCCTAACTCTAACCCTCAACCAAACCTAACCCTCACCCTCACCCTCAAGCTAACCCTAAACCTAACCCTAATGCTAACGCTCACCCTAACCCTAACCCTCACCCTAAGCCTAACCCTAAACTTCACCCTCACCCTAACCATAAACCTAAACATAACCCTCACCCTAACACTCACCCTAACACTAATGTTAACACTAAAACTCACACTCACCCTAAACCTCACTCTAACCCTTACCCTCACCCTCACCCTAACCCTAACACTAACACTAACCCTCACACTAAACCTAACTCTAACCCTCACCCAATTCCTCACCCTAAACCTAACTCTAACCCTCACCCTCAACCTAAACCTCACGTTAACACTTACCATCACCCTGATCCTCACCCTAACCCTAACCCTAACCATAAACCTCACCCTAACCCTCAACCTAACCCTAAATCTAATCGTCAGCTGAACCCTCACCTGAACACAAACCCTAACCCTCACCCTCAACCTCACCCTCAGCCTAAACCTAACCCTAACCCTAATCCTAACCCTAACCCTCACCCTCACCTAACCCTAACCCTAACCCTAATCCTAACCCTAACCCTCACCCTCAGCCTCACCCTAACTCTAACCCTTACCCAAACCTAACTATCACCCTAACTCTAAACCTCACCCAAACCTATCCCTCTCCCTCATATTCACCCTAACCCTAACTCTAACACTAATCCTCACACTAACCCTAACCCTAACCCTCACCTTAACCCAAACCCTCACCCACACCCTCACCCTCACCCTCACAATAAGTCTAACCCTAACCCTAAACCTCACCCTCAGCCTAAACCTAACCCTAAACCTAATCCTAACCCTAAACCTCACCCTCACCTTACCCTAACCCTAACCCACACCCTCATTCTCACCCTCACCCTAAACTTCAGGCTCACCCTCTCCCTCATCTTAACCCCAAACCTAACCTTAAACATCACCCTAACCCTAATCCTCAACGTAACCCTAACCCTCACACTAACCCTAACCTTCACCCTCACCTTAACCCTAAACGTCAACCTAACCCTCCCCCTCCCCCTCCCCCTCCGCCTCAGCCTAACCCTAACCCTAATCCTAATCCTAAACCTAACCCTCACTCTCACCCTCAACCTAAACCTAACCCAACCCTAAACCTCCCCCTCCCTCTCCCCCTACCCCTCCCACTCCGCCTCACCCCTACAATAAAAATAACCCTAAACCTACACCTAACCTTCATCCTAAACCTAAAGCTCACCCTAACCCTCCCCCTCTCCCTCACTCTCACCCTCACCCTAAAACTAACCCTAACCCTGAACCTCACCCTCACCCTCACCCTCACCCTCACCTTCACCCTCACCCTAAACCTAACAATAACAATAAACCTAACCCTAAGCCTAACCCTCACCCTAACACTAACACTAACACTAACCCTAACCCTAACTCCCACACTATACCTAATCCTCACCCTAACCCTAACCCTACCCCTCAGCCTAACCCTCAACAAAACCCTCAACAAAAGCCTTAACCTCACCCTCACCCTAACCGTCACACTAACCCTAACCCTCACCCTAACCCTAACCCTCACCCACACCCTCACGCACACCCTCAGCCTAAACCTAACCATAACCCTAATCCTAATCCTAAGCCTAAACCTCACCCTCACCTTACCCTAACCCTAACCCACTCCCTCAACCTCACCCTCTCACTAACCTTCAGGCTCACCCTCTCCCTCATCCTAACCCCAACACTAACCCTAACCATCACCCAAACCCTAATTCTCACCCTAATCCTAAGCCTAACCCTCAACCTCACCCTAATCCTAACACTAACCCTCACCCTAAACATCACCCTAACGCTAATGCTAATCCTAACCCTCACGCTCACCATAACCCTCACCCTAACCCTTATTCTCACCCTCACCCTAACGCTAATCCTAATTCATACCCTATCCCTAACCCCTACCTTAAACCTCACAATCTCCCTATCTCTCACCCTAACTCTAACCCTCACCCGAACTCTCACCTTCACCCTAACACTCACCCTCACCCTAAACATCACCCTAACCCTAACTTTCACTCTAAACCTAACCCTAACCCTCACCCTAACCCTAACCCTCACCCTAACCATCACCCTCATCGTAATCCTCACACTAACACTAACCCTAATACTTACCAACCAAAACGCTCACCCTCACCCTCACCCTCAGCCTAACCCCAACCTCACCCTCAGCCTAATCCTAATCCGAACCCTAACCCTCACCCTCACCCTCACTCTTACCCTAACCCTCACCCTCACCCACACACTTACCTAACTCTATCCCTAAACCCAAGCCTCAACCTAACCCTAAACCTCACACTAACCCCAACCCTCACCTTCACCCAAACACTAATCCTAAAGCTAACCCTAAGCCTAACCCTCACTCTCACCCTAACCCTCACCCTAACCCTTACCCTCACCCTAAACCTAACCCTGACCCTAACCCTCACACTAACACTAATCTTAACCCTAAACCTAACCCTAAAGGAAACCCAAACCCTAACACTCACACTATCCCTAACCCTCACACTCACAATCAACTTCACCATAACCCTCACCCTCACCCTAACCTTAACCCTAACCCTGAACCTCAACCTCACCCTCACCCTCACCTTAACCCTAACCTAACCCTAACACTAATCCAAACCCTAACCCTAAACATCACACTCACCCTGACTCTAAACCTAACACTAACACTCACCCTCACCCACACCCTCTACGTAAATCTGACCCTAAACCTAACCATCAACCTAAACCTAAATCTCACCCTAAATCTAACCCTCACACTCCCGCAAACAATAATCCTAACCTTAATCCTAAGCCTAACACTCACACTCACCCTAAACCTCCACCTAAACTTTTCCCTCACCCTAACCCTAAACCTAACACTCACACGAACCCTAACACTCACCCTCACCCTAACTCTAACCCTAACCCTAAACCTAACCCTCCCCCTCAGCCTAACCCTAACCCTAATCCTAATCCTAAACCTAACCCTCACTCTCACCCTCACACTAAACCAAACCCCAACCCTAAAATTCACCCTCACCCTCACTCTCACCCTCACCCTCAACTTCAACCTCAACGTAAACTTACACTTAAAACTAACATTAACCCTCACCCTAACACTAACCCTAACACTAATCCTAACTCTCAAACTAAACCTAACCCTCACCCTAAGCCTACGCCTACCCCTCAGCCTAACCCTAACCCTAACCCTAACCCTAATCCTCACCAAATCCCTAACCGTAACCCTAACCCTAAAACTCAATCTCACCCAAGCCATCACCCTAAAGCTAAGCGTAAACCTAACCCTCTCCTAACCCTAACCCTCTCCCTAATTCTAACCCTCACACTGACCCTAACCCTAACCCTCACCCTAAACCTCAACCTAACCCTAAAACTAACCCTCACCTGAACCCGAACCCAAAACATAAGCCTAACCCTCACCCGAAACCTCACTCTCAGCCTAACGCTAAACCAAACCCTAATCCTAACCCTAACCCTTACCCTCACCCTCAACCTCAACCTCACCCACAGTCTAACCCTAACTCTAACCCTAACGCTCATCCTCACCCTCAACATAACTATTACCCTAACCTAACCCTAACCCTCACCCTAACTCTAACCGTCACCCAAACCTAACCCTAACCCTCACATTCACCCTAACCCTAACTCTAACCCTTACCCTCACCCTAACCCTAACACTAACACTCACCCTAACCCAAACCCTGATGCTCACCCTCACCCTCACCATAATTCTAACCATATCACTACCCTAATCTTTAGCCTAACCCTCACCCTCACCTCACCCTAACTCTAACCATAACCCAAACCTAATCCTCACCCTACCTCTAACCCTTAAACATCCGTAACCCTCACCCTCACCCACACCCTAACCCTAACCCTAACCTTAACGCTAACGCTCACCCTAACCCATACCCTAACCCTAAGACAACCCCTCAGCCAAACCCTCACCCTCACCCTAACCCTAAACCTAACCCTCACCCTAACACTCACCCTAACCCTAACGTTAACCCTAAATCTCTCCCTCAACATAAACCTCACCCTAACCCTTACCCTCACCCTAAGCCTAACCCTAACCCTAACACTAACCCTCACACTAATCCTAACCCTAAATCTAACCCTAACACTAAACCTCATCTTAACCCTCATCTAACCCTAACTTTAACCCTAACCCTAATCCTTACACTAAGCCTAACAATAACCCTAATCCTAACCGTAACCCTCAACCTAACACTAACTCTAACCCTAACCCTAACTCTCATACTAAACTTACACCTCAACCTAACCCTAAGCCAACCCCTCAGCCTAACCCTAACCCTAACACAAAACCTACCCCTAATCCTCACTCTATCCCGAACCGTAACCCTAACACTAAATCTCACCCTCAGCCTAGCTCTCACCCTAACCCTAACCCTAAACCTAACCCTCCCCTAACCCTAACCCTCACCTTAATTCTAAACCTCACCCTGAACCTAACCCACAACCTAACCCTAACCCTAACCCTCAACCTCAACTTAACGCTTACCCTCACCTTAACCCTAATCCTCAACGTACTCCTCACCCTAACCCTAACCTTAACCCCCAACTTCACCCTAAACCTGACATTAACCCTTACCCTCACCCTGACCCTCAGCCTAACCCTAACCATAACCATAACCCTCACCCTAACCCTAAATCTAACCCTCACCGAAACCTCACCCAAACCCTAACCCTAAAACACACCTTCACCCTCAACCTCAGCCTAACCCTAAACCTAACACTAATCCTTACCCTAACCCTCATCCCCACTTCACCCTAACTCTAACGATAACCCAACCCTTAATGTCATCCTCACTCTAACCCTCAACCAACCATAACCCTCATCTTCACCCTCACCCTCACCCTAACCCTAACCCTAAAGCTAATGCTCACCATAAATCTAACCTTCACCCTAACACTAACCCTAAATGTCACCCTCACCCTAACCCTAACCCTAAACATAACCCTCACCTTAACCCTAACATTAACCCTAAACCTCACCCTCAACATAAACCTCACCCTAACCCTTACCCTCACCCTAGCCTAACCCTAACACTAACCTTCACACTAATCCTAAACCTAAACCTAACTCTAACACTAAACCTCACCCTAACCCTCACCCTAACCCTAACTGTAACCCTAACCCTTACACTACCGCTAACAATAAACCTAACCCTAACCCTCACCCTAACACTAACCCTAACCCTAACTCTAACTCTCACACTAAACCTAACCCACACCCTAACACTAAGCCAAACCCTCAGCCTAACCCTAACCCTAACCCTTACCCTAACCCTCACCCTATCCCTAACTGTAACCCTAATCCTAAACCTCACCCTCACCCTACCACACACCCTACCCCTAAACCTAAATCTAACCCTCCCCTAAACCTAACACTCACCCTAACCCTAACCCTAACCCTCACCCTGACCCTAACCCTCACCCTAACCCTAACCCTAACCCTCAACCTCAACTTAAAGCTCACCCTCAACTTAACCCTAACCCTCTCCGTACTCCTCACCCTAAACCTAATCATAACCCTCAACTTCACCCTAAACCTCACGTTAACACTTACCCTCACCCTGACCCTCACCCTAAGCCTAACCATAAACATAACCCTCAACCTAACCCTCAACCTAACCCTAAATCTAACCCTCACCCTCAACCTCAGCCTAACCCTAACCCTAACCTGAATCTTAACCCTAACGCTGACCCTTACCCACACCCTAATTCTAATCCTAACCCTAACCCTCACCCTCACCCTTACCATAACTCTAACTCTTACCCAACGCTTACCCTCACCCTAACTCTAACCCTAACCCAATCCTAAACCTCACCCTCATATTCACCCCAACCCTAACTCTAACCCATACCCTCACCCTAACCCTAACCCTAACATCACCCTAAGATAAACCCTCACGCTCACCCTCACCCTCACCCTAAGTCTAACCCTAACCCTAACCCTAATCTTAACCCTAACCTTCACCCTCACCTCAACCTATTTCTAACAATATCCAAACCCTAATCCTCAACTTCACTCTAACACTCAACCTACCCTAACCCTCACCCTCAACCTCACCCTAACCCTAACCCTAACCCTAACGCTAATGCTGACTTTAACCCTTACCCTCACCCTATCCCTAAGCCTAAACGTCACCCTCACCGAAAACCTAGCGCTAAACCTAACCCTCACCTTAACCCTGCTTCTCCCCCTTCCCCTCCCCCTCAGACACAATCTATCCCTAATCCTAATCCTAACCCAACCCTCACTCTCTCCCTCAGCGTAAATCTAACCTTAACCCTAAACCTCCCCCTCAAACTCCCCCTAACAATAAACCTAAAAATAACCCTAACCCTAACCCTAACTCTCACCCTCACCCTAACCCAAACCTTCCCTCTCCCCCTAACACTAACCCTAACCCCAACCCTCACCCAACCCTCACCGTAAACCTAAACCTAAACCTCACCCTCACCCTAACCCTCAACCTAAACCTTACCCTCACCCTAAATGTAACCCTATCGCTAACCCTAACCATAACTCTCAGACTAAACCTAACCCTCACCCTAACCCTAACCCTACCCCTGAGCCGAACCCTCACCCTAACCGTAAACCTAACCCTAATTCTCACCCTACCCCTAAACATAACCCTAACCCTCAAACTCACCCTATCCATCAACCTAACTCTATCCCTAACCCTAACCCTGACCTGAACTCTCACCCGAATCCTAACAATAATTTTAACCCTAACTGTCTCCGTAACCCTAACCCTAAACCTACCCCTAACCCTAACTCTCCCTTCCCCTTCCCACTCACCCTCAGCCTAAACCTATCCCTAAACCTAATCCTAACCCTAACCCTCACTCCCACCCTCACTCTAAACCTAACCCTATCCCTAAACCTCACCCTCACCGTCACCCTCACCATCACGCTAACCCTAACAATAACCACAACTCTAACCCTAACCCTAAACCTAACCCTCACACTAACACTAACACTAACCCTAATCCTCACATTAAACCTTACCCTCACATTAAAGGTAAACCTACCCCTCAGCCTAAGCCTCACAATAAACCGAACCCTAAAGCTAATCCTCACCCTATCTCTAACCCGAACCCTAACGCTCACCCTGACCCTCACTGTCACCCTAACCCTAACCCTCACCCTCAACCTCACCCTAATTTTAACCCTAACCCTAGTCCTAATCCTAATTCTAACACATTCCCTCACCGTCACACTCACCCTAAACATAAACATAACCCTAAACCAAAACCTAACCCTAACACTATCCTTCACCCTAAATCTAAACCTAACCCTCACCCTCACACTAACCCTAACCCTAAACCTAACCCTAACCCTAACACTAACCCTCATCCTAACCCTCACCCTACCACTCACGCTAAATGTAACCCTCACTCTCACTCTAGCCCTCACCCTCCCCTAACCCTTATCCTCACCCTAACCCTAAGTGTCACCCTAACCCTCACACTAAACCTAACCCTCACCTTAACCCTAAAACTACCCTCTCGCTAACCCTAACCCTAAACCTAACCCTAACCCTCACCCTAACCCTAAGCCTAACCCTAACCCTCACCCTCACTCTAGCCTTCACCCTAACAATAATCCTAACCCTAAACCTCACCCTAACCCTAACTCTCATTCTAACCCTAATCCACACACTAAACCTAACCCTCACCCTAACCCTAACACTCACCCTAAAACTTACCCTAACCCTAACCCTAATATTAACCCTAACCCTCACCCTAAGCTTAACCTAATATGAACCCTAACCCTCACCATAAAACTAACCCTCTAACTAAACCTCCCACTCATCTTAACCCTCAAACTAAACCTTATCCTCACCCTCACCCTAACCCTCACATTAACCCTAAACCTCACTATAACACTAAGCTTAACCCTCACCCTCAACCTAAACCTCAACATCACCCTAACCCTCACCTTAACCCTAACCCTCAACCACACCCTACACATCACCCTAAACTTAAGACTCACCCTCAACCTAACCCTCATCCTAAGACTAACTCAAACCCTAACACTAATCCTAAACTTAACCCTCACACTCACCATCACCCTAACACTAACCCTAACCCTAAACCTAACCGTAACCCTCATCCTAACCCTAACCCTAACCCTAACCCTCACCCTAAACCTAACCCTCACCCTAAACCTAACCATAACCCTCACCCTAATCCCAACCCTAACCCTAACCCTCATCCTCACCCTCACCCTCAGCTTAAGACTAACCCTAACTCTCACCCTCACCCTATCTCTCTCCCGAACCCTAAGCCTAGCCCAAACCCACACCCTAACCCTAACCCTAACACTTAACCTCACCCTAACCCTTACCCTCACCCTCACCCTAACACTCACCCTAAACCTTACCCTCATCCAAACCCTAACCTAACCCTCACACTAACCCTAAAAGTCATCTTAACCCTAACCCTACCCCTCACCCTAAACCTAACCCTAACCCTCACACTAAACCTAAACTTCACCCTACCCCTAACAATAACACTAACCCTAATCCTAACCCTCACTGTCACCCTCACTCTAACCCTAAACCTAACCCTAAACCTCATCCTCACTGTCACCTACACCCTCACCCCCAGCCTAAACCTAACCATAACAGTAACCCTAACCCTATCCCTAAACCTCACCGGAAACATAATCCTAACACTTAACCTCACCCTAACCCTAACCCTAACCCTCACCCTCACCTTAACCCTAACCGTAAACCCCACCTTAACCTTCACCCTAAACCTAAACCTATCCCTCACCCTAACCTTAACCCTCAACCTAACCCTAACCATCACCTTAACCCTAAGCCTAACACTAATCCTCACCCTCACCCTACCCCTCACCCTAAACCTAATCCTAACCCTAACCCTCACCCTAACCCTAAACCTCACACTAACCCTCGCCCTCACCCTAACCCATACCCTAAGACTAACCCTAAAATTAACCCTAACCCTAAGCCTAAGCTTAAACGGAACCCTCATCCTAACCCTCACCCTAACCCTAACCCTAAGCCTGTCCCTCCCCCTCACCCTAACCTTCAATCTAATCCTTACCCTTATCCTCACCCTAACCCTCACACTGACCCTATCCCTCAACCTAACCCTAATCCTAACCCTAAAACTCACCCTCAAGTTCATCCTCAGCCTAACCCTAATCCTAACCCTAATCCTTACCCTAACCATCACCCTCACCCTCACCCTAAACATAACCCTCACCCTAAACCTAACCCTAACTCTGTCCCTCACCCTAACCCTAACCCTAACCCTCACCCAACCCTCACCCTAAACCTAAACCTAAACCTAAACATCACCCTCACCCTAACACTCACCCTAACCCTCATCCTCACCCTAAATTTAACCCTATTCCTAACCCTAACTGTAACTCTCAGACTAAACCTAACCCTCACCCTAACCCTATACCTATCCCTGAGCCTAACCCTCACCCTCACCCTAACCCTAACCCTAATTCTCACCCTATCCCTAACCATAACCATAACCCTCACACTCACCCTATCCCTCATCCTAACTCTATCCCTGACCCTAACCCTCACCTGAACCCTCACCCAAACCATCACCCTAATCCTAACAATCACTTTAACCCTAACTCTCACCGTAACTGCAACCCTACCCCTAACCCTAACCCTCCCGCTCCCTTTCCCACTCACCCTCAGCCTAACCCGAACACTAATCCTAATCCTAACCGTAACCCTCACTCCAACCCTCACTCTAAACCTAACCCTAAAGTAAACCTCACCCTCACCCTCACCCTAACCCTACGTCTAACCCTAACCCTAACCCTAATCTTAACCCTAACCCTCACCCTCACCTCAACCGAATTCTAACCATAACCAAACCCTAATTCTCAACCTCACTCTAACCCTCAACAAACCCTAACCCTCACCCTCAACCTTACCCTAACCCTAACCCTAACCCTAACGCTAACGCTGACCGTAACCATTACCATCACAGTAACCCTAACGCTAAACGTCACCCTCACCCAAACCCTAGCGCTAAACCAAACTCTCAACCTAACCCTCCTTCTCCACCTCCCCCTCACCCTCAGACTAAATCTATCCTGAATACTAATCCTAACACTAACCCTCAATCTCCCCCTCACCCTACACCTAACTCTAACCCTCACCATCACCCTCACACTAAAACTAACAATAACCATAACCCTCAACCTCACCCTAACCCTAACCCTCCCTCTCCCCCTAACACTAACCCTAACCCTAACCCTCACCCAACCCTCACCATAAACCTAAACCTAAACCTCACCCTCACCCTAACCCTCAACCTAAACCTTACCCTCACCCTAACCGTAACCCTATCGCTAAACTTAACCCTAATTATCAGACTAAATCTAACCCTCACCCTAAACCTAACCTACCGCTGAGCCTAACCCTCAACCTAACCCTAACCTTCCCTCTCCCCCTAACACTAACCCTAACCCTAACTCTAACCCTAAACCTAACCCTCACCCTAAACCTAAAACTAAACCTCACGCTCAACCTAACCCTCACCCTAACCCTTGCCCTCACCCTAACCGTAACCCTAAAGCTAACCCTAACCATAACTCTCAGACTAAACCTAACCCTCCCCCTAACCCTAACCCTCCCCCTCAGACAAACCCTCACCCTAACCCTAACCCTAACCCTAATTCTCACCCTATCCCTAAACCTAACCCTAAACATCAACCTCACTCTAGCCCTCAAGCTAATTCTAACCCTACCTCTAACCCTCACCCGAACCATCACCCTCACCCTAACCCTCAACCTCATCCTAAACATCATCCTAAAACTAACACTAACCGTCACCCTGACCCTAACCCCAACCCTCACCCTAACCCTAACCCTCACCCTAACACTTAACCTCACCCTAATCCTCAACCTAACCCTAAAACTAACCCTGACCTAACGGAAAACCTCACCCGCACACTCACCCTCAACCTAAACCTGACCCTTACCCTAGACCTCAGCCTAACCTTCACACTAATCCCAAACCTTCAACCTCACCCTCACCCTCAGCCTAACCCTAACCCTAAACCTAATCCTAAACTTAAACCTCATCTTCATATTAACCCAAACCCTAACCCTCACAATAACCCTCACCCTAACCATCACCCTCCCCCACACCGTCACCCTAACCCTAAACCTAACCCTAACCCTCACCCTAACCCTAACCTGACCCTAACCCTAACCCTCACCCTCACCCTAACCCTAACCCGAAACCTAACCCTCACCCTAACCCTACCTTCTTCTCTCACACTCAACCTTTTCCTAAGCCTAAACCTAATGCTACTCCTAACCCTAAAACTCACTCTCACCCTCACCCTAAACCTTACTCTAACTCTAAACCTCACCCTCACCCTCATCCACAGTCTGAAACATAACCTAACCCTAATCCTAACCCTAACCCTCACACTCACCCTCACCCTCACCCTCACCCTAAATCTAACCCTAATCCAACCCTAACCCTCACTCTAACTCTAACCCTCACCCAACCCTAACCCTCATTCTCAACCTCAATCTAAACCTAAACTTAACCCTAACTCTCACCCTAACCCTTAGCCTCACCATAATCCTAACCCTCGCCCTAACCCTAACCCTCACCCTAACCCTTATCCAAACCCTAACCGTAACCCTAAACCTCACCCTATGCCTCACCCTAACCCTAACCCTAACCCTCACTCTCCCTAACCCTCACCCTAACCCTTACCATCACCCTAATCCTCACCCTAACCCTAACCCTAACACTGACATTAAACTTCACAGTAACCCTCACCCTAACCCTAACCCTCACCCTCACCCTCAACCTAACCCTCATACTAACCCTTATCCTCTCCCTAAACCTAAACTTAACCCTCACCCTAAACCTCATAGTAACCCTAACGCTCACCCTAACTATAACCCGACCCCTCAACCTACCATCATCCTACCCCTAACCCTAACACTCAGGCTTACCCTCACCCTCACCCTAACCCTAACCCTCACGATAACCCAAACCTCCACCCTCACCCTCAACCTCACCCTCAGTCTAACCCTAACACTAACCCTAATCCTAACCCTAATCCTCACCCTCACCCTCACCCTAACTCTAACACTAATCCAACCATAACCCTCACTCTAACTCTACCCCTCACCCAACCTTAACCCTCACCCCCAACCTCAATCTAACCCTAACCTTAACCGTAACTCTCAACCTAACCCTAACCCTCACCCTAACCCTAACTCTAACCCAAACCCTCACAATAAACTTAATGCAAACCCTTAACCTAACCCTCAAACTGACCCTCACCCTAACCCTAAAACTAACAATAACCCTCACCCTAAACCTAACCCTAATTTTCACCCTCACCCTATACGTCACCATCAACATAACCCTCACCCTAACCTAACTCTCACCAACACCCTAACCCTCATTCTCACCCTGACCCTCACACTCTAAACATCATCCCAAACATGACACTCACCCTAACCCTAAACCTAAGCCTCACTCTAAACCTAACCCACAGCCTCACCCTCACCCTCACTCACAATCTAAGCCTAACCCTAAGCTTAAACCTCACCCTAACACTAACCCTAAGCCTAAACCTCACCCTAACCCTTACCCTCACCATAACCCTCACCCTAAAGCTAACCCTCACCCTAAACCTAGCCCTCACCCTCACCCTAACCCTCGCCCTAACGCTTAACCTCACAATAACCCTAACCCCAACCCTAACCGTCACCCTCAGACTTAACCTAACACTCACCCTAACCGTAAACATTCCCCTCATCGAAACCCTCACCCTAACCCTGACCCTAACCCTAATTCTCACTCTATCCCTAACCCTAACCCTAACTCTCACCCTCAACCTATCCCTCAACCTAAATCTAACTGTAACCCTAACCTGCACCCGAAACCTCACCCACAACCTAAATCTCACCCTCATCCTTAACATCACCCTAACCCTATCCCTCACCCTAACCCTAACACTAACCCTCACCGTAACCCAAACCTTCACACTAACCCTCTCCCTCAACCAAATCCTCACCCTAACCCAAACCCTAACACTTACCTGACGGAAACCCTCACCCTCACCCTCACCCTCAACCTAAACCTCACCCTCACAATAGCCCTCACACTAACATTAACCCAACCCTAAACCTAACCCTCAAACTCACCCTCACCCTCAGCCTAACCCTACCCCTAACCCTAATCCAAAACCTAACCCTCACCTTCACCCTAACCCTAAACCTAACGCTAACCCTCACCCTCCCTCAAACACTCACCCTAACCCTGACCCTAACCCTAACCCTCAACCTCACACTAACTCTCACCCTCACCCTCACGCACACACTAATCCTAACACTAACCCTAAGCCTAACTCTCACCCTCACACTAAACCTCAGCCTAACCCTTACCCTTACCCTAAACTTAACCCTAAACCTAACCCTCACACTAACCTAAGCCTTACCCTCTCCTTAACCCTAACCTTAACCCTAACCCAAATCCTCACCTGAACCATAACCCTACCCCTCAATCTAACCCTCATCCTACCCCTAAACCTAACCCTTTCGTTTACCCTCACTCTCACCCTAACCCTAACCCTCACCTTAAAAAAAACAATCACCCTCACCCTCACCCTCACTCTCAGTCTAACCCTAAGGCTAACCGTAATCCTAACCCTAACCGTCACCCTCAACATCACCCAAACTCTAACCCTAAACCAACCATAACCCTCACTCTAACTCTAATCCTCACCCAAACCTAACCCTCACCCTCAACCTGAATCTAAACCTAACCTTAAACTTCACTCTCACCCTAAACCTAACCCTCACCCTAACACTTACCCTCACCCTAACCCTAACCCTAACCCTAACCATCTCACTAATCCTAATGCTAACCCTAACCCTAAACCTCAACCTAACCCTAAAACTAACCCTAACCCTCTCCCTAACCCTAACCTTAATCCTCACCCTCACCGTCACCCTAACCCTAAACATTCACCTTAGCCTAATCCTCACCCTAACCCTGACCCTAACCCTAATTCTCACCCTATCCCTCACCCTAACCCTACCACTACCCCTCACCCTAACCCTAACCCTCACCCTAACCCTCTCCCTCAAACAAATCCTCACCCAACCCTACCCTAACACTTACCTAACGGAAACCCTCACCCTCACCCTCACCCTAAAGGTCACCCTCACAATAGCCCTCACCTGAACCTTAACCCAACCCTAACCCTAACCCTCAAACTCACCCTCACCCTCAGCCCAAACCTACCCCTAAGCCTAATCACAACCCTAACCCTCACCCTCACTTAACCCTAACCCTCACCCTAAACCTCACCCTCACTCAATCCTTCACCCTAACCCTGACCCTAACCCTAACCCTAAACCTCACAATAACTCTCACCCTCACCCTCACCCACACACTAGTCCTAACACTACCCCTAAGCCTAACTCACACCCTCACCCTAAACCTCACCCTAAACTTTACCTTCATCTTAAACCTAACCGTAACCCTAACACTCACACTAACCGAAGCCTTACTCTCTTCCGAACCCTAACCTTAACCCTAACCCTAACCCTCACAGTAACCCTAACCATTACCCTAACCATAACCCTACCCCTCAATCTAGCCCTCATCTTACCCCTAACCCTAACTCTTTCGCTTAACCTCTCCCTCACCCTAACCCTAACCCTCACCTTAAAAAAAACCGATCACCCTCACCGTCACCCTCACCCTCAGTCTATCCCTAACCCTAACACTAATTCTAACCATAACCCTCACCCTCACCCTAACTCTAAACCTAATCCAACCATAACCCTCAATCTAACACTAACCCTCACCCAACCCTAACCCTCACCCTCAACCTCAATGTAACCCTAAACTTAACCCTAACTCTCACCCAAACCCTAACCCTCACCCTAACACTTACCCTCACCCTAACCCTAACCCTAACCCTAACCCTTACCCTAAACTTACCCCTAAACCTCACCCTCACCCTCAAGCTCAGCTTCAGCCTAACCCTAATCTTAAACCAAATCCTTACCATAATTCTCACCCTTAACCTCACCTTAACCCTAACCCTCAAACTCACCCTCACCCTCACCCTCACCCTAACCCTCAGCCTCACTCTCAACCTCACCCTAACCCTAACCCTAACCCTAACCCTCAACTTCACCCTCACCCTAACCCTAACCCTAACCCTATCCCTCACCCAACCCTCACCCTAAACCTAACCCTATACCTCACCCTCACCCTAACCCTCACCCTAACCCTTACCCTCACCCTAAGCCTACCCTAACCCAAAACCTAACCGTAACCCTCAGACTAAACCTAACCCTCACCCTATCCCTAACCCTACACCTGAGATTAACCCTCACCCCAACCCTAACCCTAACCCTAATTCTCACCCAATCCCTCACCATAACCCTAAACCTCACATTCACCCTAGCCATCACCCTAACTCTATCCCTAACCCTAACCTTCATTCGAACCCTCACACTCACCATCATCCTCACCCTAATCCTAACAATAATTTTAACCTAACTCTCACTGTAACCCTAACCCTAAACCTACCCCTAACCGTAACACTCACCATCACCCTCACCCTCAGTCTAACCCTAACCCTAACCCTAATCCTAACCATAACCCTCACCCTCACCCTCACCCTAACTCTAAACCTAATCCAACCATATACCTCAATCTAACACTAACCCTCACCCAACCCTAACCCTCACCCTCATCCTCAATGTAACCCTAAACTTAACCTTAACTCTCACCCTCACTCTAACACTTATCCTCACCCTAACCCTAACCCTCACCCTAAACCTACCCCTAAACCTAACCCTCACCCTCAAGCTCAGCCTCAGCCTAACCCTAATCTTAAACCAAATCCTTACCATAATTCTCAAACTTACCCTCACCTTAACACTAACACTCAAACTCACCCTCACCCTCACCCTCACCCTAACCCTCAGCCTCACTCTCACCCTCACCCTAACCCTAACCCTAACCCTCACCTTCACCCTCACCCTAACCCTAAACCTATTCCTCACCCAACCCTCACCCCAAACCTAACCCTATACCTCACCCTCACCCTAACCCTCACATTCACCCTAGCCATCACCCTAACTCTATCCCTAACCCTAACCTTCACCGAAACCTCACACTCACCATCACCCTCACCCTAACCTTAACAATAATTTTAACCTAACTCTCACTGTAACCAAAACCCTAAACCTACCAATAACCCTAACCCTCCCCCTGCCCTTCCCACTCTTCCTCAGCCTAACCCTAACACTAATCCTAATCCTAACCCTAACCCTCACTCCCACTCTCACTATAAACCTAAACCTATCCCTAAACCTCACCCTCAATGTCACCCTCACCCTCACCTTAACCCTAACAATAACCCCAACTCTAACCCTAACCCTAAGCCTAAACCTCACCCTAACACTAATCCTAACCCTAACCCTCACATTAAACCTTACCCTCACCCTAAATGTAACCCTAACCCTCAGCCTAACCCTCACAATAAACCTAACCCTAACGCTAATCCTCACCCTATCCCTAAACCTAAACCTAACCCTAAACCTCACCCTGATCCTCACTGTAACCCTATCCCTAACCCTCACCCGCAACCTGACCCTAATCCTAAACCTAAACCTAATCTTCATTCTAACAATATCCCTCACCCTCAACCTCACCGTAAACCTAACCCTAACCCTAAACCTCACCATAACCCAAACCTTAACCCTAACACTAACACTAATCCTAACAATAACCCTGACCCTACCCCTCAGCCTAACACTCAAACTAACCCTAACACTAACCCTAAACCTCACACTAAACCTAATCCTCACCCTAACCCTAAAACTACCCCTCATGCTAACCCTAACCCTGACCCTAACCCTAAGACTAACACTAACACTCACCCTCACCCTAGCCCTCACCTTAACAATAATCCTAACCCTAAACTTCACCCTAACCCTAACCTTCATTCTAACCCTAACCCACACCATATACCTAACCCTCACCCTAACCCTAACACTCACCCTAACAATTTCCCTAACCGTAATCCTAACAATAACCCTAACCCTCACCCTAACCCTAACCTAACCTTAAGCCTAACCCTCCCCCTAACGCTCACCCTAACCCTAACCATAACCCTAAAACTCCCACTCATCCTAACCCTCAACCTAACCGTTCTCCTCACCCTCACCCTAACCTTCACATTAACCCTAACCCTCACCCTAACCCTAAGCCTAACTGTCACCCTCATTCTAACCCTCACTGTCACCCTAATCCTCAACCTAACCCTAACCCTCACCCACACACTAACCCTCACCCTAAACTTAACCCTAACCCTCACCCTAACCCTCAACCTAAGACTAACGCTAACCCTAACACTTATCCTAAACTTAACCCTAACACTCACCCTCACCTTAACACTATCACTAATCCTTCCGCTAACCTTAACCCTCATCCTAACCCTAACCCTCACCCTAACCCTCACCCCAAACCTAACTCTCACCATAACCTAACCCTAACCCTAACACTCACCCTAATCCTAACACTAACCCTAACCCTCACCCTCACCCTAAACATCAACCTTTACCTAACTCTCACCCTAACCCTAACCCTAATCCTCATTCTAAACCTTACCCTCAACCTAAGTCTAATCCTAAACCTAACACTAATCCTAAACTGAACTCTCACCCCCAACCTCACCCTAAGGCTAACCCTAAGCCTAAACCTAACCCTAACTCTCATCCACACCCTAGCACTCTCCCTAACCCTAAGCCTAACACTAACCCACAACCTAACCCTCAACCTTACCCTTACCCTCACCCTAACCCTAAACCTCACCCTCACCCTAACCCTCTCCCTAACCCTTACACTCATCCTAACCCTAACCCTAACCCTCACACAAACCCTAACCCTCATCCTAACCCTACCACTACCCCTCACCCTAACCCTAACCCTCACCGTCACACTAACCCTAAACGTCACCCTAACCCTAACACTAACACTCACCCTAATCCTAACCCTCACCGTCACCCTCACCCTCAGGCTAACCCTAACCCTAAACCTAACCCTAAACCTCAACATCACGGTCACCATCACCCTCACCCTCAGCCTTAACCTAACCCGCACAATAAACCTAACCCTAACCCTAACCCTAACCTTCACCCTAAAACTAAACCTAAACGTTAACTTCACCCTAACCCTAAACCTAACCCTCACCCTCACCCTAACCCTAACCCTAACCCTCAACCTAACCCTCACCCTAACACTTACGGTATCCCTAAACCTCATTCTCAAGCTAACCTTAACCCTAAACTTTACCCTCACACTAAACGTAACCCTCACCGTAACCCTAAACCTACCCTCACCCTAACCCTAACCCTCTACCTAAGCCTAACCATCACCCAAACCCTAAGACTAACCCTAACCCTCACCCTAAACCTACCCCTCTCCCTAAGCTTAACCCTAAACCTCACCCTAACCATAACCCTCACACGAACCCTAACCCTCACCCTAACCCTTACCACAAGCCTAAATCTAACATTAACCCTAACCCTCACCCTAACCCTCAAGCTAACCTTAAACTTAACCCTCATTCTAACCCTCACCCTCACCCTAACCCTAAGCCTAACCCTCCACCAAACCCTAACTTCTATCTAAACCTTGCCCTTACACTCACCCTAACAATAAGCCTAACCCTCCCCCTCCCACTAACCCTCACCCTAACCCTCACCCTAAACCTCAAGCTCATCCTCAGCCTAACCCTAATCCTAACACTAATCCTTACCCTAATCCTTACCCTTAACCTCACCTTAACCCTAACCATCAAACTCACCCTCACCCTCACCCTCTTCTTAACCCTCAGCCTCACTCTCACCCTCATCCTAACCCTAACCCTAACCCTAACCCTCACCCTCACACTAACCCTAACAAAAACCCTAACCCTCAACCAACCCTCACCCTAAACCTCACCCTCACCCTAACCCTTACCCTCACCCTATGCCTAAACCTAACCCTAAACCTAACCGTAAATCTCAGACTAAACCTAACCCTCACTCGAAACCTAACCCCAACCCTAATTCTCACCCTATCCCTAACCATAACCCTAACCCTCACACTCACCCTAGCCCTCATCCTAACTCTATCGCTAACCCTGCCCTCACCTGAACCCTCACCCTCACCTTCACCCTAATCCTAACAAGAACTTTATCCCTAAGTCTCACCTTAACCCTAACTGTAAACCTTCCCCTAACCCTAAATGTATCCTCCACTTCCCACTCACACTTAGTGTAACCCTAACCCTAATCCTAATAATAACCCTTACCCTCTCTCCCACCCTCAATCTAATTCTAACCCTATGCCTAATCCTCACCCTCACAGTCAGCCTCACCCTCACCCTAACCCTAACTATAACCCCAACTTTAAACCTAACCCTAACCCTAACCCTCACCCTAACACTATCCCTCACCCTAAACCTCTCCCTAACATTCATGCTAACACTAACACTCACTCTCACCCTAAACCTCACCATCGCCCTAACCCTTACCCTCACCTAAACCTAACCCTAACCCTAACACTCACACTAAACCTAACCCTAACCATAAACCTAAAACTACAACTCACATTAACCCTAACCCTAAACCTAACCCTAACCCTCACCTTCACCCTAAGCCTAAACCTAACACTCACCCTTACCATAATCCTAACCCTAACCTCACCCTAACCCTGACCGTCAATCTAACCCTAACCCGCAACCTAAACCTAAACCTACCCAATACCCTAACCTAACCTTAACCCTAACCCTCACCTTAACTCTCACCCTAAACCTCCTACTCACCTTAAACCTCAAACTAACCCTTATCCTCACCCTCACCCTAACCCTCACATTAACAGCAACCCTGGTTCGAACCCTAAGCCTAACCCTCACCCACACCCTCATTCTCACCCTCAGCCTAACCCTAACCCTAACCCTAATCGTAACCCAAACCCTAAACCTAACCCGAACACTCACCCTCACCCTAACGCTCACCCTCATACTAAATATCACCCTAACCCTATCCCTCACCCTAACCCTAACCCTAACCCTCACCCTAACCCTAATCCTCACCTTAACCATCACCCTCTACCTAATCCACACCCTAACCCTCAACCTAACCCTTAACTAACAGAAACCCTCAACCTCACCCTCACCCTAACCCTCACACTCACCCTCAAAATAGCTCTCACCCTAAACTTAACCCAAACCTAACCCTCAACCTCACACTCACCCTCAGCCTAACAACCCTAACCTTAACCCTAATCCTAACCCTAATCCTCACCCTCACCCTAACCCTAACCCAAACCATAACACTCACCCTCACTCAAGCCCTCAACCTAAACTTAAACCTTACCCTCACCCTAAACCTCACCCTAACCCTCACCCTCACCCACACACTTATACTAAAACTAACCCTAAGCCTAACCCTCACACTCAAGCTCACCCTAACCCTTACCTTCACCCTAAATCCAACCCTAACCCTAACCCTCACACTAACCTAACCCTCACCCTCACCCTAAACCTAACCCTAACCCTAACACTAACCTTCCCCCTCACCCTCACCCTCAACCACAGCCTAATGCTAACCTTCACCCTAACGCTAACTCTCACCCTAACCCTTACCCTAACCCTAACCCTAACCCATACCTAATCGAAACCCTCAACCTAACCCTAATCCTCACCCTAAGACTCACCCTCATGCTAATACTCACCCAAACCCTAACCCTAACCCTTACCTAACCGAAACCCTCACCCTAACCCTCACCTTCACCCTCACCCACACACTAATCCTAACACTAACCCTAAAACGTACACTCACACTAAACCTAAACCTCACACTAACCCTAAACCTATGCCTCACTAAACCCTAACCCTTATCCTAAACCTAAACCTTACCCTCACCCTAATCCAAACCCTAACCCTCACCCTCACCCTAACCTTCACCCTAACGCTAACCCTCAACCTAAACCTTACCATAACACTAACCCTATCATCAACCCTAACCTTCAACCTAACCCTCATCCTAAACCTAACACTAACCCTCCCCCTCCCCCTAACTCTCAACGTAACCCTTACCCTCACCCTCACCCTAAGAATCACACTGACCATAACACTCACGCTAACCCCAACCCTAACCCTCACCCTCAGCCTCACACTCAGCCTAACCCTAACCCTAACCCTAATCTTAACCCTAACCCTCACACTCACCCTCATCCTAACACTATCCCTAATCCTCACACTCACCCTCACCCTCACCCTAACCCTCAGCCTCACCCTCCCCCACACACTAATCCTAACACTAACCCTAAACCTAACACTCACACTAAACCTAAACCTCACACTAACCCTAAACCTACCCCTTACTTAACCCTAACCCTAATCCTAAACCTAAACCTTACCCTCACCCTAAGCTTAACCCTAACCCTCAACCTCACCCTAGCCTTCACATTAACCCTAATCCAAACCCTAACCCTCACCCTAACCCTACCCGTCACCGTAAAGCTAACCCTCACCCTATCCCTTACCCTAACCCTAACTCTATCATTAACCGTAACCTTCACCCTAAGTCTGATCCTAAACCTAACACTAACCCTCCCCCTCACACTAATACTCAATGTAACCCTTACCCTCACCCTCACCCTAAGAATCACACTGACACTAACACTCACCCTAACCCTAACCTTAACCCTAACCCTCACCCTCAACCTCACTCTCAGCCTAACACTAACTCTAACTCTAATCCTAACCTTAACCCTCACCCTCACACTAATCCTAAATTTATCCCTAAACCTCACCCTCACCCTCACCCTCACTCTCACCCTAACCCTCAGCCTCACCTTCACCCTCATCTTAAACCTACCCCTAATCCTAAACCTCACCCTCACCCTAAACCTCACCCTAACCCTAACCCTCACCCTCACATTAACCAAAACCCTAACCCTCAACTTATCCTTCACCCTAACCGTAATGCTAAATCTAAACCTCATCTTCACCCTAACCCTCACGCTAACACTTACCCTAACCCTTACCCTAACCCTACCCTAACCCTAACCCTCAGACTAACCTTAAACCTAACTCTAATTCTCACCCTATCCTTAACCCTCACCCTCACCCTCAACCTCACCCTAGCCCTCAACCTAATTCTAACCCTATCCATAACCCTCATCCGAACCCTCACCCTCACCCTAAACCTCACACTCATCCTAAACATCACCCTAAACCTAACCCAAACCTTACCCTAACCCTAACCTCAACCCTCACCCTATCCCTAACCCTCACCGTAATCCTCAACCTAACCCTAAAACTAACCCTTACCTAAGCGTAACCCTTACACTCACCATCACCCTGACCCTCACCCTAGCCCTCATGCTAACCTTAACAATAACCCTAACCCTCAACCTCACAATCACACTCAGCCTAGCCCTAATCCTAAACCAAATCCTAAACCTAAACCTCACCTTCACGCTAACCCTAACCCTAACCCTCAACCTCACAAACACCCTCACCCTAACCCTAAACCTAACCCTAACCCTCAACGTAACCCTAAACCTCAACCTAAACCTAACCCTCACACTCACCCTAACCATAACCCGAACCCTAACCCTAACCCTACCTCTTACTCACAACCTCAACCTGAGCCTAACCCTAACCGTAATCCTAATCCTAACCCTAAACCTCACTCTTACCCTCACCCTAAATCTAACTCTAACCCTAAACCTCACCCACACCCTCACCCTCACCCTAACCCTAATCCTAATCTTAACCCTAAACCTCACTCTTACCCTCACCCTAACCCTCACCCTACCTCGAACCCTAAAACTCACATGAAACGTAACCCTCACCCTAACCCTAACCCTACACTTCAGCCTAACCCTCACCCTAACACTTACCATAACCCTAATCATAACACTCACCTTAACCCTAACCCTCACCCTAAACCTAACCATCACCCTACCACTTACCCTAACCCTAACCCTAACATTAACCCAAACCCTCACCCTAATCTTAACCTAATATTAACCCTAACCCTCACCCTAACACAAAACCTATAACTAAAGCTCCAAACACTCAACCTAACCCTTTTCCTCACCCTCACATTAACCCTCACATTAAAACTAAACCTCACGCTAACACTAACCCTTAACTCTCACCTTCAACCTAACACTCAACGTCACCCTAACCCTAACCCTCACCCACACCCTACCCCTCACCATAAACTTAAGACTCATCCTCAACCTCAGCCTCACCCTAAGACTAACACTAACTCAAACACTAATCCTAAACTTAACTCTCACACTCAACGTCAACCTAACACTCTCTCTAACTGTAACCCTAATCCTAACCCTAACCCTAAACCTAAAACTCACCCTAACCCTAACCCTACCTCTGAGCCTAACCCTCACCCTAACCCTAACCCTAATTCTCACCCTATCCCTAACCATAACCCTAACCCTCCCACTCACCCTAGCCCTCACCCTAACCCTATCCCTAACCCTAACCCGAACCCTCACCCTCACCCTCACCCTAATCCTAACAATCACTTTAACCCGAACTCTCACCTTAACGCTAAACCCAAACTTACCCCTAAACCTAACCCTCCTCCTCCCTTTCCCACTCACCCTCAGCCTAACCCTAACACTAATCCTAATCCTAACCCTAACCCTCACTCCCAACCTCACTCTAAACCTAACCCTAACGTAAACCTCACGCTCACCCTCACCCTCACCCTAACACTCACGATAACCCTAACCCTCACCCTCACCCTAATCCTCACTGTCAGCCTAACACTTACCCTCAACCTAACCCTAACCCTCACACTAAACCTAACCCTTACCCTAACCCTAAAACTACCCCTAAGGCTAACTCTAACCATAAACCTAACCATAAACTTCAACCTAACCCTAAACCTAACCCTAACCCTCACCCTCACCCTAGCCCTAATCCTAAAGATAATCCTAACTCTAAACCTTACCCTAACCCTAAACTTCATTGTAACCCTAACAATCACCCTCACCCTAACACTTACCCTAAGCCTAAGCCTAACATTAACCCTAATTCTCACCCTAACCCTAACCTAAACTTAACTCTAACTCTGAACCTAATCCTCACCCTAAACATCCCACTCACCCTAACCCTCAACCTAACCCTTATCCTCACCCTCACCCTAACACTCATATTAACCCTAACCCTCACCCTAACTCTAAGCCTAACCCTCATCATCACCCTCATTATCACCCTGAGGCGAACCCTAACCCTAACCCTAATCCTAACCCTAAACGTCACCCTCACTCTTACCGTAACCCTAACCCTCACCCTCACCCTCACCCTAAACCTCAGCCTCAACTTCACCCTCACCCTATCCTTAACCCTAACCCTAAACCTCACCCTAACCCTCACCCTAACTCTAACCCAAACCCTAAACCTAACCCTTACCCTCACCCTCACCCTCACCCTAACCTTAACCCTAACCCTAACCCTCACCATCACACTAACCCTCACCCTAACCCGTAAGCTCACACTAACCCTAACCCTAACCCTAACCCTCAAATTAAACTTAAACCTCTCCCTAACCCTAACCATTCCCCTCAGCCTAACACTCACCCAAATCCTAACACTCCCCCTAATTCTCACCCTATCCCTAACCCTAACCCTAAACCTCTCACTCACCTTAGTGCTCACCCTCAACCTACGCCTAACCCTAACCATCACCATAACCCTAACCCTCACCCTAACCCTCACCCTCAACCTAATCCTCACCCTAACCTTAACCCTAAGCCTTACATCAACGAATCCCTCACACTCACCCTCAACCTCACCCTTACCCTCACTCTCACTATAGCCTTCACCCTAACCTTAACCCATCACTAGCCCTAACCCTCAACCTCACCCTCACCCTCAGCCTAAACCTAACCCTAACCCTCACCCTCACCCTAAACCTAAACCTAACTTTAACCCTTGCCCTCACTCAAACCCTCACCCAATCCCTAACCCTAACCCTAACCCTAACCCTCACACTAACCTAACTATCACCCTCACCCTCAACCTAAGCCTAACCCTAACCCTAACCTACTCCCTAACACTAACCCAAACCCTAACACTAAACCTTACACGAAATCTAACCCTCACCCTCACCCTTACCCTTCCCCTCAGCCTAATCCTCACCCGAACCCTGACTCTAACCTGCACCATAAACTTAACCATAATCTTAAACCGAACCCTAACCCGGACCATAACCCTTAAACTCACTCTAAACCTCAAACTAATCCCAAGCCTAACTCTAACCCTAAACCTCACCCTAACCCTCACCCTAAGCTTAACACTAACCCTAACTCTCAGCCTAACCCTAAGCCTCACCCTCACCCTAGTTCTCACCCGAATCCTAACCCTCACCCACAACCTAAACCTCACCCGTCAGCCTCACACTCACCCTAGGCATAACCCTAATCCTAACACTAATCCTAAAGTTAACACTCACCCTAACACTCACCCTAAACCTAACCCTAACCCTAACCATCACCCTAATCCTTACCATCATCCTAACACTAACCCTAACCCTAAAACTAACACTCACACTAAACCTAAACCTCACACTAACGCTAAAGCTACCCCTCACCCTAACACTAAACCTAACCTTAAACCTAAACCTTAACCTCACCCTAACCTTAACACTAACCCTCAGCCTCACCGTAGCCCTAACCTTAACCTAATCCAAACCCTAAGCCTCACCCTAACTCTAAACTTCACCCTAACCTTAACCCTCACCCTAACACTTACCATATCCATAACCCTAGCATTAACCCTAATCTTCACCTTAACCCTCATCCTTTCCCTAACCCTAACCCTCACCCTCAGCCTAACCCTCAACCTAACCCTTATCCTCAAACTCACCCTACTTCTCACACTGACCCTAAACGTCACCCTAACCCTAACACTAACCCTCCCCCTCCCCCTCACACTCACCTTCAGCCTAACCCTAACACTAACGCTAATCCTAACCCTAACCCTCACCCTAAACCTTACCCTAACCCAAACAGTAAATCTCACCCTCACCCTAACCCTCACCCTCACCATAACCCTCTGCCTCACCTTCACCCTCACCCTAACCCTAAACCTAATCCTAACCCTCACCCTAATCCTCACCCTCAACCTAACCCTAACGCTCACCTTCACATCAACCATAACCCTAACCCTAACCCTAACCTTATCCCTCACCCTAACCCTAATGCTAAAACTAACCCTCATTCTCACCCTAACCCTCACCCTAACCCTTACCTTAACACTAACCCTAAGCCTACCCTAACCCTAACCCTCAGATTAAACGTAACACTCACCCTAACCCTAATCCTAACCCTCACACTAACCCTAACCCTAACAATAATTCTCACCCTATCCTTAACCATAACCCCAATCCTAAAACTCACCCTAGCCCTCACCCTACTTCTATCCCTAACCCTCACCCTAACCCTAACCCCAAACCTCCCCCTAACCCTAACCCTCACCTCAACCCTCACTCTCACCCTAAACCTCAACCTAACCCTAATACTAAGGCTTAGCTAACCGAAAGCCTCACCCGCACCCTCACCCTCACCCTAACCCTTACCCTCACCCTAGCCCTCACCCTAACCTTCACACTAATCCCAAACCCTCAAACTCACCCTCACCCTCAGCCTAACCCTAACCCTAACCCTAATCCTAAACCTCACCCTCAACCACCCAGTCACCCTAACCCTAAACCTAACCCTAACCCTCACCCTAACCCTAAAACTCACACTAACCCTAAACCTCACACTCAACCTGAGCCTAAGATTAACACTAATCCTAATCTTAACCCTAAAACTCACTATCACCCTCATCCTAAACCTAACTCTAAACCCAAACCTCACCCTCACCATCACCCTCAGTCTAACCCTAACCCTAACCCTAATCCTAATCCTAACCCTCACCCTCACCCTCACCATAACTCTAACCCTAATCCAACCCTAACCATCACTCTAACTTTAACCCTCACCAAACCCTAAACCTCAAACTCAAACTCAATCTAACCCTAACATTAACCCTAACTCTCACCCTAACCCTTACACTCACCCTAATCCTAACCCTCACCCTAACCCTAACCCTCACCCTAAACCTAACCCTCACTGTGACACTTACCCTCACCCTAACCCTAACCCTAACCCTAACCCTCACCCTAACCCTCACCGTAACCCTAACCCTAACCCTAACCCTCACCCTACGCCTCACCCTAACCCTAACCCTAACCCTAAATCTCCGTTTCCCTAACCCTCACCCTAAACCTTACCATCACCCTAATCCTCACCCTAACCTTGACCCTAACACTAATCTTAAATCTCACAGTAACCCTCACTCTAACCCTAACCCTAACCCTCACCCTCAACCTAACCCTCACTATAACCCTTTCTCTCTCCCTAACCCTAACCTTAACCCTAAACCTAAACCTCATAGTAGCCCTAACCCACACCCTAACCCTCACGCTTACCCTCACCCTAACACTAACCTGAACCCTCTCCCTAACGCGTGGCGCTCACCCTTACCTTCAACCTCAGTCTATGCCCTAACCCAAACCCTAATCCTCACTCTTACCCTAACTCTAACCCTAATCCAACCCAAATCCTCACTCTAAATCTAACCCTCACCCATCCCTAACCCTCACCCTCAACCTCAATCTAACCCTAACTTTAACCCTAACTGTCATCCTAACCCATACCCTCACACTAACCCTTACCCTAAACCTAAGCCTAACACTATCCCTAACCTTCACACTAATCCTAATGCTAACCATAACCCTAACCCTCCACATAACCCTCAACCTCACGCTAAAACTAACCCTAACCATCATCCTAATCATAACCCAAATCCTCACACTCACCCTAAACCTCACCGTCACCCTAACCCTCACCCTAACCCAAACCCTAACCCACACCCACACTCACTCTCACCCTGACCCACAACCTCACGCTATACATCACCGTAAACATAACCCTCACCCTAACGCTAATCCTAAGCCTCACCCTAACCTAATTCTCACCCTCACCCTCACCCTCACTCACAGCCTAAACCTAACCCTAAACCTAACACTCACCCTAACCCTAACCGTAAAACTAACCCTCACGCTAACCCTAACCCTCAACCTAACCCTAACCCTAACCCTATACATCACTCTAACCCTAAACCTCACCCTAACCTTAACGCTATCCCTAACCCTACACCGCACCCTCAGCCGCACCCTAGGCCTATCCCTAAACCTATCACTAATCCTAAACCTAACTGTCACTCTCACCCTAACCCTCACCCTAACCCTAACCTAACCTTAACCCTTACCCTCACCCTAACCCTCACCCTAACCGTAACCCTAAACCTAAACCTCCCACTCACCCCAATAATCAAGCTAAATCTTATCCTCACCCTCACCCTTACCCTCACCTTAACCCTAACCTTCACCCTAACCCTAAGCCTAACCCTCACCCTCACCCTCATTCTCACCTTTAGCCTAACCCTAACCTTAACCCTAACCCTAACTCTAACCCTAACCCTCACCGTCACCCTTACCCTATCCCTAACCCTCACCCTCACACTCACCCTCACCCTAAATCTCAACCTCAACCTCACCCTCACCTTATCCTTAACAATAACCCTAACCCTCACCCTAACCCTCACCCTAAACCTAACCCTAACCCTCAACCAAATCCTAACTCTCAAGCTCACCCTCACCCTCACCCTAACCCATACCCTAACCTAACCCTAAGACTCACCCTCACCCTAACCCTAACCCTAACCCGAACGGTCACCCTCCCCTAACCCTCATGCTCACACTAAACCTCACTCTCACCCTAACGCTTACCCTAACCCTCACCTTAACACTTACCGTCACCCTAATCCTCAAGTCACCCTAATCCTCATCCTAACCCTAAATTAAAACGTTATGCTAACCCTAACCCTCACGCTCACCCTCACCTTCACACTCAGCCTAACCCTCACCCTGACCCTAACACTCACCGTCATACTAATACTCACTCTTACTCTTACTCGAACCCTAAACCTAACCCTCACCCCCACCCTATTTCTAACCTTCACCCTCACCCTAACCCTAACCATCACCCACACCCTAACCGTCACTCTCATCCTGACCCTCACCCTCACCCTAAACATAACCCTGACTCTAACCCTAACCCTAAGCCTCACCCTAACCCTAACCGTCACCCTCACCCTCACTAACAGCCTAAGCCTAAACCTAACCATAACCTTCACCTTAATCATAACCCTAAACCTAACCATCAACCTAACCCTAACCCTCACCCTAACCCTAACCCTAAACCTAACCCTAATCCTAACCCTAAACCTAACCCTCACCCTAACCCTAACCCTCACCCTAACCCTCACCATCACCTAACCCTCACCATAACCCTAACCCTCAACCACATCCTAAACGTCACTCTCACACTGACCCTCACCTTCACGCTAAACATCACCCTAAACATAACCCTCACCCTAAACCTAACCCTAATCCTCACAGTCACCCTAATCCTCACCATCACCCTAACCCTCACCATAACCCTACGCCTCACCCATAACCTAACCCTCACTCTCACCCTGACCCTCAACCTAACCCTTAACCTGAAACTAACCCTAACACTTACCCTAACCCTAATCCTCAGACTAAACCTAACCCTCACCCTAAGCCTCACCCTCATCATCAATATCACCCTAACCCTATCCCTCACCCTAAACCTAACCCTAACCCTCACCCTAACCCTAACCCTAACCCTCACTGTAACCATCACCCTCAACGAAATCCTCACCCTAACCCTAACCCTTAATCTTACCTAACCGAAACCCTCACCATCATCCTCATCCTCACCCTAATCCTCACCCTCAAAATAGCCCTCACATTAACATTAACACAACCCTAACCCTAACCCTCAAACTCACCCTCAACCTCAGCCTAACCCTAAAACTAACCCTAACACTAACCCTAACCTTCACTCTCACTCAAACCTTCTCCCTAACCCTAACCTTTAACCTAACCCTAAACCTCTCACTAACTCTCACCCTCACCCTCACCCCCACACTAATCCTAACACTAACCTTAAGCCTAACTCTCACCCTCACCCTAAACCTCATCCTAATATTTACCCTCACCCTAAACCTAACCCTAACCCTATCGCTCACACTAACCTAAGCCTTACCTTCTCTCTAACACTAAACTTAAACCTAACCCTAACCCTCACAGTAATCCTCACACTAACCATAACCCTACCCCTCAATCTAACCATCATCCTACCCATAATCCTAATCTTTTCACTTACCCTCACCCTCTCCCTAACCCTAACCTCCACCTTAAAAAAAACTGTCACCTTCACCCTCACCCTCACCCTCAGTCTAACCCTAAACCTAACCCTAATCCTAACCCTAACTTTCACCCTCACCCTCACTATAACTCTAACCCTAATCCAACCGTAACCCTCACGCTAACTCTAAACCTCACCCAACCCTAACCCTCACCCTCAAACTCAATCTAACCCTAACCTTAACCATAACTTTCACACTAACCCTAATCTCACCCTAACACTTACCCTCACCCTCCCTAACCCTAACCCTAAACTTAACCCTCACACTAATCCTAATGCTAACCCTAACCCTAACCCTCACACTAACCCTCAACCTAACCCTAACCCTAATCCTAACCCTCACCCACACCCTAACCCTCACTCTCACCATTACCCTCAATCTCACGCTAAACCTCACCCTAAACATAAACCTCACACTAACCCTAACCCTAAGCCTCATCCTAAAGCTAACCCTCACCCTCTCCCTCACCATCATTCACAAACTAAGGCTAACCCTAACTCTAAACCTCACCCTAACACTTACCTTCACTCTAACCCTAACCCTAACCCTAACCCTCACACTAATCCTAATGCTAACCCTAACCCTAACCCTCACACTAACCCTCATCCCAACCCTAAAACTTGCCCTAAACCTGACGCTAAACCTAACCCTAATCCATACTCTCACCGTCAACTTAACCCTCACCCTAAACCTAAACCTCACCCACACCCTAACCCTCACTCTCACCATGATCCTCACCCTCACCCTAAATATCACCCTAAACATAACTCTCACCCTAACCATAATCCTAAACCTTACCCTAAACCTAACCCTCACCCTCACCCTCAGCCTCATTCACAGCTTAAGCCTAACACAAACCCTAACCTTCCCCCTAACCCTAACACTAAATCTAACCCTCACCCTAACCCTAACCCTCACCCTAACCCTAACACTAAACCTAAACATCACCCTAACCCTAATCCTCACGCTTACACTAACCCTATCCCTAATCCTAAACCTCAACCTCACCCTCACCCTAAGCCTAACCCTAAACCTAACACTAATCCTAAACCTAACTCTCCCTCTCATCCTTACCCTAATGCTAACCCTAACCCTCACCACACATTAACACTCACCCTCACCCTCACCCTCAACCTCACCCTCACCCTAACCCTTACCCTAACCTAACCCTAACACTCAACCTCACCCTAACCCTAACCCTAACCCGAACGGTCACCCTCACCCTAACCCTCACGCTCACACTAAACCTCACCCTCACCCTAATCCTTACCCTAACACTAGCGCTAACCCTCACCCTAACACTTACTGTCACCCTAATCCTCAAGTCACCCTAATCCTCACACTAACCCTAAACTAAAACGTTAAGCTAACCCTAACCCTCAGCCTCACCCTCACCTTCACCCTCAGCCTAACCCTCACCCTAACCCTAGCCCTAACCCTATCCCTAACCCTAACCCTAATCCTCACCCTGACCCTAATCCTCACCGTCATACTAATCCTCACACTAACTCTTACTCTAACTCTAACCCTAACCCTAACCCTCACCCTCACCCAATTTCTAACCTTCACAATCACCCTAAGCCTAACCCTAAGCCTAACCCTTACCTAACCGAAACACTCCCCCTCACCCTCACCCTCACCCTAACCCTCACTCTCACAATAGTCCTCACCCTAACCTTAACCCAACCCTAACCCTAACCTTCAAACTCACCCTCACCCTCAGCCTAAACCTAACTCTAACCCTAATACTAAACCTAAACCTCACCCTCACCCTAACCCTTACACTAACCCTCACACTAACCTAACTCTCACCCTCAGCCTCACCCTAAACCTAAACCTAACACTAACCTTCTCCCTCACCCTCACCCTCAACCTCATCCTAATGCTAAATCTACTCCTAATCCTAAACCTAACCCTCACTCTCACCCTCACCCTAAAACAAACCCTAACCCTAAAGCTCCCCCTCCGCCTCCCCCTCACCTTTACCCTAACCCTAACAATAACTCTAAGCATAAACTTAACCCTAACCCTCCCCCTCCCCCTACCCCTCACCCTCCTCCTCAGCCTAACCCTAACCCTAATCCTAATCCTAAACCTAATCCGCAATCCCATCCTCACCCTAAAATTAACCCTATCCCTAAACCTCACCCACACCCTCAACCTCACCCTCATCCTCACCCTAACCCTAACAATCACCCTAACCCTAACCCAAACCCTCACCCCAACCCTTTCCATATCCCTCAGCCTCACACTCACACTCACACTCACCCTAACCCTAACATTCACGCTAACACTAACCGTAACCCTAACCCTAAGCCTCACACTAAATCTAACCCTCACCCTCACCCTTACCCTACCCCTCAACCTAACCCTCACCCTAACCCTGACCCTAACATGCAACCTAAACCTAACCATAATCCTAACCCTCACCCTAACCCTAGCCCTAAACCGTACCCTCAACCTAACCCTCACACTAATCCTAAGCTTAACCCTAACCCTAAGCCTAAACCTCACCCTAACCATCACCCTCACCCTAACCCTAACCCTAAACCTCACCCTCACCCTCAACCTCACCCTCAACCTCATCCTAACCCTAACAATAACACTAACCCTAACACTAACCCTCACCCCAACAGTTACCCTACCCCTCAGCCTAACCCTCACCCTCACCCTAACCCTCACCCTAAACTTAGCCCTAACCCTAAACATCCTACTCACCCTAACCCTCAACCTAACCCTTATCCTCACCCTAATCCTAACCCTCACATTAACCCTAACTCTCACCCTAACCCTAAGCCTAAAACTTACCTTCACCCTCATTTTCACCCTCAGTCTAACCCTAACCCTAACTCTAACGCTAACCCTCATCCTCACCCTTACCCTAACCCTAACCCTCACCCTCACCCTCACGCTAAACCTCAGCTTAAATCTCACCCCCACACTATCCTTAACAATAACCCTAACCCTCACCCTAAACCTATTCCTCACCATGAACTTAACCCTAACCCTCACCCTCACCCTCACACTAATCCTAACACTAAACCTAAAACTCACCCTCACCCTAACCCTCATCCTTTCCCTTTCCTTCACCCTAACCCTCACCCTCACCCTCAGTCTAACCCTCATCCAACCATATCACTCACTCTAACTCTAAACCTCATCCAACCCAAACCCTCACCCTCAACATCAATCTAACCCTAACCTTAACCCTAACTCTCACCCTAAACCTAACCCTCACCCTAACCCTTACCCTCACCCTAAACCTAACCCTAATCCTCACCCTCACCCTAACACTCACTGTCATCCTGACCCTCACAGTAAACCTAACCCGCACCCAAACCCTAACCCTCACTCTTGCCCTGACACTCACCCTACCCTAAACATCACCCTAAACATAACCCTCACTCTAACCCTAACCCTAAGCCTCACCCTAAACCTAACCCGCACTCTCACCCTCATCCTCACTCACAGCATAAGCCTAACCCGAATTTTAACTTTCACCCTAAACCTAAACCTAAACCTAACCCTCACCCTAACCCTCACCTGTAAACTAATCCTCACCCTAAACCTAACCCACACCCTAAAACTAACCCTAATGCTCATCCTCATCCTAACCCTAACCCTAACCCTAAACATAACCTTCACCTTAACCCTCACCCTTCCCCTAACCCTCAGCCACACCCTAACCCTCACTCTCACTCTGACCCTCACTCTCACCCTAAATATCACCCTAAACATAAGCCTGACTCTAGCCCTAACCCTAAGCCACACCCTAAACCTAACCCTCACCCTCACACTCACCCTCACTCACAGCCTAAGCCTAACCCTATCCCTAACCTTCAACCTAACCATAACCCTAAACCTAACTATCACCCTATCCCTAACCCTCACCCTAACCGTTTCCCTAAGCCTAACCCTCACCATAAAACTAAACCTAAACCTCACCCGAACCCTCACCATCACCCTAACCCTCACCATACCCCTAACTCTCACCCACACCCTAACCTTCACTCTCACCCTGACCCTCACCCTAACCCTTAACCTCACACTAACCCTAACCCTAACCCTAAACCTAACCCTCAGACTAAAGGTAACCCTCATTCTAACCTTAACCATTCCCTTCAGCCTCTCACCCTAACAATAACCCTAACCCTAATTGTCACCCTATCCCTATCCCTAACCCTAATCCTTGCCCTCTCCCTAGCCCTCAACCTAACTCTAACCAGAACCCTAACCCGCACCTGAACACTCACCGTCACCCTAACCCTCACCCTCATCCTTAATGTCACCTTAACCCTATCCCTCACCCTAACCCTAACCCTAACCCTCACCCTAACCATCACCCTCAACCCTAACCCTCCAACTCACCCTCACCCTCAGCCTAACCCTAAACCTAACCCTAACCCTAACCCTAAACCTCACTCTAACTCAAACCTTCACCCTAACCATAACCCTAAACCTAAACCTAAACCTGACACTAACTCTCACCCTCATCCTCACACCCACAATAATCCTAACACAAACAATAAGCCTAACTCTCACCCTTACCCTAAACCTCATCCTAACATTTACCCTCACCCTAAACCTAACCCTAACCCTAACCCTCACACTAATCTAAGCCTTACCCTCTCCCTAACCCTAACCTTAATCCTAACCGTAACCCTCACAATACCCCTAACACTCACCCTAACCATAAACTTACCTCTCAATCTAACCCTCATCCTACGCCTAAACCTAACCCTTTCGCTTACCCTCACCCTCACCCTAATCCTTACCCTCACATTAAATAAAACCATCACCCTCACCCGCACCCTCACCCTCAGTCTAACCCAAACCCTAACCCTAATCCTAACCCTAACCCTCACACTCACCCTCACTCTAAATCTAACCCTAATGCAACCGTAACCCTCACTCTAACTCTAACCCTGACCCAACCCTAACTCTCACCCTCAACCTCAATCTAACCCTAACCTTAACCCTAACTCTCAACCTAACCCTAGCCTCACCCTAACACTTACCAACACCCTCACCCTAACCCTAACCCTAACTATCACACTAATCTTAATTCTAACCCTAACCCTAACCCTCACACTAACCCTCAAAATAACCCTAAACCTAACCCTTACCCTCACCCACACCCTAACCCTCACGCTCACCATGACCATCACCCTCACCCTAAACATCACTCTAAACATAACCCACACCCTAACCCTAACCCTAAGCCTCACCCTAACCCTAACCCTCACCCCAACACTTACACTCACACTAACCCTAACCCTTACCCTAACCCTCACACTAAACCTCAACCTAAGCCTAAAACTTGCCCTAACCCTCACACTAACCATAACCCTAATCCTCACCCTCACCGTCAACCTAACCCTCACCCTAAACCTAACCCTCACCCACACCCTAACCCTCACTCTCACCATGACCCTCACCGTCACACTAAATATCACCCTAAACATAACCCTCACCCAAACCATAACCCTAAGCCTCACCCTAAACCTAACCCTCACCCTCACCCTCAGGCTCATTCACAGCCTAAGCCTAACCCAAACCCTAACCCTCACCCTAACCCTAACCCTAATACTAACCCTCACCCTAACCCTAAACCTCACCCTAACCCTAACACTAACCCTAAACATCACCCTAACCCTAATCCTCACCATTACCCTAACCCAATCCCTAACCCTAAACATCAACCTCACCCTCACCCTAAGCCTAACCCTAAACATAACACTAATCCTAAACCTAACTCTCCCTCTCATCCTTACCCTAATGCTAACCCTAACCCGAACCCACACACTAACACTCACCCTCACCCTCAACCTCACCCTAACCCTTACTCTAACCTAACCCTAACACTCACCCTCACCCTAACCCTAACCTTAACCCGAACTGTCACCCTCTCCCTAACCCTCAAGCTCACACTAAACCTCACCCTCACCCTAAACCTTACCCTAACCCTAGCGCTAACCCTCACCCTAACACTTACAGTCACCCTAATCCTCAAGTCACCCTAATCCTCACACTAACCCTAAACTAAAACTTTACGCTAACCCTAACCCTCAGCCTCACCCTCACCTTCACCCTCAGCCTAACCCTCACCCTCACCCTAGCCCTCACCCTAACCCTTACCCTCACCCTGCCCCTAACCCTCACCGTCATACTAATCCTCACCCTAACTCTTACTCTAACCCTAACCCTAACCCTCACCTTCACCCTATCCCTAACCTTCACCCTCACCCTAACCCTAACCCTAACCCTGACCTCAACAAAACACTCACCAGCACAACTATGTTTATTGCCGCATTATTTACCATAGCTAAGATATGGAACCAACGCAGTTGCCCCTCAGTAGATGAATGGATCAAGAAAATATGGTATATATACACAATAGAATTCTATGACTCCATCAGAAAGAATGACATTTCCCCATTTGTTAGGAAATGGAAAGGCTTGGAAAAATTTATATTAAGTGAAGTAAGCCATGCCCAAAGAAACATAGGTCCCATGGTTTCCCTTATTTGCAATATCTAGTATAGGTATGAGTCAAGCGGCAAAGGTCAGATAATGGGATGTTAGGAAAACGAACCCTTAAATATGTATTTTAATGTTTTCGTTTCTTTCATGCATGTGTTTCTAATGCATTTATAAGATTATTTCTTTGTTGCTTTGTATGTCCCTCCCGCACACTGTAACCCCTGCTTTCACTATATTTGATATCAGTATAACATGTGGAGGAGATGGGGACAAACAAGTCGTTTAAGGATTCAGGTGGAACTGTTGCAACAATGAGAAGTTCAAAATGTCATGTGAAAACCAGCTTTACAATGTCGGTGGGGGGGTATGATTGGGAGGGGGGAGGGGGAAGGCTGGGAAGGGAGGTGAAGGGTAAACAAAGGAGGAGGCTGCAATGCTTGGTAAGAAATGTATGCATTATGCTGCCCATGTAATTGTAACCCTTCTGTACAGTATGTTCTCAAATAAAATAAAGTAAAAAAAAAAAAAAACACACTCACCCTCACCCTCACCCTAACCCTGACTCTCACAATAGCCCTCACTCTAACCTTAACGCAAACCTAACCCTAACCCTCAAACTCACCCTCACCTTCAGCCTAAACCTATCCCTAACTCTAATCCTAACCCTAACACTCACCCTCACCCCAACCCTAACCCTAACCCTAAACCTCACCATCACACAAACCCTCACCCTAACCCTAACCCTCATACTAACCTAACTCTCACCCTCACCCTCACCCTAACCTTAACCCTAACACTAACCTTCTCCCTCACCCTCACCCTCAACCTCATCCTAATGCTAACCGTAATCCTAATCCTAAACCTAACCTTCACCCTAAACCAAACCCTAACCCCAAACCTCCCCCTCCCACTCCCGCTCACCTTTACCCTATCCCTAACAATAACCCTAAACCCAACCCTAACGCTAACCCTCATCCTAACCCTTACCCTAACCCTAAACTTAACCCTACCCTCCCCCTACCCCTCACTCTCATCCTCAGCCTAACTCTAACCCTAATCCTAATCCTAAACCTAATCCTCAAACTCACACTCACCCTAAAACTAACCCTATCCCTAAAACTCACCACACCCTCAACCTCACCCTCACCCTCACCCTAACCCTAACAATCACCCTAATCCTAACCCAAACCCTCACCACAACCCTTTCCCTATCCCTCAGCCTAAACGTCACCCTCACCCTAACCCTAACATTCACCCTAAGACTAACCCTAACCCTAAGTCTCACACTAAACCTAACACTCACCCTAACACTTACCCTACCCCTCACCCTAAACCTAACCCTAACATGCACCCTAAACCTAACCATAATCCTAACCCTCACCCTAACCCTTTCCTCACCCTAACCTTCACACTAATCCTAAGCCTAAACCTAACTCTAACCCTAAACCTCAATCTAACCATCACCCTCACCCTAACCCTAACAATAACCCTAACCCTAACATTAACCCTCACCCCAACACTTACCTTACCCCTCAGCCTAACCCTCACCCTCACCCTAACCCAAACCCTAAACTTCACCCTAACACTAACCTTAACCCTAACCCATACACGAAATCTAACCCTCACCCTAACCATTACCCTACCCCTCAGCCTAAACCTCAGCCTAACCCTGACTCTAAAATGTACCCTAAACCTAACCATAACCCGAACCCAATCCCTAACCAGGACCCTAACCCTTACACTCCCCCTAACCCTCAAACTAATCCAAAGCCTAACCCTAACCCTAAACCTTACCCTAAACCTCACCCTCACCCTAACCCTAACCCTAACCCTCAGCCTAACCCTAATCCTAAACCTAAGACTCACGCTCACCCTAACCTTAAACGTCACCCACAACCTAAACCTCACCCTCACTTTCACACTCACCCTAGGCCTAAGCCGAATCCTAACACTAATCCTAAACTTAACATTCACCCTAACACTCACCCTAAACATAACCTCAACACTAAAACTCACACTAATCCTTACCCTCATCCTAACACTAACCCTAACCCTAAACCTAACACTCACACTAAACCTAAACTTCACACTAACCCTAAACCTACCCCTCACCCTACCCCTAAACCTAACCCTAAACGTAAACCTTACCCTCACCCTAAGCCTAACCCTAACCCTCACCCTCACCCTTGCCCTCAACTTAACATAATCCAAACCCTAAGCCTCACCCTAATCCTAACCTTCACCCTAACCCTAACCTTCACCCTAAACCTTACCCTAACCCTAACCCTAGCATTAACCCTAATCTTCACCCTAACACTCATCCTATCCCTAAACCTTACCCTCACCCTCAAACTACCCCTCAACCTAACCCTTAGCCTCACCCTCACCCTAAGACTCACACTGACCCTAGCTTTCACCCTAACCCTAACATTAACCCTCACCTCACTCTCACACTCACCCTCAGCCTAACCCTTACCCTCACCCTAATCCGAACCCTAACCTTCACCCTCACCCTAACCCTAACCCTAAAACACACCCTCACCCACAACCTCACCCTCACCCTAACCCTCAGCCTTACATTCACCCTCACCCTAACGCTAACCCTAATCCTAACACTCAACCTCACCCTAATCCTAACACTCACCCTCACATTAACCATAACCCTAACCCTAACCATAAACGTATCCCTCACCCTAACTCTAATGCAAAACTAACCCTCCTCCGGACCCTAAAGATCACCCTAACCCTTACCCTAACCCTAACCCTCAGATTAAACGTAACCCTCACCATAACGCTAACCCTACCCCTCAGCCTAATCCTCACCCTAACCCTAACCCTAACCCTAATTCTCACCCTATCCCTAAACATAACCCTAACCCTCAACCTCACCCTAGGCCTCACCCTAATTCTAACCCTATCCCTAACCCTCACCTGAACCATCACCCTCACCCTAACACTCAACCTCATTCTAAACGTCACCCTGAACCTAACCCTAACCCTCACCCTAACACTATCCTAACACTAACCCTAACGTTAACCCTCACCCTTACACTTACCCTCACCCTAATCCTCAACCTAACCCTAAAACTAACCCTTACCTAACCGAAAGCCTCACCCTCACCCTAACCCTGACCCTCACCCTAGTCCTCACCCTAACATTCACACTAATCCCAAACCCTCAACCTCACCCTCAACCTCAGCCTAACCCTAACCCTAACACTAACCCTAAACCTAAATCTCACCTTCACCCTAACCCTAACCCTAACCCTCACCCTAACCCTCAACCTCATCCACAACTTCACCCCAAATCTAAACCTAACCCTAACCCTCACCCTAACCCTAAACCTGACCCTAACCCGAAACCTCACCCACACCCTAACCCTAACCCGAAACCTAATCCTCACCCTAACCCTCCCTCTTATTCTCACACTCAACCTTAGCCTAAGCCTAACCCTAATCCTAATCCTAACCCTAAAACTCACTCTCACCCTCACCCTAAACCTAACTCTAACTCTAAACCTCACCCTCACCCTCACCCTCAGTCTAACCCTAACCCTAACCCTAATCCTAACCCTAAACCTCACCCTCACAATAACCCTAATTTTCACCCTAACACTAACCCTAACCCTAAGTCTCACACTAAATCTAACACTCACCGTAACACTTACCCTACCCCTCAGCCTAACCCTCACCCTAAACCTGACCCTAACATGCACCCTAAACCTAACCATAATCCTAACCCTCACCCTAACCCTAGCCCTAACCCTTACCCTCACGCTAACCTTCACACTAATCCTAAGCCTAACCCTAACTCTAACTCTAAACCAAATCCTAACCATCACCCTCACCCTAACCCTCACACTCAACCTCACCCTCACTCTCAACCTCACCCTCAACCTCACACTAACCCTAACAATAACCCTAACCCTAACCTTAACCCTCCCCCCAACACTTACCCTACCCCTCAGCCTAACCCTCACGCTCACCCTAAATCTAACCCTAAACTTCACTCTAACACTAACCCTAACCCTAACCCATACACCAAATCTAACCCTCACCCTAACCATTACCCTACCCCTCAGCCTAAACCTCACCCTAACCCTGACTCTAAAATGTACCCTAAACCTAACCATGACCCTAACCCGATCCCTAACCAGGACCCTAACCCTTACCCTCCCCCTAACCATCAAACTAATCCTAACCTTAACCCAAACCCTAAACCTCACCCTAAACCTCACCCTCACCCTAACCCTAACCCTAACCCTCAGCCTAACCCTAATCCTAAACCTAAGACTCACGCTCACCCTAACCCTAAACCTCACCCACAACCTAACCCTCACCCTCACACTCACACTCACCCTAGGCCTAACCCTAATCCTAACACTAATCCTAAATTTAACATTCACCCTAACACTCACCCTAAACATAACCCTAACACTAACCCTCACCCTAATCCTTACACTCATCCTAACACTAACCCTAACCCTAAACCTACCATTCACACTAAACCTAAACCTCACACTAACCCTAAATCTACCCCTCACCCTAACCCTAAACCTAACCCTAAATGTAAACCTTACCCTCACCCTAAGCCTAACCCTACCCTCACCCTCACACTACACCTGAACTTAACCTAATCCAAACCCTCAGCCTCACCCTAACCCTAAACTTCACCCTAACCCTAACCCTCACCCTAAACCTTACCCTAACCCTAACCCTAGCATTAACCCTAATCTTGACCCTAACACTCATCCTATCCCTAAACCTTACCCTCACCCTCAAACTACCCCTCAACCTAACCCTTACCCTCACCCTCACCCTAAGACTCACACTGACCCTAGCCTTCACCCTAACCCTAACATTAACCCTCACCCTCACTCTCACACTCACCCTCAGCCTAACCCTAACCCTCACCCTAATCCGAACCCTAACCTTCACCCTCACCCTAACCCTAACCCTAAACCAAACCCTTACCCTCACCCTCACCCTCACCCTAACCCTCAGCCTTACCTTCACCCTCACCCTAATGCTAACCCTAATCCTAACCCTCAACCTCACCCTAATCCTAACGCTCACCCACACATTAACCATAATCCTAACCCTAACCATAACCTTATCCCTCACCCTAACCCTAATGCAAAACTAACCCTCATCCGGACCCTTAAGGTCACCCTAACCCTTACCCGAAGCCTAAACCTAATGCTACCCTAACCCTAACCCTCAGATTAAAGGTAACCCTCACCCTAACCCTAACACTACCCTTCAGCCTAACCCTCACCCTAACCCTAACACTACCCTTCAGCCTAACCCTCACCCTAACCCTAACCCTAACCCTAATTCTCACCCTATCCCTAACCCTAACCCTAACTCTCAACCTCACCCTAGCCCTCACCCTAATTCTAACCCTATTCCTAACCCTCACCCGAACCATCACCCTCACCCTAACACTCAAAATCATCCTAAACGTCACACTGAACCTAACCCTAACCCTCACCCTAATCCTAACCTAACCCTCAACCTAACCCTAACCCTCACCCTTACCCTTACCCTCACCCTAATCCTCAACCTAACCCTAAAACTAACCCTTACCTAACCGAAAGCCTCACCCTCACCCTAACCCTGACCCTCATCCTAGCCCTCACCCTAACCTTCACACTAATCCCAAACCCTCAACCTCACCCTCAACCTCAGACTGAACTTAACCCTAACATTAACCCTAAACCTAAACCTCATCTTCAACCTAACCCTAACCCTAGCCCTCACCCTAACCCTCACCCTCACCCACACCGTCACCCTAACTCTAAACCTAACCCTAACCCTCACCCTAACCGTAAACCTGACCCTAACACTAAACCTCACCCACACCCTAACCCTAACCTGAAACCTAACCCTCAACCTAACCCTCCCTCTTACTCTCACACTCAACCTTAGCCTAAGCCTAACCCTAATCCTAATCCTAACCCTAAAACTCACTCTCACCTTCACCCTAAACCTAACTCTAACTCTAAACCTCACCCTCACCCTCACCCTCAGTCTAACCCTAATCCTAACCCTAAACCCCACCCTCACCCTCACCCTAACTCTAACCCTAATCAACCCTAACCCTCACTCTAACTCTAACCCTCACCCAACCCTAACTCTCACTCTCAACCTCTATATAACCCTAACCTTAACCCTAAGTCTCGCCCTAACACTTAGCCTAACCCTAACCCTAACCTTCACCCTAACCCAAACCCTCACCATAAACCTAACCCTCAACGTGACCCTAACCCTCACCCTAACAATAACCCTAACCCTAACCCTCACCCTATGCCTCACCCTAAACCTAACCCTAACCCTAACCCTCACTCTACCTAACGCTCACCCAGCCCTTACAATCACCCTAATCCTCACACTAACCCTAATCCTAAAACTAATCTTAAACTTCAAAGTAACCCTCACCCTAAACCTAAAAATAACCCTCACCCTCAACCTAACCCTCATGCTAACCCTTACCCTCTCCCTAAGCCTAACCCTAAACCTCATAATAACCCTAACACTCACCCTAACCATAACCCTACCCCTCAACCTACTGTCATTCTACCCCTAACCCAAACACTCACGCTTACCCTCAACTTCACCCTCACCCTAACTCAAATCGCCACCCTCAGCCTCATCCTCACCCTCAGTCTAACCCTAACACTAACCCTAATCGTAAACCTAACCCCCACCCTCACCCTAAGTATTACCCTAATCCAACCCTAACTCTCACTCTAACTCTAACCCTCACCCAACCCTAACCCTCACCCTCAGCCTAAATCTAACCCTAAACTTAACCCTAACTCTTACCCTAACCCATACCCTCACCCTAACCCTTACCCTAAACCTAAACCTAAACGTAACCCTAACCCTCACACTAATACTAATGCTAACCTTAACACTAACCCTCAACCTAACCCTAAAACTAACCCTAACCCTCACACTAACCCTAACCCTAATCCTCACACTCACCCTAACCCTCACTGTCACCCTAACCCTCACCCTAACCCTAACCCTAACCCACACCATAACTCTCACTCTCACCCTGACCTTCACCCTCAGGCTAAACATCACCATAAATGTAACCATCACCCTAACCCTCACCCTAAGACTCACCCTAAACCTTACCCTCACCCTCACCCTCACCCTCACCCACATCCTAAACCTAACCCTAACACTAACCCTAACCCTAAACCTAACCCTCACCCTATCCCCAACCCTCAACCTAACCCTAACCCTATCCCTAACCCTAAACCTCACCCTCACCCTCACCCTAAGCCTAACCCTCAACCTAACACTAATCCTAAAACTAACTGTCACTCTCACCCTAACCCTCACCCTAAGCCTAACCTAACCTTAAACCTAAACCTCACCCTAACCCTCACCCTAAACTTAACCCTAACCCTAAACCTCTCACTCATCCTAACCCTCACATTTACCCTAACCCTCACCCTAACCATAAGCCTAAACTTTTCCCTCACACTCATTGTCACCCTCAGCCTAACCCTAAACCTAACCCTAACCCTAACTCCAACCCTAACCCTCACCCTCACCCTTTCCTTAAACCTAACCCTCACCCTCACCCTCAAGCTAAACCTCAGCTTAAACCTCACCCCCACCCTATCCTTAACAATAACCATAATCCTCAACCTAACCCTCACCCTAAACCTAATCCTCACCCTAAACTTAACCCTAACCTCACCCTCACACTCACTCTAAGCCTAACCCTAAACCTAACACTCACCCTCACCCTAACCCTCACCATTACCCTTACCTTCACACTAACCCTCAACCTCACCCTCAACCTAACTCTAACCCTAATCCAACCATAACCCTCACTCTAACTCTAAACCTCACCCAAAGCTAACCCTCAACCTCAACATCAATCTACCCCTAACCTTAACCCTAACTCTCACCCTAAACCTCACCCTCACCCTATCCCTTACCCTCACCCTAAACCTAACACTAACCCTAACCCTAACCCTCACCCAAACCCTAAAACTAACGATAACGCTCACCCTAAACCTAACCCTAATTCTCACCCTCACAATAACCTTCAGCGTCATCCTGACTCTCACCTAAACCTAACCCTCACCCACACCCTAACCCTCACTCTCACCCTGACCATCACCCTCACCCTAAATATCAACCTAAACATAACCCTCACTCTAACCCTAACCCTCCCTCAGCCTCAACCTAAACCTAACCCTCACTCTCACCCTCACTCTCACTCACATCCGAAACCTAATCCTAAATCTAAATTTCATCCTAAATCTAACCCTAAACCTAACCCTCACCCTAACCCTAACCCTCACCCTAACACTCACCCTAAAACTTACCCTAAACCTCACCCTCACCCTAACCCTAACCCTAACCCTAGACCTCACCCTCACCCTCACCCTCACCCTAACTCTAACCCTAATCCAACCATAACCCTCACTCTAACTCTAAACCTCACCCAACGCTAACCCTCAACCTCAACATCAATCTACCCCTAACCTTAACCCTAACTCTCACCCTAAACCTCACCCTCACCCTATCCCTTACCCTCACCCTAAACCTAACACTAACCCTAACCCTCACCCAAACCCTAGAACTAAGGGTAACACTCACCCTAAACTAACCCTAATCCTCACCCTCACAATAAACTTCACCGTCATCCTTACTCTCACCTAAACCTAACCCTCACCCACACCTTAACCCTCCCTCTCACCCTGACCATCACCCTCACCCTAAACATCACCCTAAACATAACCCTCACTCTAACCCTAACCCTCTCTCAGCCTCAACCTAAACCTAACCCTCACTCTCACCCTCACTATCACTCACATCCGAAACATAACCCTAAATCTAAATTTCATCCTAAACCTAACCCTAAACCTAACCCTCACCCTAACCCTCACCCTCACCCTAACACTCACCCTAAAACTTACCCTAAACCTCACCCTCACCCTAACCCTAACCCTAGCCCTCACCCTCACCCTAACCCTCACCCTAAACCTTAACCTCACACTAAACCAAACCCTAACCCTAAACCTCAGACTAAACCTAACCCTCACCCTAGCCCTAACCATTCCCCTCAGCCTAACCCCCACCCTAACATTGACGATAACCCTAATTCTCACCCTATCCCAAAACCTAAACCTAACCGTCACCCTCAACCTAGCCCTCAACCTAACACTAACGCTAACCCTAAACCTCACACTAACTCTCACCCTCACCCTCACCCACACACTAATCCTAACATTACACCTAAGCCTAACTCTCACCTTCACCCTAAACATCACCCTAACCCTTACCCTCACCCTAAACCAAACCCTAACTCTAACCCCCACACAAAACTAAACCTTTCCCTCTCCCTAACCCTAACCTTAACCCTAACCCTAAACCTCACAGTAACCCTAACCCTCACCCTAAGCATAACCCTACTCCTCAATCTAACCCACATCCTACCCCTAACCGTAACCCTGTCGCTTACCCTCACTTTCATCCTAACCCTAACCCTCACCTTAAAAAAAACCGTCACCCTCACCGTCACCCTCACCCTCAGTCTAACCCTAACCCTAACCCTAATCCTAACCCTAACACTCACCCTCACCCTCACCCTAGGGTTAGAGTAACCCTAATCCAACCATAAACCTCACTCTAACTCTAACCCTCACCCAAATCTAACCCTCACCCTCAACCTCAATCTAACCCTAACCTTAACCTTAACTCTCACCCTAATCATAACCCCCACCCTAAACCTTACCCTCACCCTAAACCTAACCCTAACCCTAACCCTCACAATAATCCTAATACTAACCCTAACCCTAACCCTCAAACTGACCCTCAACCTAACCCTAAAACTAACGCTAACCCTCACCCTAACCATAACCCTAATTTTCACCCTCACCCTAAACTTCACCGTCACCTTAACCCTAAACCTAACCCTCACCCACACCCTAACCCTCACTCTCACCCTGACCCTCACCCTCACTCTAAACATCATCCTAAACATAACCCTCACCCTAACCCTAACCCTAAACCTAAACCTCACCCTAACCCTAACCCTCACACTAACCCTCAGCCTAAACGTAGCCCTCACACTCACCCTAACCCTCACCCTAATGCTTAACCTCAAAATAACCATAACCCTAACACTCACCCTAACCCCCTGACTAAACCTAACCCTCACCCTAACCCTAAACATTCCCCTCAGCTAACCCTCACCCTAACCCTGACCCTAAACCTAATTCTAACCCTATCCCTAACACTAACTCTAACCCTCACACTCATCCTATCCTCAACCTAACTCTAAACGAAACCCTAAACCGCACCCTCACCCTCAGCCTCAACCTAACCCTAGCCCTCATCCTTAATATCACCCTAACCCTATCCCTCACCCTAACCCTAACCCTCACCATAACCCTAACCGTCACACTAACCCTCTCCCTCAAACAAATCCTCACCCTAACCCTAACACTAACACTTATCTGACGGAAAACCTCACCCTCACTCTCACCCTCACCCTAACCCTCACCCTCACAATAGCCCTCACCCTAACTTTAACCCAACCCTAACCGAACCCTCAAACTCACCCTCACCCTCCGCATAACCCTAACCCTAACCCTAATCCCAACCCTAACCCACACGCTAACACTAACCCTAACCCTAACCCTAACCCTCATCCTCACTCAAAACCTCACCCTAACCCTATCCCTAACCCTAACCCTAAACCTCACACTAACTCTCACCCTCACCCTCACGCACACACTAATCCTAACACTAACCCTAAGACTAACTCTCAACCTCACACTAAACCTCACCCTAACCCTTACCCTCACAGTAATCCTAACCCTAACCCTAAACCTCACACTAACTTAACTCTTACCCTCTACCTAACCCTAACCTTAACCCTAACCCTAACCCTCACAGTAACCCTAACCCTCACACTAACCATAACACTACCACTCAATCTAACGCTCAACCTACCCCTAACCCTAACCCTTTCGTTTACCCTCACCCTCACTCTAAACCTAAACCTCACTTTAAAAAAAAACATCACCCTCACCCTCACCCTGACCCTCAGTCTAACCCTAACCCTAAACCTAAACCTAACCGTAACCCTCACCCTCACCCTAACTCTAACCCTAATACAACCATAACCCTCACTCTAACTCTAATCCTCACCCAACCCTAACCATGCCCCTTAACCTCAATCTAACCCTATCCTTAACTCTAACACTCACGCTAACGCTAACCCTCACCCTAACACTTACCCTCACCCTAACCCTTACCCTAAACCTAACCCTCACCCTAAACCTAAACCTGAACCTCACCCTCACCCAAACACTCACCATCACCCTAACCCTCACCATAAACCTATCCCTCACCAACACCCTAACCCTCACTCTTATTCTGACCCTCACCCTCATGCTAAACATCACCCTAAAACTAACCCTCACCCTAAACTTAAACCTAACCCTCACCCAAACCCTAACTCTCACCCTAACCCTTACCCTAAACCTAACCCTCACCCTAAACCTAACCTTAAACCTCACCCTCACCGTAACCCTCACCATCACCCTAACCATCACCATAACCCTAACCCTACCCACACCCTAACCCTCACTCTCACCCTGACCCTCACCCTCAAGCTAAACATCACCCTACACATAACCCTCACCCTAAACCTAACCCTAATCCTCAGACTCACCCTACCCTCACCATCACCCTAACCCTCACCATAACTCTAACTCTCACACACACCCTAACCCTCACTCTCACCCTGACCCTCACCCTAACTTTTAACCTCACACTAACACTAACCCTAACCCTAATCGTAACCCTCAGACTAAACCTAAACCTCACCCTAACCCTAACCATTCCCCTCAGCCTAACCCTCACCCTAACCCTAACCCTAACTCTAATTCTCACCCTATCCCCAACACTAACCCTAACCCTCATACTCACCCTATCCCTCAACCTAACTCTAAATGAAACCCTAACCCGCACCCTCACCCTCACCCTCAACCTAAACCTCGCACTCATCCTTAACATCATCATAAAGCTATCCCTCTCCCTAACTCTAACCCTAACCCTCACCATAACCCTAACCCTCACACTAACCCTCTCCCTCAACCAAATCCTCACCCTAACCCTAACATTAACACTTACCTAACGGAAAACCTCACACTCACCCTCACCCTCACCCTAACCCTCACCCACAAAATAGCCCTCACCCTAACCTTAACCCAACCCTAAGCTTAACCCTCAAACTCACCCTCACCCTCAGCCTAACACTAACACTAAGACTAATCCCAACCCAAACCCTCACCCTCACACTAACACTAACCCTAACCCTAACCCTCACCCTCACTCAAAACCTCACCCTAACCCTAACCCTAACCTTAACCCTAAACCTAACACTAACTCTCACCCTCACCCTCACCCACACACTAATCCTAACACTAACCCTAATCCTAACTCTCACCCTCAGATTAAATATCACCCAAACCCTTACCCTCACCTAAAACTAACCCTACCCTAACCCTCACACTAACCTAACCCTTAACCTCTCCCTATCCCTAACTTAAACCCTAACCCTAACCCTTACAGTAATCCTACCCCTCACCCTAACCATAACCCTACCCCTCAATCGAACCCTCATCCTACCCCTCCCCCTAACCAATTCATTTACCCTCACCCTCATTCTAACCCTAACCCTCACCTTAAAAAAACCATCACCCGCACCCTCACACTGACCCTCAATCTAACCCTAACCCTAAAACTAAACCTAACCCTAACGCTCACCCTCACCCTCACCCTAACTCTAACCCTAATACAACCATAACCCTCACTCTAACTCTAATCCTCACGCACCCCTAACCCTCACACTCAACCTCAATCTAACCCTAACCTAACTCTAACTCTCACCCTAACCTAACGCTCACCCTAACACTTACCCTCACCCTAACACTCTCCCTAAACCTAACCCTCACCCTAAACCTAAACCTAACACTCACCCTCAACCAAACCCTCAACATCACCCTAACCCTCACCATAATCCTAACCCTCACCCACACCCTAACCCTCACTCTCACCCTGACCCTCACCCTCATGCTAAACATAACCCTAAACATAACCCTCACCCTAAACCTAAAGCTAACCCTCACCCTAACCCTAAAACTCACCCTAACCCTCACCCTAAACCTAACCCTCACCCTAAACCTAACCTTAACCCTAACCCTCACCATAACCCCAACACTCACCATAACCCCAACCCTCAACCACACCCTAACCCTCACTCTCACCCTGACCCTCACCCTCACGCTAAACATCACCCTAAAGATAACCCTCACCCTAAACTTAACCCTAATCCTCACACTTCCCCTAACCCTCACAATCACCCTAACCCTCATCATAAACCTAACTCTCACCCAAACCCTAACCCTCACTCTCACCCTGAACCTCACCCTAAACCTTAACCTCACACTAACCCTAACCCTAACCCTAACCCTCACCCTCAGACTAAAACTAACCCTCACCCTAACCCTAACCATTCCCCTCACCCTAACCCTCACCCTAAAACTAACCCTAACCCTAATTCTCACCCTATCCCTAACCCTAACCCTAACCCTCACCCTCTCCCTAGCCCTCAACCAAACTCTAACTGTAACCCTAACCCGCACCCGAACCCTCACCCTCAACCTAAACCTCACGCTCATCCTTAATATCACCCTAACCTATCCCTCACCCTAACCCTAACTCTCACACAAACCCTCTCCCTCAACCAAATCCTCATCCTAACCCTAACCTTAACACTTACCTAAATGAAAACCTCACCCTCAACCTCACAATCACCCTAAACCTCACCCTCACAATAGCCCTCACCCTATCCTTAACCTAACCCTAACCTTAACCCTAAAACTCACCCTCACCCTCAGCCTAACACTAAACCTAAACCTAACCCCAACCCTAACCCTCACTGTCATTCAAAACTTCACCCTAACCCTAACACTAAACCTCACACTAACTCTCGCCCTCACCCTCACCCCCAAACTAATCCTAACAATAACCCTAAGCCTAACTCTCACCCTCACCCTAAAACTCATCCTAACATTTAACCTCACCCTAAACCTAACCCTAACCCAAACCCTCACACTAACCTAAACCTTACCCTCTCCCTAACCGTAACCTTAACCCTAAACCTAAACCTTCAACGTAATCGTAACCCTCACCATAACCATAACCCTACCCCTCAATCTAACCCTCATTCTACCCCTAACCCTAAACCTTTCACTTACCCTCACCCTCACCCTAAACCTAACCCTCACTTTAAAAAAAACCGTCACCCTCACCCTCATCCTCACCCTCAGTCTAACCCAACCCTAACCCTAATCCTAATCCTAACCCTCAACCTCAGCCTCACTCTAACCCTAATCCAAACATAACCCTCACTCTAACTCTAACCCTCACCCAACCCTAACTCTCACCCTCAACCTCAATCTAACCCTAACCTTAACCCTAACTCTCACCCTAATCCTAGCCTCACCCTAACACTTACCCTAACCCTAACCCTAACCCGAACCCTAACCCTAACCCTCAAACTAATCCTAATGCTAAACCTAACCCTAACCCTCAAACTAACCCTAAACCTAACCCTAACCCTCACCCACACCCTAACCCTCACGCTCACCATGACCCTCACCCTCACCCTAAACATCACACTAAACATAACCCACACACTAACCCTAACCCTAAGCCTCACCCTAAACCTAACCTTCACCCTCTCCCTCAACCTCATTCACAGCGTAACCCTAACCCTAACCCTCACCCTAACACTTAAACTCACCCTAACTCTAACCCTAACCCTCACACTAATCCTAATGCTAACCATAACCCTAACCCTCACACTAACACTCACCCTAACCCTTAAACTTGCCCTAACCCTCACCCTAAAACAAAACCTAATCCTCACTCTCACCGTCAACCTAACCCTCACCCTTACCATAACCCTCACAAACACCTTTACCGTCTCTCTCACCATGACCCTCACCCTCACCCTAAATATCACCCTAAATATAATCCTCACCCTAACTATAACCCTAAGCCTCACCCTAAACCTAACCCTCACCCTCACCCTAAGCCTCATTCACAGCCTAAGCCTAACCCAAACCCTAACACTCAACCTAACCCTAACCCTAAACTAACACTCACCTTAACCCTAACCCTCACCCTAACCCTAACACTAACCCTAAGCATCACCCTAACCCTAATCCTTTCACTTACCCTAACCTTATCCCTAACCCTAAACCTCAACCTCACCCTCATCCTAAGCCTAACCCTAAATCTAACACAAATCCTAAACCTAACTCTCCCTCTCATCCTTATCCTAATTCTAACCCTAACACTAACCCAGACACTAACACTCACCTTCACCCTCACCCTCACCCTCACCCTAACCCTTACCCTAATCTAACCATAACACTCACCCTCACCCTAACCCTAACCCGAAAGGTCACCCTCACCCTAACACTCACGGTCACACTAAACCTCACCCTCACCATAACCCTTACCCTAACCCTAGCGCTAACCTTCACCCAAACACTTACAGTCACCCTAAACCTCAAGTCACATTAATCCTTACCCTAACCCTAAACTAAAACTTTACACTAACCCTAACCCTCACACTCACCCTCACCCTCACCTTCACCCTCAGCCTAAGCCGCACCCTCACCCTAGCCCTCACCCTAACCCTAACCCTAACCCTAACCCTCACCCTGACCCTAACCCTCACCCTCATACTAATCCTCACCCTAACTCTTACTCTAACCCTCACCCTAACCCTCACCTTCACCCTAACCCTAACCTTCACCCTCACCCTAACCCTAACCCTAATCCTTACCTCACCCTCACCCTCACACTCACCCTCACCCTCACCCTAACCCTCAATCTCACAAGAGCCCTCACCCTAACCTTAACCCAAACCTAACTCCAACCCTCAAACTCACATTCACCCTCAGCCTAAACCTAACCCTAACCCTAATCCTAACCCTAACCCTCACCCTCACCCTAACCCTAACCCGAACTCTAAACCTTCCCATCACTCAAAACCTCACCCTAACCCTCACCCTAAACCTAACCCTAACACTAATCTTCTCCCTCACCCTCAACCGCAACCTCATCCTAATGCTAACCGTAATCCTAATCCTAACCCTAACCCTCACTCTCACCCTCAAACTAAAACAAACCCTAACCAAAAACCTCCCCCTCCCCCTCACCCTCACCTTTACCCTAAACATAACAATAACCCTAACCCTAACCCTAACCCTAACCCTCACCCTAAACTTACCCTAACCCTAACTTTAACCCTACCCTCCCCCTACACCTCACTCTCATCCTCAGCCTAACCCTAACCCTAATCCTAATGCTAAACCTAATCCTCAATCTCACCCTCATGCTAAAACTAACCCTATCCCTAAACCTCACCCACACCCTCAACCTCACCCTCACCCTCACCCTAAAACTAACAATAACCCTAACCCTAACCCAAACTCTCACCCCAACCCTTTCCCTATCCCTCAGCCTAACCCTCACCCTCACCCTAACCCTAACCTTCACCCTAACACTAACCCTAACCCTAACCCTAAGCCTCACACTAAATCTAACACTCACCCTAACCCTTACCCTACCCCTCAGCCTAACCCTCACCCTCACCCTAACCCTAACCCTAAACTTCACCCTACCACTAACCCTAACCCTAACTCTTACAGGAAATCTAACCCCCAAACTAATCCTTACACTACACGTCAGCCCAATCCTCACCCTAACCCTGACTCTAACCTGCACCCAAAACCTAACCATAACCCTAACCCGATCCCTAACCAGGACCCTAACCCTTACCCTCCCCCTAACCCTCAAACTAATCCTAATCCTAACCCTAACCATAAACCTCACCCTAAACCTCACCCTAACCCTAATCCTAACCCTAACCCTATGCCTAACCCTAATCCTAAACCTAAGCCTCACCCTCACCCTAACCCTAACCCTCACCCACAAACTAACTCTCACATTCACCCTCACTCTCACGCTAGGCCTAACCCTAATCCTAACACTAATCCTAAACTTAACACTCACACTAACACTCACCCTAAACCTAACCCTAACACTAACACTCACCCTAATCCTTACCCTAATCCTAACACTAACCCTAACTCTCACCCTCATCCTAACCCTAACCCTAACCCTAGCATTAACCCTAACCTTCTCCCTAACCCTCAACCTATCCCTAACTCTAACCCTCACCCTCACCCTAACCCTAACCCTAACCCTAACCCTCTCACTAATCCTAATGATAACCCTAACCCTAACCATCACCCTACCCTAACACTCACCCTAACGCTAAAATTAACCCTAAACCTCACCCTAAACCTAATCCTAGTCCTCACCCTCACCGTCAACCTAACCCTCAACCTAACCTCAACCCTCACGCACAACCTAACCCTCACTCTCACTATGACCCACACCCTCACCCTAAACATAACCCTCATCCTAACCCTAAGCCTCACCCTAAACCTAACCATCACTCTCACCCTCATTCACAGTATAAGCCTAAACCTAAACCTAACACTCACCCCAACCCTAACCCTAAACCTAACCCTACCCCTAACCCTAAAACTCACCCTAACCCTAACACTAACCCTAAATATCACCCTAACCCTAACCCTCACCCTTACCCTAACCCTATCCCTAACCCTAATCCTCACCCTCACGCTCACCCTAAGGCTAACCCTAAATCTAACACTAATCCTAAACCTACTTCTCACTCTCATCCTTACCCTAATAGTAACCCAAACCCTAACCCACACACTAATACTCACGTTCACCTTCACCCTAACACTAACTCTAACCTAACACTAACCCTCATCCTCACCCTCACCCTAACCCTAACCCTAACCCTAACCTGAACCATCACCCTCACCCTAACCCTCACGCTCACACTAAACCTCACCCTCACCCTAACCCTAGCGCTAACCCTCACACTAACATTTACCATCACCTGAATCCTCAAGTCACCCTAATGCTCACACTAACCCTAAAGTTAAACCTTATGCTAAACCTAACCCTCAACCTCACCCTCACCTTCACCCTCAGCCTAACCCTCACCCTCACCCTAGCCCTCACCCTAACCCTAACACTAATCCTAACCCTCACCCTGAACCTAACCCTCACCCTCACACTAACCCTAACCCTAAACCTAACCGTAACCCTCACTCTAAACCTACCCCTAAACCTAATGCTCACCCTCAAGCTCACCCTCAACCTAACACTAATCTTAAACCAAATCCTTACCATAATCCTCACACTTACCCTCACCTTCACCCTAACGCTAAAACTCACCCTCACCCTCACCCTCACACTAACGCTCAGCCTCACTCTCACCGTCACCCTAACCCTAACCCTAAACCTCACCCTCACACTAACCCTAACACTAACCCTAATCCTAACCCAAATCCTTACCCTAAAGTTTACCCTTACCCTCACCTTAACCCTAACGGTCAAACTCACCCTCACCCTCACCCTCACCCTAACGCTCAGCCTCACTTTCACCCTCACCCTAACCCTAACCCTCACCCTCACCCTCACACTAACCCTGACACTAAACCTAACCCTCAACCAACCCTCACTCTAAACCTAACCCTAAACCTCACCCTCACCCTAAACCTCACCCTAACCCTTACCCTCACCCTAAGCCTAAACCTAACTCTAAACCTAACCGTAAACCTCAGACTAAACCTCAACTTCACACGAACCCTAACCCTAAACCTAATTCTCACCCTATCCCTAACCATAACCCTAACCCTCACACTCACCCTAGCCCTCATCCTAACTCTATCCCTAACCCTAACCCTCACCTGAACCCTCACCCTCACCCTCACCCTAATCCTAACAATAATTTAACCCTAACTCTCACCGTAAACCTAACCCTAAACCTACCCCTAACCCTAACCTTCCCCTCACCTTCCCACTCAGCCTCAGCCTAAACCTAACCCTAATCCTAATTCTAACCATAACCCTCTCTCCCACCCTCATTCTAATCCTAACCCTATCCCTAAACCCCATGCTCACTGTCAACAACACCCTCACCCTAACCCTAACAATAACCCAAATCTAAACCTAAACCTAACCGTAACCCTCACCCTAACACTAACCCTAACCCTAACCCTCATATTAAACTTTACCTCACCCTAAAGGTAACCCTATCCCTCAGCCTAACCCTCACACTAAACCGAACCCTGACACTAATCCTCACCCTACCCTTAACCCTAACCCTAACCCTAACCCTCACCCTGACCCACACTGTCACCCTAACTGTAACCCTCACCCTCAACCTCTCCCTAATATAAACCTTAACCCTAATCCTAAATCTAACACTATCCCTCACCCTAAACCTAACCCTAACCCTGACACTGACCCTAACACTAACCCTCACCCTAACACTCACCCTAACACTCACGCTAACCCTAACACTCACTCTCAACCTAAACCTCCCCCTCACCCTAAACCTTACCCTCACCCTAAACCTAACCCTAACCCTAACACTCATACTAAACCTAACCCTAACCATAACTCTAAAACTACAACTCACACTAACCCTCACCCTAAACCTAACCCTAACCCTCACCTTCACCCTAGTCCACACCCTAACCATAATCCTAACCCTAAACTTCAACCTAACCCTAACCCTCAATCTAATCCTAAGCCACAACCTAAACCTAACCATCACCCTTACCCTAACCCTCACCCTAACACTTACCCTAACCCTAATATTAACCCTAACCCTCACCCTAACCCTAACCTAACCTTAAACCTAACCCTCACACTAAACCTCACCCTAAACCTCCCACTCACTTTAACCCTCAACCTAAACCTTATCCTCACCCTCACCTTAACCCTCACATTAACACTAACCCTCGCCCTAACCCTAAGCCTAACACTCACCCTAACACTAACCTTCCTCCTCACCCTCACCCTCACCTTCAGCCTAATGCTAAACTTCACCCTAACTCTAACCCTCACCCTAACCCTTACCCTAACCCTAACCCTAACTCTTACCTTAATGAAATCCTCAACTTAACTCTAATCCTCACCCGAAACTTCCTCCTCCCCCTAATACTCACCCAAACCCTAACCCTAACACTTACCTAACCAAAACCCTCACCCTAACCCTCACCCTCACCCTCAACCACACACTAATCCTAACAGTAACCCTAAACCTAACATTCACACTAAACCTAAACCTCACACTAACCCTAAACCTACCCTTCATTAACACTAACCCTAATCCTAAACCTAAACCTTACCCTCACACTAAGCTTAACCCTAACCCTCACCCTCACCCTAGCCCTCACAATAACCATAACCCAAACCCTAAACCTCACCCTAACCCTAATATTCACCCTAACGCAAAAGGTCACCCTAACCGTTACCCTAACCCAAACCTAACCTAAACCTAATCTTCACCCTAAACCTCATCCTCAACCTAACTCTAACCCTCCCCATCACCCTAACTCTCAATGTAACCCTTACCCTAATCCTCACCCTAAGAATCACACTGAACCTAACCCTCCCCCAAACCCTAACCCTAAGCCTCACCCTCACTCTCACCCTCACCCTCAGCCTAACACTAAACTTAACCCTAATCCGAACCCTAACACTCACCCTCACCTTCATCCTAACCCTATCCCTAAACCTCACCCTCAGCCTCACACTCACCCTAACCCTAAACATCACCCTAACCCTAAACCTCACCCTAACCCTCACCCTCACCCTCACATTAACCATAACCCTAACCCTAACCCTCAACTTATCCCTCACCCTAAACCTAATGCTAAAACTAAACCTCATTCTCACCCTAACCCTCACCATAACCCTTACCCTAACCCTAACCCTAACCCTACCCTAACTCTAACCCTCAGACTAAACATAACCCTAACCTTAACCCTAACCCTACCCCTCAGCCTAACCCTCACCCTAACCTTAACCCTAACTCTAATTCTCACCCTATCCCTAAACCTAACCCAAACCCTCAACCTCACTCTAGCCCTCACCCTAATTCTAACCCTATCCATAAGATTCATCCGAACCCTCACCCTCACCCTAACCCTCACCCTCATCCTAAACATCACCCTAAACTTAACCCTAACCCTCACTCTAACCCTAACCCCAACCCTAACCCTATCCCTAACACTCACCCTAAATCTCACCCTCAACCTAATCCTCATCCTAAACCTAAAACTAACCATTACCTAAGCGAAACTCTCACCCTCAACCTGACTCAAACCCTAGCTCTCACCCTATCCTTAACAATACTCCTAACCCTCAACCTCACAATCACCCTCAGCCTAACCCTAATCCTAAACCTAATCCGAAACCTAACCCTCACCTTCACCCTAACCCTAACCCTAACCAGAACCCTAACCCTAATACTACCACTTACTCACAACTTCAATCTGAGCCTAATCCTAAGCCTGATCCTAATCCTAACCATAAACCCCACTCTAACCCTTACCCTAAACCTAACTCTAATACTAAACCTCACCCACACCCTCACCCTCAAACTAAACCTAATCCTAATCCTAACCCTAATACTAATCCTCACCCTCAACCTAACCCGAACCCTAACTCTAACCCTAAAACTCACACGAAACCTAACCCTCACCCTAAACCCAACCATCAGCCTAACCCTCACCCTAACACTTACCCTAACCCTAATCCTAACACTCACCCTAAACCTAACACTCACTCTAAACCTAACTCTCACCCTGACCTTAACCCTCACCCTAACACTAACCCTATCCCTAACCCAAACCCTCACTCTAACCCTCATCATAAACCTAACCCTAGTCCTAAACCTAAACCTAAGCCTAACCCTAACCCTCAACCTAAGCCTAAACCTAACACTAAATTTAACCCTCACCTTAACCATCACCCTAACCCTAAACCTAACCCTCACCCTCACCCTAAACTTCATGCTAACCCTTACCGTCTCCCTAACCCTAACCTTAACCCTAACCCTAACCCTCACAGTAACACTAACCCTCACCCTCACCATAACCCTACCATTGACCTAACCCTCATACTACCCCTAACCCTAACCCTCACGTTTGCCCTCACCCTAAACCTAACCCTAACCCTCAACCTAACCCAAAACGTCACCCTCACCATCACCCTCACCCTTAGTCTAACCCTAATACTAACCCTAATCCTAAACCTAACCCTCACCCTCACCCTCACCCTAACTCTAACCTTAATCCAACCCTAACCCTCACTCTAACTCTAACCCTCACCCAACACTAACCCTCACACTCAACCTCAATCTAACCCTAACCTTAACCCTAACCCTCACCGTAACCCTGACCATCACCCTAACGCATACCCTCAACCTAACCCAAACCCTAACTCTAACCCTAACCCTCACACTAATCCTAACGCTAACCCTAAACCTAACCCTCACCCTAACCCGAAAACTAACACTAACCCTCCCCCTAAACCTAACCCTAATACTCAAACTCACCCTAACCCTCACCGTAACCCTAAACTTCACCATAACCCTAACCCTCACCCACACCCTAACCCTCATTCTCACCCTGACCCTCACCCTCACGCTAAAAATCACCCTAAACCTAACCCTCACCCTAACCCTAACCCTAAGACTCACCCTCACCCTCACCCTAACTCTAACCCTAATCCAACCCTAACCCTCACGCTAACTCTAACCCTCACCCAACCTTAACGCTTATCCTCAAACTCAATCGAACCCTAAACTTAACCCTAACTCTCAACCTAATCCTAACCCTCTCTCTAACCCTAACCCTAACCCAAACCCTAACCCTAACCCTCAGATTAAACCTAAACCTCAACCAAAACTTAACCCTATCCCTCAGCCTAATCCTCACCCTGACCCTAACCCTAACCTTAATATTCCCCCTATCATTAACCCTCACCTAACCATCACCCTCACCCACACACTAATCCAAACCCCAACCCTAACCCTAAGCCTCACGCTCACCCTAACCCTCACCATAACCCTTTCCCTCACCCTAACCCTAACCCTAACCCTAACCCTCACACTAAACCTAACCGTCACACTAAACATAACCATACCCCTCAACCTAACCCTAACACTAAACGTGACCCTAACTTTCAAACTAACTTTAATCCTCACACTAACCATGACCCTACCCCTCACACTAAACTTCATCTTAACCCTAACCCTAAGCCTAACCTTAATCTTCACCCTAAGCCTAACCCTCACTCTAACCCAAACCCTCACCCTCACCCTCACCCTCACCCTCACCCTCACCCACAGTCTAACCCTAACACTAATCGTAATCCTAACCCTAACCCTCACCCACACCCTCAACCTATCCCTAACCCTAAACCTCACCAACACCTTCACCGTCACTCTGACCCTCACACTTACCCTAACCCTAACACTAACCCTAACCCTCACCCTCACCCTCACCCTAAACCTTACCCTATCCCTAAACCTTAACCTAACCCTAACACTCAACCTAACTCTAACACTCAATCTCACACACACTGTAATCTTAATCTTAACCCTATCCCTAAACCTCACCTTCAACCTAACCCTCATCCACACCCTAACACTCACTCTAACCCTTATCCTCACTTAAACCGAACTTTAAACCAAATCCTAACCCTCACCCTAACCGTCACCCTCACCCTAACCCTTACCCTAACCCTTACCCTCAGCCTCTTCCTATCCCTAACCCTCACCCTTACCCTCACCCTAAACCTAACCCTATTCCTAAACCTCACACAAACCCTAACCCTAACCCTAAACCTCACCCTCACCCTCACCCTCAGCTTTACCCTAACCCTAATCCTAATCCTTACCCTAACCCTCAACCTAACCCTAAACCTAACCCTCACCCTAACCCTATCCCTAACACTCATGCTAACCCTAACCCTCACTCTCACCCTATCCTTAACCCTAAGCCTTACCCTCCCCCCAATCCTAACACTAACCTCAACCCTAACACTCACACTAAACCTAAACCTCCCCCTAACCCTAACCCTAATCCTAACCGTCACCCTAACCTCAACCTAAACCTTACCCTAACCCTAACCATCAACCTCACCCTATCCCTCACCCTAAACCTTTACCTCACCTTCACCCTAACCCTCACACTAAACCTAACCCTCACCCTAACCCTAACCCTAACCATAACACTCAATCTTACCCTAACCCTCACCCTAACACTTACCCTCACACTAAACCTCATTTTAACCCTAACACTAACCCTAAACTTAACCCTAAACTAACCTAAAACCTCACCTTCAACCTCAACCGCACACTAACACTCACCCTCACACTAACCCTCACCCTATCCCTAACCATAATCCTCACCCTAACACTCACCCTAACACTCACAGTAACCCTAACCCTCACTCTCACCTTAACCTTAACACTAATCCTTACCCTCACCCATATCCTAACCCTAACACTAAACCTAACCCTCACACTAAACATAACCCTCACCCTAACCGTAAACTTAACCCTAACCCTCACCCTCACCCTAACTCTAAAACTCAACCCTACACGCACCATAATCCTAACCTTAACCCTATCCATAAACCTCACCTTCACCCTAACCCTCACCCTAACCCTTTCCCTCAAATTAACCCTAACCTTATTCCTAAACCTCACACAAAAGTTAACCCTAACCCTAACCCTATGCCTAACCCTCACCCTCACCCTCAGCTTTACCCTAACCCTAATCCTAATCCTAACCCTAACCCTCACCCTAACCCTAACCCTAACCCTCAGCCTAACACTCACCCTAACTCTCACGCTAACCCTAACCCTCACTCTCAACTTAACCTTAACCCTAATCCTTACCACCCTCACCCAAATCCTAACCCTAACCCTAAACCTAACCCTCAAACTAAACCTAACCCTCCCCCTAACCGTAACCCTAACCCTAACCCTAACCGTCAACCTTACCCTAACCCTCAACCTCACCCTAACCCTCGCCCTCACGCTTAACCTCACTTTCACCCTAACCCTCACACTAACCCTAACCCTCACCCTAACCCTATCCCTATACCGTACCCTCACCCTCACCCTCAACCTCAGCCTAACCCTCATGATAACCCTAACCTAACCCTAAATCTCACCCTATACCTCACCCTAACCCTGACCCTAAACCTCACCCTCAACCTCACACAAGCACTAACCGTCACCCTAAACCTAAGCTTCACCCACACACTAACCCTCAACCTAAACCTAAGTCTCACTCTCAACCTAACCCTCACCCTCATCCGAACCCGAACGCTCACCCTAACCCAGACCCACACCCTAAACATCAACCTAATGCTAACCCTCACCGTAACCCTAACCCTAACCCTAACTCTAACACTCACCCTCACTCTCACCCTAAGCCTAAGCCCAACCCTAACCCTAATCCTAAACTTTACCCTAACGCTCACACGAACCCTAACCCTAACCCTCACCCTCACCCTCACCCTAATGCTAACCCTAAACCTAAAACTCACCCTAACCCTATCCCTAACCCTCAACCTCAAACTAACGCTAACCCTAACACTAAGCCTGACACTAACCCTCACCCTAACTCTGACGGTAACCCGAAACCTCACAGGCACCCTAACCCTCACACTATCACTTATCCTCACCCAAACCCAAACTTTAACCCAAATCCTAACCATCACCCTAACCCTCACCCTCAACCTAACCCTTACCCTCAGCCTATTCCTATACCTAACGCTCCCCCTAACCCTCACACTAAACCTAACCCTCACGCTAATCATAACCCTATGCCTCAACCTATCCCTCACCCTCACCCTCACCTTAACCCTAACCCTAACGCTTACCCACACAATAACCCTAAACCTAAGCCTCACCCTAACCCTAACCCTCACCTTCACCCTCACCTAAATCCTAACCCTAACCCTAACCCTGACCCTAACCCTAACCCTAAACCTAACCGTAAACCTCACCCTAATCCTCAACCTAAGCCTAACCCTAAACCTAACACTGACCCTCACCCTAACCCTCAACATAACTCTTACACTCACCCTCACCCTAAACCTCACACTAACCCTAACCCTCAACCTAACCCTAACCCTAACCTCACCCTCACCCTCACACTCAGCCTAAAACTTACCCTCAACCTAACCCTCACCCTAACCCTAACCCTAACCCTAACCCTCACCCTAACCCTCACAATAGACGTAATCCTAACTCTAATCCTCAACCTAATCCTCACACTAACCCTAACCCTGACCCTAACACTCACTCTCACCCTAACCCTTTCCCTCACACTAACCCTAACTCTAAACATAATCCTAACCCACACACTAACACTAAACCTCACCCTATCCCTAAACCTATCCCTCAACCTAAACCTCATCCTAAACCTTACCCTAACCTTAACCCTCACCCTAATCCCAAACCTAACCCTAAACCTCACGCTAACCCTAATCCTCAGCCTCAGCCTAACCATCAGCCTAACCTTATCCATAACCCTAATCCTAACCGTAACCCTCATCCTCACCCTCACCCTAACCCTAACCTAAACCCTAAACCTCACCCTCAACCTCACCCTAACCCTAACACTAAACCTAACACCAACCCTCACCCTAACGCTAAACATCACCTTAAACCTAACCCTAACCCTCACCCTCACCCTCACCCTAACCTTAACCCTAAACCTAACACTCACCCTAATCCCAACGCTATCCCTAAACCTCACCCTCACCCTAAACCTCACCCCAATCCTTACCCTCACCCTAACACTAACCATAACCGTCACAGGAACCCTCACCCTCAACCTAACCCTAACCCAAAACCTTACACTACACCTCACCCTAACCATAAACCTAACCCTAACCCTCACCCTAATCCTAACTCTAACCCAAACCTAACCGTCAATCTAATGCTCACCCTAACCCTCACCCTCACCCACACACTACGCTTCACCCTCACCCTCACCCTCACCCTCACCCTAAATCTCACACTCACCCTAAACATCACCCTAACCCTAACTCACACCCTAACCCTAACCCTAACCCTCACCCTAACCCTAAGCCTCACCCTCACCCTAACACTCACCCTCAACCTAATCCTCACCCTAACCCTAACCCTTACACTTACCTAACAGAAATCCTCAGGCTCACCCTCATGCTCACGCTAACCCGCACCCTCACCCTAGCCCTCAACCTAACACTAACCCTAACTCTAACCCTCACCATCACCCTCAACCTCAGCATAACCCTAACCCTATCCATCATAATAACCCACACCGTAACCCTAAACATCACCCTCACCCTCACACTCACCCAAGCCCTCACTCTTAACCTTACCCTCAACCTAATTTTAACTCTCACACTAAACCTAACCCTCACCCTAACCCTAAGATTCAACCTCACCTTAGTCCTCACCCTAACCGTAATCCTAACCCTAATCCTCATCCTAACCCTCACATTCACCCTCACCCTCACCCTCACCCTCACACTCACCATCACACTAACCCTAAACCTCACTGTCACACTAAGTCTCACCCTAACCCTTACACTCACCCTCACCCTAACCCTCACACTAACCCTAACCTACACCCTAACCCTAACCCTAACCCTCACCCTCACCCTCACCCTCACCCTCAGCCTAATACTAACCCTAACCCTAATCCTATCCCTAACCCTCACCCTCATCCTACCCTAACTCTAACCCTAAACCTCACCTTCACCCTCACCCTCAACCTCACCCTCACACTAACCCTCACACTCACCCTCACCCTCACCCTAACCCTAACCATAACACTTACCTAACCGAAATCCTCACGCTCACCCTCACGCTCACACCAACACACACCCTCACTATAGCCCTCAACCTAACACTAACCCTTACTGTAACACTCACCATCCCCCTCAACCTCAGCATAACCCTAACCCTAACCGTCACAATAACCCTCACCGTCACCCTAAACATCACCCTCACCCACACCCTCACCCTCACCCTCACCCTAACCCTCACCCTCACCCAAGCCCTCACTCTTAAACTTACCCTCACCCTAATCCGAACCCTCACACTAAACCTAACCCTCACCCTAACCCTAAGCTTCACCCTCCACTTAGTCCTCACCCTAACCGTAATCCTAAATCAAATCCTCATCAAAACCCTAACATTCACCCTCACCCTAACCCTCGCCCTCACCCTCACCCTCACCATCACCCTCACCCTCACCCTCACCCTAACCCTAAACCTCATGGTCATATTAAGTATCACCCTAAACCTTACACTCACCCTCACCCTAACTCTCACACTAACACTAACCTACACCCTCACCCTAACCCTAATCCTAACCCTAACCCTCAACCTAACCCTGACCCTAATGCTAATCCTAAACCTCACCCTCACCCTAACCCTGACCTAACCCTTACCCTCACCTTAACCCTAATCCTAAACCTAAACACAACCTTCACACTAACCCTAAATCTAACCCTAACCCTAATCATAACCCTAATCCTCACCCTATCCCTTAACCTAACCCTAACCCTGACATTCAACCTAGCCCTCACCCTAACTCTAAACCTAATCCTAGGCTCAACCTCACCCTAACCATAATGCTATCCCTAACCCTCACCCTCAACCTAACCCTCACCATAACCCTTACCCTCACCTAACCCTAATGTTAACATTAAACATCACCCTCACACTAACCCTCACCGTAACCCTTACTCTCACCCTATCCTTAACCCTTACCCTAACCCTTACCCTCTACCTCACACTAACACTAAATTTCACCCTAACCGTAACTCTAACCCTAACCCTAAACCTCACCCTCACCCTCACCCTAAACCTAATGGTCACTCTAACCCTAATCTTATCCCTCACCCTAACCCTCATCTTAACCCTAAACCTAACCATCACCCTAACCCTGATCTGAACCCTAAACCTAACCATCACCCTAACCCTAACACTACTCCTCAAACTAACCCTCACCCTAACCCTCAGCCTCAGCCTCACCCTCACCCTAACCCTAAACATAACCCTAAACCTCACCCTAAACCTAACCGTACCCCTCATCCTAACCCTAAATCTAACCCTAACCCTAACACTAACCCTCACACTAACCCTAACACTCACCCTAACCATGACCCTACCCCTCACCCTAACACTCATCCTAACCCTAACCATAATCCTAATCCTCATCCTTACCCTAAACTTAACCCTAACCCTAACCCTCACCCTAATTCAAACCCTCACCCTCACCCCCAGTCTAACCCTAACCCTAACCCTAATGCTAACCCTAAACCTCACCCTCACCCTCACCCTAACCCTAACCCTAACCATAATGCTACCGCTCATCCTCACCCTCACTTTAACCCTAACAATAACCCTACTCCTAACCCTAACCTGAAACCTAACCGTAACCCTTACCCTAACCCTAACACTAACCCTAACACCATTCCTAACCCTAACCCTCACCCTAATCCTAACCCTCACACTAACCTCACCCTAATCCTAATTCTCACTCTAACCCTAACCCTAACCCTATCCTAACCTAAACCGTCACCCTCAACCTCAACCACACACTAACACTCCCCCTCACCCTAGACTCACCCTAACCATAACCCTAACCCTAAACCTCACCCTCACCTTTACACTCACTCTCACCCTCAGCCTAACCCTAAACCTAACTCTAACCCTAACCATCACCCTCACCCTAACCCTAAAACTAACCCTAAAACTCACCCTCATCCTCACACTAAACCTAACCCTAACCCTCACCCTAACTCTAACATTCAACCTCACACACACCATATTCCTAAACCTATCCCTATCCCTAAACCTCACCTTCACCCTAATCCTCACCCTAACCCTTATTCTCACCCTAACACTAACCCTATTCCTAAACCTCACACAAACGCTAATACTAACCCTAACCCTTTCCTCATCGCTCATCCTCACCCTCAACATCACCCTCAGCTTTACTAACCCTTATCCTAATCCTAACCCTAACCCTCACCCTAAGCCTAACCCTAAACCTCACCCTATCCCTCCCCCTAACACTCACGCTAACCCTAACCCTCACTCTCACCCTAACCTTAACACTAACCCTTACCCTCACCCTAATCCTGTCCCTATCCCTAACCCTAACCCTCCCACTAAAACTCCCCCTCCCCCTAACACTAACCCTAACCCTAAACCTATCCGTCACCCTAACCCTCAACCTAACAGTTACCCCAACACTAACACTCAACCTCACCCAATCCTTCACCCTAACCCTTAACCTCAACTTCACCCTAACCATCACACTAACCCAAACCTCACCCTAACCCTATCCCTATCTCGCAACCTCATCCTCAACCTCAACCTCAGCCTAACCCTCACAATAACCCTAACACTAACCCGACAATTCACCCTAACCCTAACCCTAACGCTAACCCTCAACCTCACCCAAACAGTTACCCTCAACCTAACCCTCAACCTAACCCTCACTCTAACCCTCACAATAACCCTAAGCCTAAACCTAACCCTCAACCTAAATGAAACCCTGACCCAAACTCTAACCATAACCCTCAACTTAATCCTAATCCTAAACCTAACCCTCAAACTCACCCTAACCCTCACACTCACCCTAACCCTCACCCTAATCTTAACACTGACCCTCACCCTGTACCTAAACCTCACCCTCACCCTAACCCTAACCCTATCCCTAACCCTCACCCTCATCCTAACCCTAACCCTTACCCTTAGCCTCAAGGTAACCCTAAACCTAACCCTAACCCTAACCCTCACACTAACACTAAGGCTCACACTAACCCTACCCCTAAACCTCAACCTAAACCTCAACCTGATCCTAACCCTAAACCTTACCCTCACCCTAACTCTAACCCTCGCTCTAACAATTACCCTCACCCTCACCCTCACCCTCACCCTAACCCTAAACCTAGCCCTCACACTAACCATCAACCTATCCGTTACCCCAACCCTAACACTCAACCTCACCCTTCCCTCACACTAACCCTTAACCTCATCTTCACCCTAACCATTACACTAACCCTAACCCTCACACTAACCCTAACACTAACCCTAACCCTCACTCTAACCCTCACAATAACCCTAAGCCTAAACCTAACCCTCAACTTAAACGTCAACCGAACCCAAACACTAAAAGTAACCCTCAACCTAACCCTAATCCTAAACCTAAACCTCAACCTCACCCTAACCCTCACCCTCACCCTAACCCTCACCCTAAACCTACCCCTCACCCTCACCCTAAAACTCACCCTCTATTAACACTACCGGTAACCCTAACCCTAACGCTAACCCTCAACCTAACCCTCTCCCTACCCCTCACCCTAACCCTAACCCTAACTTTAACCCTAACCCTAATCCTAAACCTCACCATAGCCCTCACCCTCACCCTGATCCTCACCCTCACCCTACCCCTCACCCTAACTCTCACCCTAATCGTTTTCCTCACCGTAACCCTAACCTTAACCCTGATCCTAACCCGCACACTAACACTAACCCTCACCCTAACTCTGACCTTATCCCTCACCCTAAACCTCACACTAACCCTAACCCTCAACCTCACCCTAGCCCTAACACTCACCATAACCCTAAGCCTCACCCACACCCTAAAACTCTACCTAAACCTAAGCATCAACCACACCCTAACCCTCACCCTCACCCGAACCTGAACCCTCACCCTAAACCTGACCCTCACCCTAAATATCAAACTAATGCTAACCCTCACCCTAACCCTAACTCTAACCCTCACCCTCACCCTCACCCTCACCCGAAGCCTAACGCTATCTCTCACCCTAACCAAAACCCTAAACCTAAACCTAAACCTCACCCTAACCCTAACAATCGCCCTAACCCTAACCCTAACCCTCAACCTCAACCTAATGCTAACCCTAACCCTAACCCTAACCCTGACCCTAACACTCACACTAACCCTAACGGTAATCCTAACCCTCACCTGCACCCTAACCCTCACCCTAACACTTATACTCACCCTAACCCTAACTTTAACCCAAATCCTAACCCTCACCCTAACCCTCACCCTCACCCTAACCCTCACCCTAACCCTTTCCCTCAGCCTCGTCCTATCCCGAACACTCACCCAAACCCTCACATTAAACCTAACCCTCACCCTAACCGTAACCCTACCCCTCACCCTAAACCTCACCCTCACCCTAACCCTAACCCTAACTCTCACGCTCACCCTAACATTCAACGTCATCCTAAACCTCACCCTAACCCTAACCCTCACACACAACTTAACCCTCAAACTTACCTGAAACCTCACCCTCACCCTAACAATCAACCTCACCCTAAATATCACCCTAACCCTAACCCTAACCCTAGCCCTCACACTAACCCTAACCTTGACCCTAAACCACACCCTCACCCTAACACTCACCCTAACCATTACTCTCACCCTAACCCTAAACCTAACCCTAACCCTATCCCTCACACTAACTCTAACCCTCACCCTAAACCTAACCATACTCCTAAGCCTAACCCTCATCCTCACCCTCACCCTCAACCTCACACTCACCCTCAGCCTAACGGTAACCCTAATCCTCATCTTAATCCAAACTATCACCCACACACTCAGCCTAACTCTAACCCTAATCCTAATCCTCACCCTCGCCCTCACACTAAACTCAACCATAACCCTATACCTAACCCTCACCCTAACAATAAATCTCACCCTAACAATAGCCCTAAACCTCACCCTCACCCTAACCCTAACCTTAACCCTCACCCTCACCCTAAACTTCACCCTAACCCAAACGCTAACCCTAACCCTAAATCTCACCCTAAAACTTACCCTCACCCTAACCCTAACCCTAATCCTCACACTAACTCTAACCTTAACCCTAACCCTAACCCTCACTCTAACCTTTACCCTAATCCTAAGATAACCCTAACTCAAGCTAACCCTCACCCTAACCCTAAACCTCACCCTAACCCTAACCCTAACCCTAAACCTAACCTTTACACTATCGCTAACCCTAACCCACCCGCTCGTCGTAACCCTCACCATCACCCTAAACTTCAACCTAAACCTAACCTTCACCCACACACTAAACCTCACCATCATCCGAACCCGAATCCTCACCCTAACCCTCACTCTATCCCTAACCCTAAGCCTCATCCTAACCGTAATCCTAACCCTATCCCTCACCGCAACCCTAACCCTAACCCTAACCCTCACCCTAAACCTTATCTTAACACTCACCCTCAGCCTAAGTTTAAAACTAAACCTAATCCTGCACCTAAACCTCACCAACACCCTCATCCTAAGTATAAACCTAAACTTATCCCTAAACCTCACACTCAACCTCAACCTCACCCGAAGCCTAACCCTAACCATAACCCTAATACTAAATCCTAACCATCACCCTCACCTTCACCCTCACAATAACCCTAAACCTAACCCTAACCCTCACACACTCACGCTAACAATAACCCTAACCCTAACCCTAACCCTCACCCTAATCTGAAAACTAACCCTCACCCTAACCCTAACCCTAACCCTCACCCTAACCCTAACAATCACCCTCAATCTAATCCTCACCCTAACACTAACTCTAACCCTTACCAAAAGGAAAACCTCACCCTCACCCTAACATTCACCCTCACCATAGTCCTCACCCTAACCCTAACTCTATCACTAACACTAAGCCTCACACTTACCCTCACGCTAACCATAACCCTAACCCTAACCCTAACCCTCACCCTAAACTTAACCCTCACCCTAACCCTAACACGAACACTCACCCTCAACCTAAACTTAACCCTAACACTCACCCTAAATTTCATCCTAACCCTAACCATCATCCTCACCCTAATCCTCACCATAACTCTTATCCTCACATTAACTTTAACTCTAACCCAAACACTAACCCTCACACTAAGCCTAACCCTAACCCTCACCCTAACCCTAAACCTTACCTTAACACTCACCCTCAACCTAATCTTCACCCTAACCATAACCCTAACTCTAACCAAAAGGAAAACCTCACCCTCACACTCACACTCACCCTAAAATTCACCCTCATCCTAGTCCTCACCCTTACCCTAACCTAACTCTCAACCTCACCCTCACCCTAACACTAATATTAACCCTAACCCTCACCCTAACCCTAAGCATCACCCTAAACCTAAACCTCACCCTCGCACAAACCCTCACCCTAACACTTACCCTCATCCTTACCCTAACCCTAAACCTCACACTAACCCTAACCCTAACCCTAACCTTCCCCCTAATGCTAACCCTAACTCTAACCCTAAACCTCACCCTTACCCTCAACCTTACCCTAACCCTAACCATAATCCTAACACTAACCCTAACACTCACACTAACCCTAACCCTAACCCTCACCCTCAACGTTACCCTAACCCTAACTATAATCCTCACACTAACCCGAACCTTCACTCTAACCCTAATCCTAAACATAACCCTCACCCTCAACCTAAACCTAAACCTAACCCTAACCCTCACCGTCACCCTCACCCTCAACCTTACCCTAACCCTAACCATCATCCTCACACTAAACCTAACACTCACCCTAACCCTAACCCTAACCCTCACCCTAACGCTAATCCTAACTCTAACCCTAAACCTCACCCTAACCCTCACCCTAACACTAACGCTCATCCTAACCCTCAGGCTTACCATAACCCTCTCCCTAACCCTTACACTCACACTAACCATAAACCAAACACTAATCCTCACACTAATCCTAATCCTAACCCTAAACCTCAAACGCACCCTAACCCTCACCGTCACCCTAACCCTCACTCTAAACCTAACTCTCACCCACACCCTAACCCTCACCCTAACCATCACCCTCAACCTAAACATCACCCTACCCTAACCCTCACCCTAACACTAACCATAACACTCACCCTCACCTTAACCTTAACGCTAACCCTAACCCTAACCCTCACGCTAACACTCAACCTAACACTCAGGCTAACCCGAACCCTCACTCTCACCCTAACACTCACCTTAAACCTTAATCCCACCCTAAACTTAAGGTTTACATAAACCCTCACGCTAAACCTAAGTCTCACAGTAACAATCACGCTAACCCTACCCCGCACCCTAACACTCACCCTTTCCTAAACTTACCCCTAGCCCTCAGCATCACCCTAGCCCTCACGCTAACCCTAAACCTAACACTAACCATACAACTAACCCTAAACCTAACTCTCACCCTCACCTTCACCCTCACCCTCACCCTCACACTAATCCAAGCCATAACCCTAACCCTCACCCTAAACCTAACTCTGACCCTCACCCTCACCCTCACCCTAAGCCTAACCCTAAACCTAAGCCTAATCCTAAACCTAACTCTCACATACACCCTCACCCAAACCTAAACCTCACCCTAACCCTAACCCTAACCCTAGCCCGCGCCCTAACCTTTACCCTCTCTGTCACTCTAACCCTCACCCTAACCCTAACCGTCACCCTAACCCTAACGCTAACCCTCACCCTCACCCTCACCCTAACCCTAACCCTTACCCTCACCCTAACCCTAACCCTAACCGTAACTCTAACCCTCAACATAACCCTCGCCCTCACCCTAACCCTAACCGTAACCCTAACCCTCACCCTAACCTAACCTAAACGCTAATGCTTTCCAAAAACCTCACCCTCACCCTAAACCTCACTCTAACCCTTGTAGTCACCCTAACCCTAACCCTAATCCTAAACCTAAACCTCACTCTAATCCTGAACCTAACCTAGCCCTCACCTAAACCCTTAACCTCACTGTCACTCTAAACCTCACTGTATACCTAACCCTCACCCTAACTCTAACACTAACCCTCACCCTCACCCTCAACCCAACCCTAACCCTAACCCTAACCCTCACCCTAAACCTAACCCTAACCCTTACCCTCAACATAACCCTCACCCTCACCCTCAACCTAACCCTAATCCTAACAGTAAACCTAACCCTCACGCTAACCTTAAACATAAACCTAATGCTATCCCTAAACCTCACCCTCACCCTAACCCTCACTCTAACTATTACCCTCAAACTAACCCTAAGGCTAAAACTAATCCTCACCCTAACCCTCACCCTAAACCTAAACCTAACCCTAACCCTCACCCTAACGCTCACCCTAACCCTCATCCTAACCCTCACCCTAACCATAAACCTTTCCCTCACCCTAATCCTAAACCTAACCCTAACCCTCAGTCAAACCGTCTCCCTAACCCTAACCATAACCCTGAACCTAACCCTAACGCTAACCCTAGACCAAATCCTCACCCTAAGACTAAACCACACCCTCACTCACACCCTCACACTCAGCCTAACCCTAACCCTAACCCTAATCCTAACCCTAACCCTTCACCCTCACCCTAACTCTAATCCTAACCAAAACCCTGACCCTAACACTAACCCCAACCCTAACTCTAACCCTCAACCTAACCCTAACCCTCAACCTAACCCTAACCGTACCCTCACCCTAACCCTAATCCTAACCCTAATGCTATCCCTAAAACTCGGCCTAACCCTAACCCTCACTCTAACCCTAAACCTAAACCTAAACTTCACCCTAACGATCACCCTAACTGTCAACCTAACCCTAACCCTCACCCTCACCCTAAACCTCACCCTAAACTTTACCGTCCCCCTAACCCTAACCCAAACCCTAACTCTAAACCACACCATCACCCTAAGACTAACCTGAACCCTAACACTCACCCTAAAACTCACCCTAAATCTAACCCTATCCCTAAACCTCACCCTCACACTAAACCTCATCCTAACCCTTACCCTCATCATAACTCTAACCCTAAACCTAACCGTAATCCTCACCGCAACCCTAACCCTCACCCTCACCCTAGACCTCACCCGAAAACTGACCCTAACCCTAACCTTCACCCTCAACCTCATCCCACTCTCAACCTAACCCTAACCCTAAACCTCACCCTAACCCTAATGCTATCCCTAACCCTCACACTCACCTTAACCCTTAACTTCACTGTAACCCTCACCCTAACCCTAACCCTAACACTAACACTAAACCTCACCATAACCCTGGCCCTAAACCTAAACCTAAACCTAACCCTCACCCTAATGCTTACCCTAACCCTCAACCTAACCCTAACCCTCACCCTAATCCTCACCCTAAACCTTACCTTCACCCTAACAATAACACTAAAACTAACTCTAACCCTCACCCTCACCCTAAGCCTAACCTGAACCCTAACCCTCACCGTCACCCTCACCCTAACTCTAACGCTATCCCTAAACCTCACTCTCACCCTAAACGTCATCCTAACCCTTACCGTCACCATAACACTAAACCTAACCCTAACCCTAATCCTCACTATAATCCTAACCCTCACCCACACCCTCACCCTCACAGTCACCTTAACCCTCACACTAAATAAAACTGACACCCACACCTTAAAACTCACCCGGACCCGAACCCGAACCCTGACCCTAGCCCTACCCTAAAACTCACCCTAACCCTAAACCACACCCTAAACCTAACTCTAACCATCACCCTCATACTAAACCTAACCCACACCTTAACCCTCACCTTTACCCTAAAGCTAACCCTAACCCTCACTCTCACCCTAAACTTCACCCTAACCCTTATCCTTACACTAAACCTACCCCTAACCCTCACATAAAACCTAACCCTCACCCTCACCCTAAACCTACCACTCACATTACCCCTCACCCTAACCCTAAACCTAACCCTCACCAAAACCTAACCGTAGCCCTCACTTTCACCCTAACCCTCACCATGACCCTAACCCTCACCCCAACCCTAATCCTCACCTACACCCTCACCCTTACCCTCACCCTAAACCTCACACTAACCCTGACCCTCACCCTAGCCCTCACCCAAAAACTAGCCCTAACCCTAACCCTCACCCTCAACCTCACCCCTAACTTCAGCCTAACCCTAATCCTAAACCTAATCTCAACCCTAACCCTCACCCTCACCCTAAACCTAACCCTAACCCTAACTCTAATGCTAACACTAGCCATCACCCTCACCCTAAACCTAACCCTACCCCTACCCCTCAGCCTAACCCTCACCCTAACCTTCACATTAACCCTAACCCTAAACCACACCCTCACCCTAACACTCATCCTAACCATTAAGCTCACCCTAACTCTAACCCTAACCCTAACCCTCACACTAACTATAACCCTAACCCTATACCTAAACCTACTCCTCAGCCTAACCATCATCCTAATCTTAAACCTAAACCTAACACTCACCCTACCCCTAACCTTAACCCTAACCCTCAGCCGAACCCTATCCCTCACCCTCACCCTCACACTCACCCTCAGCCTAACCCTAAACCTAACCCTCATCTTAACCCTAACCATCAACCACACCCTCAGCCTAACTCTAACCCTAAACCTAACCCTAAACCTCACCCTCATCCTCACCCTAAACATAACCTCAAACCTAACCCTAACCCTCACCCTAACCCTAACCCTCACCTTAAACCTTACCCACACCCTAACCCTAACGCTAACCCTAACCCTCACCCTAAACCGTACCTTCACCATAAACTTAACCCTAACCCTAATCCTCACACCAAACCTAACCTTAACCCTAAACCTAAACCTCACTCTCACCCTCACCCTAATCCTAAACCTAACCCTAACCCTCAACCTAAATCTAACGCTAACCCTAACATTCACCCTAACACTCACCGTCACTCTAACCCTCACCCTAACCCTAACGCACACCCACACCATAACCTTCACCCTCACCCGAAACCTCACCCTCACCCTAAACTTCACACTCACCCTAACCCTAACCCTAATCCTCACCCTAACCTTTTCACTAATCCTCAACCTCACCATCACCCTCACCCTAACCCTAACCCTAACCCTAATCCTCACCCTAACCCTAATCCTAACCCTCACCCTAACCCTCACCCTCACACTCACACTAAACCTCACCCTCACCATAACCCTAATCCTAAGCCTAACACTCACCCTCACCCTCACCCTAACCCTAACAATAACCCTAAACCTAACACTCACCCTTACCCTCACCCTAACTCTGAACATAACCATCACCATCACCCAAAACCTAACCCTCACCTCCACCCTAAACTTAACCCTCACCCTAAACCTAACGATAAACCTCACCCTCACCCTAACCCTTACCCTAACCCTAACACTCACCCTAAACTTCACCCTAAACCTAACGCTAACCCTAAACCTCACCAGAATCATAACCCTCACCCTAACACTTATCCCCACAGTAACCCTAAACATAACCCTAAATCTAACCCTACCCCTCCCCCTAACCCTCACCCTAACCCTAACCCTAACCCTAACACTCACCCTAACCCTAACCCTAATCCTCAGCCTCACAACAAACCTCACCGTCAACCTAACCCTCACCGCCAAAATAACCCTCACCCCCACCCTAACCCTCACCCTCACCCTCACCCGAACCTGAACCCTAAACATCACCCTAAACCTAACCCTCATCCTAAACGTGACTCTAACCCTCACCCGAACCCTAATCCTCACACTCACCCTCAACCTCACACTAAGCCTAACCCTCACCTTAACCCTAACCCTCATCCTAACCCTACCCCTAACCTTAACCCTCCCACTAACCCTCACACTAACCCTAACGCTAACCCTAACCCTCAACCTCACGCTAAACCTCACCCTAACCCTAAACCTAAACATAACCCTAATACTCATACTAACCCTAACTCTAATCCTAACCCTAATCCTCACATTAACCCTCACCCTAATTCGAATCCTAACCCTAACCCTCAAACTAACTCTAACCCTAAACCTAACCCACACCCTCACCCTAACCCTCAGTGTCACCCTGAACCTCCACCTAACCCTAACCCTTGCCCACAAACTAAACCTCACCATCACCCTCATCCTCAACCTAAACCTCACCCTCACCCTAACCCTAACCCTAAACCTAATCCTCACCCTAAACCTAACCTTCAGCCTTAACCGCACCCTCAACCTAAGCCTAACCCGAACCCGAACCATAATCCTAAACCTAACCCTCACCCTCACCCTCACCCTAAACCTAAACCTAAACCTCACTTTCATCCTCACCCTTACCCTAAACCTAACCCTAACCCTCACCCTAACCTTAACACTCACCCTAACCATAACCCTTAACCTCACACTCACCCTAACCCTAACACTAACCCTCAACCTCACCCTAACCCTAAGGCTAACCCTGACACTCACCCTCACCCTAATCCTCACCCTAACCCTTATCCTAACACTAACCCTAACCCTAACCCTAACCCTCACAGTAACCCTAAACCTCACCATAACCCGGACCCTACCCCGCATCCTAAACCTCACCCTAAACCTAACCCTAATTCTAAACCACACCCTAACCTGAACCCTACCCCTAATCCTCACCCTCACCCTAACACTCACCATCACCCTAACCCTCACTCTAAATCTAACCGTCACGGACAACCTAACCCTCACCCTCACCCTCACCCTCACCGTCACTCTAACCCTCACCCTTACCTAAACATGACCCTAATCCTAACCCTCACCCTCACCCTACCATAACCCTCACTCTCACCTGAACCCTAACCCTGAAACTCACCCTAACCTTCAAATTCACATTCACGCTAATCTTAACCCTCTCTCAGTCTAACCCTCAGCCTAACCCTTACACTTACCCTAAACCTAACTCTAACCCTAACCCTAACCTCACACTAAAGATAACCCTCACCATAACCCTACCCCTGAACCTACCCCTCATCATAAAACTCACCCTAAACCTAACCCACACCCTAACCCTAACCCTAAACCTCACCCTCACCATAGACCTCACCCTAAATCTAATCCAAACCTAACCCTAAACCTAACCCTTAAACTAACCCTAAACCTCAACCTAACCCTCACCCTAAACCTAACCCTAACCCTATCCCTATCCCAAATGCAAAGCCTAAACCTCATCCTCACCCTAACCCTCATCCTAACCCTTACCCTCACCCTCAAACTAAACCTCATCCTAGGCTTAACCCTCAACCTAAGCCTAAACCTAAACCTCACCCTCAACTTCACCCCAACCCTAACCCTAAACCTAACCCTCACCCTAAGACTAATCCTCACACTAACCCTAATCCTATCCATAACCCTAACCCTCACCTTAACCCTTACCCTAATCCTAACCTTAACACTAACCCTCACCCTAATGCTAACACTAACCCTAACCCTCACCCTTACCCTAAACCTCACCCTCAACCTAACCCTCACCCTAAACCTAACCCTAACCCTCACCCACACCTTAAACCTCAACCGAACCCTCACACTCACCCTAACCCTCAAACTCACCCTCACCCTAATCCTAACCCTAACACTAATCCTCACACTAACCCTAACCCTCACCCTCAACCTCACCCTCATCCTTAGCCTAACCCTAAACCTAACCCTAATCCTAAACCTAACCCTCACACTCAAACTCACCCTAACCGTAACAGTAACCCTCCCTGTCCCCCTCCCCCTAACCCTCACACTCACCCTAAACCTCACACTAACCCTAACCATAAACCTAACCATAACCCTCACACTAACCATAACACTCACCCTAACCCCAACCATAAGCCTAACCTTCACCCTCACCCTGACAATCACCCTCAGCCTAAACCTAACACTAACCCTATTCTTATTCCTAACCCTCACACTCACCCTAACCTTTACCCTCACCCTAACCCTCATCCTCACCCTAAACATCACCCTAACCCTAACCCTCACCGTAACACTAACCCTAACCCTCACCCTAAACCTAACCTCATCTTAACCCTCACCCTCACCCTAATACTCACCCTAACCCTCAACCTTACCCTCAACTTCACCCTAACCCTTACCCTCACCCTAACCCTCAAGCTCATCCTCATCCTAACCCTCACCCTGACCTTTACCCATCCTAAACCTAAAACTAACCCTCACACTAACCCTAACCCTATCACTCAGCATAACACTTTTCCTAACCCTAAACCTAACCCTAACCATAACCATAACCCTCACACTAACCCTAACCCTAACCCTCAACCTAACCCTCATCCTAACCCTAATACTAATCCTAACCCTCAACCTCACCGTGCCCTAACACTAACCCTCACCCGAACCGTAACCCCCACCCTCACCCTCCCCATCACCCTCAGTCTAACCCTAATCGTAACCCTAATCCTAACCCTCACCCTCACCCTCACCCTAACTCTAATGCTCAACCTAACCCTAACATTCACCCACACCCTCACCCTAAACCTAACCCTATCCCTACACCTCACCCTAACCCTAATTCTCAACCTATACCTCACCCTCACCCTAACCCTAAACCAATCCCTAACCTTCACCTAACTCTAACACTAACCTTAACCCTCATCCTCACACTAAACCTCACCCTAACCCTGACTCATACCATAACCCTAATCCTAACCCTAACACTAACCCTCTCCCACACCCTAACTCACAACCTCACCCGAATTCTCACACTCACTCTAACATTCTACCTAACACTAACCCTAACCCTAAGGTTAGGGTTTGGGTGAGGTTTAGGGAGAGGGTTAGGGTTAGGGTGATGTTTATGGTGAGGGTGAGTGTTAGTGTCAGGGTGAGGGTGAGGGTGAGGTTTAGGTTTAGGGTTAGGGTTTGGGTTAGGATTAGGTTGAGGGTGAGGGTGAGGGTGAGGGTTAGGTTTAAGATTAGGGTTAGGGTTAGGGTTAGTGTGAGTGTTAGGGTGAGGATGAGGGTTAGGGTGATGGTGAGGGTTAGGGCATGGGCGAGGTTTAGGGTTAGATTGAGTATTAGGGTTAGAGTTAGAGTTAGGGATATGGTGAGGATAAGGGTTACCGTGAGGTTTAGGGTGAGGGTCAGGGTGAGAGTTAGGGTGAGGGTGAGGGTGAGGTTTCGGGTGAGTGTGAGGGTTAGAATTAGGGTTAGGTTTATGGTAAGGTTCAGGGTTAAGGTTAGGATTAGGGTGAGAGTTACAGAGAGGTCGAGGGATAGGATTATTGTGAGGGTTAGGGTCAGGGTGAGGGTTAGGATTAGCGTTAGGGATAGCGTGTGGGTTAGGTTGAGGGTGAGGGTTAGGGTCTGTGTGAGTTTGAGATTTTCTGTTAGGTAAGGGTTAGGGTTATTTTTAGGGTGAGGATTCGTTTGAGGTTGAGGTTTAGTGTGAGTGTTAGGGTTAGGGTTAGGATATTGGTGAGGGTTAGTGTTAAGGTGATGTTTAGGGTGATATTTAGGGTGAGGTTGAGGGTTAGTGTGAGGGTGAGGGTGAGGGTTAGGGCGAGGGGGCTGGTGAGGGTAGGGTTGAGCATGAGGTTTAGGGTTAAGGTTAGGGTGAGGGAGAGGTTTAGGGTTAGGATTAGGGTTAGGGTTAGGGTTAGTCTGAAATTGAGGGTGAAAGTGAGGGTGAGGTTTAGTGTTAAGGTTAGGGTGAGGGTTAGGGTTAGTGTGAGGGTAAGTGTGATTTTGAGGATCAGGATGAGAGTGAGGGTTAGAATGAGGGTGAGGGTGAGGGTTAGGATTAGGTTTAGGGTGAGTTTTAGGGTTAGGGTTACAATTAGTGTTAGGGTTATTGTCAAGGTTAGGGTTAGGGTGAGGGTGAGGGTGAGGGTTAGCTTTAGGGTTAGTGTTAGTGTTAGGATGAGGGTGGGATGGATGGTTAGGGTTAGGATTAGGGTAAGGGTTAGGGTAAGGCTGGGGGGGAAGAGGAGGTTGAGGGTGAGGTTTAGGTTTATGTTTAGGGTGAGGGCTTGATTCATTGTGAGGGTGACGGTGAGCGTGAGGATGATGGTTTCCGTTAGGTAAGGGTTATGGTTAGGGTGAGGATTAGCGTGAGTGTGAGGGTTAAGCTGAGTTTAGGTTTAGGGTGAGGGTTAGGGTTAAGGTTAGGGAGAGGTTTAGGGTTATGATAATGTTTAGTGTGATGGTGAGGGTTAGTGTGTGGGTGAGGATTAGGGTGAGGGCAAGGGAGAGGGTGAGGTGAGGGTTAGGATTAGGAATAGGGTTAGGGTTAGGGTTAGGCTAAGGGTGAGGGTCAGGGTGAGGGTGAAAGTTAGGGTTAGGTTTATGCTTATGTTTAAGGTTAGCATTATGGATAGGGTTAGGGAGAGAGTAACATTAGGGTGAGGGTTAGCGTTAGGGTGAGGGATAGGGTTAGGGTTAGGGTTAGGGTTAGGGTGAGGGTTAAGATTTGGGTGATGTTTAGGGTAAGGGTGAGGGTTAGGGTGTGGGTGAGGATTAGGTTTAGGGTTATGGTTAGCGTTAGGTTTAGTGTTAGTGTGAGGGTGAGGGTTATGGGTAGGGTTAGGGTTAGGTTGAGGGTTAGGGTGAGGGTTTGGGTGAGGGTTAGGGAGAGGGGAGGGGGAGGGTTAGGGTGCAGATTAGGGTGACTGTGAGGGTTAAGGTGAGGGTGAGGGTGAGGGTTAAGGTTAGGGTTAGGGTTAATGTTAGTTTGAGGGCGAGGGTTAGGTTTAGGATTAGGTTTAGGGTTAGGGTTAGGGTGAGTGTTAGGGTGAGGATTAGGATTAGGATTAGGGTTAGGGTTATGGTGAGGGTTAGGATTAGGGTGAGGTTTAGTGTGAGGATGAGGTTTAGGGTTAGTTTTAGTGTTAGGGTGAGGGTTAGTTTGATGGTTAGGGTCAGGGTTAGGATTAGGGTGAAGGTAAGATATAGGGTGAGGGTTAGAGTTAGGATCAGGGTTAGGGATACGTTTAGGGTTAGGGGGAGAGTGAGGGTGAGTGTAAGGTTTAGGTTTAGGGTTAGAGTTAGCATGAGGATGAGGGTGAGGGTTAGGATTAAGGTTAGGTTTAGGGCTGAGGGTGATGGGGAGGGTGAGGGTGAGCGTAACAGTTAGGATGAGGTTAAGGTTTAGAGTTAGGGTTAGGGTTATGCTTAGGTTTAAGATGAGGTTTAGACTGAGGGATAGGATTAGGTTTAGTGTGACGGTTAGGGTTAGGGTTAGGGTTAGGTTTAGGGTGAGGGTTAGGGTTAGGTTTAGGGTTAGTATAAGTTTTAGGCTGAGGGTTGGAGTTAGGGTTAGTGTGAGGGTTAGGTTTAGGGTTAGGGTAAGGGTTAAGTTGAGGGTAAAGTTTAGGGTGAGGGTTAGGGTGTGGGTGAGGCTTAGGGTTAGATAACGGGTAAGCTGAAAGTTAGGTTTATGGTTAGGTTTAGTGTGAGTGTTTGGGTGTGGGTATGTGTTAGGGTGAGGGTAAGGGTGAGGGTGAGTCTTAGGGTTCGGGTTCGGGTAAGGGTAAGCGTGAGGGTTAGGGTGAGAGTGAGGGATAGGATGATGGTTTGGGTTAAGGTTAGGTTTATGGTGAGGGTTAGGCTGAGGGGTAGGGTTAGGTTAAGTGTGAGGGTTAGGTTTAGTGTGAGGGTTAGGGTTAGGTTTAGGATGACGGTAAGTGTTAGTGTGAGGGTTAGGGTGAGTGTGAGGTTTAGGATTAGAATTAGGTTTGGGGTTAGGGTTAGTATGAGTGTTAGGGTTAGGTTTATGGTTAGGTATAGGGTGAGGGTGAGGGTTAGGTTTATGGTTAGGGTGAGAGTTAATGCTAGGGTGAGTGCTAGGGTGAGAGTGAGGTTTAGGGTGAGGGTAAGGATGAGGGTGAAGTTTTTGGTAAGGTAAGGGTTAGGGCTAGGTTTAGGGTGAGTATTAGGGTGAGGGTTTGGGTGAGGGTTAGGATGAAGGTTAGGGTTAAGGTGAGGGTGACGGTGAGGGTGAGGGTGAGAGTTAGGGTTAGGGTTAATGTGACGGTTAGGGTTAAGGTGATTGTTAGAGTTAGGGTGAGGGTTAGGATTAGGGTTTGGGTTAGGCTGAGGGCTTGGGTGAGGGTGAGGTTGAGGTTGAGTGTTAGTGTTAGGATGAGGGTTAGGGTTAGAGTGAGCCTGAGTGTTCAGGTCAGAGTTAGGTTTAGGGTTAGGGTTAGGGATAGGGTTAGGGTGAGGTGTAGGGTGAGTGTGAGGGTTAGGGTTAAGGTTAGGATGAGGGTTATGGTGAGGTTTAGGGTGAGGGTTAGGGTGAGGGTGACAGGTAGGGTTAGTATTAGTGTTAGGGTGAGGGTGAGGGTTAGGGTGAGTGTTGGAATAGGGTGAGGATTAGGGTTAGTGTGAGGGTTAGGGTTAGTGTTAGGGTTAGTGTGAGGATAAGGGTTAGAGTGAGGGTTAGGTTGAGGGTGAGGTGTAGGGTTAGCCTTAGGTATAGGGTGAGCGTTAGGGTGAGGGTTAGGTTTAGGGTGAGTGTTAGGTTTAGTTTTAGGGTGACGTTTAGGGTTAGCGTGATATTTATGGTGAGGGTGAGTGTTAGGGTGAGGATGAGGTTGAGGGTTAGGTTTAGGGTTAATGTTAGGGTTAAGGTTAGAGTAAGGCATATGGTGAGGTTCAGGGTTAGTGTGAAGTTTAGCGTTAGGATTAAGGTTAGGTTTAGTGTGGACATAAGGGTTAGGGGGAGGGTTAGGCTGAGGGTGAGGTGTAGGGTTAGCATTAGGGATAGGGTGAGGTTTAGGGTGAGGGTTAGGTTTAGGGTGAGGGGGAGAGTTAGGTTTAGGTTTAGGGCTAGGTTTAGGCTTATGGTGAGGGTGAGGGTGAGGTTGAATGTTAGGTTTAGAATTAGGGTTAGGGTTAAGGTTAGTGTGAAGGTTAGGGTGAGGATGAGCTATTGGGCAATGTTGAGGGTTAGGATGTGGGGGAGGGTTAGGGTTAGGGTGAGGATTAGGGTTAGGGTTAGGTTATGGTGAGGGTAAGGGTTAATGTGAGGTTTAGGATTAAGGTGAGGTTTAGGGTTAGTGTTAGTGTTAGGATGCGGGTTAGGGTGAGGGTAAGGTTTAGGGTTAGTGTGAGGGTGAGGGTGAGGGTGTGGGTTAGTGTTAGTATTAGGATTAGGGTTAGGGTGAGGGTGAGGGTGAAGGTAAGGTTTAGGGTTAGGGTTAGTGTGAGGGCTAGGTTTAGGGTGAGGATTAGGGTTAGGTTAAGGGTTAGTGTGAGGGTTAGGGTTAGAGTTATTGTTAGTGTGAGGGTCAGGGTGAGGTTTAGGGTAAGGTAGAGGGTTAGGGATAGGCTGAGGGTTGGGGTTAGGGTGTGTTTGAGGGTTAGGGTTAGGGTTAGGTTAAGGGTGACGGTGAGTTTTAGAGTGAGGGTGAGGGTTAGGTTTAGGGTTAGGTTTAGGGTGAGGGTTAGGTTTAGAGTTAGGGTGAGAGTTAAGGTGAGGTTTAGGGATATAGTTAGGGTGAGGGTTAGGATGAGGGTGAGGGTTAGGGTTAGCGTTAGGGATAGGGTGAATGTTAGGGTGAGGGTTAGGGTTAGGTTGTGGGTGAGGTTTAGGGTGACCGTAAGGGATAAGGTTAGGGTTATGGATAGGGTTAGGGTTAAGGTTAGGGTGATGGCTAGGGTCAGGTTGAGGGTTAGGATGAGGGTGATGGTGAGGTTTTTGGTTAGGTAAGGGTTAAGGTTATTTTTATGGTGAGAATTATTTTTAGATTGGGGGTTTGTGTAAGTGTTAGAGTTAGGCTGAGTGTTAGGGTTAGGATTTGGGTGAGAGTTAGGGTTAAGGTGATCTTTAGGGTGAGGTTTAGGGTTAGGGTGAGGGTTAGTGTTCAGGTGAGGGTGAGGATTAGGGTGTGGGTGAGGGTTACAGTTAGGGTGAGTGTTAGGGTAACGGTGAGGGTTAGGGTGAGGTTGAGGGTTATGGTTAGGTTTAGGGTGAGGGTTAGGGTGAGAGTTAGTTTTAGGGTGATGGTTAGCTGAGGGTTAGGGTGAGGGGTAGGGTTAGGATTAGGGTGAGGCATAGGGTTAGAATTAGGGTGAGGGTTAGGTTTAGTGTGAGGGTTAGAGATAGGGTTTTGGTGAGGGTAAGGGTTAGGGTGAGGGTTAGGGTGAGGGGTAGGGTTAGGTTTAGGGTGAGGGCTAGGGTGAGTGTGAGGGTTAGGTTTAGGGTGAGGGTGAGTGTGAGGGTTTCGATTAGGTAAGGGTTAGGGTTAGGGTTAGGTTGAGGTTTAGGGGAGTGTGATGGTTAGGTTGAGGGTCAGGTTTAGGGTGAGGGTTAGGGTTAGTGTTACGGTGAGTGTTAATGTTAGGGTGATGTTTAGTATGAGGGTGAGGGTTACTGTTAGTGTTAGCCTTAGGGAAAGCGATAGGGTTAGCGTTAGGGTTATGGTGAGGGTTAGAGTGATGGGTAGGTTTACCGTTAGGGTTAGCGTGAGGATTAGGGTTAGGGTGAGGGTTAGGTTTAGTGTAAGGATAAGGTTTAGAGTGAGGGTTAGGTTGAGGGTGAGGTGTAGGGTTAGCCTTAGGTATAGGGTGAGCGTTAGGGTGAGGGTTAGGTTTAGGGTGAGTGTTAGGTTTAGTTTTAGGGTGAAGTTTAGGGTTAGCGTGATATTTATGGTGAGGGTGAGTGTTAGGGTGAGGATGAGGTTGAGGGTTAGGTTTAGGGTTAATGTTAGGGTTAGGGTTAGAGTAAGGCATACGGTGAGGTTCAGGGTTAGTGTGAAGTTTAGCGTTAGGATTAAGGTTAGGTTTAGTGTGGACATGAGGGTTAGGGGGAGGGTTAGGCTGAGGGTGAGGTGTAGGGTTAGCATTAGGGATAGGGTGAGGTTTAGGGTGAGGGTTAGGTTTAGGGTGAGGGGGAGAGTTAGGTTTAGGTTTAGGGCTAGGTTTAGGCTTATGGTGAGGGTGAGGGTGAGGTTGAATGTTAGGTTTAGAATTAGGGTTAGGGTTAAGGTTAGTGTGAAAGTTAGGGTGAGGATGAGCTATTGGGCAATGTTGAGGGTTAGGATGTGGGGGAGGGTTAGGGTGAGGGTGAGGATTAGGGTTAGGGTTAGGGTTAGGGTTATGGTGAGGATAAGGGTTAGGGTGAGGTTTAGGATCAAGGTGAGGGTTAGGGTTAGCATTAGTGTTAGGATGAGGGTTAGGGTGACGGTAAGGGTTAGGGTTAGTGTGAGGGTGAGGGTGTGGGTTAGTGTTAGTATTAGGATTAGGGTTAGGGTGAGGGTGAGGGTGAAGGTAAGGTTTAGGGTTAGGGTTAGTGTGAGGGTTAGGGTTAGGGTGAGGGCTAGGTTTAGGGTGAGGCTTAGGATTAGCGTAAGGGATACTATGAGGGTTAGGGCTAGGGTTATTGTGAGGTTTAGGGTTAGGTTGAGGGCTAGGTTTAGGGTGAGGATTAGGTTTAGGGTAATGGTTAGTGTGAGGGTTACGGTTAGGGTTATTGTTAGTGTGAGTGTCAGGGTGAGGTTTAGGGTTAGGTAGAGGGTTAGGGTTAGGCTGAGGGGTAGTGTTAGGTTGATGTTTATTTTGAGGGTGAGGGTTTGGGTGAGGAGAGTGTTCTGGTAAGTGTGAAGGTTCGGGTGAGGGTGAGGGTTAGGTTGTGCTTGAAGGTTAGGGTTAGGGTGAGGGTTAGGGTGACTGTGAGTTTTAGAGTGAGGGTGAGGGTTAGGTTTAGGGTTAGGTTTAGGGTGAGGGTTAGGTATAGTCATAGGGTGAGAGTTAGGGTGCGGTGTAGGGATATAGTTAGGGTGAGGGTTGGATGAGGGTGAGGATTAGGGTTAGCGTTAGGGATAGGGTGACTGTTAGGTTGAGGGTTAGGGTTAGGGTGAGGGTGAGGTTTAGGGTGACGGTAAGGGATAAGTTTAGGGTTAGGGATAGGGTTAGGGTTAAGGTTATGGTGATGGCTAGGTTCAGGGTGAGAGTTAGGTTGAGGGTGAGGGTGAGGTTTTCGGTTAGGTAAGGGTTAGGTTTATTTTTAGGGTGAGAATTATGTTTCGATTGAGGGTTAGTGTCAGTGTTAGGGTTAGGCTGAGGGTTAGGGTTAGGATATGGGTGAGGGTTAGGGTTAAAATGATGTTTAGTGTAAGGTTTAGTGTTATGGTGAGGCTTAGGGTTCAGTTGAGGGTGAGGGTTAGGGTGTGGATTAGGGTTACGGTTAGGGTGAGTGTTAGGGTAACGGTGAGGGTTAGGGTTAGGGTGAAAGTTAGTGTTATGAGTAGGTTTAGGCTTATGGTGAGAGTAAGGGTTAGGGTGAGTTTTAGGGTGCGGGTGAGGGTTAGGGTTAGTGTTAGCATGTTGGTTATGTTTAGGGTGAGTGTTAGGATTAGGTTGAGGGGGAGGGTTAGGGATAGGGTAGTTTTAGAGTTAGGGAGAGGGGGAGGAGGAGGGGGAGGGGGAGGGTTAGATTTAGGATGAGGTTTAGATTTAGGGTTAGGTTTAGGGTGAGGGTTATGGATAGGGTTAGGGTTACGGTTAGGGTTAGTGTGAGGATTAGGGTTAGGTTTAGGGTGATTTTGGTGTGAGGGCGAGGGTTAGGGTGAGGTTGTGTGTTCCGGTGAGATTTAGGGTTAGGTTTAGGGTTAGGGATAGGGTTATGCTGAGGGTAAGGTTTAGGGTGAGGGTTAGGATGAGGGTGAGGGTTAGTGTTAGGGTGAGGATTAGGGTTGGTGTTAGGGTTAGGGTGAGGGTGAGGGTTAGGGTGAAGATTAGGGTTAGGATGAGGGATAGGCTGAGGTTTAGGGTTAGGGTTAGTGTGAGGGTTAGGTTTAGGGTTAGGGTTCTGGTGAGGGTTTGGATTAGGGTTAGGTTTAGGGTTAGGATAAGGGTTAGGCTGAGGTTTAGGGTAAGGGTTACTGTAAGTGTTAGGTTTAGGGTTAGGGTTTGGTTTAGGTTGAGGGTAAAGTTCAAGGTGAGGTTTAGGGTGAGGGTGATGTTTAGGGTTAGGGTGAGGGATAGGGTCAAGGTTAGGCTTAGGGTTATGGTTATGGTTAGGGTGAGGTTTGGGGTGAGGGTTAAGTTTAGGTTTAGGTTTCGGGTTAGGGAGTGGGTAAGGGTTAGGGTGAGGGTTAGGTTGAGCGTGAGGGTTAGGTTTAGCATTAGGGTTAAGGTGAGAGTGAGAGTTGGGGTGAGGGTTAAGTTTAGGGATAGGGTGAGGATTAGGGTGCATGTTATTTTTAGGGTGAGGGTTAGGCTGAGGGGCAGGGTTAGGGTTAGGGTGAGGATTTGGTTTAGTGTGAGGTTTAGGGTTAGCATTAGTGTGAGGGTTAGGTTTAGTGTGAGGATTAGGTTTAGGGTTAGCGTGAGGGATAGATTTAGGGTTAGCATTAAGTTTATGGTTAGGGTTAGGATGAGGGTTAGGGTTAGGGTAAGGGTGAGGCTGAGCGTGAGGTTGAGTGTTAGGGTTAGGTTTAGTGTGAGGGTCAATGTTAGGGTGAGGGTTAGGTTTAGGCTGAGGGTTAGGTTTACGTTGAGGGTTAGGGTTAGTTTGAGGGTTAGCGTTATTTTTAGGGTGAGAGTTAGGGTTAGGGTGATGTTTATTGTGAGGGTGAGGGTTAGGGGGAGGGTGAGTGTTGGGGTTCGGGTGAGGGTTCGGGTTCGGGTTCGGGTCAGGTTGTGGTTGAAGGTTAGGTTTAGTTTGAGGGTTAGGGTGACGGTGAGGGTTAGGGTGAGGGTGAGGTTTAGGTTTAGGGTTAGGGTTAGGATGAGGTTTTCGTTTAGGGTTATGGTTATGTTGAGAGTGAGGGTGAGGTGTCGGGATAGGGTTAGGGTGTGGGTTAGGGTTAGTGTGAGGTTTAGGATTAGGGTTAGGTTTAGTGTGAGGATAAAGTTTAGGGTGAGGGTTAGGGTGAGGGAGAGGGGTAGGGTTAGATTGAGGGTTAGGGTAAGGGTGATATTTAGGGTGAGGTTCAGGGTTAGTGTGAGGGTGAGGGTGGTGGTGAGGTTGAGGTTGAGTGTGAGTGTTAGGGTTAGGGTTAGGATGAGGGTGAGGGTTAGGGTTAGGATTAGGGTTAGGGTTAGGGTTAGGGTGAGGGTAAGGGTGAAAGTGAGGGTGAGGGTTAGGTTTAGGGTTAAGGTGAGGGTTAGCCTTAGTGTGATGGTTAGTGTTATGGCGACGGTGAGGGTGAGATTGAGGATGAGGATGTGGGTGAGGGTGAGGGTTAGGGTTAGGTTTAGGGTTAGGGTGAGTTTTAGGGTTAGGGTTAGGGCTAGGGTGAGGGTTATTTTTAGGGTTAGGTTTAGGGTTAGGGTGAGGGTGAGGGTCAGGTTTAGCGTTAGGTGGGGTTGAGGGTTAGGGTTAGGATTAAGGTTAGGTTTAGGATAAGGCTGAGCGGGAAGGCGAAGTTGAGGGTGAGGTTTAGGTTTAGGGTTAGGTTTAGGGTGAGGAGGACTATGGTGAGGGTGAGGGTTAGGGTGAGGGTGAAGGTTTCGTTAGGTAAGGGTTATGGTTAGGGTGAGAATTAGGGTGAGTTTGTGGGTTAAGATAAGGTTAGGTTTAGGGTGAGGGTTAGGGTTAGGGTTAGAGTGAGGGTAAGTGATAGGGTGATGTTTAGGGTTTGGATGAAGATTAGGGTGTGGATGAGGTTTAAAGTGAGGGTGAGGGTGAGGGTGAGTGTGAGGGTTAGGGTTTGGTTTAGGTTTAAGGCGAGGGAGAGATTGAGTGTTGGGAATAAGAATAGGTTTACGGTTAGGTTTAGGCTGACGGTGAGGGTGAGGGGGAGGGTGAAGTTTAGGGTTAGCGTTAGGGTTAGGGTGAGGGTTACAGTTAGTGTGAGGGTTATGGTTAGGTTTATGGTTAGGGTTAGGTTGAGGGTAAGGGTAAGCGTGAGGGTTTTGTGAGGGTTCGGGTGAGGGTTAGGGTTAGGGATAGGGTTTGGGTGTTGTTTAGGGTGAGGGTTCGAGTTAGGGTGAGGATGAGGGTGCATTTTCGGGATCAGGTTCGGGTTCGGGTTCGGGTTCGGGTTAGGGGGTGGGTGAGTATTAGGGTTAGGGTGAGGGTTAGCGTTAGGTTTAGGGTTAGTGTGTGGGTGAGGGTTAGGGGTAGGGTTAGGGTAAGTTTGAGGGTTAGGTTTAGGGTGAGGGTTACGGAGAGGTGTAGGGGTAGGGTTAGGTTGAGGCTTGGGTGAGTGTGAGGGTTAGGGTGAGGGTGAGGGTGAGGGTTAGTTTTAGGATTAGTGTTTGGGTTAGGGTTAGAGTGAGGGTGAGGGTTAGTGTTAGCATTAGGGTTAGGGTTAGGTTTCGGGTGAGGGTTAGGGTTAGGTTTAGGGTTAGGATAAGGATTAGGCTGAGGGTTAGGGTTAGGGTTAGTGTGAGTGTTAGGTTTAGGGTTAGGGTTTGGGTTAGGTTGAGGGTAAAGTTTAGAATGAGGGTTAGTGTGAGGGTGAGGTTTAGGGTTAGGTTGAGGGTTAGGGTGAGGTTAAGGTTTAGGGTTATGGTTAGCTTTAGGGTGAGGGTTAGGTTTAGTGTTAGTGTTAGGGTGAGGGTGAGGGTGTGGTTAAGGGTTAGGGTGAGGGTGAATTTTAGGTTTAGGGTGTGGGTAAGGGTTAGGATGAGCGTTAGGGTGAGGGTGAGTGTTCGTGTGAGGGCAAGGGTTCGGGTTCGGTTCAGGGTTTGGGTGTGGTTATGGGTTAGGGTTTTGGTGAGGTTTAGGGTGACCGTGAGTGTTTGGGTGAGGGTGAGTGTTTGGTTTAGAGTGAGGGTTAGTGTTAGGCTTAGGGTGAGGGTTAGGTTTAGTGTGAGGTTTAGGTTTAGGGTTAGGGTTATGGTGAGAGTTAGGGTGAAGTTTCGGGATAGGATTAGTTTGTGGGTAGGGGTTAGAGTGAAGCTGAGGCTTAGGGTTAGGATTAGTGTGAGAATAAGGGTTAAAGTGAGTGTTAGGGTGAGGGTGAGGGTTAGGGTTAGTGTAAGGGTTAGGGTGAGGTTTAGGGTTATGGTTAGCGTGAGGGTTAGGGTTAGGGTGATATTTAGGGTGAGGTTGAGGGTTAGTGTGAGGGTGAAGGTTAGGGTGAGTGTGAGGGTGAGGGTGAGTGTTAGCGTTAGGTATATGGTTAGAGTTAGGGTGAGCGTGAGGGTGAGAGTTAGGATTAGGATTTTGCTGAGGGTGATGGGTAGCGTGAGGGTGAGGTTTAGGGTTATGGTGAGGATTCAGGTTAGGGTTATGGTTAGTGTTAGGGTGAGGGTTAGGTTTAGGGTTAGGGTTTGGATGAGGGTTAGGCTGAGGGTTAGGTTTAGGGTTAGTGTGCGGGTTAGGGTTAGGGTTAGGGTTAGGGTTAGGGTTAGTTATAGGTTGTGGGTAAGTGTTAGGGTGAGGGTTAGATTGAGGGTGAGCGTTAGGGTTAGGGTGAGGGTAAGGTTTAGGGTGAGGGTTAGGGTGAGTGTGAGGGTTAGGTATAACATTAGGGTTAGGGTGAGGGTGAGGGTTAGGGTGAGGGTTTGGGTTAAGCTTAAGGATAGGGCGAGGATTTGGGTTGGGTTAGGTTTAGGGTGAGGGTTAGGCTGAGGGGTAGGTTTAAAGTTAGTTGGAAGGTTAGGTTTAGTGTGAGGGTTGGGGTTAGGGTTAGGGTGACGGTAAGGTTTAGGGTGAGGGTTAGGGTGAGTTTGAGTTTTAGAGTTAGCATTAGGTTTAGGGTTAGTGTTAGGAATAGGGTTAGGGTTAGGTTTAGGGTTAGGGTGAGGTTGAGGGAGAGTTTTAGTGTTAGCGTTAGGGTGAGGGTTAGTGTTAGAGTGAGGGCTTGGGTGAGGGTGAAGGTTAGTGTGAGGGTGAGGTTGAGCCTGAGGTTTTCGTTTAGATAATAGTTAGGGTTAGGGTTAGGGTGAAGATTACGGTGACCATGTGGTTTAGCGTTTGGGTTAGGTTCAGGGTGAGGGTGAGGGTGAGAGTTAGTGTTAAGATGAATGTTAGGGTTAGGATTAGGGTGAGGGGGAGTGTGAGGGGTAGGGTTAGGATTAGGGTTAGTGTGAGTATTAGGTTTAGTGTTAGGGTTTGGTTTAGGTTGAGGTTAATGTTTAGGATGAGGGTTAGTGTGAGGGTGAGGGTTAGTGTTAGGATTAGGGTTAGGGTGTGTGTAAGGTTTAGGGGGAGGGTTAGGGTACGGGTGAGTTTTAGGGTTAGGGTTTGTGTAAGGGTTAGTGTGAGTGTTAGGGTGAGGGTGAGTTTTCGTGTGAGGGCTAGGGTTTGGGTTCGGGTGAGGGTTTGGTTGTAGTTATGGGTTAGGGTTACGGTGAGGTTTAGGGTGACTGTGAGTTTTAGGGTGAGTGTGAGAGTTAGGTTTAGAGTGAGGGTTAGTGTTAGGCTTAGGGTGAGGGTTAGGTTTATTGTGAGGGTTAGGGTTAGGTTTAGGGTTATGGTGAGAGTTAGGGTGAAGTGTAGGGTTAGGATTAGTGTGAGGGTTAGGGTTAGAGTGAAGGTTAGGCTTAGGGTTAGGGTTAGTGTGAGAATAAGGGTTAAAGTGAGTGTTAGGGTGAGGGTGAGGGTTAGGGTTAGTGTTAAGGTTAGGGTGAGGGTTATGGTTAGGTTTAGTGTTAGGGTGAGGTTTCGGGTTATGGTTAGCGTGAGGGTTAGGGTTAGGGTGATGTTTAGGGTGAGGTTGAGGGTGAGGGCTATGGTGAGGGTGAGGGTGAGGGTGAGTATTAGGGTTAGGTTTAGGGTTAGATTTAGGGTGAGAGTAACGGTGAGGGTTAGGATTAGGGTTATGCTGAGGGTGATGGGTAGCGGGAGGGTGAGGGTTAGGGTTACGGTGAGGGCTCGGGTTAGGGTTAGGGTTAGTGTTAGGGTGAGGGTTAGGTTTAGAGTTAGGATTAGAATGAGGGTTAGGTGAGGGTTAGGTTTAGGGTTAGTGTGCGGGTTATGATTATGGTTAGGGTTAGGGTGAGGGTTAGGGTTTGTGTGAGGTGTAGGGTTAGCATTAGGGATAGGGTGAGCGTTAGGATTTGGGTGAGGGTTAGGGTGAGGTTGAGGGATAGGGTTGGGTTTAGGGTGAGGGTTAGCGTTAGGGTGAGGATGAGTGTAAAGGATAGGTTGAGGCTAAGGGTTAGGATTAGGGTTAGGGTTAGGATTAGGGTTAGTGTTAGGATTAGTGTTAGGGTTAGGATTAGGGACAGGGTTAAGGTTAGGGTTACGGTGAGGGCTAGGGTTAGGGTTAGGGTGAGGGCTAGGGTGAGGTTTAGGGTGAAGATGAGGGTTAGGTTGAGGTGGAGGGTAAGGTGAGTGTTTCGGTTAGAATAGGGTTTGGGTTAGTGTTAGTGTGTGGATTAGGGGTGAGTGAGGGTTATGTTGAGGAATAGGTTAGGGTGAGGGTTAGGGTTAAGGTTAGTGTGAGATTTAGCGTTAGGATGATGTTTAGTATGAAGGTGAGGTTTACTGTTAAGTTTAGGGTTAGGGAAAGGGTGAGGGTGAAGGTTAGTTTGAGTGTGATGGTTAGGGTTAGGGTTAGGTTTAGTGTGAGGATAAGGGTTAGGGTGAGGTTTATGATGAGGGTGAGGCTTAGGATTGTCCTTAGGGTTAGGGTGAGGTTAGGGTGAGTGTTAGGGTTAGGGTTATGGTTAGGGTTAGTGTGAGGGTTAGGGTTAGGGGAGGTTTAGGGTGAGGGTGAGGGTTAGGGTGAGGATGAGGGTGAGGGTTAGGTTGAGTGTTAGGGTGAGTGTGAGGGTTACAGTTAAGGTTAGGGTTAGGGAGAGTGTGAGGGTTAGGGTTAGGGTGAGGGTTAGGTTTACTGTGAGGGTTAGGGTTCTTGTTAGGGTTAGGGTTAGGTTGAGGGTGAGGGTTAGTGTTAGATTTAGGGTGCGGGAAAGGGTGAGGTCAGGTTTAGGTTTAGGGTGAGGGTTTGCGTGAGGGTGAGGGTTACTGTTTTAGTGAGGGTTAGGGTTAGGGTGAGGGTTAAGCTGATGGTAAGCTTTAGGGTGAGGGTGAAGATTTGGTTGAGCATTAGTGTGAGGGTTAGGTTTAGGGTTAGTGTGAGGATTAGGGTTAGGGTTAGGTTAGGTTTAGGGATATGGTGAGGGTAAGGGTTAGGATGAGGTTGAGGGTTAGGGTTAGGGTGAGGGTTAGGGTTAGGGTGAGGGTGAGGATTAGGGTTAGGGTTAAGGTGTGAGCTAGGTTTAGGATGAGGGTTAGGGAAAGGGTTTGGTTGAGTGTTAGAGTTAGCGTTAAGGTTAGGATTAGATTTTGGGTGAGGGTAAGGATTAGGGTGAGGTTTAGGGTAAAGTTGAGGGTTAGTGTGAGCGTGAAGGTGAGGGTTAGAATTTGGATTAGGGTTAGGGATAGGGTTAGGCTGAGGGGGAGTTTGAGTGTGAGCATGAGGGTTAAGGTTAGGGGGAGTGTTAGGGTTTGGGTTAGGGTTAAGGTTAATGTGATGATTAGGGTTAGGGTTAGGGTTAGGATGAGAGTTATGCTGAGGGATAGGGTTAGGGTTAGGGTGAGGGTAAGGGTTAGCTTGAGGTTGAGGGTCAGGATTAGGCATAGGGTTAGGGTGAGAGTTAGAGTGAGGGTTAGGGTTAGGCTTAGGTTGAGGGTTAGGGCGAGGCTTAGGGTTAGGGTTAGTGTTAGGGTGAGGGTGATGGTAAGGTTTTGGTGAGGGTTAGGGTGAGGGTGAGGGATAGGGTTATGGTGAGGTTAAGGGTTAGGTTGAGGTTTAGGTTGAGGTTTAGGCTTCATGTTAGCATTAGGCATAGGGTAAGGTTGAGGGTTTGGGTGAGGGTTAGGGTTATGGTTAGTGATAAGGTGAGGGTTAGGGTTTTGATTAGGGTTAGTGTTAGGGTTAGCGTGATGGTTAGGCTGAGGGGTAGGGTTAGGGTTAGGGTTAGGGTGAGGGTTAGTGTGAGGGTTAGGGTTAGGTATTGGATTAGGGTGCGCTTGAGGGTGCGGGTAAGTGTTAGTATGATGTTTAGGGTGAGGTTGAGTTTTAGGGATAGAATTAGGATTAGGGTTAGGGTTAGGGTTAGGCTTAGATTTATTGTGAAGGTTAGTGTTAGCATTAGGGTTAGGATTAGGTTTAGTGTAAAGGTTATGTTTAGGGTTAGGTGTAGGTTTATGGTTAGGTTTAGGCTGAGGGTGGGGTGAGGGTGAGGGTGCGGGTTAGGGTTAGGGTTAGGTTTCGGGTAAGGGCTAGGGTGAGGGTGAGGGTTAGGGTAAGGGTATGGGTGAGGGTGAGCGTTTCAGTTAGGAAAGGCTTATGGTTAGGGTTAGGGTGAAGATTAGAGTGAGGGTGAGCTTTAAGGTGAGGATCAGGGTTAGGGTGAGCCTTACAGTTAGGGTTAGGGTGCGAGTTAGGGTTAGATTGATGTTTAATATGAGGGTGTCTTGTTAGTGTGAAGGTGAGGGTGAGGGTGAGGGTGAGGGTGTAGGTGAGTGTTAGGGTTAGGGGTGACTGTGAGGGTTAGGGTGAAGGTGAGGGTTAGGTTTACGGTTATTGTAAGGATTAGTATTAGGTTTAGGGTGAGGGTTTGTGTGAGGGTTTGGTTTAGGGTGAGTGTGAGGGTGAGGGTTAGGGTTAGGGTTAGGGTTAGCATGAGGGTTTGGAATAGTGTTAGGGATAGGGTTAGAGTTAGGGTTAGGGTTAGTATTAGAGTTAGGGTGAGAGTTAGGCTTAGAGTGAGGGATAGTGTGATGTTGAGGATTAGGGTTATGGTGAGGGTGAGGGTAAGTCTTAGGGTGAGAGCTCGGGTTAAGATTAGGGTTTGGGTGAGTGTTAGGGTTGTGGTGAGGTTGAGGGTGAGGGTTAAGTTTAGGATTAGGGTTATGGTTAGCATGAGGGTTATGGATTGGGTTAGGGTTAGTGTGAGGTTTAGGGTTAGTTTTAGGTTTAGAGTTAGGGTGAAGGTGAGGGTGAGGGTTAGGGTTTGGATTAGGTTTAGGTTAAGGTTTAGGGTTAGGGTTAGCCTGAGGGGTAGGGGTAGGGTTAGGGTGAGGGTGAGGGTAAAGTTGACGGTGAGGGATAGGGTTTGGGAGAGGGTTAGGTATAGCATTAGGGTTAGGGTTAGGGTTAGTGTGAGTGTTAGGGTTAGGTTTAGGGTGAGGGTGACGTGTAGGGTTAGCATTAGAGTTACACTTAGGTTTAGGTCGAGGGTTAGGGTTAGGGTAGGGTTAGGGTGAGTGTGAGGGTGAGGGTTAGGGTTAGGGTGAAGGTTAGGGTGAGTGTTAGGGTTATGGTGAGTTTGAGGGTAAGGGTTAGGCTTAGGATTAGGGTTAGGGTTAGGGTGAGGTTTAGGGATAGAGTTAAGGTGAGTGTGAGTGTTAGGGTGAGGGTTAGGGTTAGAATTAGGTTTGGGGTGAGGATGAATGTTAGGGTTTGGATTAGGGTTATGTATAGGCTGATGTTGAGGTTTAGTTTGAGGGTGATGGTTAGGGTTAGGTTGAGTGTTAGGGTTGGGGTTAGGGTTAAGGTTAGGGTGAGGGTTAGGGTTAATGTTAGGCTTGGGATGAGGGTTAGGCTGAGGGTAAGGGTTAGGTTTAGTGTGTTTCTAAGGGTTAGGGTGAGGGTTAGGGTGAGGGTGAGGGTTAGGATTATGCTTAGGCTTAGCGTGAGGATTAGGGTGAGCGTGAGTTTGAGGTTTATGTTTAGCATTATTGTTAGGTTTAGGGTTAGTGTGATTTTTAGGGATAGGTTTAGGGTTAGGGGGCGGGTGAGGGTTAGGGTTAGGCTTAGGGTTAGGTTTAGGGTGAGGGCTAGGGTGAGGGTGAGGTTTAGGGTGGAGTTTAGGGTGAGGTTGTGGGTGAAAGTTAGGGTTAGGGTGAGGCTTAAGGTGAGGGTGAGGGATAGTGTTGGCTTTAGTGTTAGGGTTAGGGTTAGGGTTAGGTGAGAGTTAGGGTTAGGGTTAGAGTTAGAGTTAGAGTGAGGGTGAGGGTGAGAGTTAGGGTTTTGATTAGGGTTAGTGTTAGGGTTAGGGTGAGGGTTAGGCTGAGGGGTAGAGTTAGGGTTGGCTGAGGGTGAGGGTGATGGTTAAAGTTAGGGTGAGGGTTAGGTATAGAATTAGGTTTAGGGTTAGTGTTAGGGTGAGTGTTAGATTTATGGTGAGGGTGAGATTAAGGGTTAGGTTTAGGATTAGGATTAGGTTGAGGGTGAGGGAGGGTTAGGGTTAGGGTGATGTTTAGGGTAAGGGTTAGGGTTAGAGTTAGGGTGAGGGTGAGGGTTAGGTTTTGGATTGGAGTTTGGGTTAGGTTTAGGCTGAGGTTGAGGTTGAGTGTGAGGGTGAGGATTAGGTTTAGATTGAGTGTTAGGGTTGGGGTTAGGGTTAAGGTTAGGGTGAGGGTTAGTGTTTGGGTTAGGGTTAGGATGAGGGTTAGGCTGAGCGTTAGGGTTAGGGTTAGGGTGAGGGAAAGGGTTAGGGTGAGGGTTAGGGTTAGGGTGAGGGTTAGGGTGAGGGTGAGGTTTAGGGTTAAGGTGAGGGCTAGGGTGAGGTTGAGGTTAGGGTGAGGGTGAGGGTTAGGGTTAGGGTGAGGGTAAGGTTTAGTTTGAGGGTTAGGGTGAGGGTGACGTTTAGAGTTAGTTGAGGGCTAGGGTGAGTTTGAGGGTTAGGGTGAACATTAGTGTGAAGGTTAGGTTTACGTTTAGTTTTAGGCTGAGGGTTAGGTTGAGGTTTAGTGTTAGTGTTAGGTTTAGGGTTAGGATGAGGGTAAGGGTTACAGTGAGGTTTAGTGTGAGGGTGAGGTTTAGGGATAGCATTAGGGTTAGGGTTAGGGTTAGGGTGAGGGTTCGGCATAGGGTTAGGTTTAAGGTGAGGGTGAGGTTTAGTATTAGCATTAGGGTTAGGGTTAGGGTTAGGGTGAGGGTGAAGTTTAGTGTTAGCATTAGGGTTAGGGTTAGGGTTAGGGTGAGGGTTACGGTTAGAGTTAGGTTTAGGTTTAGGGTGAGCGTGAGTGTTAAGTTTAGGATTAGGGTGAGGGTTAGGGTTAGGGTGACAGTTAGGGTTAGGATGAGGGTGAGGGTTAGGGATAGGATTCGGCTTAGGTATAGGGTTAGGGTCAGGGTTAGGGTGACTGTGAGGGTTAGGTTTTGGGTGTGGTTTAGGGCTAGGTTTAAGATCAGAGTTAGGCTGTGGTTTGGGGTTAGGGTTAGGGTGTGGGTAAGGGTTAGGATGTGGGTGAGGGTTAGGTTTTGGATTAGGTTTAGGTTAGTGTGTGGGTTAGGAATAGGGTTAGGGTTAGGGTGAGGGTTTTGCCTAGGGTTAGGTTTAGAGTTAGGGTGAGGGTGAGGGTGAGGTTTAGGGTTTGGATTAGGGTTGGGGTTAGGGTTAGGCTGAGGGTTCGGGTTTGTGTTATGGCTAAGGTCAGGATGAGGGTTAGGGTTAGGGATAGGATTTGGATGAGGGTTAGGATGAGGGTTACTGTTAGTTCTCATTTGAGGGTAAGGATTAGTTTGAGTGTTAGGTTGAGGGTTAGGCTTAGGTTTAGGCTTAGGGTTCAGGTGAGGGTTAGGTTGAGGGTTAGTGTTAGTGTTAGTGTTAGGGTTAGCTTGAGGGTTAGGGTGAGTGTAAGGGTTAGGGTTAGGGTTAGGGTTAGTGTTAGGGTGAGGATTATGGTTAGGGTTAAGATAAGGGTGCTGTTGAGGGTGAAGGTAATGTTTAGGGTGAGGTTTAGCGTGAGGTTGAGTTTTAGGGTTAACATTAGGTTTAGGCTTAGTGTTAGGCTGATGGTTAGGTTTAGGGTTAGGGTTAGGGTGAGGGTTTGGTTTAGGGTTAGGGTGAGGGGTAGGGTGATGGGTTAGGGTGAGGTTTAGGATTAATGTTAGGGTTAGGGTTAGGTTTAGCTTTAGTGTGAGGATAATGGTTAAGGTGTGGGTTAGGCTGAGAGTGAAGTTTAGGGTTAGCGTTAGGATTAGGGTGAGGTTTTGGGTGAAGGTTAAGGTAAGGGTTAGGGTTAGTATGAGGGTGAGGGTAACAGTTAGGTTTAGGGTGAGAGTTAGAGTTAGGGTGAGGTTTAGGGTAGGGTTAGGGTGAGTGTTAAGGTGATAGTGATGGTTAGGGTGAGGGTGAGGATAAGGATTACGATGAGAATTAGGGTTAAGGTTAGGGTTAGGGTTATTGTGTGTGTAAGGTTTAGGATGAGGTTTAGGTTGAGGGTGAGGTTTAGGGGTAGCATTAGAGTTAGGGTGAAGGTTAGGCTTAGGGTGAGGGTGAGGGTTAGAGTTATGTTTAGGGATAGGGTTAGGGTGAGGTTAAGGTTTAGGGTGACAGTTAGGGTGAGGGTGAGGGTTAGCGTTAGGTTGATGGTTAGGGGGAGTGTTAGGGTGAGGGTTAGGTTTAGATTTAGGGTTAGGGTGAGTGTTAGGCTGAGGGCAAGGGTTAGGGTGAGGGTGAGGGTTAGGGAAAGCATTAGGGTTAGGGTTAGGGTTTGGGTGAGTGTTAGGGTTAGGGTTAGAGTGATGGAGAGTGTTAGGGTTAGCTTTAGGGTTAGGGTGAGGGTGAGGGTTATGGTTAGGGTGAGGGTTAGGGTTAGGGTTAGGGTGAGGATTAGGGTTACGGTGACAGTGAGGTTAAGGTTTAGGTTTAGGATTAGGCTTAGGTGTAATGTTAGGCTTAGGCTGAGGGTGAGGGTTATAGTTAGGTTTAGGGTGAGGGTTGTTGTTATGGTTAGGTTTAGGGTTAGGGTGAGGGTAAGGGTTAGGGTTAGGGTGATGCTGAGGGTGAGGGTGAAGTTGAGGGTTAGGTTTAGCGTGAGGGTTATGGTTAAGATGAGGGTTAGGATGAGAGTTAGTGTTAGGGTTAGGCTGAGGGTAATGATTAGTGTGAGGGTTAGGGTTAGGGTGAGAGTAAGGATTAGATTTAGGGTGAGGGTTAGGATTAGAATTAGGGTTAGGGTTAGGGAGAGTTTTAGGGATAGGGTTAGGGTTAGGGTGAGGGTTTTGGTTATAGTTAGGTTTAGAGTTATGGTGAGGGTGAGGGTGAGGTTCAGGTTTTGGATTTGGGTTAGGGTTAGAGTTAGGCTGAGGCTGAGTTTGAGGGTGAGGGTGAGGGTGAGGGTTAGGGTTAGGTTGAGGTGACCGTTAGGGTTAGTGTTGGGCTTACAGTTAGGATGAGGGTTAGGGTTAGGGTTAGGATGTGGGTTAGGCTGAGGTTTAGGGTCTGGGTTCGAGTGAGGGTAATGGTTAGGGTGAGGGTTAGGGTGAGGGTGAGGGTGAGGTTTGGGCTTAGGTTTAGGGTGAGGTTTATGTTGAGGGTAAGGGTTAGGGTGAGGATAAGGGTGATGGTGAGGTTGAGGGTTAGGCTTAGGGTTAGGGTGACGTTTAGGGTGAGGGTATGTGTTAGGCTGAGGGTTAGGGTGAGGGTGAGGGTAGGGTTAAGGTGAGGGTAAGGGTAAGGGCGAAGTTTAGGTTTATTGTTGGCATTAATGTTACGGTGAGGGTGAGGGTTAGGGTGAGGGTTAGGGTTAGGGATAGAGTGAGGATTAGAGTTGGAGTTAGGTGTAGTGTGAGGGTTAGGCTGAGTGGTAGGGTTAGGGTTAGGGTTAGGGTGAGGGTTAGGTTGAGGGTTAGGGTTAGGGTGAGGGTTAGGGTTAGGTTAGGGTGAGGGTTTGGGTTAGGGTTAGGTTTTGGTTGAGGGTGAGAGCTAGTGTTAGCATTAGGGTAAGGGTTAGGGTTAGGGTTAGGGTGAAGTTGAGGGTGAGGATTACATTTAGGTTTAGGATTAAGGTTAGGGTTAAGGTTAGACTGAGAGTGAGGGTGAGTGTTAGGGTTAGGGTTAGTTTTAGGGTGAGGGCTAGGGTGAGGGTGAGGGTTAGGGTCAGGGTTAGGGTCAGGATGAGGGTTTCGGTTAGGAAAGGCTTAAGTTTAGGGTTAGGGTGAGGATTAGGGTGATGGTGATATTTAAGGTGAGGGTTAGGGTAATGGTTAGGGTGGCGATTAGGGTTAGGTTGAGGGTGAGTGTTTCAGTTAGGATTGTCGTAGGGTTAGGCTGAGGGTGAGGGTGAAGTTTAAGGTGAGGATTAGTGTGAGGGTTAGGGTGAGGCTGAGGGTTTCAGTTAGGAAAGGCTTAGGGTTAGGGTTAGGGTGAGGATTAATGTGAGGGTGAGGTTTAAGGTGAGGCTTAGGGTTAGGGTTAGGGTGAGGGTGAGGGTTAGGGTTAGGGATAGGGTTAGGATGAGGGTTAGGCTGAGGGTTTGGGTTAGGGTTTGGGTGAGGCTTAGGGTTAGGGAGAGGGTTAGGGTGAGGCTTAATATTAGGTTTAACATTAAGGTTAGGGTGAGGGTTAGGGTGAGGGTTAGGGTTATGGTTAGCATTAAGGTAAGGTTGAGGGGTTAGGGTTAGGGTTAGGTTTAGGATTAGGTTTAGGCTGAGGGTTAGGGTTAGGGTTCCGGTGAGTGAAAGGTTAGTTTGAGGGTTAGGTTTAGGCTTAAGTTTTCGGGTGAGGATTAGTTTTAGGGTTAGGGTTAAGGTTAGGTTGAGGGTTAGGCTGAGGGTAACGGTTAGGGTGAGCGTTATGGTGAGGGTGAGGGACAGGTTTAAGGTGAGGGAACGGTTAGGGAGAGGTTTAGGCTATGGTTGGGGGTTAATATTAGCATTAGGTTTACGGTTAGGTTGAGGGTTAGGGTGAGGTTTAGGGTAAGGGTTAGGGTGAGGACTAGGGCTAGGGTGAGGGTTAGGGTGAAAGTTCGTGTTAGTGTTAGGATTAGGGTGAGGGTTAGAGTTAGGATATGTGTGAGGATTAGGGTTAGGTTTAGGGTTAGGGTGAGGGTAAGGGTTAGGGTGAGGTTTATGGTGAGGGTGAGGTTTAGGGTTAGCATTAGGGTTAGTGTGATGGTTAGGGTGAGGGTTAGGGTTAGGGTGTGGGTGAGGTTTAGGGTTAGGTTTAGGGTGAGGGTTAGGGTTAGTGTGAAGATTAGGGAAAGTCTTAGGTTTAGGGTGAGGTTCAGGGTTAGGGTTAGGGTTAGAGTTAGGGCGAGGTTGAGGGTGAGGTAGGTTTAGGATTAGGGTTAAGGTTGGGGTTAGGCTGAGGGTGAGGGATAGGGTTAGGGTGAGGGTAAGGGGGAGGGTTAGAGTGAGGGAGAGGGGTAGGTTTCGGATTAGAGTTAGGGTTAGGGTGAGGGTTATGCTAGGGTGAGGGCGAGGGTTAGGGTTAGGATTAGGCTTAGATGTAGGGTTAGGCTTAGGGTGAGGGTGAGGGTGAGGGTCAGAGTTAGGTTTAGGGTGAGCTTTATGCTTATGGTTAGGTTTAGGGTGAGGGTGAGGGTGATTGTTAGGGTAAGGGTGATGGTGAGGTTGAGGGTGAGGGTTAGGTTTAGGTTGAGGGTTACGTTATGGTTAGGGTTAGGGTAATGGTGAGGGTGAAGTTTAGGGTGAGGTTGAAGATGAGGTTGAGGGTGAGGGTGAGCTTTAGGTTTTGGGTGTGGGTTAGGGTTAGGGTTAGGATGAGAGTTAGGCTGAGGTTTAGCGATGGGGTTAGGGTGAGGGTTAGCGTTAGGGTGAGTGTGAGGGTAAGGTTTTGGTTTATTGTTAGGGTGAGGGTTAGGCATAGGTTTAGCATTAGGGTGAGGGTTTTGCTTAGGGTTGGTTTAGAGTTAGGGTGAGGGTGTGGGTGAGGTTTAGGTTTTGGATTAGGGTTAGGGTTAGGATTAGGCTGAGGGTGAGGTTGAGGGTGAGAGTGAGGGTTAGGGTTAGGGTGAGGGTTAGGGTTTGTGGTAGGGCTAAGGTCAGAGTGAGGGTTAGGGTTAGGGTTAGGTTTAGGATGAGGGTTAGGCTGAGGGTTAGGGTTAGTTTTCGTGTGAGGGTAAGGGTTAGGGTGAGTGTTAGGGTGAGGGTTAGGGTTACGTTTAGGCTTAGGTTTCTGGTGAGGGTTAGGGTGAAGTGCAGTGTTAGGGTTAGAGTTTGGGTTAGCGTGAGGGTTAGGGTATGTGTAAGGGTTAGGGTGAGGGTGAGGGTTAGGGTTAAGGTGAAGGTAAGGGTTAGGGTGAAGTTTAGCGTGAGGTTGAGAGTTAATGTTAAAATTAGTGTTAAGGTGAGGGTAAGGGTTAAGGTGAGGGTTAGGTTTAGGGTTAAGAATAGGGTGAGGATTAGCGTTAGGGTTAGGTTTAGGTTGAAGATTAGGCTGAGGGGTAGGGTTAGGGTTAGGGTTAGGGTGAGGTTGAGGGTGAGGTTAAAGGTTAGGGTGAGGTTTACGGTAAGGTTGAGGTTTAGGGTTAGCATTAGTGTTAGTGTTAGGGTTAGGGTGAGGGTGAGGGTTAGGGTGAGGGTGAGGGTTAGGGTGAGGGCTAGGTTTAGGGTTAGGGTGAGGGGTAGGGTGAGGAGTTAGGGTGAGGGTAAGGGTTAATGTGAGGTATAGGGTTGGGGTTATCGTTAATGTGAGGATAAGGATTAGGGTGTGGTTTAGGCTGATTGTGAGGGTTAGGTTTAGGGTTAGGGTTAGGGAGAGGTTTAGTGTGAAAGTTAAGGTTAGGGTTAGGGTTAGTATGAGTGTGAGGGTTAGAGTTAGGTTTAGGGTGAGGGTTAGAATTAGGGTGAGGTTTAGGGTAGGGTTAGGTTGCGGGTGAGGGTTCGGGTTCAGGTGAGTTTTAGGGTGTGTGTGATGGTTAGGGTTAGGGTGAAGGTTAAAGTGATGGTGAGGGTTAGGGTGAGGGTGAGGGTAAGGATTATGGTGAGTATTAGGGTTAGGGTTAGGTTTCTGGTGAGTGTAAAGGTTAGGATGAGGTTTAGGGTAAGGGTGAGTTTTAGGGGTAGCGTTAGAGTTAGGGTGAGGGTTAGGGTGAGGGTTAAGGTTTGGGTTAGTCTTAGGGTGAGGGTGAGGGTTAGAGTTAGGGTTAGGGATAGGGATATGGTGATGGTAAGGTTTAGGTTGAGAATTAGGGTGAGGGTTAGGGTTAGCGTTAGTTTGAGTTTTAGGGTGAGCGTTAGGGTGAGGGTTAGTTTTAAGGTTAGGGTTAGGGTGAGGGCTAGGTTTAGGGTTAGGGTTAGGGTGAGGTTTAGGTTTAGGGTAAGGGTGAGGATTAGGTATAGGATTAGGCTTAAGTGTAGGGTTATGCTTAGGGGGAGGGAGAGGGGGAGGGTCATAGTTAGGTTTATGGTGAGGGTTAGGGTTATGTTTAGGTTTAGGGTGAGGGTGAGTGTTAGGGTGAGGGTGATTTTGAAGTTGAGGATGAGGGTGACGGTTAGGTTTAGGGTGAGGGTTAGGGTTAGGGTTAGGATTAGTGTGAGGGTGAGGGTGAGTGTGAGGGTTAGGGTGAGGGTGATGGTGAGGTTGATGATGAGGGTGAGGGTCAGGGTATGGGTGAGGGTTAGCTTTAGGGTTAGGGTTAGGATGAGGGTTAGGCTGAGGGTTAGTTTTAGGGTTAGGTTGAGGGTAAGTGTTGTTGTGAGGTTTAGGGTTAGGGTGAGGGTGAGGGTTAGGGTTAGGTTTAGGGTCAGGTTTAGGGAGAGGGATAGGGATAGGTTTAGGCTTAGTGTGAGGGTTTTGGTTAGAGTTAGGTTTAGAGTTAGGGTGAGGGTGAGTGTGAGGTTTAGGGTTTGTATTAGGGTTAGGGTTAGGGTTAAGCTGAGGGTGAGGGTGAGGGTGAGGGTGAGGGTTAGGGTTAGGGTGAGGTTGAGGATTAGGGTTAGGCTTTGGGTGAGTGTTAGGGTTAGGGTGATTTTTTGGATGAGGGTGAGGTTGAGGGTGAGGGTTAGGGTGTAGGTGAGGTTTAGGGTTAGGGTGAGGGTTAGGGTGAAGTTAAGTGTTAGGGTGAAGGTGAGGGTTAGGGTTAGGGGAAGGGGGAGGATTAGGGGTAGGTTTTGTGTTAGGTTGGGGGTTAGGGTTAGTGTGAGGATTAGTGTTAGGGTTAGGGTTAGTGTGAGGATAAGGGTTAGGGTGAGGGTTAGGGTGAGAGTGAGGGTGAGGGTTAGTCTTAGGGTTAGGGTGAGGATAAGCTGAAGATTAAGATCAGGGTTAGAGTTAGGATTAGTATGAGGGTGAGGGTTAGAGTTAGGGTTAGGGTGAGGGTTAGGGTTAGCTTGAGGTATAGGATAGGGTCAGGGTGATGGTTAGGGTTCGGTTGAGGGTGAGTTTTCTGGAGTGGGTGATGGGTAGGGTTAGGGTGAGAGTTAAGGTGAGGGTGAGGGTTTGGATGAGGGTGAGGGTTAGGATTATGGTGAGGATTAAGGTTAGGCTTAGGCTTAGGCTTATGTTGAGGGTAAGGGTTAGGATGAGGTTTAGAGTGAGGGTGAGTTTTAGCGATATAGTTAGTTAGGGTGAGGGTTTGGGTGAGGGTTAGGGTTCGGGTTTCGCTTAGGGTGAGGGTGAGGGTTAGAGTTCGGGATAGGGTTAGGGTTAAGGTGAAGGGTAAGGTTTAGTGTGAGGGTTACGGTGAGGGTGAGGGATAGGGTGAGGTTGAGGGTTAGGGTGAGCGTTAGGGTGAGGTTTGGGTTTAGGTTTTGGTTTATGGTGAGGGTTAGGGTGAGGTTTAGTGTTAGGGTTAGTGTTAGCGTTAGGTTGAGGGTTAGGGTGAGGGTAAGGGTTAGAGTGAGTTTTAGGTTGAGGGTTAGGATTAGGGTTAGCATTAGGTTTAGTGTTAGGGTGAGGGTGAGGGTTAGGATTAGATTTAGGGTGAGGGTTAGTGTTAGGGTGATGTTTAGGGTTATGGTGAGGGTTAGGGTTAGGGTTAGGTTTAGGGTGAGTTTTAGGATTAGGGTGAGGGTGAGTGTTAGGTTTAGGATTAGGCTTAGGTGTAGGGTTAGGCTAAGGGTGAAGTTGAGGATGAGTGTCAGAGTTAGGTTTAGGGTGAGGGTTAGGGTTATGCTTAGGGTTAGGTGAGGGTGAGGGTGAGGGTTAGGGTGAGGTTGATGATGAGGTTGTGGATGAGGGTGAGGGTTAGGTTTAGGGTGACGGTTAGGGTTATGGTTAGGGTTAGGGTGAGGGTGAGTGTGAGGGTGATGGTGAGGTTGAGGGTTAGGGTGAGGGTTAGTGTTTGGATGAGGGTTAGTTTTACGGTTAGGTTAAAGGTTAGGGTGAGTGTTAGGGATAGGATTAGTGTTAGAGTGAGGGTTAGGCTGAGGGTTAGAATTAGGGTTAGGGTGAGGGTAAGGTTTAGTTTGAGGGTTAGGATTAAGATTAGGGTTAAGTTTAGGGTGAGTCTTAGGGATATGGATAGGATTAGGGTGTGTGTTTTTGTTAGGGTTAGGTTTAGAGTTAGGGTGAGGGTGAGGGTGAGGCTGAGGGTGAGTGTTAGGTTTAGGGTGAGGGTTAGGGTTAGGGTTTGCCTTAAGGTTACGGTGAGGGTTAGGGTTAGGGTTAGGATGAGGATTAGGCTGAGGGTTAGGGTTAGGGTTTAGGTGAGTGAAAGGGTTAGGTTGAGGGTTAGGGTGAGGGTTAGGTTTAGGCTTAGGATTCAGGTGAGGGTTAGTGTGATTGTTAGTGTTAGGGTTAGGGTTAAGGTTAGGTTGAGGGTTAGGCTGAGGGTAAAAATTAGGGTGAGGGTTATGGTGAGGGTGAGGGATAGGGTTAAGATGAGGGAAGGGTTAGGGCGAGGATTAGTATATAGTTGAGGGTTTATGTTAGCATTAGGTTTAGGGTGAGGGTGAGGGTTAGGGTGAGGGTTAGGTTTAGGGATAGGTTGAGGATTAGTGTTAGGGTTAGGTTTAGGGTGAGGGTTAGGCTGAGAGGTAGGGTTAGGGTTAGGGTTAGTTTGAGGGTTAAGGTGAGGGTTAGGTTTAGGATTAGGTTTAGGGTCAGGGTGAGGTTGAGGGTGAGGGTAAGGTTTAGGGTGAGTGTTAGGGTGAGGTTGAGATTTACGGTCAGCATTTGGATTAGGGTTAGTGTTCAGGTTCAGGTTAGGGTGACGGTTAGGGTGAGGGTGAGGGCTAGAGTTAGCATTAGGGTTAAGTTTAGGGTTAGGGTTAGTGTGAGGATGAGGGTGAGGGTTAGGGTTCGGGTTAGGATTAGGTTTATGGTTAGGGTTAGACTGAAGGTGGGTTGAGGTTGAGGGTGAGGTTTAGGGTTAGGGTTAGTTTTAGGGTGAGGGCTAGGGTGTCGGTGAGAGTGAGGGTTTCAGTTAAGAAAGGTTTAGGGTTAGGATTAGGGTGAGGGTTACATTTAACGTGAGTGTTAGGGTTATGTGTGGATTAAGGTTAGGGTTAGGGTGAGGATTATGGGTAGGGTGATGTTTAGGGTGAGGGTGAGTGTTAGGTGTGGGAGACGGTGAGAGTGAGGGTGTAGGTGATGGTTAGGGTTGAGGTGAGGGTTAGGGTTACGGTGAGGGTTAGGGTAAATGTGAGGGTTAGTGTTAGGGTTAGGGTGAAGGTTAGAGTTTGTGTTAGGGTGAGTGGTAGGTTGAGGGGTAGGGTTAGGGTTAGGGTGAGGGTTAGGGTTAATGTGAGGTTTAGGGTTAGGGTTAGGGTTAGTGTGAGGATAAGGGTTTTGGTGAGGGTTAGTGTGAGAGTGAGGGTTAGGGTTAGCGTTAGTGTTAGGGTGAGGGTTAGGGTGAGGATTAAGGTGAGTGTTAGGGTTAGTATGAGGGTGAGGGTTAGAGTTAGGTTTAGGGTGAGGGTTAGGGTTAGGGTGAGGTTTAGGGTAGGTTTAGGGTGAGGATGCGGGTTCGGGTGAGGGTGAATTTTAGGGTGTGGGTGGCGGTTAGGTTTAGAGTGAGGGTTAAGGTGACAGTGAGTGTTAGGGTGAGGGTGAGGGTTAGGGTGAGGGTGAGGATTAGGGTTAGGTTTAGGTTTAGAGTTATGGTGTTGGTAAGGGTTATAATGTGGTTTAGGGTGAGGGCGAGATTTAGGGATAGCGTTAGAGTTAGGGTGAGGGTTAGGGTTCAGGCTAGGCTTAGGGTGAGGGTGAGGGTTAGAGTTAGGGTTATGGTTATGGTTAGGGTGAGAGTAAGGTTTAGTGTGAGGGTTAGGGTGAGGGTGAGGGTTAGGGTTAGGTTGAGGGTTAGGGTCAGCGTTAGGGTAAGGGTTAGGTTTAGGTTTAGGTTTAGGGTGAGGGTAAGGGTGAGGTTTAGTGTTAGGGTTAGTTTTAGGGTTAGGGTGAGGATGAAGGTTATGGATAGCAATAGGTTTAGGGTTAGGGTGAGGGTTAGACTTAGGGTTAGGGTTAAGGTGAGGGTGAGGGTGAGGATTAGGGTTAGTATTAGGGATAGGGTTAGGGTTAGGGTTGGGGTGAGGGTGAGGGATAGGGATAGGGTTAGGGTGAGGTTGAGCTTGAGGGTTAGGGTTAGGGTTAGGTTGAGGGTTAGGTTTAGGTTGAGGATTAGGGTTAGGGTGATGGTGAGGGTAAAGGTTAGGGTGAGGGCTAGGTTTAGGCTTAGGGTTAGGCTGAGTTTTAGGTTTGGGTGAGGGTGAGGGTGAGGGTTAGGTTTAGGATTAGGCTTAGGTGTAGGGTTAGGCTTAGTGTGAAGGTGAGGATGAGGGTCACAGTAAGGTTTAGGGTGAGCGTTAGGGTTATGGTTAGGGTTAGGGTTTGGATTAGGGTGAGGGTCATGGTGAGGGTGAGGTTGATGGTTAGGTTTAGGGTGAGGGTTAGGATTATGTTTAGGGTTAGGGTGAGGGTGAGTGTGAGGGTTAGGGTGAGGGTGACGGTGAGGTTGAGTGTGAGGGTTAGGGTTTGTGTGAGGTTTAGATATAGGTTAGGCTTAGGGTGAAGGTGAGGGGGAGGGTCAGAGTTAGTTTTACGTTGAGGGTTAGGGTTATGGTTAGGATGAGGGTGAGGGTGAGGGAAGGGTTAGGGTGAGGGTCATGGTGAGCGTGAGGATGATGGTTAGGTTTAGGGTGAGGGTTAGAGTTATGGTTAGGATTAGGATGAGGGTGTGTGTGAGGGACAGGGTCAGGTTGATGGTGAGGTTGAGGGTGAGGTTGAGGCTTAGGGTTTGGGTGAGTGTTAGGGTTAGGGTTCGGGTTAAGGTTAGGGTGATGGTTAGGGTTAGGTTTAGTGTTAGTATGAGGGTTAGGCTGAGGGTTAGCCTTAGACTTAGGGTGAGGGTAAGGGTTAGGGTCAGGGTGAGGGTTAGATTTAATATTAGGTTTAGGTTTAGGTTGAGGGTTTGGGATAAGGTTAGGCTTAGAGTGAGGGTTTTGGTTAGGGTTACGTTTAGAGTCAGGGTGAGGGTGAGGGTTAGGGTTTGAATTGGAGTTGTTAGGGTTAGGGTGAGGTTGAGGTTGAGGCTGAGGGTGAGGGTTAGGGGGAGGGTTAGGGTGAGTTTTAAGGTGAGGTTTAGGGTTAGTATGAGGGTGAGGGTTAGAGTTAGGTTTAGGGTGAGGATTAGGTATAGGGTGAGATTTAGTGTAAGGTTATGGTGAGGGTGTGGGTTAGGGTGAGGTGAGTTTTAGGGTGTGGGTGACATTTAGGGTTAGGGTGAGGGTTAAGTTTAGGGTTAGGGTTCGGGTGAGGGTGAGTTTTAGGGTTAGGGTGAGGATTAGGGTTAGGGTTAGGGTTAAGGTTAGGATGAGGGTTAGGGTTAGTGATAGGTTTAGGTTGAGGGTTAGGCTGACGGTTAGGGTTAGGGTTTGGGTGAGGGTAAGGGTTAGGGTGAGTGTTAGGGTGAGGGTGAGGTTTAGGGTGAGGGTCAGCATTAAGGTGAGTGTTAGGGTGAGTGTTAGGAATAGGGTTAAAGTGAAGGTAAGGGTTAGGGCGAGGTTTAGCGTGATTTTGAGGGTTAATGTTAGCATAAGATTTATGGTGAGGGTGAAGGTTAGGGTGAGGGTTAGCGTTAGGGTTAGGTATAGGGTGAGGAATAGGGTTACGTTTAGAGTGAGCGTTAGGTTAAAGTTTAGTGTTAGGGTTAGGGTTAGGGTGAGGGTTGGAGGAAGGTTAGGGTTAGGGTTAGGGTTAGGATTAGGTTGAGGGTTAGGGTGAGCGTTAGGGTGAGCTTTAGGTTTTAGCTTAGGGTGAGGTTTAGGGTGAGGTTTATTTTTAATGTTAGGTTTAGGGTTAGGGTGAGTGTTATGGTGAGGGTAAGTTTTAGAGTGAGGGTTAGGGTGAGGGTGAGAGTTAGGGATAGCATTAAGGTTAGGGTTAGAGTTTGGGAGAAGTTTAGGGTTAGGGTTAGGGTGATGGTGAGTGTTAGGGTTAGCTTTAGAGTTAGGGTTAGGGTGAGGGCTAGGGTTAAAGTTAGGGTTAGGGTGAGGTTTAGGTTAACGGTGAGTGTGAGGATTAGGTTTATGTGTAGGGTTATGCTTAGGGTGAGGGTGAGGGTGAGGGTCATAATTAGGTTTAGGGTGAGGATTAGGGTTAGGGTTGGGGTGAGGGTTAGTGTTAGGGTGATGTTTAATGTAAGGGTGAGGTTGAGGTTGTAGGTAAGAGTTTAGGTGAGGTTTAGGGTTAGGTTGAGGGGAAGGTTGAAGGTGAGGGTTAGGGTTAGGTTTAGGGTTAGAGTGAGGGTGAGGGGTAGTGTTAGCATTAGGGTTAGGGTTAGGATTAGGGTGAGGGTGAGGGTGATGGTTAGGGTTAGGGCTTGGATTAGTGTTAGGGTTAGGGTTAGGCTGAGGGTGGGGGTGAGGTTGAGGTTGAGGTTTAGGGTTAGGTTTAGTTTTAGGGTCAGGGCTAGGGTGAGGGTGAGGATTAGGGTGAGGGTGAGGGTTTCATTTACAAAAGGCTTAGGGTTAAGGGTAGGGTGAGGATTAGGGTGAGGGTGAGGTTTAAGGTGAGGGTTAGGGTTAGGGTGAGGATTAGCGTTAGGGTTAGAATGAGGGTTAAGGTTAGGGTGATGTTTAGGTTGAGGGTGAGGGTGAGGGTGAGGGTGAGTGTTAGGATGAGGATTAGGGTGTAGGTGAGAGTTAGGTTTAGGTTGAGTTTTAGGGTGACGGTGAGGGTTAGGGTGAAGGTGAGGCTTAGGGTTAAATTTAGGGTGAGTGTTAGGGTGAGTCTTAGTGTGAGGATTAGGGTTAGGTTTAGGGTTATGGAGAGGGTAAGGTTTAGGATGAGGTTTAGGGTGAGGGTGAGGATTAGGGTTAGCGTTAGATTAAGGGTAAGGGTTAAGGTGAGTGTTAGGGTTAGGGTGAGGGTGAGGGTTATGGTTAGGGTGAGGGTTGGGGTTAGGGTGAGTGTCAGGGTTAGTGATAGGGTTAGAGTTAGGGTGATGGTGAGGGTTACGGTTAAGATTAGGGTTATGGTTAGGGGTTGGCTGAGGTTTACGGTAAGGGTTAGGTTTAGGGTGAGGGTTAGGTTTAGGGTTAGGGTTCGGGTTAGTTTGAGTGGTAGGGTTAGGGTTAGGAAGAGGGTTTGGCTGATTGTTGGGATTAGGGTTAGGGTTATGTTGAAGGTAAGGTTTAGGGTGAGGGTGAGGGTGAGTATTGGGGTTATTTTGAGGGTTGGGTGAGCATTAGGGTGAGGATTAGGTTTCGGTTGAGGGTTAGGGGGAGGGTTAGAGTGAGCTTTAGTGTTAGTGCTAGGGTTAGGGTTAGCATGAGTTTTAGGGTGAGGGTAAGGGTTAGAGTGATGTTTAGGTTGAGGGTGAGGGTTAGGGCTAGCATTAGTGTTGGGTTTAAAGTTAGGGTGAGGGTTAGGGTTAGGGTGAGACTGAGGTTTAGTGTTAGCATTAGGGTTAGGGTTAGGGTTAGGGTGAGGTATAGGTTTATGGTTAGGGTTAGGGTTAGGGTGAGGGTGAGGTTTAGGGTTAGGATTAGGGTGAGAGTTAGGTTTAGGTTGAGGGTTAGGGTTAGTGTTCTGGTGGGGGTAAAGGTTAAGGTGAGGGCTATCTTTAGGTTTAGGGTTAGGATGAGGTTTGGGTTAGGTTGAGGTTCAGAGTTAGGTTTAGGGTGAGGGTTAGGGTTATGGTTAGGGTTAGGTGAGGGTGAGGGTGATAGTTAGGGTGAGGGTGATGGAGAGGGTGAGGTTGAGAGTTAGGTTTAGGATGAGGATTATTGTTATGGTGAAGGTTAAGGTGAGTGTGAGGGTGAGGGTCATGGTCAGGGTGATGGTGAGGTTGAGCTTGTGGGTGAGGGTTAGGGTTTGGGTGAGGGTTAGGCTTAGGATTAGGGTTAAGGTTAGGGTTAGGCTTACGGTTACAGTTAGGGTTAGTATGAGGGTGAGGTTTAGAGTTATGTTTAGGGTGAGTGTTAGGGTTACGGTGAGGTTTAGGGTAGGGTTATTGTCAGGGTGAGGGTTCGGGTTCGGGTGAGTTTTAGGGAGAGAGTGATGGTTAGGTTTAGGGTGCGGGTTAAGGTGACAGTGAGGGTTGGGGGAGGGTGAGGGTTAGGATTACGGTGAGGATTAGGGTTAGAATTAGGGTGAGGGTGATGTTGAGTGTAAGGGTTAGGATGAGGTTTAGGGTGAGGGTGAGTTTTAGGGATATCGTTAGAGTTAGGGTGACGGTTTGGTTGAGGGTTAGGGTTCGGGTTAGGCTTAGAGTGAGGGTGAGGGTTAGAGTTAGGGTTAGGGTTAGGGTTAGGGTGAGGGTAAGGTATAGGGTGAGGGTTAGGGTGAGGTTGATGTTGAGGTTGAGGGTGAGGGTGAGGGTTAGTGTTGGGTTTAGCGTTAGGGTTAGGCTTAGAGTTAGGGTTAACGATAGGGTGAGGTTTAGGGTTAGAGTTAGTGTTAGTATGAGGGTTAGGCTGAGGGTTAGGCTTAGGGTTAGGGTGAGGGTAAGGATTAGGGTGAGGGTGAGGGTTAGGTTTAGGATTAGGTTTAGGGTTAGGGTGAGGGTTAGGGATAGGGTTAGGTTTAGCGCGAGGGTTTTGGTTAGGGTTAGGTTTAGATTTAGGGTGAGGGTGAGGGTTAGGGTTTGAATTAGGGTTAGGGTTAGGGTTAGGCTGAGGTTGAGGTTGAGGCTGAGGGTGAGGGTTTGGGTTAGGGTGAGGGTTAGAGTTAGGTTTAGGGTTAAGGTTAGGGTGAGGGTTAGGGTTAGGGTTAGGTTTACGATGAGGTATAGGTTGAAAGTTAGGTTTAGGGTTCGGGAGAGTGTTAGGCTTAGGGGGAGGTTGAGCCATAGTATGAGGGTAAGTGTTAAGGCGAGGGTTAGGGTGAGGGTGAGGGATATGGTTAAGGTGACAGTTAGGGTTAAGGCGAGATTTAGGGTGAGGTTGAGGGTTAATGTTAATATTAGATTTATGGTGAGGGTGAGGGTTAGTGTGAGGGTTAGGGTTAGGGTTAGGTATAGGGAGAATATTAGGGTTAGGGTTAGGTTTAGGGTGAAGGTTAGTCTGAGGTTGAGGTTTAGGGTTAGCATTAGGGATAGGGTTAGGGTGAGGGTTAAGGTTAGGTTTAGGGTTAGGATGAGGGTGGGGGTGAGGTTGAGGGTGAGGGTTAAGGTTAGGGTTAGTTTCACAGTGAGAACTAGCGTGTGGGTCAGGGTTAGGGTGAGGTTTAGGGTTAGGGTGATGTTTAGGGTGAGGGTGAGTGTTAGGCTGAGGGTGAGGGTGATGGTGAGGGTGAGGGTGTAGGTGAGGTTTTGGGTTAGGGTGAGCATGAAGGTTAGGTTTAGGATTAGGGTGAGGGGTAGGGTGAAAGGTAGGATTAGGGTTAGTGTGAGGGTTAGGGTTAATGTGAGGGTTAGGGTGAGGGTAAGAATGAGATTGAGGTTTAGGTTTAGTGTTAGGGTTTGGGTGAGGGTTAGGGTGTTGTTTTAGGTGAGGGTAAGGGTTAGTATGTGGTGAGGGTTAGAGTTAGGTTTAGGTTGAGGGTTAGGTTTGGGGTAAGATTATGGTGAGGATTCGGGTTCGGGTGAGGGTGAGTTTCAGGGTGTGGGTGAAGGTTAGGGTTACGGTGAGTGTTAAGGTGACGGTGAGGGTTAGGGTGAGGGTGAGGGTTAAGGTTGCGGTGAGGATTAGGTTTAGGGTTAGGTTTAAGGTTATGTTGAGAGTAAGGGTTAGAATGAGGTTTAGGGTGAGGGTGAGGTTTAGGGACAGCATTGGAGTTAGGGTGTGGGTTAGGGTTAGGATTAGAGTTCAGGTTAGGCTTAGGGTGAGGGTGAGGGTTAGAGTTAGGGTTAGCGTTAGGGTTAGGGTGAGGGTAAGGTTTAGGGTGAGGGTTAGGGTTAGGGTGAGGTTTAGGGTTAAGTTGAGGGTTAGGTTGAACATTAGGATGAGGGTTAGGTTTCGGTTTAGGTTTAGGGTGAGGGTTAGGGTGAGGTTTAGTGTTAGTGTTAGGGTTAGGGTCAGGGTGAGGGTTAGGGATAGCATTAGTGTTTGGGTTAGTGTGAGGGTTATTGTTAGCGTAAGGGTGAGAGTTATTGTTAGGTTGAGCGTTAGGGATAGGTTTGGAGTTAGAGAGAGGGTCAGGGTTAGGGTTAGGGTTAGAGATAGGATGAGGATGAGTGTGAGCGTTAGGCTTAGGATTAGGGTTATGGTTAGGGTTAGGCTGAGGGTGACGGTGAGGTTTAGGGTTAGGTTTAATGTTAGGGTTAGGGTTAGGTTGTCGGTTAGGGTTAGGTTGAGGGTTAGGGTTAGGGTTAGGTTGATGGTTAGGTTTAGGGTTAGGAAGAGGGTTTGGTTGAGGTTTATGGTTAGGGTTAGGGTGAGGGTTAGGGTTAGTGTGAGGGTTCGGATTAGGGTTAGGGTTGGGATTAGGGTGAGGGAAAGGTTTAGGGTTAATTTTAGGATGAATGTGAGGGTTAGGGTTAGGGTGAGGGTTAGGGTGCGGGTTAGGGTGCAGGTTAGGGTTCGGTTTAGGGTTAGGGTGAGGGTTAGGATGAGGTTTAGTTTTAGAGTTAGAGTTAGGGTTAGGGTAAGGGTAAGAGTTAGGATGAGGTTTAGGGTGAGGGTGAGGTTTAAGGATAGCGTTCAAGTTAGGGTGAGGGTTACGGTGATGGTTAGGGTGAGGGTTAGGCTTAGGGTGAGGGTGAAGGTTAGAGTTGGGCTTAGGGTCAGGGTTAGGCTGAGGGTAAGGTTTAGGGTGAGAGTTAGGTTTAGGGTGAGGGTAAGTGTTAGAGTGAGGGTTAGGGTGAGGGTGAGGGTTAGGGTTGCGATTAGGGTTGGGGTGAGGGTAAGGCTGAGGGTTATTTTGAGTGTTAGGGTTAGGGTTATGGTTAGGGTTAGGGTGAGGTTTAGGTTTAGGATTAGGGTTAGGGTGAGGGTAAAAGTTAGGGTTAGGGTGAGGTTAGGGTTATGGTTAGGGTTAGGTGAGTTTGAGGGTTATTTTGAGAGTTAGGGTTCGGGTTAGGGTTACCGTGAGGGTGAGGGTGAGGATTAGGGTTAGTTTGAGGGTTAGAGTGATGGTTTGGGTTAGGGTTAGTGTGATGGCTAGGTTTAATGTTAGGGTGAGGTTTAGGTTTAGGTTGAGGGTTAGGGTGAGAGGGTTGGTGAGGTTGAGGGTGAGGGTGAGAGTTAGGTTTAGGGTTAGTATTATGATTAATGCTAGGTTTAGTGTCAGGTGAGGGCTAGGGTCAGGCTGAGAGCTAGGGTTAAAGTTAGGATTAGGGTTAGGTTGAGTGTTAGTGTGAGGGGTAGGGTTAGCGTTATTGTTAGGGTGAGAGTTAGGTTTAGTGTGAGGGTTAGGGTTATGGTTAGGGTTAGGGTGAGATTAAGGGTTAGGGTTAGGGTGAGGTTGAGGGTTAATATTAGCATTAGGGTTATGGTGAGGTTGAGCGTTAGTGTAAGGGTTAGGGTTAGGATTAGGGATAGGGTGAGGATTAGGGTTAGGTTTACGTTTAGGGTGAGGTTTAGGAGGAGGGGTAGGGCTAGGATTAGGATTAGGGTGAAGTTTAGGGTTAGGGTTAGAGTTAATATTAGGGTGAGGTTGAGGTTGAGGGTAAGGGTTGGGGTGAGGGTTAGGTTGAGGTTGAGGTTTAGGGTTAGTATTAGGGTTAGGGTAAGGGTTAGGTTTAGGATTAGTGTTAGGGTGAGGGTGGGGGCTAGTGTAAGCATTAGAGTTAGGGTTAGGGTGAGAGTGAGGGTGAGGGTGAGGGTGAGTGTTAGGGTTATGTTTAGGATTAGCTTTAGGGTTACGGTTAGGCTGAAGTTGGGGATGAGGTTGCGGGTGAGGGTTTGGGTTAGGGTTAGATTTAGGGTGAGGGCTATGGTGAGGGTGAGGGTTAGGGTGAGGCTTAGAGTGACAGAGAGGGTAAGTGCTAGGGTGAGGGTTAGGGTTAGGGTTAGGTTTAGGGGGAGTTTTAGGTTTAGGGGGAGGGGGAGGGGGAGGGTTAGAATTAGGATTAAGCTTAGGTTTAGGGTTAGGCTTAGGGTGAGGGTGAGGGTCAGGTTTAGTTTTTGGGTGAGGGTTAGGGTTATGGTTTGGGTTAGGGTGAGGGTGAGTGTGACGGTGACTGTGAGAGTTACTGTTAGGATGAGGGTTAGGGATAGCATGAGGGTGATTGTGAGGGTGAGGTTTAAGGTTAGGGTTAATGTGAGGGTTAGGTTTATAGTGAGGGTTAGGGTTAGGGGATGGGTTAGGATTAGGGTAAGGGTTAGGGTGAGGTTTAAGGTTAGGGTGATGTTTAGTTTGAGGGTTAGGGTGAGCGTGAGTGTTCCGTTCAGAGTTAGGGTTATGGTTAGGTTTAGGGATAGGGTTAGGGTGAGGGTTATGGTGACCGTTAGGGTTAGGGTTAGGTTTAGTTTGCAGGTTAGGGTGAGGGTAAGGGTTAGGGTGTGTTTTAGGTTGAGGGTTAGGGTGAGGGTGAGAGGTAGTGTTAGCATTAGAGTTAGGGTGAGGGTGAGGGTTATGGTGAAGATTAGGGATAGGGTGAGGATTAGGGTTACTGTGAGGGTTAGGGCTAGGGTTAGGTATAGTGTGAGGATAATGGTTAGGGTGAGGTTTACGGTGAGGCTGAGGTGTAGGGTTAGCGTAAGGGATAGGGTGAGCGTTAGGGTAAAGGTTAGCTTTAGGGTGAGGGTTAGGGTTAGGTTTATGTTGAGGGTTAGGGTTAGGGTGATGTTTATGGTGACGGTGAGTGTTAGGTTGAGGGTGAGGGTGTGGGTGACGGTTAGGTTTAGGGTTAGGCTTAGGGTTAGGGTTAGGTTGAGAGTGAGGGTGAAGGTGAGGGTTAGGTTTAGGATTAGGGTTAGGGTTAGGGTTAGTGTGAGTGTTAAGCTGAGGATGAGGGTTTGGATGATGGTGAGGGTTAGGGTGTGGGCGAGGGTTAGGGTTAGGGTGAGGATTAGGGTTAGAGTTAGGGTTAGGGTTATGGTGAGGGTAAGGGTTCGCCTGAGGTTTAGGGTGAGGGTTAAGTTGAGGGTGTGAGGTAGGGTTAGCATTAGATTTAGGGTGAGGGTGAGTCTTAGGATGAGAGTTAGGGTGAGAGTTAGGTTTAGGCTTAGGGTTAGGCTGTGTGTGAGGGTGAGGGTGAGGGTAAGTGTTAGGATTAGGGATACGTTTAGGGTGAGGGTTACGGTTTGCCTGAGGGTTAGGTTTAGGTTGATGTATATTGTGAGGGTGAGGGTTAAGGTGAGGGTTTTAGAGTGAGTCTGAGGTTTCAGGTGAGTCTGAGGGTTAGGGTGTGGTTGAGGGTTAGGGTTAAGTTGAGTGTAAGCGTGACGGTGAGGGTTAGGGTGAGGATGAGGGTCAGATTTAGTGTTAGGGTTATGGTGAGGTTTGGGTTTAGGGTTAGGGTTAGGGTGAGAGTTACGGTGATGTGTAGGGATAGGGTTAGGGTGAGGGTTAGGGTGAGGGTGAGGGTTAGGGTTGGGGATAGCATGAGTGTTAGGTTGAGGGTGAAGGTTAGGGTGCTTGTGAGGGTGAGGGTTTCGGTTAGGTAAGGGTTAGGGTTATTTTTAGGGTGAGGATTAGGTTGAGGTTGAGGGTTAGTGTGAGTGTCAGGGTTAGGGTGAGAGTTAGGGTCAGGATTTGGGTGAGTGTTAGAGTTAGGGTGATGTTTAGGGTGAGGTTTAGTGTTAGGGTAAGCGTTAGGATTCGAGTGAGGTTGAGGGTTAGGGTGTGGGTGAGGGTTAGAGTTAGGTTGAGTGTTAGCTTGACTGTGAGTGTTAGGGTGAGGGTGAGGGTTATGGTTAGGTTTAGTGTTAGGGTTAGGGTTATGGTAAGGGTTAGGGTGAGGGTTAGGGTGACCGTAGGGTTAGGGTTAGGGTGAGGGTTAAGGTTAGTTTGAGGGTTATCGTTAGGGTTAGGGTAAGGTTTAGGGTGAGGTTTAGGAGGAGGGATAGGGTTAGGGTTAGGTTGAGGGCTAGGGAGGGTGAGGGTTAGGTTGAGGGTGAGGGTGAGGGTGAGGTTTTCGGTTAGGTAAGGTTGAGGGTTAGGTTTAGGGTGAGGTTTAGGGGAGTGTGAGGGTTAGGTTGAAGGTTAGGGGTAGGGTGAGGGTTAGGGTTAGGGTTAGGATGTGGGTTAGCGTTACGGTGATATTTAGTGTGAGGGTGAGGGTTACTGTTAGGGTTATCCTTAGGGAAAGGGTTAGGGTTAGCATTAGGTTAAGGTGAGAGTGAGGGTTTGGGTGAGGGTTAAGTTTAGGGATAGGTTGAGTATTTGGATGAGGGATATTTTTAGGGTGAGGGTTAGGCTGAGGGGTAGGGTTAGGGTTAGTGTGAGGATTAGGTTTAGTGTGAGGTTTAGGGTTAGCATTAGGGTGAGGGTTAGGTTTAGTGCGAGGGTTAAGGTTAGGGTGAGGGTGAGGGTGAGGTTTAGTTTTAGCATTAGGTTTAGGGTTAGGGTTAGGATGAGGGTTAGGGTTAGGGTTAGGGTTAGGGTAAGGGTTAGGGTTAGGGCTGGTGTGAGAGTTAGAGTTAGGGTGAGGGCTAGTGTGAGGGTGAGAGTTAGGGCGAGGGTGAGGGTGAGGATGAGGTTTTTCGTTAGGTAAGGGTTAGAGTTAGGGTTAGGGTGAGGATTATTGTGAGGTTGTGGTTTAGGGTTAGGGTTAGGGTGAGGGTTATTGTTAGGATGTGGGATAGGGTTAGGGTTAGGGTGAGGTTGAGGGTGAGGTTTAGGGTTAGGGTTAGTGTGAGGGTTAGGGTTAGGGTGAGGGTTATGGTTAGGGTGATTTTTATTGTGAGGCTGAGCGTTAGGTTGAGGTTGAGTGTTCGGGTGAGAGTTGGGGTTAGGTTTAGGGTTACGGATAGGATTAGGTTGAGGGTAAGGGTTAGAGTGAGGGTCAGGGTGAGGGTAAGGGTTAGTGTTAGGGTGAGGGTTAGCGTTAGCGTTAGGGTTAGGGTGAGGTTGAGGGTTAGGGTTAGGTTTAGGGTTAGGAGTAAGTTTGGGCTGAGGGTTAGTGTTAGGGTTATTTTGAGGTTTAGGGTTAGGTTTAGGGTTCGCGTTAGGTTGAGGCTAAAATTTAGGGTGAGGTTTAGGGTGAGGGTGAGCGTTAGGGTTAGGGTGAGGATTAGGGTGAGGTTTAGGCTTAGGGTAATGGTTAGGATTAGGGTGAGGTTTAGGGTGAGGATTAGGTTTAGGCTTAGGGTGAGTGTGAGGGTTCGCGTGTGGGTAAGTGTTAGGGTGAGGGTGAGGCTTAGGTTTAGGGTCAGGGTAATGTTTAGAGTGAGGGTTAGGTTTAGCATTAGCGTGAGGGTTAGGGTTAGCATTAGGGTTAGGGTGAGAGTGAAGGTTAGGGTGAGGAATAAGGTTAAGGTTAGGGATAGGGTGAGGATTAGGGTTAGGGTTAGGTTTAGGGTGAGGGTTAGGCTGAGGGGTAGGCTTAGGGTTAGGGTGAGGGTTAGGTTTAGTGTGAGGGTTAGGTTTAGGGTTAGGGTGAGGTTTATGGTTAAGGATAATTTGAGGATTAGGTTTAGAGTTAGGTTTAGGGTGAGGGTTAGGCTGAGGGGTAGGGTTAGAGTTAGATTGAGGTTTAGGTTTAGTGTGAGGGTAAGGGTTAGGGTTACGGTGATGGTAAGGTTAGGGTGAGGGTTAGGGTGAGTGTGAGTTTTAGGGTTAGTATTAGGTTTAGGGTTAGTGTTAGGATGAGGGTTAGGTTTAGGATTAGGGTTAGGGTGAGGGTGAGGGTGAGGGTTAGTGTTAGGGCTGGGGTGAGTGTTAGAGTTAGGGTGAGGGCTAGTGTGAGGGTGAGGGATAGGGTGAGGCTGAGGATGACAGTGAGGTTTTTGCTTAGGTAAGGGTTAGTGTTAGGGTTAGGGTGAGGATTAGGCTGAGGGTGTGTGTTAGGGTTAGGTTTAGGGTTTGGGTGAGGGTGAGGGTGAGGGTGAGGGTTAGGGTTACGGTGAGGGTTAGGGTTAGGGTTAGGGTGAGGGTTAGGTTTAGGGTGATTTTTGGTGTGAGTGTGAGGGTTAGGGTGAGGTTGAGTGTTCATGTGAGAGTTAGGGTTAGGTTTAGGTTTAGGGAGAGGGATATGTTGAGGGTAAGGGTTAGAGTGAGTGTTAGGGTGAGGGTGAGGGTTAGTGTTAGGCTGAGGATTAGGGTTAGTGTTAGGGTTAGGGTGAGGGTGATAGGTTTAGCATTAGGGTTAGGATGAGGGTTAGGCTGAGTGTTTGGGTTCGGGTTAGTGTGAAGGTTAGGGTTAGGGTTACGTTAAGGGTTATGGTGAGGGTTAGGGTTAGGTTTAGGGTTAGGGTAAGGGTTAGGCTGAGGGTTAGGTTAAGTGTTAGTGTGAGTGTTAAGTTTAGGGTGAGGGTTTGGGTTAGGTTGATGGTAAAGTTTCAGGTGAAGTTTAGGGTTAGTGTGAGGTTTAGGGTTTAGGTGAGGCTTAGGGTCAGGGTTAGGCATAGGGTTATTGTTAGGGTTAGGGTGAGGTTTAGGGTGAGGGTCAGGTTTAGCGTTAGGGTGTGGGTAGGTGTTAGGGTGAGGGTTAAGGTGAGCGTGAGGGTTAGGCTTAGGGTTAGGGCAAGGTTTAGGTTGAGGGTTAGGGTGAACGTGAGGGTTTGGGTTAGCTTTAGGGATAAGGAGAGAGTGAGGGTTAGGTGAGGGTTAAGTTTAGGGATAGTGTGAGGATTAGGATGCGGGTTATTTTTAGGGTGTGGTTTAGGCTGAGGGGTAGGGTTAGGTTTAGGTTGAGGATTAGGTTTAGTGTGAGGTTTAGGGTTAGCTTTATGGTGAGCTTTAGGTTTACTGTGAGGGTTAGGGTTAGGGTTAGGTTGAGGGTGAGGTTTATGGTTAGCATTAGGTGTAGGGTTAGGGTTAGGATGAGGGTTAGGTTTAGGGTGAGGGTGGGGTTGAGGCTGAGGTTGAGTGTTAGGGTTAGGTTTAGTGTGAGGGTTAGGGTTAGTGTGAGAATAAGGGTTAAAATGAGTGTTATGGTGAGGGTGAGGGTTAGTGTTATTGTTAGGGTTAGGGTGAGGTTTAGGGTGAGGTTTAGCTTTAGGGTTTTATGATTATGGTTAGCGTGAGGGTTAGGGTTAGGGTGATGTTTAGGTTGAGGTTGAGGGTTAGTGTGAGGGTGAGGGTTCGGATGAGGATGAGGGTGAGGGTGAGGGTGAGTGTTAGGGTTAGGTTTATGGTTAGAGTTAGGGTGAGTTTGAGGGTGAGGGTTAGGATTAGGGTCATGCTGAGGGTGATGGGGAGAATGAGGGTGATGGTTAGGGTTACAGTGAGGGTTCGGGTTAGGGTTAGGGTTAGTGTTAGGGTGAGGGTTAGGTTTAGGGTAATGGTTAGGATGAGGGCTAGGATGAGGGTTAGGTTTAGTGTTAGTGTGTGGGTTAAGGTTAGGGTTAGGGTTAGGATGAGGTTTAGGGTGTGGGTAAGTGTTAGGGTGAGGGTTAATTTGAGGGTGAGTGTTAGGTTTAGGGTGAAGGTAAGTGTTAGGTTGAGGGCTTGGGTGAGTGTGAGTGTTAGGGTTAACATTAGGGTTCAAGGATAGGGTGAGGATTTGGGTTCGGATAGGTTTAGGGTGAGGGTTAGGCTGAGGGGTAGGGTTAGAGTTAGTTTGAGGGTTAGGTTTAGTTTGAGGGTTAGGGTTAGGATTAGGGTGATGGTAAGGTTTAGGGTGAGGTTTAGGGTGAGTGTGAGTTTTAGGGTTAGCATTAGGTTTAGTGTTAGTGTTAGGATGAGGGTGAGGGTTAGGTTTAGGGTTAGGGTGAGGTTGAGGATGAGTTTTAGGGTTAGGGTTAGGGTGAGGTTTAGAGTTAGGGTTAGGGCTTGGGTGAGGGTTAAGTTTAGGGTGAGGTTGAGGTGGAAGGTGAGGTTTTCTGTTAGGTAAGGTTTAGGGTTAGGGTTAGGGTGAGGATTAGGATGACCTTTTGGGTTAGGGTTAGGGTTAGGGTGAGGGTGAGGGTGAGGGTGAGTGTGAGGGTGAGGGTGAGAGTTAGTGTTAGGATGAATGTTAGGGTTAGGATTAGGGTGAGGGTGAGGGTGAGGGTGAGGGTTAGGGTTAGGGTTAGTGTGAATGTTAGGGTTAATGTGAGGGTTAGGTTTAGGGTGAGGGTTAGGGTTAGGGATAGGGTGATGGTTAGGGTTAGGGTGAACTTTAATGTGAGGGTGAGGTTTAGGGTGAGGGTTAGTGTTCGGGTGAGATTTAGGGTTAGGTTTAGATTTAGGGATTGCGTTAGGTTGAGGGTAAGTTTTAGGTTGAGGGTGACGGTGAGGGTTAGGGTGAGGGTTAGGTTTAGGATGAGGGTTAGGTTGAGGGTTAGGGTTAGGGTTTGTTTGAGAGTTAGGTTTAGGGTTAGCTTTACAATGAGGGTTAGGCTTAGGGTTAATGTTAGGGTTAGTGTGACGTTGAGGGTTACAGTTAGGGTTAGGGTTAGGTTGAGAGTTAGGATTAGCGTTAGTGTGAGTGTTAGGTTTAGGGTTAGGGTTTGGGTTAGGTTGAGGGTAAATTTCAGGGTGAGGATTAGGGTGAGTGTGAGGGTTAGGGTTAGGGTGAGGGTTAGGTTGAGTTTTGGGGTTAGGGTTAGGGTGAGGATTAGGGTGAGGGTTAGGTTGAGGGTTAGGTTTCGCGTGAGGGTAATTTTTAGGGTGAGGATTAGGATGAGGTTGAGTGTTAGGTTTAGCATTAGGGTGAGGGTGAGTGTGAGGGTTAGGGTTAAGGTTAGGGATAGTGTGAAGTTTAGGGTTAGGTTTATGGTTAGTGATAGGGTGAGGATAAGGGTTAGGGTGAGGGTTAGGGTGAGGGTGAGGTATAATATTAGCATTAGCTTTAGGGTTAGGGGAAGGATGAGAGTTAGTGTTATGTTGAGGGTGAGGTTGAGGGTGAGGGTGAGTGTTAGGTTTAGGTTGAGGGTCAGGGTGAGGGTTAGGGTTAGGGATAGGGTGAGGATAAGGGTTAGGGTGAGGGTTAGGGTGAGGGTGAGGTATAATATTAGCATTAGCTTTAGGATTAGGGGAAGGATGAGAGTTAGTGTTATGTTGAGGGTGAGGTTGAGGGTGAGGGTGAGTGTTAGGTTTAGGTTGAGGGTCAGGGTGAGGGTTAGGGTTAGTTTGAGGGTTAGGTTTAGGGTGAGTGTTAGGGTTAGTGTTAGGGTGAGTGTGAGGGTAAGGGTGATGATTATTGTGAGTGTGAGGTTAGAGTGAGTGTTAGTGTTCGGTGAGGGTTCGGGTTCAGGTGAGTGTGAGAGTTAGGGTGTGCTTGAGGGATAGGTTTAGTGTGAGGGTTTGGGTGATGGTGAGTGTCAGGGTGAGGGTGAGGTTTAACTTTAGGGTTAGGGTTAGGGTGAGTGTTAGGGTTAGGGTTAGGTTTAGTGGGAGAGTTAGGGTGAGGTGTCGGGATATGGTTAGGGTGAGGGTTAGGGTTAGGGTTTGGGTTAGTGTTCGGATAAGGGTTAGGGTGAGGGTAAGGGTTAGGATTAGCGTTAGGGTGAGGGTTAGGGTTAGGGTTAGGATGAGTGTGAGGGTGAGGTTGAGGTTTTCGGTTAGGTATGGGTTAGGGTTATGGTTAGGGTGAGGATTAGGTTGAGGGTGTGGGTTACAGTTAGGGTTAGGTTTAGGACTAGAGTGAACGTGAGAGTGAGGGTTAGGGTGAGGGTGAGGTTGAGGGTTAGGTTTAGGGTTAGTGTGAGGGTTAGGGTTAGCGTTAGGGATAGGGTGAGGGTTAGGCTGAGGGTTAGGGTTAGGGTGAGGTTGAGGTTAGGGTGAAGGTGAAGGTGAGGTTTTCTGTTAAGTAAGGGTGAGGGTTATTTTTAGGGTGAGGATTAGGTTGTGGTTGAGGGTTAGCGTGAGTGTTAGGGTTATGGTGAGGTTTAGGGTTAGGATTTGGGTGAGGGTTAGGGTGAGGTTTAGAATTGGGTGTAGGGTGAGGGTTAGGGTTAGGGTGAAGTTGAGATTGAGGTTTAGAGTTGGGTGTAGGGTGAGGGTTAGGGTTAGGGTTAGGGTTAGTGTGAGTCTTAGGGTTAGGATGAGGGAAAGGGTTAAGGTTAGGGTTAGGGTGAGGGCTAAGATGAGGGTGAGGGTTAGTTTGAGGTTGAGGGTGAGGTGAGTGTTTCGGTTAGGTAAGGGTTAGTGTTAGGATTAGGGTGAGGATTAGCGGAGAGTGAGGGTTATGTCGAGGGATAGGGTTAGGGTGAGGTTTAGGGTTAGGGTTAGGGTGAGGTATAGCGTTAGGGTGATATTTAGTATGAGGGTGAGGGTTAGTGTTAAGGTTAGGGTTAGGGAAAGGGTTTGGGTTAGGGTTAGGGTTAGTGTGAGGTTTATGGTGAGGGGTATTGTTAGAGTTAAGGTGAGGGTTAGGGTTAGTTCGAGGGTTTGGGTTAGGTTTAGGGTTAGTGTGAGGATAAGGGTTAGGGTGAGGTTTAGGATGTGGGTGAGGGTTAGGATTAACGTTAGTGTGAGGGTGAGGTTAGGGTTTGTGTTAGGATTTGGGTTAGGGTTAGGGTTAGGGTGAGGTTAGTGTTAGGGTGATGTTTAGGGTTGTGATGCGGGTTAGGGTGAGGATGAGGATGAGGGTTAGTTTGAGGGTGAGGGTGAGGGTGAGGGTTACAGTTAGGGTTAGGGTTAGGGTGAGAGTTAGTGTGAGGGTTAGGTTTAGGGTTAAGATTAGGGTGCGGGTGAGGTTGAGGGTAAATGTTAGGGTGAGGGTTAGGGTTCTTGTTAGGATTAGGTTTAGGTTGAGGGTGAGGGTTAGGGTTAGGTTTATGGTGAGGGAAAGGGTGAGGGGCAGGGTTAGGTTGAGTGTGAGGGTTTGGATGAGGGTGAGGGTTAATGTGTGGCTGACGGTTAGGGTTAGGGTGAGGGTTAAACTGATGGTAAGGTTCAGGGTGAAGGTGAAGATTAGGGTGAGCATTAGGGTGAGGGTTAGGGTTAGTGTTAGTGTGAGGATTAGGGTTAAGGTTAGGGTTAGGGTTAGTGATTTGATGAGGGTAAGGGTTAGGTTGAGGTTTAGGGTGAGTTTGAGGATTAGGGTAAGCTTTAGTGTTTGGGTGAGGGTTAGGGTGAGTGTTAGGGTTAGGGTGAGGGTGAGTGTGAGGGTTAGGGTTAGGGTTAGGGTGTGAGTTAAGTTTAGGATTAGGGTTAGGTATAGGGTTTGGTTTAGTGTGAGAGTTAGGCTTAAGGTTTGGATTAGAGTTAGGGTGAGGGTAAGGCTTAGGGTGAGGTTTAGGGTGAGGTTGAGTGCTAGTGTGAGGGTGAGGGTGAGGGTTAGCGTTTTAATTAGGGTTAGGGTTAGGGTTAGGTTGAGGGTGAGTTTGAGTGTTAGGGTGAGGGTTAGGGTTAGGGGGAGTGTTAGGGTTGGGGTTAGGGTTAAGTTTAAGGTGATGATTAGGGTTAGGGTTAGGGTTAGGATGAGTTTTAGGTTCAGGGTTAGGGTTAGGGTGAGGGTAAGGGTTAGGGTGAGGGTGAGGGTTAGGATTAGGCATAAGGTTAGGGTGAGAGAGTGAGGGTTAGGGTTAGGGTTGGATTTAGGTTTAAGGTGAGTATTAGGTTGAGGGTTAGGGGTAGGGTTAGTGTTAGGGTGAGTGTGAGGGTGAGTATTAGGGTTAGGTTGAGTGTTAGGCTGAGGGGTAGGGTTAGGGTTAGGGTTAGGGTTAGGGGGAGGGGGAGGGGGAGGGTTAGGGTTAGGGTTAGGATTAGGGTGCGGGTGATGTTGAGGGTAAGTGTTAGGGTGATGGTTAGGGTGAGGTTGAGGTTTAGGGTTAGAATTCAGATTAGGTTTAGGGTTAGGGTTAGGCTTAGAGTGATTGTGAGGGTTAGTGTTAGCATTAGGGTTAGGATTAGGGTTAGTTTAAGGGTTATGGTTAGGAGTAAGGTTATGGTTAGGGTTAGGCTGAGGGTGGGGGTGAGGGTGAGGGTGAGGGTTACAGTTAGTGTTAAGTTTAGGGTGAGGGTGAGGGTTAGTATGAGTGTATGGGTGTGGGTGAGGGTTTCTGTTAGGAAGGGCTTATAGTTAGGGTTAGGGTGATGATTAGAGTGAGGGTGAGTTTTAAGGTGAGGATTAGGGTTAGGGTGAGCATTAGGGTTAGGGTTAGGGAGAAGGTTAGGGTTAGATTGATGTTTAATGAGCGGGTGAGGGTTAGGGTTAAGGTGAGCCTGAGGGTGAGGGTGAGAATGTAGGTGAGGGTTAGGGTGAGGGTGTGGGTTAGGGTGACTGCGAGGGTTAGCCTGAAGGTGAGGGTTAGGGTTAGGGTTAGTGTGAGGATTAGTGTTATGCTTAGGGTGAGTGGTAGGGTGAGGGTTAGGTTTAGGGTGAGGGTGAGGGTGAGGTTTAGGGTCCACGTTAGTGTTAGTGTTAGGTTTAGCATGAGGGTTTGGGATAGGGTTAGGGTTAGGGTTAGAGTTTGGGTTAGGGTTTGTATTAGAGTTAGGGTGAGGTTAAGGCTTAGGGTGAGGGATAGGGTGATGTTGAGGATTAGGGTTAGGGTGAGGGTGAGGGTAAGTCTTAGGGTGAGGGCTGAGGTTAGGGTTAGGGTTTGGGTGAGTTTTAAGGTTATGGTGAGGATGAGGGTGAGGGCTAAGTTTAGGATTAGGGTTATGGTTAGCATGAGGGTTATGGATAGGTTTAGGTTTAGGGTGAAGATTAGGATTAGGGTTAGGTTTAGTGGTAGGGTGAGGGTGAGGGTGAGGGTTAGTGTTTGGATTAGGTTTAGGGTAAGGGTTAGTGTGAGGGTTAGGCTGAGTGGTAGGGGTAGGTTTAGGGTAAGTGTGAGGGTAAATGTGATGGTGAGGGTTAGGGTTTGGGTGAGTATTAGGGATAGCATTAGGGTTAGGGTTAGTGTGAGTGTTAGGATTAGGGTTAGGGTGAGGGTGAGGTGTATGGTTAGCATTAGGGTTACAGTTAGGTTTAGCTTGAGGGTTAGTGTTAGGGTAGGGTTAGGGTGAATGTGAGGGTGAGGGTTAGGGTTAGGGTGAGGTTGAGGGTTACGGTGAGTGTTAGGGTTAGGGTGAGGTTGAGGTTAAGGGTTAGGGTGAGGGATAGGGTTAGGATTAGGGTTATGTTGAGGGTGAGAGTAAGGGTTAGGTTTAGGATTAGGGTTAGGTTTAGGGTGAGGGTTAGGGATAGGTTTAGGGTTAGGGTGAGGGTTAGGTTTACAGTTAGGGTTAGAGTTAGGTTGAGGGTGAGGGTGAGGGTTATGGTTTGGATTAGGGTTAGGGTTAGGTTTAGGCTGAGGTTGAGGGTGAGGGTGAGGGTGAGGGTTAGGGTTAGGGTGAGTGTTAGGTTTGGGGTTAGGGTTAAGGTTAGTGTGAGGGTTAGGCTTAGGCTTAGGCTTAGGATGAGGGTTAGGCTGAGGTTTAGGGTTAGGGTTAGGGTGATTGTAAGGGTTAGGGTGAGGGTTAGGTTGAGGGTGAGTGATAGGATTAAGCTTAGGTTTAGGGTGAGGGTTAGGGTGAGGGTGAGTTTGACGTTTATGTTTAGCATTAGGCTTAGGGTTAGGGTTAGGGTTAGGTTTAGGGCTAGGATTAGGGTTAAGGTTAGAATTAGAGTGAGGGTAAGGGTGAGGATTTGGGTTTTGATTAGGGTTAGTGTTAGGGTTAGGGTGAGGGTTAGGCTGAGTTGTAGGGTTAGGGTTGGTTGAGGGCGATGGTGAGGGTGAGGTTTAGGGTGAAGTTTAGGGTGAGGGTGAGGGTGACAGTTAGGGTTAAGTAGAGTCTTAGGCTGAGGTTGAGTGATATTGTTAGCAATAGGTTTAGTGTTAGGGTTAGGGTTAGGTGAGAGTTAGCTTTAGGGTTAGGGTTAGAGTTAGAGTGAGGGTGAGGTGAGGGTTAGCGTTTTGATTAGGGTTAGTGTTAGGGTTCGGGTGAGGATTAGGCTGAGCGGTAGGGTTAGGGTTAGGTTGAGGGTGAGGGTGAGGGTAAGGTTAGTGTGAGGGTTAGGGTGAGGGTGAGGGTTAGGGATAGCTTTAGGTTTAGGGTTAGGGTTAGGGTGAATGTTAGGTCTATGGTGAGGGTGATTGTAAGGGTTAGGTTTAGGATTAGAGTTAGGGTTAGGGTGAAGGTGATGGTTAGGGTTTCGATTAGAGTTAGGGTTAGGTTTAGGCTTATGTTGAGGTTGAGTGTGAGGGTGAGGGTTAGGATTAGAGTGAGAGTTAGGGTTGGGGTTAGGGTTAAGTTTAGGGTGAGGGGTCGTGTTAGGGTTAGGGTTAGGATGAGGGTTAGGCTGAGGGTTAGGGTTAGGGTTAGGGAGAGGTTAAGGGTCAGGGTGAGGGTTAGGGTTAGGCTAAGGGGTAGGATTCGCGTTAGGTTTAGGGTTAGGGTTAGGTTGAGTGTTAGGGTTAGGGTTATAATTAGGGTGAGGTTGAGGGTGAGGGGAAGTGTTAGGGTGAGGTTTAGAGTGAGGTTGAAGTTTAGGTTTATCATTAGGGTTAGGGTGAGGATTAGGGTTAGGGTTAGAGTGAGTGTGAGGGTTACTGTTACCATTAGGGTTAGGGTTACTGTGATGGGTAGGGTTAGGGTTATGGTGAGGGCGAAGGTGAGGGTTAGGTTTAGGGTTAGCTGTAGGGTTAAGTTCAGGGTTAGGCTGAGGGTGGGCGTGAGGGTTAGGGTTAGGGTGAGGGTTAGGGTGATGGTGAGGGTTAGTATTAGTATTAGGGCTAGGGTTAGGGTTATGGTTAGGGTGAGGATTAGAGTTAGGGTTAGGGTTAGAGTTAGAGTGAGGGTGAGGGTGAGGTTTAGGGTTTGGATTAGGTTTAGTATTAGGTTTAGAGTGTGGGTGAGGTTGAGGGTAAGGGTTAGGGTGAGTGTTAGGGTGATGGTGAGGGTTAGTATTAGTATTAAGGCTAGGGTTAGGGTTATGGTTAGGGTGAGGATTAGAGTTAGGGTTAGGGTTAGAGTTAGAGTGAGGGTGAGGGTGAGGTTTAGGGTTTGGATTAGGTTTAGTATTAGGTTTAGAGTGTGGGTGAGGTTGAGGGTAAGGGTTAGGGTGAGGGTTAGGGTGAGTTTGAGGTTTATGTTTAGCATTAGGGTTAGTGTAAGGGTTAAGTTGAGTGTTAGGGATAGGGTTAGGGTGAGGGTGATTTTCAGGTTTAGGGTTAGGTTTAGGGTTTGGGTTAGGGTGAGGCTTAGGTTTAGGATTAGGGTTAGGTTTAGGGTGAGTGCTAGGGTGAGGGTGAGGTTTATGGTGAGGGTTAGGGTGAGGATGAGGGTGAAAGTTAGGGTTAGGTTGAGGCTTAGGGTGAGTGTGAGTGTTAAGGTTTTGATTAGGGTTATTGTTAGGGTTATGGTGAGGGTTTGGCTGAGGGGTAGGGTTAGGGTAAGTGTAAAGGTGAGGGTGAGTGTTAAGGTTAGGGTGAGGGTTACTGGTGAGGTTGAGGGTTAGGGATAGCATTAGCTTTAGAGTTAGGTGTAGGTTGAGGGTTAGGGTTAGGGTTAGGGTGAGGGAGAGTTTTATGGTTAGCTTTAGGGTAACGGTTAGGGTTAGGTTGAGAGTTAGGGTTAGGATAGGGCTAGGATGTGTGTGAGGATGAGGGTTAGGGTTAGGGTTAGGGTGGGGGTTAGGGTTAGGGTTAGGGTGAAGGTTATGTTTAGGGGAGCTTGAAGGTGACCGTTAAGGTGAGGGCTAGGGTTAATGTTATGTTTAGGGGGAGTGTTAAGGTTAGGGTTAGGTTTAGGGTTAGACTGTGGGTTAGGGTGAGGGTTAGGGTTACGTTTAGGGTTAGGGTTAGGGTTATGGTGAGGGTGAGGGTGAGGGCAAGCGTTAGGGTGTGGGTGACGGTTAGAGTTAATGTTAGGGTTAGAGTGAGGGTGAAGGTTGGTATTACCATTAGGGTAAAGGTTAGGATTAGTTTGGGGGTTAGGGTTAGGGTTAGGTTGAGGGTAAGGATGAGGGTTAGAGTTAGGGTTAGGTTTAGGGTGAGGGATAGGGTGAGGGGGAGGATTAGGATGAGGGTTAAGGTGAGGGTGAGGGTGTAGGTTAGGAAAGGCTTAGGGTTAGGGTCAGGGTGAGGATTAGGGTGAGGGTGAGGTTTAAGGTGAGGATTAGGCTTAGGTTGACGATTAGGGTTAGGGTTAGGGTGAGGGTTAGAGTTAGATTGATGTTTAGAGTGAGGGTGAGGGTTAAGGTAAGGGTGAGGGTGATTGTGAGGGTGAGGTTGTAGGTTGGGGTTAGGTTTAGGGTGAGGGTTAGGGTGACCATGAGGGTTAGGGTGAAGGTGAGTGATAGGGTTAAGGTTAGGATGCGGGTTAGGTTTAGGTTTAGGGTGAGGTTTAGGGTTAATGTGGGGGTTAGGTTTAAGGTTAGGGTTAGTGTGAGGATAAGGTTTAGGGTGTGGATTAGGGTGAAAATGCGGGTTAGGGTTAGCGTTAGGGTTAGGGTGAGATTTAAGGTTAGGGTGAGGGTTACGGTGAGGTTGAGGTTCAAGTATAGGTTGAGGGTAAGGGTTAGTTTGAGGCTTTCCTTTAGGGCTCTGGTTAGTGTGAGGATAAAGGTTAGGGTGAGGTTTAGGGTGAGAATGAGGGCTAGGGTGAGCGTTAGGTTTAGTGTGAGGTTTATTGTGAGGGTTAGGGTTTGGGTTAGGGTGACGGTGAATGTTAGATTTAGGGTTAAGGTGAGGGTTATATTTAAGTTGAGGGTTAGGTTTAGGCTTACGGTGAGGGTTAATGTGAGGGTGAGGGTGAGGATCAGTGTGAGGTTTAGGGTGTGGGTGACGGTTAGGGTTAGGGTGAGGGTGAAGGTGATTGTGAGGGTTACGGTGAGGGTGAGGGTTAGGGTTATGGTGAGAATTAGGGTCAGGGTTAGGGTTAGGGTTAGTGTGAGGATTAGGGTTAAGGTTAGGGTTATTGTTATGATGAGGTTAAGGGTTATGGTGAGGTTTAGGGTGAGAGTGAGGATTAGGGTTAGCGTTAGGGTTAGGGTGAGGTTTAGGGTTTGGGTTAGGCTAAGGGCTATGGTTAGGGTTAGGGTGAGGGTTAGGATTAGGGTGAGGGTTAGGTATAGTGGTAGGGTTAGGATGAGGGTTAGGCTGAGGGTTAGGTTTAGGGTTAGGGTGAGGGTGAGGGTGAGGGTAAGGGTTAGGGTGAGGGTTAGGTTGAGTGTAAGGGATATGGTTAGGTTTAGGGTTCGTGTGGGCGATAGGGTGAGTGTTATTGTTTGGTTTAGGGTAAGGGTTAGGGTGAGGGTTAGGGTGAGCTTAAGGGTTAGGTTGAGGGTTAGGTTGAGGGTGAAGGAGAGGGTTATGATGAGGGTAAGGATTAGGGTGAGGGTTAGAGTGAGGTTGAGGGTTAGATTTTAGGTGATTGTAGGGTAAGTGTTAGGGTGTGGGCTACGGTTAAGGTTAGGGTTAGGATGAGTGTTAGGGTTATGGTGAGGGTGAGGTTGCGTGTTACCTTTAGGATTAGCTTTAGGGTTAGGGTGAGGGTTAGGGATAGGTTTAGGGTTAGGGTGAGGTTTAGGGTTAGGGTTAAGGTTAGGGTTAGATTTAGAGTGAGGGTGAGGTGAGGTTTAGGGTTTGGATTAAGGTTACTGTTAGGGTTAGGGTGAGGGATAAGCTGATGGTAGGGTTAGGGTTATGGTGAGGGTGAGAGTTAGTGTTAAGTTTAGAGTGATGGTTAGGGTGAGGCTGAGGGTAAGGGATAGCAATATGGTTAAGCATAGGGAAGGGTAAGGGTTAGGGTTAGGGTTAGGTTGAGGGTGAGGTTTAGGGTTAGAATTAGGGTTTCGATTAGGCTTACATTGAGGATTAGGGTCATGGTTAGGGTTAGGGTGATGGTTAGGTTTAGGGTGAGGTTGAGGTTAAGGGTTAGGGTTGAGGGCTAGTGTTAAGGTAAGGGTTAGGTTGAGTGTTATGGTTATGGTGAGCGTGAGGGTGAGGTTTAGGTTTAGGATTATGTTTAGGGTCAGGTTGAGGGTTAGGGATAGGCTTAGGAGTAGGGTTAGGTTTAGAGTTAGGGTGAGGGTGAGGGTGAGGATTACTATTTGGATTAGTGTTAAGTTTAGGCTTAGGCAGATGGTGAGTTTGAGTGTGAGGGTGAGGGTTAGTTTTAGGGTGTGTGTTAGGGTTAGGGTTAGGGTTAAGGTTAAGGTGAGGGTTAGGGTTAGGTTTAGGGTTAGGATGAGGGTTAGGCTGTGGGTTAGGTTTAGGTTTAGGGTGAGTGTAAGCATTAGGGAGAGGGTGAGGCTTAGTATTAGGCTTAGGGTCAGGGTGAGAGTTAGGGTGAGGGTTAGGGTTCGGGTTAGGTTTAGGGTTAGTTTGAGGGTTAAAGTGAGGGTTAGGGTTAGTGTTATGGTTAGGGTGAGGGTGAGGGTGAGGTTAAGTCTTAGGTGAGGGTTAGGGTGAAGGTGAAGGATAGGGTTTATGGTGAGGGTGAGGGTTAGGGCGAGGTTTAGGGTGAGGTTTAGGGTTAATGTTAGCATTAGCCTTAGGGTAAGGGTGGGGTTTAGGTGAGGGTTAGGGTTAGGGATAGGGTGAGGATTAGGGTTCGGTTTAGGGTTAGGGTGAGGGTTAGGCAGAGGTGTAGGTTCAGGGTTAGCGTTAGGGTGAGGGTTAGTTTGAGGGTTAGGTTGAGGGTGAGGTCTAGTGTGAGGGTGAGGTTTACGGTGAAGTTTAGGGTGAGGGTGAGGGTGACAGTAAGTGTTAGGGTGAGGCTTAGGGTGAGGGTGAGTGATAGTGTTAGCATAAGTGTTAGGGTTAGGGTTAGGGTTAGGGTGAGAGTTAGGGTAAGGGTTAGGGTTAGAGTTAGAGTGATGGTGAGGGTGAGGGTTAGGGTTTTGATTAGGGTTATTGTTAGGGTTAGGGTGAGGGTTAGGCTGAGGGGTAGGGGTAGGGTTAGGGTGAGGGTGAGGATTAAGTTTAGGGTGAGGGTTAGGGTGAGGGTGAGGATTAGGGATAGCATTAGGTTTAGGGTTAGGTTTAGGGTGAATGTTAGGGTTATGGTGTGTGTGAGAGTAAGGGTTAGGTTTAGGATTCGGGTTAGGCTTAGGGTGAGGGTTAATGATAGTGTTAGGGTTAGGGTGAGGGTTAGGGTTAGGGTTAGGGTTAGAGTTAGGTTGAGGGTGAGGGTGAGGTTTAGGGTTTGGATTAGCTTAGGATTAGGGTTAGTTTGTGGGTTAGGCTGAGGGGTAGGGTTAGGGTTATGCTGAGGGTGAGGGTGAGTGTTAAGGTTAGGGTGAGGTTTAGGGTGAGTGTGAGGGTTAGGGATAGCATTAGGTTTAGGGATAGGGAAGGGTGAGGTTAGGGTTAGGGTTAGGGGGAGAGTGAGGTTTAGGGTTAGCATTAGGCTTTGGGTTAGTGTTACGTTGAGGGTTAGGGTTAAGGTAGGGTTAGTGTGAGTGTGACGGTGAGGGTTAGGTTTAGGGTTAGGGTCATGGTTAGGGTTAGGTTGAGGGTTAGGTTTAGGGTGAGGTTGAGGTTAAGGTTTAGGGTGAGGGCTAGGGTTAGGGTTAGGGTTAGGGTGAGTGTTAGGGTTATGGTGAGGGTGAGGGTGACGGTTAGGTTTAGGATTAGGGTTAGGGTCAGTATGAGGGTTAGGAATAGTGTTATGGTTAAGTTTAAGATTAGAGTTAGGGTGAGGGTGAGGGTGAGGGTTACGGTTTGGATTAGGGTTAGGGTTAGGGATAGGCTGAGGGTGAGTTTGAGTGTGAGTGTGAGGCTTAGGGTTACAGTGAGTGTTTGGGTTGTGGTTAGGTTTAAGTTTAAGGCGAGGGTTAGGGTTAGGGTTAGGTTAGGATGAGGACTAGGCTGAGAGGTTGGGTTAGGGTTATGATGAGGGTAAGTGGTAGGGTGAGTGTGTGGGTTAGGATTAGGCTTAGGGTAAGGGTGAGAGTTAGGGTGAGGGTTAACGTTAGGGTTAGGTTTAGGGTTAGATTGAGGGTGAGGCTGAGGGTAAGGCTTAGGTGAGGGGTAGGGTGAGGGTGAGGGATAGGGTTTTTGGTGAGGGTAAGTGTTAGGGCGAGGTTTAGGTTGAGGTTAGCATTATCCTTAGGGTAAGTGTAAGGGTTTGGTTGAGTGTTAGGGTTAGGGTAATGGATAGGGTGAGGATTAGGTTTCGGTTTAGGGTTAGGATGAGGGGTAGGGTTAGGGTTAGGGTGAGGGTGAGGGTTAGTTTAAGCATTAGGGTTAGGGTTAGGTTTAGGCTGAGGTTGAGGTTGAGTGTGAGGGTGAGGGTAAGGGTTAGGGTGAGTGTTAACGTTGGGGTTAGTGTTAAGGTTAGGGTGAGTGTTAGTGTTAGGGTTTGGATTAGGATGAGAGTTAGGCTAAGAGTTAGGGTTAGGGTTAGGGTGAGGATAAGGGTTAGGGTGAGGGTTAGGATGAGGGTGAGGGATAGGGTTATGGTGAGGGTAAAGGTTAGGGTGAGGGTTAGGGTGAGGGTGAGGGTTAGGGATAGCATTAGGGTTAGGGATATGTAAGGGTGAGGGTGAAGGTTCCATTTAGGGTGAGGGTGAAGTTTAGGGTTAGCATTAGGGTTTCGGTTAGGGTTATGTTGAGGGTCAGGGTTAGGGAAGGGTTAGGGTGAGTGTGATGGTTAAGGTTAAGGTTAGGTTTAGGGTCATGGTTAGGGTTAGGGTGAGGGTTAGGGTTAGGGTGAGGTTGAGGGTAAGGGTTAGGGTGAGGGCTAGGGTTCGGATTAGGGTTAGGGTGAATGGTAGGGTTATGGTGAGGGTGAGGGTGAGGGTTAAGTTTAGGATTATGGTTAGGGTTAGGTTTAGGCTGAGGTTGAGGGTGAGGGTGAGGGTTAGGGTTAAATTGAGGTTTAGGGTGAGGGTAAGGGTTAGGGTGAGGTTTAGGGTGAGGGTGAGGGATAGGGTGAGGGTGAGGGTAAGATTTATCGTGAGGGTTAGGTTGAAGTTGATGGATAGGTTTATTTTGAGGGTAAGGGTTAGGGCGAGGTTTAGGGTGAGGTTGAGGGTTAATTAATGTTAGCTTTAGGGTTACGGTGATGGTGAGGGTTAAGGTGAGGTTTAGGGTTAGGTTTAGGGAGAGGGTGAGGATTAGGGTTAGTTTTATGGTTATGGTGAGGGTTAGGCTGAGGGGTAGGTTTAGGGTTATTGTTAGGGTGAGGGTTAGGGTTAGGGTGAGGATAAGTGTTAGGGTGAGGGTTAGAATGGGGTGGAGTTTTAGGGTTAGCATTAGGGTTAGGTTTAGGGGTAGGGTGAGGGTTACAGTTAGGGTTAGGGTGAGGGTGAGGGTTAGTTTAAGCATTAGGGTTAGGCTTATGGGTGAGCGTTATAGGGTTATAGGGTTAGCATTAGGGTGAGGGTTAGGGTTAGGGTGAGGGTGAGGGTGAGGGTTAGGGTTAGGTTTAGGATTAGAGTTAGGGTTAGGGTTAGGCTGATTGTGGGAGTGACAGTGAGGGTAAGGGTTAAATTTAGAATGAGGTCTAGGGTCAGTGTGAGGGTTAGAGTGAGGTGAGTGTTTGTGTTAAAAAGGCTTAGGGTTAGGGTTAGGATGAGGATTAGGGTGAGGGTGAGGTTTAAGGTGAGGGTTAGTGTTAGGGTTATGGTGAGGGTGAGTTTGAGGGTGAGGATTAGGGTTCGGATTAGGATTAGGGTTAAGGTTGGGGTTAGGCTGAGGGTGAGGGTGAGGGTGAGGGTGAGGGTGACGCTTCGGCTTTAGGTGAGGGTTTGTGTTAGCGTGAGGGTTAGGGTGACAGTGAGGGTTAGCTTAAAGTGACGGTTACGGTTAGGGTGAGGGTTCGGGTGAGGGTTCAGGTGAGGGATAGGGTGAGGGGTAGGATGAGGGTTAGGGTTAATGTGTGGTTTAGGTTTGGGTTTAGGGTTAGAGTGAGAAAAAGGGTTAGGGTGAGGGTTAGGATGAGAGTGAGGGTTAGAGTTAGTGTTAGGGTTAGGGTGAGGTTTAGCGTGAGGGTTATAGTGAGGGTTAGGATTAGGGTTTGGGTTAGAATTAGGGTGAGGTTGAGGGTGAGGGTTAGGGTTTGGATTAGGGTTAGGGTTAGGTTTAGGCTGAGGTTGAGGGTGAGGGTGAGGGTGAGGGTTAGAGTTATGGTGAGTGTTAGGGTTGGGGTTAGGGTTAAGGTTAGGGTGAGGGTTAGTGTGAGGATTAGGGTTAGGATGAGGACTAGGCTGAGGGTGAGGGTTAGGGTAAGGGTGAGGGTAAGGTTTGGGTGAGGGTTAGGGTGAGGTTGAGGGTTAGGATTAAGCTTAGGGAGAAGGTTAGGGTGAAGGTTAGTGTTAGGATGAGGGTTAGGGTGAGTGTTAGGGTTAGGGTTAGGGTTAGGGTGAGGGTAAGGTTTAGGGTCAGGGTTAGGGTGAGGTTGAGGTTTAGGATTAGGCTAAGGGTTAGGGTGAGGGTTAGGGTGACTTTAGTGTTAGGGATAGGGTTAGGTTGAGATTTAGGCTGTGGTTTAGGTTTAGGGTTAGGGTGATGGTAAGGGTTACGTTTGGGTTAGGGTTAGGCTAAGGGGTAGGGTTAGGGTTAGGTTTAGGGTGAGGGTTAGGGTGAGTGTTAGGGTGAGAGGAGGTTTAGGATGAGGGTTAGGGTGAGGTTGAAGTTTAGGTTTAGCATTAGGGTTAGGGTTAGGGATAGGGTGAGGGTTAAAGTTAGGGTTAGAGTGAGGGTGAGGGTTAGTTTTAGCATTAGGGTTACGGTTACGGTTAGTGTGAGGGTTAGGGTTAGGTTTAGGTTGAGGGCGATGGTAAGGGTAAGGGTCGGGGTTAGCATTAGGGTTAAGGTTAGGGTGAGGCTGAGGGTGCGGATAAGGGTTAGTATTAGGGTGAGGGTGAGGGTTAATGTAAGCATTAGGATTAGGGTTAGGATTAGGGTTAGGATGATGGTTACTGTTTGGGGTAGGATTCGAGTTAGAGTGAGGGTGAGGGTGAGCGTTAAGGTTTCAATTTGGGTTAGTGTTACACTTAGAGTGATGGTGAGGGTGAGCTTAAGGGTTAAGGTGAGGATTAGGGTGAGTTTGATGTTTAGGTTTAGCAATAGGGTTAGGGTTTGGGTTAGGGTGAGGGTTAGGGATAGGGTTAGGGTTCGGGTGAGGGTCAGTGTTAGGGTTAGGGTTAGGGTTAGGGTTAAGGTAAGGGTTAGGGTTAATGTTAGGGTTGGGTTTAGGGTGAGGGCTAGGGTGATGGTGAGGTTTAGTCGGAGGGGTAGGGTGAGGGTGAGGGTAACAGGGTTAGGGTGAGGCTTAGGGTGAGGATGAGTGTTAGTGTTAGCATTAGGGTTAGGGATAGGGTGAGGGTTAGAGTGAGAGTTACGGTTATGGTTAGCTTAATAGTTAGAGTGAGGTTGAGGGTGAGGGTTAAGGTTTTGATTAGGGTTAGTTTTAGGGTTATGGTGAGGGTTAGGCTGAGGGGTAGGGTTAGGGTTAGGGTGAGGGTTAGGGTGAGTGTTAAGGTAAGGGTGAGGGTTAGGGTGAGGTTGAGGGTTAGGGATAGCATTAGGTTTACAGTTAGGGTTAGGGTGAGGGTTAGTGTTAGGGTTAGGGTGAGGGTGAGGTTTAGGGTTAGCATTAGGGTAACGGTTAGGGTTTGGTTGATGGTTAGGGTTAGGATAAGGATAGGATGTGTGTGAGGGTGAGGGTTAGGGCTAGGGTTAGGGTGAGGGTTAGGGTTCGTGTGAGGGTTAGGGTTAGGGGAGGTTGAGGGTGAGGGTTAGTGTGAGGGCTAGGGTTAATGTTAGTGTTAAGTGAGTGTTAGGGTTAGGGTTAGGTTTAGGGTTAGAGTGAGGGTTAGGGTGAGTGATTGGGTGAGGGTTAGGGTTAGGGTTAGGTTTGTGGTGAGGGTGAGGGTGAGGGCAAGGGTTAGAGTGAGGGTGAGGGTTAGTGTTTGCATTAGGGTTGGGGTTAGGCTTAGTGTGAGGGTTAGGGTGAGGGTGAGCATGAGGGTTAGGGTTAGGGTTAGGTTTAGGGTGAGGGCTAGGGTGAGGGTGAGGGTTAGGCTGAGGGTTAGGGTGAGGGTGAGGGTTTTCTTTAGGAAAGGCTTAGGGTTAGGGATAGGGTGAGGATTAGGGTGAGGGTGAGGTTTAAGGTGAGGATTAGGGTTAGGGTAAGGATTAGAGTTAGGGTTAGGGTGAGGGTTAGGGTTAGGGTGATGTTTAGGGTGAGGGTGAGGGTTAGGGTAAGGGTGAGGTTGATGGTCAGGGTGAGGTTGTAGGTTGGGGCTAGGTTTAGGGTGAGGGTTAGGGTGACAGTCAGGGTTAGGGTTCAGGTGAATGTTAGGGTTAGGGTTAGGACGAGGGTTACGGTTAGGTTTAGGGTGACTTTTAGGGTTAATGTGGGGGTTAGTGTTAGGGTTAGAGTTAGTGTGGGGATAAGGTTTAGGGTGTGGATTAGGGTGAGAATGCGGGTTAGAGTTAGGGTTAGGGTGAGATTTAAGGTTAGGGTTCGGGTTAGTGTGAGGATAAGGGTTAGGGTGAGGTTTAGGGTGAGAATGAGGGTTAGGGTTAGCGCTATTTTTAGTGTGTGGTTTATGGTGAGGGTTAGGGCAAGGGTTAGGGTGACAGTGAATGTTAGATTTAGGGTTAAGCTGAGGGTTATGGTTAAGCTGAGGGTTAGGTTTAGGCTTACAGTGAGGGTTAGGGTGAGGGTTCGGGTGAGGGTGAGGGTGAGGTTTAGGGTGTGGGTGATGGTTAGGGTTAGGGTGAGGGTGAAGGTGACTGTGAGTGTTAGGGTGAGGGTGAGGATTAGGGTTATGGTGAGAGTTAGGGTGAGGGTTAGGGTTAGGTTTAGTGTGAGGATTACGGTTAGGGTTAGGGTTAGGGTAATGATGAGGTTAAGGTTTAGGGTGAGGTTTAGGGTGAGGGTGAGGATTAGGGTTAGCATGAGGCTTAGGGTGAGGTTTAGGGTTAGGGTTAGGGTGAGGGTGAGGGTTAGGGTTAGTGTGAGGGTGAGGGTTAGGTTTAGGGTGAGGGTTAGGGATAGGGTTAGGGTTAGGATGAGGGTTAGGCTGAGGGTTAGGTTTAGGGTTAGGTTGAGGGTGAGGGTGAGGTTAAGGGTTACAGTGAGGGTTAGAGTGAGTGTGAGGGATAGGGTTAGGGTTAGGTTTAGTGTGGGCGTTAGGGTGAGGGTTAGGGTTTGGTTTAGGCTAAGGGTTAGGGTGAGGGTTAGGGTGAGTTTAAGGGTTAGGGTGAGGGTTTAGTCGAGGGTGAGGGATAGGGTTATGATGAGGGTAAGGGTTAGGGTGAGGGTTAGGGTTAGGTAAGTGTTAGGTTTTGGTGAGTGTAGGGTAAGTGTTAGGTTGTGGGCTAGGTTTAGGGTTAGGGTTAGGATGAGTGTTAGGGTTATGGTGAGGGTGAGGTTGAGTGTTAGCTTTAGGATTAGGGTTAGGATTAGGGTGAGGGTTAGGGATAGTTTTAAAGTGAGGGTTAGTGTGAGGATAATGTTGAGGGTGAAATTTAGGGTGGGAATGAGAGTTAGGTTTAGCGTTTGGTGTAGGGAGAGGTTTATGGTGAGGGTTAGGGTTAGGGTTAGGGTGAAGGTGAATGTTAGAATTAGGGTTAAGGTGAGGGTTATGGTCAAGAGGGTTAGGTTTAGGTTTAGGGTGAGGGTTAGGGTGAGGGTGAGGGTGAGGGTGAGGTTTAGGGTGTGGGTGACGGTTAGGGTTAGGGTGAGGGTGAAGGTGACTGTGAGGGTTAGGGTGAGGGTGAGGATTAGGGTTATGGTGATAGTTAGGGTGAGGGTTAGTGTGAGGATTAGGGTTAGGGTTAGGGTTAGGGTTATGATGAGTTTAAGGGTTAGCGTGTGGTTTAGGGTGAGGGTGAGGATTAGGGTTAGCGTTAGTTAGGATGAGGGTTAGGATGAGAGTTAGGCTTAGGCTTAGAGTTTGCAAGAGATTGAGGGTGAAGTTAAGGATTATGCTGAGGTTTTGGTTGGTTGTGAGGGATAGGGTTAGGGTTAGTTTTAGTGTGGTCGTTAGTGTGAGGGTTAGGGTTTGGTTTATGGTAAGGGTTAGGGTGAGGGTTAGGGTGAGGTTAAGGGTTAAGGTGAGGGTTAGGTTGAGGGTGAGGGATAGGGTTCTGATGAGGGTAAGGATTAGGGTGAGGGTTAGGGTGAGGTTGAGGGTTAGGGTTTGGTTGAGTGTAGGGTAAGTGTTAGGGTGTGGGCTAGGGTTAGGGTTAGGGTTAGGATGAGTGTTAGGGTTATGTTGTGGGTGAGGTTGAGTGTTAGCTTGAGGATTAGGATTATGGTTAGGGTGAGTGTTAGGGATAGGGTTAGGGTTAGGGTAAGGTTTAGAGTTAGGGTTAGGGTGAGCGTGAGGGTTAGGGATAGCATTAGGGTTAGGGATAGGGAAGGGTGAGGGTTAGTGTTAGGGTTAGGGTGAGGGTGAGGTTTAGGGTTAGCATTAGGGTTTCGGTTAGGGTTAGGTTGCGGGTTAGGGTTAGGGTAGGGTTAGGGTGAATGTGAGGGTGAGGGTGAGGGTTAGGGTTAGGGTCTTGGTTAGGGTTAGGGTGAGGGTTAGGTTTAGGGTAAGGTTGAGGGTAAGGGTTAGGGTTGAGGTCTAGGGTTAGCGTTAGGGTTAGGGTGAATGTTAGGATTATGGTGAGGCTGAGGTTGAGGGTTACGTTTAGGATTAGGGTTAGGCCAGGGTGAGGTTTAGGGATAGGGTTAGGGGTAGGGTTAGGGTTAGAGTTAGGGTGAGGGTGAGAGTGAGGGTTACAATTTTCATTAGATTGACGTTTAGGCTTAGGCTGAGGGTGAGTTTGAGTGTGAGGGTGAGGGTTAGGGTGAGTGTTAGGGTTGGGGTTAGGGTTAATGTTAAGGTGAGAGTTTGGGTTAGGTTTAGGTTTAGGACGAGGGTTAGGCTGAGAGTTAGGGTGAGGGTAAGTGTTAGGGTGAGGGTGAAGGTTAGGTTTAGGTTTAGGGTTAGGGTGAGAGTTGGGGGAGGGTTAGGTTTAGGTTAAAGTTTATGGTGAGGGTGAGGGTTAAGGTGCGGGTTAGGGTTAGTGTTAGGGTGAGGGTGAGGGTGAGGGTGAGGGTAAGGCTTAGGTGAGGGTTAGGATGAGGGTGAGGAATAAGGTTTTTGGTGAGGGTAAGTGTTAGGTCGAGGTTTAGGGTGAGGTTTAGGGTTAATGTTAGCATTAGCCTTAGGGTAAGGGTGGGGTTTCGGTGAGGGTTAGGGTTAGGGTTAGAGATAGGGTGAGGATTAGTGTTCGGGTTAGGGTTAGTGTGAAGGTTAGGCTGAAGGTTAGGGTTAGGGTTAGGGTTAGGGTGAGGTTTGATGTGAGGGTTAGGGTTAGGTTTAGGCTTAGATTTAGGGTGAGGGTTAGGTTTAGCGTGAAGTCTAAGGTTTGGGTGAGCTTTACGGTGAAGGTTAGGGTGAGGGTGAGGGTTACAGTTTGAGTTAGGTTGCTGCTTAGGTTCAGAGTGAAGGATAGTGTTAACATTAGGGTTAGGGTTAGGGTTAGGGTGAGAGTTAGGGTTAGTGTTAGGTTTAGAGATAGATTGAGGGTGAGGGTGTGGGTTAGGGTTTTGCTTAGGGTTAGTGTTAGGGTAAGGGTGAGGGAAAGGCTGAAGGGTAGGGTTAGGGTTAGGGTGAGGGTGAGGGTGAGGGTTAAGGTTAGGGTGAGGGTTAGGGTGAGGGTTAGGGTGAGGGTGAGGATTAGGGATAGCATTAGTTTTAGGGTTACGGTTAGGGTGAGAGTTAGGGTTATGGTGAGGGTGAGGGTAAGGGTTAGGTTTAGGATTAGGGTTAGGCTTAGGGTGAGGGTTAGGGATAGGATTAAGGTTAGGGTGAGGGTTAGGTTTAGGGTTAGTGTTAGAGATAGAGTGAGGTTGAGGGTGAGGGTTAGGGTTTGGATTAGTGTTAGGGTAAGGTTTAAGCTGAGGTTGAGGTTGAGGGTGAGCGTGAGGGTTAGGGATAGCATTATGTTTAGGGATAGGGAATGGTGGGTTAGGGTGGGGGTTAGGTTTAGGGTTAAGGTGAGAGTGAGGTTTAGGGTTGGCATTAGGGTTTGGGTTAGGGTTTCGTTGAGGGTCAGGGTTAGGGTAGGGTTAGGGTGAATGTGAGGGTGAGGGTTAGGGTTAGGGTTAGGGTCATGGTTAGGGTTAGTGTGAGGGTTAGATTTAGGGTGAGGTTGAGGGTAAGGGTTAGGGTGAGCCTTAGAGTTAGGGTTAGGGGTAGGGTGAGTGTTAGGGTTATGGTGAGGGTGAGGGTGATGGTTAGGTTTATGATTAGGGTTAGGGTCAGGGTCAGGGTTAGGGATAGTGTTAGGGGTATTTTTACAATTATGGTTAGGGTGAGGGTGGGGGTGAGGGTTACGTTTTGGGTTAGGGTTAGGTTTAGTGTTAGGCTGAGTGAGAGTTGGACTGTGAGTGTGAGTGTTATGGTTAATGTGAGTGTTATGGTTGGGGTTTGGGTTAAGTTTAAGGTGAGGGTTAGGGTTAGGATGAGGGTTAGGCTGAGGGTTAGGGTTATGGTTAGGGTGAGGGTAAGCGTTAAGGTGAGGGTGAGGGTTAGGATTAGGCTTAGGGTTAGGGTGAGATTTAGGGTGAGGTTTAGGGTTAGGGTTAGGTTTAGGGTTAGTGTGAGGGTTAGATTTAGGGTGAGGTTGAGGGTAAGGGTTAGGGTGAGCCTTAGAGTTAGGGTTAGGGGTAGGGTGAGTGTTAGGGTTATGGTGAGGGTGAGGGTGATGGTTAGGTTTATGATTAGGGTTAGGGTCAGGGTCAGGGTTAGGGATAGTGTTAGGGGTATTTTTACAATTATGGTTAGGGTGAGGGTGGGGGTGAGGGTTACGTTTTGGGTTAGGGTTAGGTTTAGTGTTAGGCTGAGTGAGAGTTGGACTGTGAGTGTGAGTGTTATGGTTAATGTGAGTGTTATGGTTGGGGTTTGGGTTAAGTTTAAGGTGAGGGTTAGGGTTAGGATGAGGGTTAGGGTTATGGTTAGGGTGAGGGTAAGCGTTAAGGTGAGGGTGAGGGTTAGGATTAGGCTTAGGGTTAGGGTGAGATTTAGGGTGAGGTTTAGGGTTAGGGTTAGGTTTAGGGTTAGTGTGAGGGTTAGTGTGAGTGTTAGTGTTATTGTTAGGGTTAGGGTGAGGGTGAGGGTGACGGTAAAGGTTAAGATGAGGGCTAGGGTGAGGTTGAGGTTTAGGGTTAGCATTCAGATTAGGGTTAGTGTGAGGGTTAGCGTTACAATTAGGGTTAGAGAGAGGGTGAGGGTTAGTGTTAGCATTAGGATTAGGATTAGGGTTAGTGTGAGGGTTAGGGTTAGGGTTAGGATTATGGTTATGGTTATGATTAGACTGAGGTTCAGGTTGAGCATGAGGTTGAGGATTAGGGTTAGGTTGAAGGTTAGAGTTAGGTTTAGTGTTAAGTTTAGGGTGATGGCTAGGGTTAGGGTTAGGGTTAGGATAAGGGTTAGGGTTACATTTAGGCTTAGGGTGAGGGTTAGGGATAGGGTTAAAGTGAGGGTTTGTGTGAGGGTAAGGGTTAGGGTTAGGGTTAGGGTGAGGGTATGAGATAGGGTTATGGTGAGGGTAAGGGTTATGGTGAGGGTTAGGGTGAGGGTGAGGTATAGGTTTATGGTGAGAGTAAGGGTGAGGGCGAAGTTTACGGTGAGGTTGCGGGTTAATGTTAACAATAGGGTTATTGTGAGGGTGAGGGTTAAGGTGAGTGGTAGGGTTAGGTTTAGGGAGATGGTGAGGATTAGTGTTAGTTTTATGGTTAGGGTGAGGGTTAGGCTGAGGGGTACTGTTACAGTTATTGTTAGGGTGAGGGTTAGGGTGAGGGCTGGGTTAGGGTTAGGGTGAGGTTGAGGGTGAGTGTAAGGGTTAAGGTGAGGGTTAGCGTGAGATGGAGTTTTAGGGTTAGCATTAGGGTTAGGTTTAGGGTTAGGGTGAGGGTTCCAGTTAGGGTTAGGGTGAGGCTGAGGGTTAGGTTGAGGGTGAGGGCGAGGGTTAGGGTTAGGGTTAGGATTAGAGTTAGGGTTAGGGTTAGGCTGATGGTGGGGTGACGGTGAGGGTGAGGGTGAGGTTTAGGGTGAGGTGTAGGGTCAGTATGAGGGTTAGAATGAGGGTGAGTGTTTCGGTTAGAAAAGGCTTAGTGTTAGGGTTAGGGTGAGGATCAAGGTGATGGTGAGGTTTAAGGTGAGGGTTAGGGTTAGGGTTAATCTGTGGTTTAGGTTTAGGTTTAGGGTTAGAGTGAGAATAAGGGTTAGGGTGAGGGTTAGGGTGAGAGTGAGGGTTAGAGTTAGCGTTAGGTTTAGGGTGAAGGTTAGAGTGAGGGTTAATGTGAGGGTTAGGCTTAGTGTTAGGGTTAGAGTTAGGTTGAGGATGAGGGTGAGGGTTAGGGTTAGGCTTAGGGTTACAGTTAGGTTTAGGCTCAGGTTGAGTTTGAGGGTGAGGGTTAGGGTTAGGGTGAGTGTTAGGGTTGGGGTTAGGGTTAAGGTTAGGGTGAGGGTTAGTGTTAGGGTTAGGGTTAGATTGAGGGTTAGGGTTAATGTGTTGTTTAGGTTTAGGTTTAGCGTTAGAGTGAGAATAAGGGTTAGGGTGAGGGTTAGGGTGAGAGTGAGTGTTAGTGTTAGCGTTAGGGTTAGGGTGAGGTTTAGGGTGAGGGTTAAGGTGAGGGTTAGGGTTAGGGTTAGGGTTAGAGTTAGGGTGAGGGTTAGGGTGAGTGTTAGTGTTAGGGTTAGTGTGAGGTTTACGGTGAGGGTAAGGTTTAGGGTGGGAGTTAGGGTGAGGGTGAGGGATAGGGTTATGGTGAGAGTAACTGTTAGGGCGAGGTTTAGGGTGAGCTTGAGGGTTAATGTTAGCATTAGGTTTAGGGTGAGGGTTCGAGTGACAGTGAGGGTAAGGGTTAGGGCGAGGGCTTGGCTTAGGGTTAGTGTTTGGGTGAGGTTTAGGTTTAGGGTGAGGGTGAGGGTGAAGTTTAGGTTTAGGACTAGGCTTAGGTTTAGGGTTAGTATTAGGGTGAGGGTGAGGGTGAGGGTCAGAGTTAGGTTTAGTGTGAGGTTTAGGGTATAGCAAGGGTTACGGTGAGGGTGAGGGTGAGGTTGAGGGTGAGGGTGAGAGTTAGGTTTAGGGTTAGGGTTATGGTTAGTTTTTGGTTAGGTTACGGTGAGGGCTAGGGTGAGGCTGAGGTCTAGGGTTAAGGTTAGGATTAGGGTGAGGGTTAGGGTTAGGGTGAGTGTTAGGGTGAGGGGTAGGGTTAGCTTTATTGTTATGGTGAGGGTTAGGTTTAGTGTGAGGGTTAGGGTTAGGCTTAGGATTAGCGTGAGGGTAAGGGTTAGGTTTAGGTTTAGAGTTAGTGTTAAGGTTAGTGTGAGGGTGAGGATTATGGTTAGTGTTAGGGTGAGGGTTAGGTTTAAGGAGATGTTTAGTTTGAGGGTGACAGTTAGGGTTAGTGTTCAGGTTCGGGTTAGGGTGTGTTTGAGGGTTAGGGTTAGAGTGAGGGTAAGGGTGACGGTGAGGGTTAGGGTGAGTTTGAGGTTTAGGGTTAGGGTAAGGTTTATGGTGAGGGTTAGGGTTAGGTTAATGTTAGGGTTAGGGTGACGTGTAAGGTTAGGTTTAGGGTGATGCGTAGGGTTAGTGTGAGGATTAGGGTTAGGGTTAGGGTTAAGGTTAGGCTGAAGGTTAGGGTTAGTTTTCGGGGGAGGGTAAGGTTTTGGTGAGGGTAATGTGAGGGTTTGGGTTAAGCTTAGGTTTAGGGTGAGGTTTAGGGTGAGGGTTAGTGTTAGTGTTAGGGTGTGGGTTAGGGTTAGGTTAAAGGTTAACCTTATCGTTAGGGTGATGTGTACGGTTAGGTTTAGGGTGAGGGTTAGGGTTAGTGTGAGGTTTAGGGTTATGGTTAGGGTTAAGATTAGGATGAAAGTGATGGATGGGGTTAAGGTGAGGGTAATGGTTAGGGCGAGGTTTAGGGCGAGGTTGAGGGTTAATATTACAGTTAGGGTTACGGTGAGGAGGAGGGTTAGGGTGAGGGGTAGGATTAGGGTTAGGGATAGGGTGAGGATTACGGTTAGGGTTAGGTTTAGTGTTACGGTTAGGCTGAGGGCTACTGTTAGGGTTAGGGTTAGATTGAGGGTTACAGTGAGGGTTAGGGTTAGGGTTATTGCTAGGCTGAGGTTGAGGGTGAGGGAAAGGGTTAGGGTGAGTGTTAGGGTGAGGTTTAGGTTTAGGGTTAGCATAAGGTATAGGGTAAGGGGTAAGGTTAGAATTAGGGTTAGGGTGGGGGTGAGTGTTAGTGTTAGCATTAGGGTTATAGTTAGGGTTAGGTTTAGGGTGAGGGTGAAGGTGAGGGTTAGGTTTAGATTTAGGATTAGGTTTAGGGTTAGCGTTAGGCTGAAGGTGGGGGTGAGGTTGAGGGTGAGTTTTAGGGTTAGGGTTAGTTTTAGGGTGAGGTTTATGTTTAGGGTAAGCATTAGGTATAGGGTAAGTGTTAGGGTTAGAATTAGGGTTAGGGTCGGGGTGAGTGTTAGTGTTAGCATTAGGGTTAGAGTTAGGGTTAGGTTTAGGGTGAGGGTGAGGGTGTGGTTTAGGGTTAGATTTAGGATTAGGTTTAGGGTTAGGGTTAGGCTGAAGGTGTGGGTGAGGTTGAGGGTGAGTTTTAGGGTTAGGGTTAGTTTTAGGGTGAGGGCTAGGATGAGGGTGAGGGTTAAGATGAGGGTTAGGGTTAGGGTGAGGGTGAGGTCTACGGTTAGGGTTAGGATTAAGATTAGGGTTAGGGTTAGACTAAGGGTGACAGTGAGGTTGAGGGTGAGTGTTAGGTTTAGGGTTAGTTTTAGGGTGTGGTCTAGGGTGAGGGTTAGGGTGAGGTTGAGGGTTTTGGTTAGGAAAAGCTTAGGGTTGGGTTTAGGTTGAGGATTATGGTGAGGTTGAGGTTTAATGTGAGGGATAGTGTTATGTGAGGATTAAGTTAGGGTTAGGGTGAGGGATAGGGTTAGGGTGGTGTTTAGCGTGATGGTGAGTGTTAAGGTGAAGGTGAGGGTGAGGGTGAGGTTGAGGGTGCAGGTGAGGGTTACGGTTGGGGTGAGCGTTAGGGTGACCATGAGGGATAGGGTGAAGGTGAGGGTTAGGGTTAGGGTTAGTGTGAGGGTGAGTGTTAGGGTTTGGGTGAGGGGTAGGGTGAGACTGACGGTTAGGGTGAGCGTTAGGGTTAGGGTGAGAATTAGGGTGAGGGTTAAGGTGAGCGTTAGGGTTAGTATGAGGGTGAGCGTTAGATTTAGGTTTCAGGTAAGGTTTATTGTTAGGGTGAGGTTTAAGGTCGGATTAGGGTGAGGGTGAAGGTTAGGATTAAGCTTAGGGAGAAGGTTAGGGTGAGGGTTAGGTTTAGGATAAGGGTTAGGGTGAGTGTTATGGTTAGGGTTAGGTTGAGGGTAAGGTTTAGGGTCAGAGTTAGGGTGAGGTTGAGTGTTAGGATTAGGCTAAGTTTAGGGTGAGGGTTAGGGTGATTTTAGGGATAGGATGAGAGTTAGGCTGAGGTTAGGTTTAGGGCTAGGTTGAGGGTAAGGGTTAGGATGAGGGTTAGGGTTCCGCTAAGGGGTAGTGTTAGAGTTATGGTGAGTGTTAAGGTAGGGTTAGGGTGAGTGTGAGGGTTAAGGTTAGGGTTAGGGTTAGGGTCATGGTTAGGGTTAGGGTGAGGGTTAGGGTTAGGGTGAGGTTGAGGGTAAGGGTTAGGGTGAGGGTTAGGGTTCGGATTAGGGTTAGGGTGAATGGTAGGGTTATGATGAGGGTGAGGGTGAGGGTTAGGTTTAGGATTATAGTTAGGGTCAGGGTGAGGGTTAGTTATAGGGTTAGAGGTAGAGTTAGGGTTAGATTTAGGGTGAGGGTTACGGTTTGGATTGGGGTTAGGTTTAGGGTTATGCTGAGATTGAGTTTGAGTGTGAGGGTGAGGGATAGGGTTAGGGTGTGTGTTAGGGTTGGGGTAGGGTTAAGGTTAATGTGAGGGTTAGGGTTACGGTTAGGGTTAAGGTTAGGATGAGGATTAGGCTGAGGGTTAGGGTTAGGGTTAGTATGAGGGTAAGCATTAGGGTGAGGGTGAGGGTTAGGTTTAGGGTTAGGGTTAGGGAGAGAGTTACGGTGAGGTTTAGGGTTAGGGTTAGGTTTAGGGTGACGGTGAGTGTAAGGGTAAGGCTTAGGTGAGGTTTAGGGTGATGGTGACGGACAGGGTTTTTGGTGAGGGTAAAGTAAACTTTAATTTAGGTGAGTTTTAGGGTGAGGTTTGGGTTAATATTAGCATTAGCCTTAGTGTAAGGGTGAGGGTTTGGGTGTGAGTGAGGGTTAGGATTAGGGATAGGGTGAGTATTAGGGTTTGGGTTAGTGTTAGGTTGAGGGTTAGGCTGAGGTGTAGGGTTAGGGTTAGGTTTAGGGAGAGGGTAAGTGTGAGGTTTAGGGTTAGAATGAGGGTGAGGGTGAGGGTAAGTGTTAGTTTGAGGGTTAGGGTGAGGTTGAGGTTTAGGATTAGCATTCGTATTAGGGTTAGGGTGAGGGTTAGTGTTAGGGTTAGGGTTAGAGTGAGGGTGATGGTTAGTGTTAGCATTAGGGTTAGGATTAGGGTTAATGTGAGGGTTAGGGTTAGGGTTAATATTATGGTTATGGTTAGGGTTAGGCTGAGGGTGAGGTTGAGGGTGAGGGTGAGGGTTAGGGTTAGGTTGAGTGTAAGTGTTAGATTTAGGGTTAAGTTTAGGGTGAGTGTTAGAATTAGGGTTAGGGTTAGGATGAGAATTAGGGTTAGGCTTAGGGTTCGGGTGAGGTTTAGGGTGAGGGTTAGGGTTAGGGTTAAAATGAGGGTTAGGGTGAGGGTAAGGGTTAGGGTGAGGTTTAGGGTGAGGGTGAGCATAAGATTTATGGTGAGGGTTAGGTTGAAGTTGATGGCTAGGTTAGGGTTAGGGTTAGGGTGAGGATAAGGGTTAGGGTGAGGGTTAGGATGAGGGTGAGGGATAGGGTTATGGTGAGGGTAAAGGTTAGGGTGAGGGTTAGGGTGAGGGTGAGGGTTAGGGATAGCATTAGGGTTAGGGATATGTAAGGGTGAGGGTGAAGGTTCCATTTAGGGTGAGGGTGAAGTTTAGGGTTAGCATTAGGGTTTCGGTTAGGGTTATGTTGAGGGTCAGGGTTAGGGAAGGGTTAGGGTGAGTGTGATGGTTAAGGTTAAGGTTAGGTTTAGGGTCATGGTTAGGGTTAGGGTGAGGGTTAGGGTTAGGGTGAGGTTGAGGGTAAGGGTTAGGGTGAGGGCTAGGGTTCGGATTAGGGTTAGGGTGAATGGTAGGGTTATGGTGAGGGTGAGGGTGAGGGTTAGGTTTAGGATTATGGTTAGGGTTAGGTTTAGGCTGAGGTTGAGGGTGAGGGTGAGGGTTAGGGTTAAATTGAGGTTTAGGGTGAGGGTAAGGGTTAGGGTGAGGTTTAGGGTGAGGGTGAGGGATAGGGTGAGGGTGAGGGTAAGATTTATCGTGAGGGTTAGGTTGAAGTTGATGGATAGGTTTATGGTGAGGGTAAGGGTTAGGGCGAGGTTTAGGGTGAGGTTGAGGGTTAATGTTAGCTTTAGGGTTACCGTGATGGTGAGGGTTAAGGTGAGGGTTAGGGTTAGGTTTAGGGAGAGGGTGAGGATTAGGGTTAGTTTTATGGTTATGGTGAGGGTTAGGCTGAGGGGTAGGTTTAGGGTTATTTTTAGGGTGAGGGTTAGGGTTAGGGTGAGGTTGAGGGTGAAGATAAGTGTTAGGGTGAGGGTTAGAATGGGGTGGAAGTTTAGGGTTAGCATTAGGGTTAGGTTTAGGGGTAGGGTGAGGGTTACAGTTAGGGTTAGGGTGAGGGTGAGGGTTAGTTTAAGCATTAGGTTTAGGGTTATGGGGCGGGTTAGCGTTAGGGTGAGGGTGTGGGTGAGGGTTAGGGTTAGGTGAGGGTTAGGGTGAGGGTGAGGGTGAGGGTTAGGGTTAGGTTTAGGATTAGAGTTAGGGTTAGGGTTAGGCTGATTGTGGGGGTGACATTGATGGTGAGGGTTAGATTTAGGTTGAGGTCTAGGGTCAGTGTGAGGATTAGAGTGAGGGTGAGTGTTTGGGTTAAAAAGGCTTAGGGTTAGGGTTAGGGTGAGGATTAGGGTGAGGGTGAGGTTTAAGTTGAGGGTTAGTGTTAGGGTTATGGTGAGGGTGAGGGTGAGGGTGAGAATTAGGGTTCAGGTTAGGATTAGGTTTAAGGTTGGGGTTAGGCTGAGGGTGGGGGTGAGGGTGAGCGTGAGGGTGATGCTTCGGCTTTAGGTGAGGGTTTGTGTTATCGTGAGGGTTAGGGTGACAGTGAGGGTTAGCTTAAAGTGACGGTTACGGTTAGGGTGAGGGTTCGGGTGAGGGTTCAGGTGAGGGGTAGGGTGAGGGGTAGGATGAGGGTTAGGGTTAATGTGTGGTTTAGGTTTGGGTTTAGGGTTAGAGTGAGAAAAAGGGTTAGGGTGAGGGTTAGGATGAGAGTGAGGGTTAGAGTTAGCGTTAAGTTTAGGGTGAGGTTTAGGGTGACGGTTAAAGTGAGGGTTAGGATTAGGGTTAGGGTTAGAATTAGGGTGAGGTTGAGGGTGAGGGTTAGGGTTTGGATTAGGGTTAGGGTTAGGTTTAGGCTGAGGTTGAGGGTGAGGGTGAGGGCGAGGGTTAGAGTTATGGTGAGTGTTAGGGTTGGGGTTAGAGTTAAGGTTAGGGTGAGGGTTAGTGTTAAGTTTAGGGTTAGGATGAGGGCTAGTCGGAGGGTGAGGGTTAGGGTAAGGGTGAGGGTAAGGTTTAGGTGAGGGTTAGAGTGAGGTTGAGGGTTAGGATTAAGCTTAGGGAGAAGGTTAGGGTGAGGGTTTGGGTTAGGATGAGGCTTAGGGTGAGCATTAGGGTTAGGGTTAGGGTGATGGTAAGGTTTAGGGTCAGGGTTAGGGTGAGGTTGAGTGTTAGGATTAGGTTAAGTTTAGGGTGAGGGTTAGGGTTACTTTAGGGTTAGGGATAGGGTTAGGATGAGAGTTAGGCTGAGGTATAGGTTTAGGGTTAGTTTGAGGGAAAGGGTTAGGTTGAGGGTTAGGGTTACACTAAGGGGTAGGATTAAGGTTAGGGTTAGGTTGAGGGTTAGGGTGAGGCTTAGGGTTAGGGATAGTGTTAGGGTGAGTGTGAGGGTGAGAGGAAGGGTTTGGATGAGGGTTAGGGTGAGGTTGAAGTTTAGGTTTAGCATTAGGGTTAGGGTTAGGGATAGGGTGCGGGTTTAGGTTAGGGTTAGAGTGAGGGTGAGGGTTAGTTTTAGCATTAGGTTTACGGTTACCATTAGTGTGAGGGTTAGGGTTAGGGTTAGGGTGAGGGCGAGGGTGAGGGTAAGGGTTAGGGTTAAGGTTAGGGTGAGGCTGAGGGTGGGGGTAAGGGTTAGGGTTAGGGTGAGGGTTAAGGTGAGGGTTAGGGTTAGGGTTAGGTTGAGGTTGAGGGTGAGGGTAAGGGTTAGGGTGAGGGTTAGAGTGAGCTGGAGGTCTAGTGTTAGCATTACGGTTAGGTTTAGGGTTAGGGTGAGGGTGAGGGTTAGTTTAAGCATTAGGGTTAGGGTTATGGTGAGGGTTAGCGTTAGGGTGAGGGTGAAGGTGAGGATTAGGGATAGGGTTAGGGTAAGGGTTAGGGTTAGGGTGAGGGTGAGGGTGAGGGTTAGGGTTAGGTTTAGGATTAGAGTTAGAGTAAGGGTTAGGCTGATTGTGGTGGTGACGGTAAGGGTGAGGGTTAGGTTTATGGTGAGGTCTAGGGTCAGTGTGAGGCTTAGGTTGAGGGTGAGGGTTTCAGTTAGATAAGGCTTAGGGTTAGGGTTAGGGTGAGGATTAGCGTGAGGGAGAGGTTTAAGGTGAGGGTTATGGTTAGGGTTAGGGTGAGGGTGAGGGTGAGGGTGAGGATTAGGATTAGGTTTAGGATTAGGGTTAGGGCTGGGGTTAGGCTGAGGGTGGGGGTGAGGGTGAGGGTGAGGGTGATGCTTCGGCTGTTGGTGAGAGTTTGTGTTAGGGTGAGGTTTAGGGTGACGGTGAGGGTTAGGGTGAAGGTGACTTTTACGGTTGTGGTGAGGGTTCAGGTGAGGGTTCAGGTGAGGGTTCGGGTGAGGGGTAGGGTTAGGGGTAGGATGAGGGTTAGGGTTAATGTGTGGTTTAGGTTTAGGTTTAGGTTTAGAGTGAGAATAAGGGTTAGGGTGAGGGTCAGGATGAGAGTGAGCGTTAGAGTTAGAGTTAGGGTTAGGGTGAGGTTTAGGGTGAGGGTTAAAGTGAGGGTTAGGATTAGGGTTAGGATTAGAATTAGGGTGAGGGTGAGGGTGAGGGTTAGGGTTTGGATTAGGGTTAGGGTTAGGGTTAGGCTGAGGTTGAGGTTGATGGTGAGGGTGAGGGTTAGAGTTATGGTGAGTGTTAGGGTTGGGGTTAGGGTTAAGGTTAGGGTGAGGGTTAGTATTAGGGTTAGGGTTAGGATGAGGGTTAGGATGAGGGTTAAGTTTAGGGTTAGGGTGAAGGTAAGGGTTAGGGTGAGTGTTAGGGTGAGGGTGTGGTATAGGTTTATGGTGAGGGTAAGGGTTGGGTGAGGTTTAGGGTGAGGTTGAGGGTTAATGTTAGCATTAGGGTTAAGGTAAGGGTGAGAGTTAGGGTGAGGGGTAGGGTTAGGGTTAGGGAGAGGGTGAGGATTAGGGTTAGGGTTATGGTTAGGGTGAGGGTTAGGCTGAGGGGTAGGGTTAGGGTTATTGTTAGGGTTCAGGTTAGATTGAGGGTTCGGGTTAGGGTTAGGGTTAGGGTGAGGTTGAGGATGATGGTAAGGGTTAGGTTGAGGGTTAGAGTGAGGTGGAGGTTTAGGGTCAGCATGAGGTTTAGGTTTAGGGTTAGGGTTAGGGTTAGGGTTAGGGTTGGATTGAGGGTGAGGGTTAGTTTTAGCATTAGGGTTAGGGTTATGGTGAGGGTTAGGGTTAGGTTGAGGGTGAGGTTGAGGTTATGTTTAGTGTTAGGATCAGAGTTAGGTTAGAGTTAAGCTGATGGTTGGGGTAACTGTGAGGGTGAGTGTTAGGTTTAGGTTGAAGTCTAGAGTCAGTGTGAGGGTTAGGGTGAGGGTGAGGATTTTGTTTAGAAAAGGCTTAGGGTTAGGGTTAGGTTGAGGAAAAAGGTTAGGGCGAGGGTTAGGGTGAGGGTGAGGGTTAGGGTTAGAGTTAGGTTTAGGGTGAGTTTTATGGTGAGGGTTAGGGTTTGGGTTAGGGTGACGCTGAGGGTTAGATTTAGGGTTAAGGTGAGGGTTAGGGTTAAGGTGAGGGTTAGGTTTAAGGTTACGGTGAGTGTGAGTGTTCAGGTTCGGGTGAGGTGTTGGGTGTTGGTGACGGTTAGGGTAAGTGTGAGGGAGATGGTGACTTTGAGGGTTAGGGTGAGGGTGAGGATTAGGGTTAGCGTTAGAATAAGGGTGAGGGTTAAGTTTAGAGTTAGAGTGTGGGTGAAAGTTAGGATTAGGGTTAGGCTGACTGTTAGGATTAGGGTGAGGGTTAGGGATAGGGTTTGGGTTAGCATGAGGGTTAGACTGAGGGTTAGGTTTAGGGTTAGGGTGAGGGTGAGGGTGAGGGTAAGGGTTGGGGTGAGGGTTAGGTTGAGTGTGAGGGATAGGGTTAGGTTTATATTTAGTGTGGGCATTAGTGTTAGGGTTAGGGTTTGGTTTAGGGTAAGGGTTAAGGTGAGGGTAAGGGTGAGGATAAGGGTTAGGGTCAGGGTTAGGTTGAGGTTGAGTGATAGGGTTCTGATGAGGGTAAGGATTAGGGTGAGGGTTAGATGAGGTTGAGGGTTAGGGTTTGGGTGAGTGTAGGATAAGTGTTAGGGTGTGGGCTAGGGTTAGGGTTAGGGTTAGGATGAGTGTTAGGGTTATGTTGTGGGTGAAGTTGAGTGTCAGCTTTAAAATTAGGGTTAGGTTTAGGGTGAGGGTTGAGGATAGGGTTAGGGTTAGGGTAAGTTATAAGGTTAGGTTTAGGGTGAGGTGAGGTTTAGGGTTTGGAGTAGGGTTAGTGTTAGGGTTAGGGTGAGCGTTAGGTTGAGGGTTAGTGTTAGGGTTATGGTGAGGTTGACGGTGAGTGTTAAGGGTAGCAAGAGAGTTAGGTTGAGGGTGAGGGATAGGGTTAGGGTTAGGGTTAAGGTTAGGGTGAGGTTTAGGGTTAGGCTTAGGTTTAACATGAGGGTTAGGTTGATGGTTAGGGTTCGGGGAAGGGTAAGGGTTAGGGTGAGGTATAGGGTGAGGATGAGGATTAGAGTTAGGCTTACAGTTAGGTTTAGGATATAGGGTAAGGGTGAGGGTTAGGGTTAGGGTTAGGGTCAGGGTCAGGGTGAGGGTTAGGTTAGGTTTTGGGTTAAGGTGAGGGTTAAGGTGACAGTGAGGGTTAGGGTGAGGGTGAGGGTTAGGTTTTGGTTTAGGGTTAGGGTTAGGGTGATGGTTAGTGTTAAGTTTAGGGTTAAGTTGAGCGTTTTGGTTAGGGTTAGGTTTAGAGTTAGGGTCACGGTGAGGGTGAGGTTTAATATTTGGATTAGTGTTAGGGTTAGGTTTAGGATGAGGGTGAGGTTGAGGGTGAAGGTGAGGGTTAGTGTTTGGTTGAGGGTTAGGGTTAAAGTTAATGTGAGTGTTAGGGTTAGGGTTAAGTTTAGGATGAGTTTTTGGCTTAGGGTTAGGTTTAGATTTCCGGTGAGGGTAAGGTTTAGGGTGAGCATTAGGGAGAGGGTGAAGGGTAGGCTGAGGCTTAGCCTTAGGGTGAGGGTTAGTGTGAGGGTAAGGGTGAGGGTAAGGTTTAGGGTGAGGGTTAGGGTGAAGGTGAGGGATAGGGTTAAGGTGAGGGTAAGATTTAGGGCAAGGTTTAGGGTGAAATTGAGGGTTAATATTAGGGATACGGTGAGGGTGAAGGTTAGGGTTAGGGTTAGGGATAGGGTGAGGATTAGGGTTAGGGTTAGGTTTAGGGTGAGGGTTAGGTTGAGGGGTGTGGTTAGGTTTAGGGTTAGGGTGAGAGTTAGAGTGAGGTTTAGGGTTAGGATTGGGGTTAGGGTTAGGGTGAGGTTGAGGGTGAGTGTAAGAGTTAGGGTGAGGGTTAGGGAGAGGTTGAGGTTTAGGGTTAGCATTAGGGTTAGGGTTCGGTTGAGGTTTAGGGTTAGGTTTAGGGTTAGAGTGAGGGTGAGGGCTATTGTTAGCATTAGGGTTAGGGTTAGGTTTAGGTTTAGTGTTAGGGTGAGGTTGAGGGGGAGCTTTCAGTTTAGGATTAGGGTTAGGGTTAGGGTTAGGCAAGGGTGAAATTGAGGATGAGGGTTAGGGTTAGGATTAGTTTTAGGATGAGGGCTAGGGTGAGGGTGAGGTTTAGAGTAGGGTTAGGGTGAGGGTGTGGGTTCGGGTTCGTTTGAGTTTTAGGGTGTGGGTGATGGTTAGGGTTAGGGAGAGGGTTAAGTTTAAGGTGTGGGTTAGGATATGGGTGAGGGTTAGGATTAAGGTGAGGATTAGTGTTAGGGTTAGTGTTAGGGTTATGGTGAGGGTAAGGGTTAGGATGAGGTTTAGGGTGAGGGTGAGGTTTAGGACTAGCGTTAGAATTGGGTGAGTGTTAGTGTGAGGGTTAGGATATTGGTTACGCTTAGGGTGATGATGAGGGTTACTGTTAGGGTTATGATTAGGGTTAGGGTGAGGATTAGGTTTAGGGTGAGGTTGAATGTGAGGGTTAGGTTTAGGATTAGGCTTAGTTTTAGGAGTAGGCCTAGGGTTAGGGTGAGGTTGAGGCTCAGAATTAGGTTTAGGGTGAGGATTAGGGTTATGGTTAGGGTTAGGGTGAGGGTGAGGGTGAGGGTTGGGGTGAGGGTGATGGTGAGGGCGAGGGTGAGTTTGAGTGTTAGGTTTAAGGTGAGGGTTAGGGTTAGGGTTAGGGTTAGGGTTAGGGTGAAGGTGGTGGTGAGGTTGAGGGTAAATGGTGAAGTTTAGGGTTTGGATGAGGGTTAGGTTTAGGGTTAGGTTGAGTGTGAGGGTTAGGGTTAGGGTTAAGGTTACCGTTAGGGTGAGGGTTAGGGTTATGATTAGGGTTAGGATGAGGGTTAAACTGAAGGTTAGGGTTAGGGTTCGGGTGAGCATAAGGGTTAGGGTGAGCGTTAGGTTGAGGTTGAGAGGATGGTTAGGCTTAGGGTTATGATGAGCTTTAGGGTGAGGGTAAGTGTTAGGGTGAGGGTTAGTGTGGGGGTGAGGATACGGTTAAGGTGAGGGTAAGGGTTAGGGCGAGGTTTAGGGTGAGGTTGAGTGTTAATGATAGCATTAGGGTTATGGTGAGGGTGAGGGTTAGGGTGATCGTTAGGGTTAGGGTTAGGTATAGGGTGAGGATTAGGGTAAGGTTTAGGTTTAGGGTGAGGTTTAGGCTGAGGGGTAGGGTTATGATTAGGGTTAGGGTGACGGCTATGTTGAGGTTTTGGGTTAGGATTAGGGTTAGGTTTAGGGTGAGTTTGAGGGTGAGGGTAAGGGTTAGGGTGAGGTTTAGTGTGAGATTGAGCTTTAGGGTTAGCATTAGGGTTAGGTTTAGGGTTAGGGTTAGGGTTTGGGTTACGGTTAGGGTTATGGTGAGGGTGAAGTCTAGTGTTAGCATTAGGGTAAGGGTTAAGGTTAGGGTTAGGGTGAGGATGAGGGTTACAGATTGGGTTAGGATTAGGGTTAGGATTAGGGTTAGGCTGAGTGTGGGGGTGAGGTTAAGGGTGAGGGTTAGGGTTAGGGTTGATTTTAGGGTGAGTGATAGGGTGAGGGTGAGGGTTAAGGTGAGGGTTGGGGTGAGGGTGAGGGTTTTCCGTTAGGAAAGGCTTAGTTTTCGGGTTACGGTGAGGATTAGGTTGAGGGTGAGGTTTAAGATGAGGGTTAGGTTAGGGTGAGGATTAGGGTTATGGTTAGGGTGAGGGTTAGGTTTAGGGTGATGTTTAGTGCGAGGGTGAGGTTGAGGTTGAGGGTAAGTGTTTAGGTGAGGTTGAGGGTTTGGTTGAGGGTTAGGTTGAACGTGAGGGTTAGGGTTAGGTTTAGGGTAAGGGTTAGAGTTAGGGTTAGGGGGAGGGATAGAGTGAGGGGCAGGTTTAGGGTTAGGTTTGGGGTTAGAGTTAATGTAAGCGTTAGGGTTAGTGTTAGGGTTAGTGTGAGGGTAAGGGTTGGGGTGAGGGTTAGGGTGAGAATGAGGGTTAGGGTTAGCCTTAGGGTTAGGGTGAGGATTAGGGTGAGGGTTAAAGTGAGGGTTAGGGTTAGGGTTAGTATGAGGGTAAGGTTTAGAGTCAGATTTAGTGTGAGTGTTAGGGTTAAGGTGAGGTTTAGCGTAGGATTATGGTCCGGGTGAGGGTCGGGTGAGGGTGAGTTTTAGGGATTGGGTGATGATTAGGTTTAGGGTGAGGGTTAAGGTGACAGTGAGGGTTAGGGTGAGGGTGAGGGTTAGGATTACTGTGAGGATTAGGGTTAGGGTTAAGGTTAGGTTTATGTTGAGGGTAAGGGTTAGGATGAGGTTTAGGGTGAGGGTGAGTTTTAGGGATATCATTAGAATTAGGGTGAGTGTTTGGTTGAAGGTTAGGTTTCGGTTTAGGCTTAGGGTGAGGGTGAGGGTTAGAGTTAGGGTTCGAGTAAGGGTTAGGGCAAGGGTAAGTTTTAGGGTGAGGGTTAGGGTGAGGGTGAGGATTAGGGTTAGGTTGAGGGTTAGGGTGAGCATTAGGGTGAGGGTTAGGTTTAGGTTTAGGGTTAGGGTGAGGTTTCATGTTAGGGTTAGTGTTAGGGTTAGTGTGAGGGTTAGGGTGAGGGTAAGGTTTAGAGTGAGGGTAAGGGTGAGGGTGAGGGTTAAGGATAGCATTAGGGTTAGGGTTATGGTTAGGTTGAGGGTTAGAGTTAGGGTTAGTGTTACGGTGAGGGTGAGGGTGAGGGTGAGGGTTAGCATTAGGTTTAGGGTTAGGCTGAGAGTGAGGGTTAGTGTTAGGGTTAGGGTGAGGTTTAGGTTTAGGTTTAGGGTGAGGGTTAGTGTTAGGGTGACCGTGGTGGTGAGGTTGAGTGTAAGGGTGAGGTTTAGGGTTTGGGTGAGGGTTAGGGTTAAGGTTAGGTTTAGGCTGAGGTTGAGGTTGAGGGTGAGGTTGAGAGTTAGGGTTAGGGTTAGGGTGAGGGTTAGGGTTAGAGATAGGGTTACGGTTAGGGTGAGGGTTAGGGTTAGGGTTCTGGTCAGGTTAAGGGTTATGTTGAGGGTTTGGGTTAGAGTGAGGCGAGGCTTAGGCTTAGGGTTATGGTGAGCTTATGGATGAGGTTAAGGGTTAGGGTGAGGGAGAGGGTAGTTTTAAGGTGAGGGTAAGGGTTAGGGCGAGGTTTAGGGTGAGGTTGAGGGCTAATGTTAGCATTAGGGTTATGGTGAGGGTGAGGGTTAGGGTGAGGGTTTGGGTTAGGGTGAGGGTGAGGGTGAGGATGAGGGATAGGGTTAGGGCTAGGATTAGAATTAGGTTTAGGTTTAGGCTGAGGGTGGTAGTGAGGTTGAGGTTGAGGGTTAGGGTTAGGGTTAGTTTTAGGGTGAGGGTTGGGTGAGGGTGAGGGTGAGGGTGAGGGTTACGTTGAGGGTGAGGATTAGGGTTAGGGTTAGATTGAGGGTTAGGGTTAGGGTGATGTTTAGGTTGAGGGTGAGGGTGAGGGTGAGGGTGAGGGTTAGGGTGAGCGTTAGGGTGTAGGTGAGAGTTAGTTTTAGGGTGAGTGTTAGGGTGATGGTTAGGGTTAGGGTGAATGTGAGGGTTAGGGTTAATTTTAGGGTGAGTGTTAGGGTGAGTCTTAGTGTGAGGATTAGCGTTCGGTTTAGGGTTATGGAGAGCGTAAGTTTTAGGGTGAGGTTTAGGGTGAGGGTGAGGGTTAGGGTTAGCGTTAGCGTAAGGGTGAGGTTTAAGGTGAGTGTTAGGGTTAGGGTGAGGGTTAGGGTTAGGGTTCGGGTTCGGGTTAGGGTGAGGATCAGGGTTAGTGTTAGGGTTAGATTTAGGGTGATGGTGTGCGTTAGGGTTAAGATTAGGGTTAGGGGTAGGGGTAGGCTGAGGTTTAGGGTGAGGCTTAGGTTTAGGGTGAGGGTTAGGTTTAGGGTAAGGGTTCGGGTGAGTTTGAGTGGTAGGGTTAGTGTTAGGAAGAGGGTTTGGCTGAGGATTGGCATTATGGTTATGGTTAGGTTGAGGGTAAGGTTTAGGGTGAGGGTTAGGGTGAGGGTGAAGGTGAGGATTAGGGTTAGGTTGAGGGTTAGGGTGAGCATGAGGGTGAGGGTTAGATTTAGGTTGAGGGTTAGGGGGAGGGTTAGATTGAGGATTAGTGTTAGGGTTTGGGTAAGGGTTAGGTTGAGGGTGTGGGTTAGGGTGAGGTTGAGGTTTAGGCTTAGTATTAGGGTTAGGGTGAGGGTTAGGGTTAGGTTTAGGGTTAGGGTGAGGGTGAGGGCTAGTGTTAGCATTAGAGTTAGGGTTAGTTTTATGGTTAGGGTGAGAGTGAGGGTTTGGGTTTGCCTGAGTGTTAGGGTGAGGTTTACAGTGAGGGTTAGGTTTCGGGTTAGGGTTAGTGTTTAGGTTAGTGTGAGGGTGAGCATTATGGTTAGTGTTAGGTTGAGGGTTAGGGTTAAGGTGATGTTTAGGTTGAAGGTAACGGTTAGGGTGAGTGTTCTGGTTCGGGTTAGGGTGAGGGTGAGGGTCAGAGTTAGTTTTAGGGTGAGGGTTAGGGTTATGGTTAGCTTTAGGTTGAGTTTGAGGGTGAGGGTTAGGGTGAGGGTGATGGAGAGGTTGAGGGTGAGAGTGAGAGTTATGTTTAGGGTAAGTATTATGGTTAGTGTTAGGTTTAGAGTTAGAGGCTGAGGGCTTTGGTTAAGGTTAGGATTAGGGTGACGGTTAGGTTTAGGGTGAGGGTTAGGATTAGGATTAGGGTTAGGGTGAGGGTGAAGGCTAGTGTTAGCATTAGAGTTAGGGTTAGGGTTAGGGTTAGGGTAAGGGTGAGGATGAGGTTTAGGGTTAGGATTAGGATATGGTTTAGAATTAGGGTTAGGCTGAAGTTGGGGTAAGGTTGAGGGTGAGGGTTAGGGTTAGTTTTAGGGTGATGGCTAGGGTGAGGGTGAGGGTTAGGTTGAGGGTTAGGTTGAGGGTGAGGGTTTCGGTTAGGAAAGGCTTAAGGTTAGGGTTAGGGTGAGGATTAGGGTGAGGGTGAGGTTTAAGGTGAGGGTTAGGGCTATGTGAGGTTTAAGGTTAGGGTTAGGATGAGGGTTAGGGTTAGGGTGAGGGTGAGGGTGAGGGTGTAGGTGAGGGTTAGGGTTATGGTGAGGATTAGGGTGACGGTGAGGGTTAGGGTGACGGTGAGGGTTAGGGTGCAGGTGAGAGTTAGGGTTAGGGTTAGGGCTAGGGTTAGGGTTAGGGTTTGGTTGAGAGTTAGGGTGAGCGTTAGGGTCCAGGTTAAGTTTAGGTTTAGGGTTAGGGTTAGGGTTAGGGTGAGGTTTAGTGTTAGTGTTAGGGTTAGGGTTAGGTTCAAGGTTAGGGTGATCGTTAGCGTGAGGGTTAAGTTTAGGTTTAGGGTTAGGGTGAGGTTTAGGGTGAGGTTTAGTGTTAGTGTTAGGGTTGGGGTTAGGGTGAGGGTTAGGGTGATGGTAAGGGTTGGAGTCAGGTTTAGGGTGAGGGTGAGGGTGAGGTTTAGGTTTAGGGTGAGGGTTAGGTTTAGTGTGAACGTTAGGATAAGTGTTAGGTTTAGGTTTAGGGTGAGGGTTAGGTTTAGTGTGAAGGTTAGGCTAAGTGTTAGCGTTAGGATTAGGGTGAGGGAAAGGTTTATGGTGAGGGTCAGGTCGACGGTGAGGTTTAGGGTTAGGGTGAGGATTACGGTGAGCGTTAGGATGAGGGTTAGGTTTAGGTTTAGGGTGAGGGTGAGGGTTAGGGTTAGGGTTTGTATTAGGGTTAGGGTTAGGGTGAGGTTTAGGGATAGGGATAGGGTTAGGGTGATTGTTTGGTTTAGGTTTATGTTTAGATTTCGGGTGAGGGTGAGGGTTAGGTTTTGAATTATGGTTAGGGTTAGTGTTATACTGAGGTTGAGGTTGAGTCTGAGGGTGGGGGTTAGGGTAAGGATGAAGGTTAGGATTAGGGTTAGTGTTAAGGTTAGGGTGAGGGTGAGGGTTAGGGTTAGGTTTAGGATGAGGTTTAGGCTGATGGTTAGGGTTAGGGTTCGGGGGAGGATAAGGGTTAGGGTGAGGATTAAGGTGAGGATGAGGGTTAGGGTTAGGCTTAGGGTTAGGGTGAGTGTTAGGGTGAGGGTTAGTGTTAGGTTTAGCATTACGGTTAGGATGAGGGTTAGGGTGAGGATAAGGGTTAGGGTGAGGTTGAGGGTGAGGGTGAGGGATAAGGTTAAGATGAGGGTATGTATTAGGGCGAGGTTTAGGGTGAGGTTGAGGGTTAATTTTAGTATTAGGTTTATGGTGAGTGTGAGGGTTAGGTTGATGTTTAGGGTTAGGGTTAGGTATAGGGTGAAGATTAGGCTTAGGGTTAGGTTTAGCGTGAGGGTTAGGCTGAGGGTTAGGATTAGAGTGAGGGTTAGGTTGAGGGTTAGGGTTATGGTTAGTGTTAAGGTTAGGGTGAGTTTGAGGGTGAGGGTAAGGTTTAGGGTGAGGCTTAAGGTGAGGTTGAGGTTTAGGGTTAGCATTAGGGTTAGGGTTAGGCTTAGGTTGAGGGTTAGGTTTAGGGTTAGGTTGAGGGTGGGGTGAGGTTGAGGGTGAGGTTTAGGGTTAGGTTGAGTTTTAGGTTGAGGGCTAGTGTGAGGGTGAGGGTTAGGGTGAGGGTTAGGGTGAGAGTGAGTTTTTCGGTTAGGAAAGGCTTAGGTTTAGGGTTAGGTTGAAGATTAGGTTTAGGGTGAGGTTTAAGGTGAGGTTTAGGGTTAAGGTGAGGATTAGGGTTAGGGTGAGGGTGAGGGTTAGTGTTAGAGTGATGTTTAGGGTGAGGGTGAGGGTTAGGGTGAGGGTGAGGGTGATGGTGAGGGTGAGGATGTAGATGAGGATTAGGGTTAGGGTGAGGGTTAGGGTGAAGTTGAGGGTGAGGGTTAGGTTTAGGGTGAGGGTTAGGGTAAGGGGTAGGGTGAGGAATAGGGTGAAAGGTAGGGTTAGGTTTAGGGTGAGGGTTAGGGTTAATGTGAGTGTTAGGTTTAGGATTAGGGATAGTGTGAGGATAAGGTTTAGGCTTAGGTTTAAGTTGAGAGTGAGGATTAGGTTTAGAGTTTGAGTTAGGGTGAGAGTTACTCTGAGGGTTAAGGTGAGGGTTAGGGTTAGAGTTAGGTTTAGGGTGAGGGTTAGGTTTAGGGTGAGGTTTAGGGAAAGTTAAGGGTGTGGGTTCGGGTTCGCGAGAGGGTGAGTTTTAGGGTGTGGGTGACGGTTAGGGTTAGGGTGAGGGTTAATATGGCGGTGATGGTTAGGGTGAGGGTGAGGGTTAGGGTTGTGGTGAGGATTACGGTTAGGGATAGGGTTAGGGTTATGATGAGAGTAAGGGTTACGATGAGGATTAGGGTGAGGGTTAGGGTTCAGGTTAGGCTTAGGGTGATGGTGAGGGTTACAGTTAGTGTTAGGATTAAGGTTAGGGTTAAGCTGAGGGTGAGGGTGTGGGTGAGGGTGAGGTTTAGGTTTAGGGTGAGGATTAGTTTCAGGGTTAGGTTTAGGGTTAGGTTGAGGGTTATGGTTAGGTTTAAGAAGACGTTTTGGCTGAGGCTTAGGGTTAGGGTTAGTATGAGTGTGAGGGAAATGTTTAGGGTTAGGGTGAGGTTTAGGTTAAGAATTAGAGTGAGGGTTAGGGTGAGGGTGAGGGTTAGGAATAGCATTAGGTTTAGGTTTACGGTTAGGGTGAGGGTTAGATTTACAGTTAAGTTTAGGGTGAGGGTAATGTTGAGGGTTAGAGTTAGGGTTAGAGTTAGGGTTAGGGTGAGTGTTAGGGTTAGGGTTAGGGATAGGGTGAGGGCGAGGGTGAGGGTTAGGGTTAGGGTGAGGATTAGGGTTACAGTGAGGTTTAGAGTGACAATGAGGTTAAGGGTGAAGGTGAGGGCTATGGTTAGGGTTAGGGTTAGAGTGAGGTTTAGGTTTAGGATTAGGGTTAGGCTTAGTGTGAGGTTAAGTGTTAGAGTGAGTGTTAGGTTGAGGGTGAGGTTTTGGGATAGCATTAGGTTTAGGGTTAGGGTTAGGGTGAGGGTGAGGATTACGTTTAGGGTTAGAGTTAGGGTTAAGGTTAGGGTTAGGGTGAGGGTTAGGTTTAGGGTTAGGGTTAGGTTGAGGGTGAAGGTTAGGGTTAGGGTGAGTGTTAGGGTGAGGGGTAGGGTTAGAGTTATTGTTAGGGTGAGGGTTACGTTTAGTGTGAGCGTTTGGGTTAGGCTTAAGTTTAGGGTGAGAGTAAGGTTTAAGGTGAGTGTTAGGGTGAGAGTAAGGGTTCTATTTAGCCTGAGTGTTAGGGTGAGTGTTACTGTGATGGTTAGGGTTAGGGTTAGGGTTAGGGTGAAGGTGAGGGTTATGGTAGTGTTAGCGTGAAGGTTAGGGTGAGGGTGATGTTTAGGTTGAGGGTGACGGTTAGGGTGAGGGTTAGGGTCTGCATGAGGGTTAGGTTTAGAATGAGGGTTAGGGTGATGGTGAGGATTAGGGTGAGTATGAGGGTTAGGGTTATGTTGAGGGTTATGGTTAGGGTTAGGAAGACGTTTGGGCTGAGGCTTAGGGGTAGGGTTAGGATTAGTGTGAGGGTAAGGTTGAGGGTGAGGGTGAGGGTGAAGGTTAGGGTTAGGGTTAGGGTTAGGTTTAGGTTTAGGTTGAGGGTGAGTGTTAGGTTTAGGATTAGGGTTAGGGTTAGGGTTAGGCTAAGGATGAGAGTGAGGGTGAGGGTTAGGGTTAGGGTGAGGATTAATGTTAGGGTAGGGATTAAGGTGAGGGTGAGTGTGAGGGTTAGGGTGAGGGTGAGGGTAAGGATTTGGGTGAGGGTTAGGGTTAGGTTTAGGCTGAGGGTTAGGGTGAGGGTGAGGGTTAACGTTAGGTTGAGGGTTAGGGGTAGTTTTAGCGTTAGGGTGAGGGTTAGTGTTAAGATTAAGAATAGGGTGAGGGTTAAGGTGAGGGGAAGGGTTATGGTTAGGTTTAGGGTTAGTGTGATGATTAGGGTTAGGGTGAGGGTTAGGTTTATGGTTAGGATTAGGGTGAAGTTGAGGTTGAGGTTTAGGTTTAGGGTTAGGTTGAGGGTTAAGGTTAGGGTGAGGGTTATAGTGATGGTGAGGTTAAGGGTAAGGGTTAGGATGAGGTTTATGGTGATGGTGAGGGTTAGGGTTAAGCTTAGGGTTAGGGTGAGGGTTAGGTTTAGGTTTAGGGTGAGCGTTAGGGTGAGGGTGTGGTTTAGGGTTAGGGTTAGGGTTAGTGTGAAGTTTAGGGCTAGGGTTAGGCTGAGGGTTAGGGTTAGGGTTAGGTTTAGGGTGAGGGTGAGGGCTAGTGTTAGCATTAGAATTTGGGTTAGGGTTAGGGTTACGGTGAGGGTGAGGGTTAGGGTTACGGTTAGGATTAGGTTTAGGTTTAGGGTTAGGCTGAAGTTGGGGGTGATGTTGAGGGTGAGGTTTAGGGTTAGTTTTAGGGTGAGGGCTAGGGTGAGGGTGAGGGTTAGGGTGAGGGTTAGTTTGAGGGTGAGGGTTTTGGTTAGGAAAGCCTTAGTGATAGGGTTTGGGTGAGGATTAGGTGAGGGTGAGGTTTAAGGTGAGTGTTAGGGTTATGTGAGGATTAAGGTTAGGGTTAGCGTGAGGGTGAGGGTGAGGGTGAGGGTGTAGGTGAGGGTTAGGGTTGGGGTGAGGGTTAGGGTGACGGTGAGGGTTAGGGCGAGGGTGAGGGGTAATATGAGGGGTAGGTTTAGGATTAGGGTGAGGGTTAGGGTTTAGGTGAGGTTTAGGGTTAGAATGAGTGTGATGGTTAGAGTTAGGTTTAGGGTGAGGGTTAGTGTTAGAGTGAAGTTTAGGCTAAGGCTAGGGTGAGGGTGAGGGTTCGGGTGAGGGTGAGTTTTAGGGTGTGGGTGGCGGTTAGGTACAGAGTGAGGGTTAAGGTTACTGTGAGGGTTAGGGTGAGGATTAGGGTTAGGGTTAGATTTAGGGTTATGGTGACAGTAATGGTTAGGATGAGTTTTTGGGTGAGAGTGAGGTTTAGGGATAGTGTTAAAGTTAGGGTGAGGGTGAGGGTTAGGGTTCAGTTTAGGCTTAGGATGAGGGTGAGGTTTAGATTTACGGTTAGGGTTATTGTTAGGGTGATGGTATGGTTTAGTGTGAAGGTTATGGTGAGGGTGAGGGTTAGGGTTAGGTTGAGGTTTAGTGTGAGCGTTAGGGTGAGTGTTAGGTTTAGGTTTAGGTTTAGGTTTAGGGCCAGGGTTAGGGTGAGATTTAGTGTTAGTGTAAGGGTTAATGTTAGGGTGAAGGTTAGAGTGAAGGTAAGTGTTAGAATGAGGGTAAGGGTGAGGGTGAGGGTTAGGGATAGCATTATTGTTAGGGTTAAGTTTAGGGTTAGGGTTAAGGTTATGCTGAGGGTGAGGGTTAGGGTTAGCATTAGGGTTAGGGTTAGGTTTAGGGTTATGTTTAGGGTTAGAGTGAGGGTGAGGGTGAGGGTTAGGTTTAGGTTTATGGTTAGGGTGAGTGTTAGGGTTAAGATGACAGTGAGGGTAAGGGTTAGGGTGAGGGATAGGGTTAGGTTTAGGGTTAGGGTGAGGTTTAGGTTTAAGGTGAGAGTGAGTGTGAGAGTTAGGTTTAGGATTAGGCTTAGGTGTAGGGTTAGGCTTAGGGTGAGGGTGAAGGTGAGGGTCAGAGTTAGGTTTAAGTTTATGTTTAGGGTTATGGTTAGGGTAGGGTGATGGTGAGGGTGAGGGTGAGGGTGATGTTGAGGTTGAGGATGATGGTGAGGATTAGGGTTTGGGTGAGGGTTAGGGTTAGGGTTATGGTTAAGGTTAGGGTGAGGGTTAGGGTTAGGGTTAGGGTTACGATGAGAGTTAGGCTGATGGTTAGGCTTTGAAATAGGGTGAGGGTAAGGGTTAGGTTGAGGGTGAGGTTTAGGTTTAGTATTAGGGTTAGGGTTAGGCTGAGGTTTAGGGATAGGGTTAGGGTTACGATGAGGGTTTTGGTTAGGTTTAGGTTTAGAGTTAAGGTGAGGGTGAGGGTTAGGGTTTGAATTAGGGTTAGGGTTAGGGTTATACTGAGCTTGATTTTGAGGCTGAAAATGAGGGTTAAGGTTAGGGTGAGAGTTAGGATTACGGTTAGGGTTAAGGTTAGTGTGAGGGTTAGGGTTAGGGATAGGTTTAGGATGAGGGTTAGGCTGACGATGAGGGTTAGTTGTCGGGGGAGGATAAGGGTTAAGGAGAGGGTTAAGGTGATGGTGAGGGTTAGGCTTAGGCTTTGGGTTAGGCTGAGGGTTAGTGTTAGGTTTAGGGGTAGGGTTAGGGTGAGGGTTAGGGTGAGGATAAGTGTTAGGGTGAGGTTTAGGGTGAGGGTGAGGTTTAGGGTTAGGGTTAGGGTTATTGTTAGGGTTAGGTTTAGGCTGATGGTGAGAGTGACTGTGAGGGTGAAGGTGAGATTTAGGGTTAGTGTGAGGGTTAGTGTTAGGGTGAGGGTAAGGTGTAGAGTGAGGGCTAGGGTGAGGTTGAGGGTTAGGTTGAGGTTGCAGGTGAGGGTGAGGTTTAGGCTTAGGTTTAGGGTGAGGCGAGGGTGAGGGTTTAAAATAGGTAAGGGTTAGGGTTATGGTTAGGGTGAGGGTAAGGTTTAGGGTGAGGGTTAGGGTGAGTGTGAGGGTAAGGATTTGCGTTAGGGTTAGGGTTAATGTTAGGGATTAATGTTTGGCTTAGGGAGAGGGTTAGGGTGACAGTTAGGTTTAGGATGAGTGTTAGGGTTAGGTTAAGGTGAGTGTAAGTGTTAGGGCGTGGGTTAGGGTGAGAGTGAGATTTAACGTTAGCATTAGGGTTAGGATGAGGGTAGCTTTAGGGTTAGGGTGAGGGTTAGGGTGAGTGTGAGCTTGAGGGTTAAAGTTGGGTTGAGGGTGAGGGTGAAGGTTAAGGTTAGGGTTAGGGTTAGGCTTCGGGTTATGGTGAGTGTTAGTGTTATTGTTAGGGTTAGTGTGAGGGTGAGTTTGAGGGTGAGGATGAGGGTGAGGTTTAGGGTTAGGTTTAGGGTTAGGATGAGGGTGAGGGTTAAGGTTAGGATTAGGGTTATTGTTAGAAGTAGGCTGTGGGTGAGGGTGAATGTGAGGGTGAGGGTTGCGGTTAGGGTTCAGGTGTAGGTTAGGGTTAGTGTGAGGGTTAGGGTGAGGGTGAGTGTAAGGGTTATGGTGAGAGTTAATGTGACCATGAGGTTTAGGGTTAGGGTTAGGGTGAGGATTAGGATTAGAATTAGGTTTAGGGTGAAGGCTATTGCGAGGGTGAGGGTTAAGGTGAGGGTTCGGGTTACGGTTAGGGTTAGGTGTATGGTGAGGGTTAGGGTTGGGTGATAGCTTGGGTGCGGTGAGGGTTACGGTGAGGGTGAGGGTTAGGTTTGATGTGAGGGTTAGTGTTAGGGTGAGGGTAAGGTTTAGACTGAGGGTAGTGTGAGGGTGAGGATTAGGGTGAGGGTCAGGGTGAAGGTTAGGGTTAGGGTTAGGGTTAAGGTGAGGGTCAGGTTTAGTGTAAGGGTTAGGTTTCAGGTTAGTGTTAGTATTAGGGTGAGGGTAAGGGTTAGGGTGAAGGTTAGGTTGAGAGTGAGGGTTAGGGTTAGAGTGAGTGTTAGGATGAGGGTTAGGGTGAGAGTGAGGTTTAGGTTGAGGTTTAGGGTGAGGTAGAGGGTTAGGGTTAGGGTTAGGGTTAGTGTGAGGGTCAGGTTTAGTGTAAGGGTTAGATTTAAGGTTAGGATTAGGATTAGGATGAGAGTAAGGCTTAGGGTGAAGGTTAGGGTGAGAGTGAGGGTTAAGTTTAGCGTGGTTATTAGATTGAGGGTTAGGGTGAGTGTGAGGTTTAGGGTTAGGGTGAGGGTAAAGGTAAGGAAGAGGAGAGGGTGAGGTTTTCCGTTAGGGTTAGGATTAGGGTGAGTGTGAATCTGAGCGTTAGGGTTAGGTTGAGGGTTAGATTTTGGGTTATTGTGTGGGTTAGCGTTAGGTTTAGGGTTAGGGTGAGGGTGAGGATGAGTGTGAGGGTTAGGGTTAGGGTTAAATTTAGGGTGAGAGGAGGGTGATCGTCTCCTTTAGGTAAGTGTTAGGTTTAGGGTTAGGGTAAGTGCTAGGGTTATGGTTAGGTTCAGGGTGATGTTTAGTGTGAGAGTGATTGTTAAGGTGAGGCAAAGGTTTCGGGTAAGGGTGAGGGATAGGGTGTGTGTGAGGGTTTGTGTTAGGATGACGGTGAGGTTTAGGGTGATGGTGAGGGTGAGGGTTAGGGTTAGGGTTAGGGTGAGGTTTTGGGTGAGGGGTAGGTTTAGGCTTAGGGTGAGGGTTAGGTTTAGTGTGAGGGTTTGGGTGAGGGTTAGGGATAGGACGAGGCTGAGGGTAAGGGTTAGGTTAAGGTTAGGTTGAGAGTGAGGTTTAGGATTAGCGTGAGTGTTAGGGTGAGGGTTAGGGTGAGGGTTAGGGTTAGGGTTAGTGTGAGGGTTAGGGTTAGGATTAGGATTATGGTTAGGGTAAAGCTGAGGGTGAGGGTGAGGGTGAGGGTGAGGGATAGGGTTCGGGTTAAGGATCGCCTTTGTTTGAGGTTTAGGTATAGGGTCAGTTTTAGGGTGAGAAGAAGGGTTAGGGTGAGGGGTAGGGTGAAAGTTAGTTTTAGGGATAGGGTTAGGGTTAGGATTATGATGTGTGTGAGGTTGAGTGTTAGAGTAAGGTTGAGGGTTAGGGTTAGGGTTAGAGTGAGGGTGAGGGTGAGGGCTAGGTTTAGTGTTAGGTTTAGGGTGAGGGTGAGGGTTAGGGTTAGAGTTAGGGTTAGGTTTAGGGTTAGCCTGAGGGTGAGAGTTAGTGTGAAGGTGAGGGTGAGGTTTAGGGTTAGGGTTAGGGTGAGGGCTAGGGTGAGAGTGAGTGTTAGTGTGTGTTTGAGTTTTAGGGTGTGGGTTTAGGTTAGGTTAGGGTTAGGGATAGGGTAAGAGTGAGAATTAAGATGAAAGTGAGGGTAAGGGTGAGGTTTAGGGTTAGGGTGAGGGTTAGGGTTAGGAATGGTGTTAGTGTTAAGGTTAGGGTTAGGGTTACGGTAAGGTTTAAGGTTAGGTATAGGGTTAGGGTTAGGGTTAGGGTTATTGTTAAGGTTGCGTTAGTGTTAGGGTGAGGGTGAGGATGAGGGTGAGCATTAGGGTTAGGGTGAGTATGAGGGTGAGTTTTAGGGTTTGCATTAGGGTTAGGGTTAGGATTAGACTGAGAGTGAGGGTGAGAGTGTGGGTTTGGGTGAGGGTTAGTGTTAGAGTTAAGATTAGTGTGAGGATGAGGGTTAGGGTTATGGTTAGGGTTCGGATGAGTGTTAGGGTGACGGGTAGGGTCATGGTTAGTGTGAGGGTTAGGGTTAGTGTGAGGGTTAGTGTTAGGGTTAATGTTAGGTTTAGGGTGAGGGGTACGGTTAGGTTTATGGTGAGGGTTAGGGTTAGGGTTATGGATAGGTTGAGGGTGAGGGTGAGGCTGAGGGTTAGGGCAAGGGTTAGTGTGAGGGGTAGTGTTAGGGCTAGGGTGATGGTTAGGTTTAGGGTTAGGATGAGGTTTAGGGTGCGAGTGAGCGTGAAGGTGAGGTTTTCCTTTTGGTAAGGGTTAGGGTTAGGGTTAGGGTGAGGATTAGGTTGAGGGTGAGGGTTAAGGTGAGGGTTAGGGTTAGGGTGACGATTTGGGTTAGGGTGAGGGTGAGGGTTACGGTTAGGCTTAGTGTGAGAGTTAGTCTTAGTGAGAGGTTTAGGGTTTGGTTTAGAGTCAGAGTTAGTGTGAGGATAAGGGTTAGAGTGAGGATTAGGGTGAGGGTGAGGGTGACAGTTACCGTCAGGGTTAGGGTGAGGGTTAGGGTCAGGGTTAAGCTTAGGGTTAGGTTTAGCATTAGTTTGAGGTTGAAGGTTAGGGTTATGGTTAGGGCGAGGGTTAGGGTAAGGATGAGGTTTCGGTTTAGGGTTAGGTTTAGTGTTAGGGTGAGGGTGAGGGTGAGGTTTAGGGTTAGTGTTAGGGTGAGGGTGAGGTTAAGGTTTAGGATTAGGGTTAGTGTTAGTCTTAGGGTGAGGGTGAGGATGAGGGTGAGGGTTAGGGTGAAGTTTATGGTTAGCGTTAGGTTTAGGTTGAGGGTTAGGTTGAGAGGTAGGTTTAGGTTTAGTGTGAACCTTAGTGTTAGTTTGAGGGTTAGGGTTAGGTTTAGGTTTAGGGTCACCGTGAGGCTAAGGGTAAGGGTAAGTTTTAGTATGAGGGTGAGGTTTAGGGATAAGGTTAGGGTGAGGGTGAGGGTTAGGGTGAGGGTTAGGGTGAGGTTGAGGTTTAGTCTTACCGTTAGGGTTAGGGTGAGTTGTAGGATGAGATTTAGGGTTAGGGTCAAGTTTAGGGTTATTGTGAGGGTTAGGCTGAATTTGAGGGGGAGGGTGAGGGTGCGGGATAGGGATATGGTTAGGATTAGGTTTAGGATTAGTGTTAGGCTGAAGTTAGGGGTTAGGTTGAGGGTGAGGGTTACGGTTAGATTTAGTTTTAGGGTGAGGGCTAGTGTGAGGGTGATGTTTAGGGTGAGGGTTAGGGTGAGGGTGAGGGTTTCGTTTAGGAATGCCTTAGGGATAGGGTTAGGGTGAGGATTAGGGTGAGTGTGAGGTTTAAGGTGTGGGTTAGGGTTATGTGAGGATTAAGGTTAGGGTTATGGTGAGGGTGAGGGTGAGGGTGTAGGTGAGGGTTGGGGTTGGGGTGAGGGGTAATTTGAGGGGTAGGTTTAGGGTTAGTGTGAGGATAAGAGTTAGGGTGAGGGTTAGGGTGAGAGTGAGGGTTAAGGTGATGGTTAGGTTTAGTATGAGGGTGATGGTTAGACTTAGATTAGGGTGAGGGTTAGGTTTAGGTTAAGGTTTAGGTCCAGGTTTACGGTGAGGTTTAGTGTTAGATTTAGGGTTAAAGTTAGGGTGAGGGTTAGAGTGAAGGTAAGGGTTAGAATGAGGGTTAGGGTGAGGGTGAGGTTTAGGGATAACATTAGGGTTAGGTTTAGGGATAGGGTGAGGGTGAGGGTTAGGGTTAGCAGTAGGGTTAGTGTTAGTGTTAGTGTTAGGGATAGGGTTAGTGTGAGGGTGAGGGTAAGGGTTATGATTAGGGTTAGGTTTAGGGTGAGGGTTAGGGTTAAGGTGACAGTGAGTGTAAGGGTTAGGATGAGGGCTAGGGTTAGGGTTAGGGTTAGGGTTGTTTAGGTTTAGGGTGAGGGTGAGGGTGAGAGTTAGGTTTAGGATTAGGCTTAGGTGAAGGGTTAGGCTTAGTGTGAGAGTGAGGGTGAGGGTCAGAGTTAGGTTTTAGGTGAGGATTAGGGTTATTGTTAGGCTTAGGGTGAGGGTGAGGTTGAGGGTGAGGGTGAGGATTAGGGTTTTGGTGAGGGTTAGGGTTAGGGTTAGGTTTAAAGTTAGGGTGAGGGTTAGGTTTAGGGTTAGGGTCAGAATGATAGTTAGGCTGATGGTTAGGCTTAGGGATAGGGTGAGGGTAAAGGTTAGGGTGAGGGAGACGGTTAGGTTTAGGATAAGGGTTAGGGTTAGGGTGAGGTTTAGGGATAGGGCTAGTTTTACGGTGAGGATTTTGGTTAGGGTTAGGTTTAGAGTTAGGGTGAGATTGAGGGTTAGGGTTTGAATTAGGGTTAGGGTTAGGGTTATACTGAGGTGGAGTTTGAGGCTGAAGGTGAGGGTCAGGGTTAGGGTGAGGGTTAGGATTAGGGTTAGGGGTAAGGTTAGGTTGAGTTTTAGGGTTAGGGTTAGGTTTATGATGAGGGTTAGGCTGACGATGAGGGTTAGGGTTCGGGGGAGGATAAGGTTTAGGGTGAGGGTTAAGGTGAGTGTGAGGGTTAGGGTTAGGCTTAGGGATAGTTTGAGGGTTAGGGTGAGACTTTAGTGTTTCCTTTAGGGTTAGGGTAAGGGTGAGGGTTAGGGTGAGGATAAGGGTTAGGGTGAGGGTCAGGGTGAGGTTGAGTTTTAGGGTTAGGGTTAGGGTTTGGTTATTGTTAGGGTTAGGTTTAGGCTGAGGGTGAGAGTGATGGTGAGGGTGCGGGTGAGATTTAGGGTTGGTGTGAGGGTTAGTGTTAGGGTGAGTGTGAGATTTAGAATGAGGGCTAGGTTGAGGGTGAGGGTTAGAGTGAGGGTGCAGGTGAGGGTGAGGGGTAGGTTTAGCGTTAGGGTGAGTTGAGGGTGAAGGTTTCCGATAGTTAAGGTTAGTGTTATGGTTAGTGTAAGGTCTGGGTTAGGGTGAGGTTTAGGGTGAGTGTGAGGGTGATGATTAGCTTTAGAGTTAGGGTTAATGTTAGGGTTAATGTTTGGGTTAGGGTGAGGGTAAGGTTGAGGGTTAGGTTTAGGGTGAATGTTAGGGTTAGGTTTAGGGTGTGGGTTAGTGTTAGGGTGATGTTTAGGATGAGGGTGAGGGTGAGAGTGAGGGTGAGGGTGAGGCATAGTGTTTGGGTGAGGGTTAGGTTTAGTGTGAGGATTACCGTGACGTTGAGTGTTTGGGATAGTGTTAGGGTTAGGTTGAGTGTTAGAGTTAGGGTTAGGGTTAGGGTGAGTGTTATTGTGAGGGTTAGTGTTAGGGTTAGATTGAGGGTTAGGTTTAGGGTTAGAGTGAGGGTTAGGGTGAGGTTTAGGGTTAGTGTTAGGGTTAGGGTGAGGGTTAGTGTTAGGGTGAGTGTGAGGGTAAATATTAGGGTGAGTGTTAGTGTTAAGTTGAGAGTAAGGGTTAGGGTGAGGGTGAGGTTTAATTTTAGCATTAGGCTTATGGTGAGGGTAGCTTTAGGGTTAGGGTGAGGGTGAGGTTTAGGGTTAAGGTTGGGGTGAGTGTGATGATGAGGGTTAAGGTTACTGTTAGGGTGAGGGTGAGGGTTAGGGTTAGGATTAGGGTTATTGTTAGAATTAGGCTGTGGGTGAGGGTTAGGGTGAGGGTGAGGGTTAGGGTTGTGTTCGGGTGTAGGTTAGGGTTAGTGTGAGGGTTAGGTTGAGGTTGAGTGTAAGGGTTAGTGTGAGACTTAGAGTTACCGTGAGTTTTAGGGTGAGGGTGAGGGTGAGGGTTAGTGTGAGGGTGAATGTTAGTGTTAGGATGAGGTTTACGGTTAGGATTACGGTTAGGGTGAGGGCTAGGGTGAGGGTAATGTTTAGGGTGAGGGTCTGGGTGAGGGTTAGGCTGAGGGAAAATGTTATGGTTACATTGAGGTTTAGGTTTAATCTGAGGATTATGGTTAGGCTTAGGTTGAGGGTGAGGCTGAGGTTTAGGGTGAGCGTGAGTGTGAGGGTGAAGGTTAGGGTTAGGGTTAGGGTAAGGGTGAGCTTTAGTGTGAAGGGGAGTGTTAGGGTTATGGATAGGGTGTGGGTTAGGGTGAGGGTTTGGGTTAAGGATAGGGTTAGGTTTAGTGTGAGGGTTAAGGTTAATGTTAGCGTTTCGGTTAGTGTAAGGGTTAGTGTGAGTGTGAGGGTGAGGGTTAGGGTTAGGTTGAGGTTTAGGTATAGGGTGAGGGTTAGGGTTAGGATTAGGGTTAGGGTGAGGGCTAGGGTGAGGGTGAGGGTTAGGGTTAGAATTAGGGTAGGGTGAGGTTTAGTGTTAGTGTTAGGATTTGGGTGAGGTGTAGGCTTAGGGTTAGGGTGAGGGTTAGGCTTAGGGTTAGGGTTAGGGATAGGGTGAGGGTGAGGTTAAGGCTTAGGTTTAGGGTTAGGGTGAGGGTGAATGTTAGGGTTAGTTTTAGGGTTAGGGTGAGGGTTAGGGTTACGGTTAGAGTTAGGGTTAGTGTGAGGGTTATGGTTAGGGTTAGGTTTAGCGTGAGGGTAAGGCTTAGGGTGAGGGTTAGGGTTAGTGTGAGAGTTAGGGTTAAGATTAGTGTTAGATTGAGTTTGAAGGTGAGGGTTAAGGTTGGGTGAGGTTTAGAGATAGAGTGAGGGTTAGGGTTGGATAAGGGTTAGAGTTAGTGTGAGGGTGAGGGTGAGGGTTAGACTAAGGGTGATGGTGAGTGTGAGGGTGACGGCTTGGTTTAGGGTGAGGGTTACGGTTATGGTTAGGGTGAGGGTAAGCGTGAGGGTTAGGGTTAGGGGTAGGATGAGTGTTAGGTTTAGGGGTAGGGTTATGGTTATTGTGGGGGTCGGGTTATTGTGACTGTAAGGTTTACGGTTAAGGTTAGGGTTAGGGAGAGGTTAAGTGTTAAGTTAGTGTGAGGGTTAGGGTTAGGGTTAGGTTTAGGGTGAGGGTAAGGTTTAGGGTGAGTTTTAGTGTGAGTTTGAGTGTTAGGCTTAGGGTTAGTGTTAGGATTAGTGTGTGGTTGAGGGTGAGGTTGACGGTAAGTGTGAGGTTTAGGGTTAGGGTTAGGGTTAGGTTTAGGGTGAGGGTTGAAGTGAGGGTTAGAGTAAGGGTTAGGGTTAGGGTTAGGGTTAGAATGAGGGTTAGGTTTAGGATCAGGGTTAGGTTTAGAGTTAGGCTGAGGGTGAGGGTGAGTTTGAGGGTTAGGGTTAATGTTGGGTTAATGCTAGGCTGATGGCTATTGTGTGGGTAAGGGTTAGGGTGAGGTAGAGGGTGAGAGTGTGGGTTTCATTTAGGGGTTAGGGCTAGGTTTAGGGTGAGGATTATTTTGAGGGTGAGGCTTAGGGTTAGGATGCGGGTTAATGTTAGGGTTAGGTTGAGGGATAAGTTTAGGGTGATGTTAAAGATAAAGGTGAGAGTTATGGTGTGGGTGAGTGTTCGGGTGTGGGGTACGGTTATGGTTAGAGTTTGGTTGAGGACTAGGGTGAGGGTGAGGGTTAGGTTTAGGGTTAGGTATAGAGTGAGAATTAGGTTTAGGGTTGGGGTTAGGGTGAGGTTTAGGCTGAATGGAATGGTTAGGGTTAGGGTGAGGGTTAGGTTTAGTCTGAGGGTTAGGGATAGGGTTAGTGTAAGTGTGAGGTTAATGGTTAGGGTGAAGGTTAGCTTGAGGGTGCGGGTTAGGCTTAGGGTTATGGTTAGGGTGAGGGTGAGGGTTACGTTTAGGTTTAGGGTGAGGGTTAGGGTGAGGGTTAGGATTAGGGTTAAGCATAAGGTGAGGGCGAGGTTTAGGCTGAGGTTTAGGGTGAGGTTGAGGGTGAGGGTTAGTTTTAGGGTAAGCTTGAGGGTTTGGGTTAGGGTTAGGTTTAGGATTAGGGTTAGGGTTAGGGTTGGGCTGAGGGTGAGAATGAGGGTGAGGGTGAGGGTTAGGCTTAGGGTTAGGGTGAGGGTTAGGGTTAATCTGAGGGTTAGGTTGAGGGTGAGGATAATGGTTAGGATGAGGTTTAGGGTGCGTGGGAGATTTAGGGTTAGGGCTAGTGTTAGGGTGAGTGTTAGGGTGAGGGTTAGGGTTAAGGTTAGGTTAGGGTTAGGGCGAGGGTTAGGATGAGAGTGAGAGTTAGGTTTAGGATTAGTGTTAGATTTAGGGTTAGGCTTAAGGTGAGGGTGAGGGTGAGGTTTAGGGTTAGGGATAGTGTTAGGGTTACGGTGAGGGTTAGGGTTAGGTTGATGTCTAGGGTCAGGGTTAGGGTTAGGGTGCAGGTTAAGGTTAGGGTGAGGCTTAGGGTTAGGGTTAGGATTAGGGTGAGGGTTAGGGTTAGGCTTAGGCTTAGGCTGTGAGTGAGGTTGAGTGTGAAGGTGAGGGTTAGGTTTAGGTTGAGGCTTAGGGTTAGGTTTAGGGTGAGGGTTATGTTTAGAGTGATGTTTAGCGTGAGGTTGAAGTTCAGCGTGAGAGTAAGCGTTAAGGTTTGGGTGAGGGTTAGGGTTAGGGTGAGGGTTAGGGTGACGGTGAGGTTTAGGGTGAGTGTGTGGATTAGGTTTACGTTTAGGTTGCGGGTTAGGGTTACTTTTTGGGTTAGGGTAAGGGTTAGGTTTAGGGTTAGAGTTAGGATTAGTTTGCGGGTTAGGGTTAGGGTTAGTGTTTGAGTTAGGTTGAGGGTAAGGGTTAGGGTGATGGTAAGGGTTAGGGTGAGAGTTATGGTTAAATTTTAGGGTTATATTGAGGTTGAGTTTCAGGGTTAGGGTTGGGTGAGGTTTAGAGTTAGAATGAGGGTTAGGGTTGGATTAAGGTTAGAGTTAGGGTGAGGGTGAGTGTGAGGGTTAGGGTTAGGATTAGGGTTAGGGTTAGGGCAAGTGTTAGTGTGAGGATTAGGGAGACTGAGGTTTAGGGTTAGGGTTAAGTTTAGGGTGAGGCATAGGGTGAGGGTGAGGGTTAGGGTTAATGTTAGGATGAAGGTTAGAGTGAGGGTTACCTTTAGGGTTAGGGTTAGGTTGAGGGTTATGATCAGAGTGGGGGTTAGGTTGAGGGTGAGGGTTAGGGTTAGGGTGAGGGTATTGATTAGTTTTAGGTTAAGTGTTAGGGTGAGGGTTAGGGTGAGGGGGAGGGTTAGGGTTAGGGTGAGGGTTAGGCTTAGTGTGAGGTTTAGGGTTAGAGTTAGAGTTCCTGGCAGTGCTAGGGTGAGTTTGAGCGTTAGGATTAGGGTTAGGATTAGGATTAGGGTGAGGGTGAGGGTGAGGGTGTGGGTGGGATTTAGGGTTAGAATTAGGTTTAGGGGGAGCATGAGAGTGAGGGTTAGGTTTAGGATTAGGATTAGGGTTAGGCTTAGGCTCAAGTTGAGGGTGAGAGTAAGAGGTAGGATTCGGGTTAGGGTTCAGGTTCAGGTTAGGGTGAGGGTTAGGGTTAGGGTGAGGTTTAGGATGAGGATGAGATTGAGGGTTGGGTTAGGTTTAGGGTGAGGGTTAGGGTTAGGATTAGGATTAGGGTTAGGTTAAACCTGAGGGTGAGGGTGAGGGTGAGGGTAAGGGTGAGGGTGAGGGTTAGGGTTAAGGTGAGGGATAGGGTGAGGTTTAGGTTTAGTTGTGAGCGTTAGGTTTAGTGTGAGGTTTAGGGAGAGGTTTAGTGATAGGACGATGCTGAGGGTAAGTGTTAGGGTGAGTGTTAGGGTGAGGGTGAGGGTTAAGGTGAGGGTTAGGGTTAGGGTGAGGTTTAGGGTTAGGGTTAGGATTAGGGTGAGGGTGAGGGTGAAGCTTAGGGTTAGTGTTAGGTTTAGGGTAAGTGTGCGGGTGAGGGTTAGGGTTAGGGTTAGGCTGAGGGTGAGAGTGACGGTGAAAGTGAGGGTGAGATTTATGGTTAGGGTTAGGGTATGGGTTAGGGTGAGGTCTAGGGTGAAGGTGAGTGTTAGTGTGTGGTTGAGGTTGAGGGTGAGCGTTTAGGTTAGGTTAGGGTTAGGGTTAGTGTTCGGGTGAGAATTAGGATGAGGCTGAGGGTTAGGGTGAGGGTTAGGGTTAGGGTTAGGTTTAGGGTTAGGAATGTTTTTAGGGTTAGGGTTAAGTTAAGGGTTAGGGTTAGGATTAGGGTTAGGGTTAGGGTTAGGGTTATTGTTAGGGTTAGGGTTAGGGTTTGGGTGAGTGTGAGGGTGAGGGATAGCGTTAGGGTTAGTGTTAGGTTTAGGTTTAGGGTGAGGGTGAGGGTTAGGGTTGGGATTACGGTTAGGGTTAGGGTTAGACTGTGGGTGAGAGTGAGGGTGAGGGTTGGGCTTAGGGTTATTTGTAGGGTTAGGGTTAAGATTAGGGAGAGGGTGAGTTTTAGTTTTAGCGTTAGGGTGAGGGTTAGGGTTAGGGCTAGGCTTAGGTTGAGGATGAGGGTTAGGGTTACGGTTAGGGTTAGGATGAGGGTTAGGGTGAGGGGTCGGGTCCTGGTTACGGTGAGGGTTAGGGTTAGTGTGAGTGTTAGGGTTAGTTTAGTGTTAGGGTTAGGTTGAGGGGTACATTTATGGTTAGGGTGAGGGTTAGGTTTAGTTTGAGGGTTAGGGTTAAGGTTAGGATTAGCGTGAGGGAAAGGTTTATTGTGAGGGTTAGGGTCAGGGTGAGGTTTGGGTTTAGTGTGACCGTTAGGGTTAGGGTTAGGGTGAGGTTAAGGGTTAGGGTGAGGGTGAGGGTTAGGGTGAGACTGAGGATTAGGGTTAGTGTGAGTGATAGGGTGAGGGTTAGGTTGAGGGTTAGTGTTAGTGTTAGGGTTAGGGTTAGTGTGAGGGTGAGGGTTAGGGTTAAGGTTAGGATGAAAGTTAGGGTTAGGCTTAGTGTGAGGTTTAGGGTTAGGGTTAGGTTTAGAGTCAGGGTGAGGGTGAGGGATAAGGTTAGAATTAGGATTGTGGTTAGGGTTAGGATGAGGGTGAGGTTGACTGTGAGTGTTAGGGTTAGGGTGACAGTGAGGGTCAGGGTTAGGGTTAGGGATTGGGTGAGGGTTACGGTGAGGTTTTGGTTTAGTATGAGGGTTAGGCTGAGGGCTAGGGTTAGGGTTAGGGTGAGGGTTATGTTTAGTGTGAGGGTTAGAATTAGGGTTAGTGTTAGGGTGATGGTTAGGGTTAGGTTTAGGGTTAGAGTTAGGGTTATAGTTAGGGTTAAGATGAGGGTGAATGTGAGGGTGAGGGTGAGGTTTAGGGTAAGGTTTAAAATGAGGGTTGGGTGAAGGTTAGGGTTAGGGTTAGGGTGAGGTTTAGGGTTAGGATTAGGGTTAGGGTGAGGGGTAGGTTGAGGGTGAGGGTTTGGTTTAGTGTGAGGGTAAGTGTTAGGGGGAGGGTTAGCTTGAAAATGAGGGTTAGGGTTAGCGTAAAAGTTTTAGTTTGAGGGTTAGGGTGAGGGTTAGGGTTAAGGTGAGGTGAGGGTTAGGGTTAGGGTTAGGTTTACGGTGAGGTTGAGGGTGAGGGGTATTGTTAGAATTAGTATTCGGGTTAGGTTTAGGATTAGGGTCAGGTTCAGGGTGAGGGTTAGATTTAGGGTTACAATGAGGTTCAGGGTGAGTGTTAGGCTTAGGTTTATGGTTAGGGATAGGGTGAGGATTAGCGTTAGGGTTAGGTTCAGTGTGAGGGTTAGTGTGAGGGGTAGGGTTATGTTTAAGGTGAGGGTAATGTTTAATGTGAGGGTTAGGGTTAGGGTTAGTTTTAGGGTGAGGGTTTAGTGTTAGGGTTAGGGTTAGAGTTGGGGTTATCTTTAGGGTTACGGTGAAGGTGAGGGTGATGGTGAGGGTGAGGTTTAGGGATAGGGTTAGGTTTAGTGTGATGGTGGTAGTGAGGGTTAGGATTAGGATTAGGATTAGGGTTAGGTTTAGGATGAGTGTGAGTGGGAAGGGGAGGGGGAGGGTTAGGTTTAGGGGTATGTTTAGGGTTAGGGTTAGAGTGAGAGTTAGGTAAAAGGTATTGTTAGGATTAGGGTGAGGGTGACGGTGAGTGTGAGGGTTCGGGTGAAGGTTAGTGTTAGGGATAGAGTTAGGGTGAGGGCTAGGGTGAGTGTGAGGTTTAGGGTTATGGTGAGGTATAGGGTGAGAATTAGGGTTAGGTTTAGGGTTAGGGTGAGGGTTAGGTTCAGGTGTAGGGTTAGGGTTAGGGTGAGGGTTAAGTTTAGTCTGAGGGTTACGATTAGTTTTTGGGTTAGGGTTAAGCTTAAGGTGAGGGTAAGGGTAAGGGTGAGGGTGAGGTTTAGGGTTAGGTTTAGGGTGAGGCTTTGTTTGAGGGTTAGGGTTAGGGTTAGGGTTAGGGTTAGGGTGAGGGTGAGGGTTAGAGTTAGGGTAAGGGTGAGGGTGAGAGTGAGGCTGAGGGTTAGGATGAAGGTGAGGGTGAGGGTGAGGGTGAGGGTTAGGGTTGAGGTGAAGGTAGGGGCGAGGATTACAGTAAGGTTTTGTTTTAAGATTAGGGTTAGGCTGAGGGTGAGGTTGACGGTGAGGGTGAGGTTTAGGGTTAGGTTTAGGGTGAGTGTGAGGGTTAGGGATAGGGTGAGGTTGAGGGTTAGGATTAGCGTTAGGGTTAGAGTAAGAGTTAGGGTGAGGATTAGTATGAGGGTGCGGGTTAGGGTCAGGGTGAGCGTTAGGTTTAGGGTTAGGGTTAGGGTGAGGGCTACGGTGATGGTAAGGGTTAGGGTGAGGGTGAAGGTGAGGGTGAGGGTGAGGGTGAGGGTTAGGGTTAGCTTAAGGTTTATGTTTAGGGTTAGGGTGAGTATTAGGGTGACTTGATGATTAGGGTAACGGTAAATGTTAGGGTGAGGGTTAGCGCTATGGTTAGGGTGAGGGTTAGGGTGAGGGTGAGGTAAAATGTGAGCGTGAGGGTTAGGGTGAGTGTGAAGATTTAGGTTAGGGTTAGGTTTAGGGTTAGGGTGGGGGTGAGGGTTAGGATTAGGTTAGGGTTAGATTTAGGGTGAGGGTGAGGGTGAGTATTAGTGTGTAGGTTACGGTTAGGGTTAGCATTGGGGTAAGGATGAGAGTGAGAGTTAGGTTTAGGATTAGTGTTAGGTTAGGGTTAGGGTTAGGGTAGGGTGAGGGTGAGGTTTCTGGTTAGGGATAGGGTTAGGGTTAGGTTTAGTGTTAGGGTTAGGTTGATGTTTAGTGTTAGTATTAGGGTTAGGGTGAGGGTTAGTGTTAGGTTGAGGTTTAGGTTTAGGGTTAGGGTTAGGGTGAGGGTTAGGCTTAGGGTAAGGCTTAGGCTGTGAGTGAGGGTGAGGTTGAGGGTGAGTGTTAGGTTTAGGGTGAGGCTTAGGGTTAATGTGATGGTTATGTTTAGGGTGATGTTTAGTGTGAGGGTGAGGGTCATGGTGAGAGTGAGGTTTAGGTTTTGGGTGAGGGTTAGGTTTAGGGTGAGGGTTAGGGTGACTGTGAGGGTTAGGGTGAGGGTGAGGATTAGGGCTAGGGTTAGGGTGAGGCTTAGGTTTATTTTTAGGGTTAGGGTGAGTTTTAGTGTGAGGTTTAGGTTTAGGGTTAGCATTACGATTAGTGTGAGGGTTTGGGTTAGGTTTAGGGCTTGGGTTAGGGTGAGGGTAAGGGTTAGTGTGAGGTTTAGGGTTAGGGTGAGAGTTAGGGTTAAGGTTAGGGTTAGATAGATGTTGAGGGTGGGGGTTATGGTTGGGTGAGTGTTAGAGTTAGACTGAGGGATATGGTTGGATTAGGGTTAGAGTTAGGTTGAGGGTGAGGGTGATGGTTAGAGTTAGGATTAGGGTTAGGGTTAGGGTTAGACTGAGGGTGAGCGTGAGGGTGAGAGTGAGGGTTAGGGTTAGGTTTATGACTAGGGTGAGTTTTAGGGTTAGGGTTAGGTTGAGCGTGTGGGTTAGTTTTAGGGTGAGGGTTAGGGTTAGGGTTACGGTTACGATGAGGGTTAAGGTTAGGGTGAGGGTTAGGGTTAGTGTTAGGTTGAGGGTGAGGGTGAGGGTTAAGTTTAGGATTAGTGTTAGGGTTAGGGTTAGTCTTAGGGTGAGGTTTAGGGTTAGGGTTACGGTTACGATGAGGGTTAAGGTTAGGGTGAGGGTTAGGGTTAGTGTTAGGTTGAGGGTGAGGGTGAGGGTTAAGTTTAGGATTAGTGTTAGGGTTAGGGTTAGTCTTAGGGTGAGGTTTAGGGTGAGGGTGAGGCTTAAGTTTAGGGTGAGGGTTAGGGTGTGAGTGAGGGTTAGTTAGTTTGAGAGTCTGGGTGATGGTGAGGGTTAGGGCGAGAGTCATGGTTAGACCTAGGGTTAAGGTGAGGGTTAGGGATAATGTGAGCCTTAGTGTGAGGGTGAGGATAAGGGTTAGGTTGAGGGTTAGTATGAGTGGCAGGTTTAGCTTTAGCGTTATTGTTAGGGTGAGGGTTAGGGTTAAGTTTAAGTTAAGGTCAGGGTGAGGTTTAGGGTTAATATTAGGGTTAGGTTTAGGGTAAGTGTTAGGGTGAGTTTTAGGGTTAGGGTGAGGGTTAGGTTTAGTGTGTGGGTTAGGGTTAGAATGAGGGTTAGGGTTAGGATTATGGTTAGGGTGAGGGCTAGGGTGAGGGTGAGGTTTAGGGTTAGACTTAGGGTTAGGGTGAGTGTTAGGGTTAGGGTTAGTGTTAGGGTTAGTGTGAGTTGAAGTTGTTGTTTTTTTTTTTTTGTCGGTCGTGGGGCTTGAACTCTGGGCCTGGGCGTTGTCCCTTAGCTCTTCAGCTCAAGGCGAGTGCTCTACCACTTGAGCTACAGCGACCCTTCCGGTTTTCTGGTGGTTTTATTGGAGATAGGAGTCTCACAGTCTCTCCTGCCCGGGCTGGCTTTGAACCGCGATCCTCAGATCTCAGCCTCCTGAGTAGCTAGGATTACAGGCGTGAGCCACCAGCGCCCGGCGTGAGTTGAAGTTTTGGGTTAGGGTGAGGGTTAGGTTTAGTGTGAGGGTTAGGGTTAGGGTTAGGGTAAGGGTGAGGGTTAGGGAGAGAGTGAGGTTTAGGGTTAGCGTGAGTGTTAGCGTGAGGGTTAGGTTTAGGGTTAGTTTTAGTGTTAGGGTTAGGTTTAGGGTGAGGATGAGGGTAAGGGATAGTGTTAGAATTAGGATTAGGGTTAGGGTTAGGATTAGGGTGAGGTTGAGGGTGTGGTTTAGGTTTATTGTGACAGTCAGGGTCAGGGTGAGTTTTAGGGTTAGGTTTAGGGTTAGGGATAGGGTGAGGATTAGTGTTAGGGTTCGGTTTAGTATGAGGGGTAGGCTGAGGGGTAGGGTTACCTTTAGGGTGAGGGTAAGGTTTAATGTGAGGGTTAGAGTTATGGTTAGTGTTAGGGTAAGGGTTAGGGTTAGGTTTAGGTTTAGTGTTGGGGTTATTGTTAGGGTTAGGGAGAGGTTGAGGGTGACAGTGAGGGTGAGGTTTAAGGATAGGGTTTGGTATAGATTGAGGGTGGGAGAGAGGGTTAGTGTTAGGATTATGATTAGGGTTAGGGTTAGGCTGAGGGTGAGTGGGAAGGGGAGGGGAGGGATAGGTTTAGGGGTAGGTTTAGGGGTAGGGTTACGGTGAGAGTTAGGGTTATATTTATTGTTAGGATTAGGGTGAGGGTGAGGGTGAGGGTTCAGGTGAGGGTGAGGGTTAGGGACAGATTTAGGATGAGGGCTAGGATGAGTGTGAGGGTTATGGTTATGGTTAGGGATAGGGTGAGAATTAGGGTTAGGGTTACGGTTGGGGTGAGGTTTAGGCTCAGGGATAGGGTTAGGGTTAGAGTGAGGTTTAAGTTTAGTCTGAGGGTTACGGTTAGGTTTAGGGTTTGGTTTAGGCTTAGGGTGAGGGTAAGGGTAAGGGTGAGGTTTAGGGTGAGGGTGAGGTTTAGGGTTAGGTTTATGTTGAGGGTTGGGTGAGGGTTAGGGTTAGGGTTAGGTTTAGCGTGAGGGTGAGGGTTAGGGTTAGGTTTAGGGTTAGGGTTAGGGTTAGGGTTAGGATTACGGTGAGGGTGAGGGTTAGGGTGAGGTTTAGGGTTAGGGTGAGGGTGAGAGTGAGGCTGAGGTTTTGGGTGAGGATGAGGGTGAGGGTGAGTACGAGGTTTAGGGTCAAGATGAGGGTAAGGGTGAGGATTAGGGTAAGGATTTGTGTTAGAATTAGGGGTAGGATGAAGGAAAGCTTGAGGTTGAGGTTGATTGTGAGGGATAGGGTAAGGATTAGGGTTAGGATTAGTTAGGTTGAGGATGAGCTTGAGGATGAAGGTGAGGGTTAGTTTTAGGTTTAGGGTCAGGGTTAAGGTTAGTGTGAGGGTTAGGTTGAGTGTAAGGGTAAGGTTTAGATGGAAGTTACAGAGGGTGTGGGTTAGGGTTAGGGTTAATGTGAATGTGAGGCTTAGGATGAGGGTTAAGTTTAAGGATAGGGTTAGGGTTAGGGTGAGGGTTAGTGTTAATGTTAGAGTTAGGCTTAGGGGAAGGGTTAGGGTTAGGGTTATGGTTAGTTTGAAGGTTAGGGTTAGGGTGAGGGTTATGGTTAGGATTAGGGTTAGGGTGAGGGGAAGGGTAAGGGTGAGGGTTAGGGTGAGGGTTAGGGTTAGGGTTAGTGTGAAGTTAAGTGTTAGGGTTAGGTTTAGGGTGAAGGTTAGGTTTAGGTTTAGGGTTAGGTTTAGGATTATTGTTAGGATTAGGGTAAGGCTGAGGGTGAGGGTGAAGGTGAGGTTGAAGTTGAGGTTTAAGGTTAGGTTTATGGTTAGGGTGAGGGTGAGAGTGAGGGATAGGGTTAGGATTAGAAATAGGTTTAGGGTTAGGCTGAGGGTGAGGGTGACGGAGAGGGTTAGGATTAGGGTGAGTGTTAGTGTTCAGTTTAGGTTGAAGTTTAGGTTTAGTGTGAGGGTGAGGGTTAGGTTAGGGTGAGGGTAAGGGTTAGGGTTAGGATGAGGGCTAGGGTCAATGTGAGGATTAGGGTTAGTGTTAGTATGAGGTTAAGAGTTAGGGAGAGGGTTAGGGTGAGGTTGAGGTTTAAGGTTAGTTTGAGGGTAAGGATTAGGGTGAGGGTTAGGGTGTGGGTAAGGGTTAGCCTTAGGGTTAGGCAGAGTGCTAGAGTGAGGGTGGGAGTTAGGGTTAGGTTTAGGATTAGGGTTTTTCATAGGGTGAGGGTGAGGGTGAGATTTAGGTTTAGGATTAGTGGTAGGTTCAGGGTTAGACTTAGGGTGAGGATGAGGGTGAGGGTAAGGGTTAGGGTGAGGGTTAGGTTAAGGTTGATGTTTAGGGTGAGGGTGAGGCTTAGGGTTAGGTTTAGGATTAGGGTGAGTGTTAGGGTTAGGGTTAGGGTTAGGGTGACTGTTAGGTTTGAGGTAAGGGTTAGGGTTAGGGTTTGGTTTAGGATGAGTGTTACGGTTAGGGTGAGGGTTAGGGTTAGTGTTAGGTTGAGGGTGAGGGTGAGGGTTAAGTTTCGGATTAGTGTTAGGGTTAGTGTTAGTCTTAGGGTGAAGGATAGGTTAAGGGTGAGGCTTAAATTTAGGGTGAGGATTAGGGTTAGGATGAGGATTAGAGTGACAGTGAGGGTTAGTTTGAAGGTGACAGTTAAGCTTAGGTTTAGGGTGAGGGTTAGGGTTAATGTGAGGCTTAGTGTGAGGGTGAGGATAAGGGTTAGGTTGAGGGTTAGGATGAGTGGGAGGTTTAGAGTTAGGGTTAGGGTTAGGGTGAGGGTCAGGGTTAAGGTTAGGTTAGGGTTAGGGTGAGGGTTAGGTTTATTGTCAGGTTAGGGTTAGGGTTAGGGTGAGATTTAGGGTTAGGGTTAGGTTTAGCGTGAGTTTGAGGGTGAGGGATATTGTTAGAATTAGGATTAGGGTTAGGTTCAGGATTAGGGTGATTTTGAGGGTGCGGGTTAGGTTTAGGTTTACAGTGAGGGTCATGGTGAGGTTTAGGGATAGGTTTAGGCTTAGGGATAGGGTGAGGATTAGCATTTGGGTTAGGTTTAGTGTGAGGGTTAGTGTGAGGGTTAGGGTTACGTTTAGGGTGAGGGTAAGGTTTAATGTGAGGGTTAGGGTTAGGGTGAGGTTGAGGGTGAAGTTTAGGGATAGGGTTAGGTTTAGAGTGAGTGTGCGAGTGAGTGTTAGGGTTAGGATTAGGATAAGGGTTAGGGTTAAGCTGAGGGTGAGTGCGATGGGGAGGGGGAGGGTTAGGGTTAGGTTTAGGTTTAGGGTTAGGGTTACAGTGAGAGTTAGGTTAAACTTATTGTTAGGATTAGGATTATTGTGAGGATGAGGGTGAGTGTGAGAGATCGGGTGAAGGTTAGGGTTAGGGTTAGGGTGAGGGTGAGGGTGAAGGTTAGGTTAGTATGAGGGTTAGGGTTAGGGTTAGTGTCAGGTTTAGGGTGAGGGTTCGGGTTAGGGTTAGGGTTAGGATTAGAGTGAGGGTGAGGGTTAGGGTTAGGATTAAGTTTACGGTTATATTTAGGCTGAGGGTGAGGGTGAGTTTGAGGGTTAGGGTAGGGTTGGGTTAATGTTTGGCTGTGGGCTATTGTGAGAGTGATGGTTCGAGTGAGGCTGTGGGTGAGTGTGAGTGTTTCGGGGAGGTAAGGGTTAGTGTTAGGGTTAGGGTGAGGATTAGGATGAGGGTGAGGGTTAGGGTTAGAGTGAGTGTTGGTGTTAGGGTTAGGTTCAGGGATAGGTTTATGGTGATGTTTAGGATGAGGGTGAGGTTTAGGTTGAGGGTTCGGTTTCCGGTGCTGTTTAGGTTTACGGTTAGAGTTAGGGTGAGGGTTAGGGTGAGGGTCAGGGTTAGGGTTAGGGTTAGGGATAGCGTGAGAATTAGGATTAGGTTTAGGGTTTGGGTGAGTGTTAGGCTGAGGGGAATGGTTAGGATTAGGGTGAGGTTTAAGTTTAGTCTGAGTGTTAAGTTTAGGATTAGGGTTAGTGTGAGTTCAAGGGTTAGGGTGAGGGTTAGGGTGAGGGTGAGAGTTAGGGTTAGGTTTAGGGTGAGGGTTATAGTTAGGGTGAGGATTAGTGTGTGCTATGGTTAGGGTTAAGGATAGGGTGACGGTGAGGTTGAGGCTAAGATTTAGGGTGAGGGTGAGGGTGAATGTGAGGGTTAGGGTTAGGGTAAGAGTGAGGGTGAGGGATAGGGTTAGGTTTAGGGTTAGGGTTATGGTTAGGATAAGGGTGAGAATGAGGGTGATGATGAGGGTTTGGCTTAGGTTTAGCTTGAGGTTTAGGGTTAATGTGAGGGTTAGGTTGAGGGTGAGGGTAAGGGTTAGGTTTAGGGTTAGGGTGAGTGGGATGTTTAGGGTGAGGGTTAGTTTGAGAGTTAGGGTTAAGATTAGGTTAGGGTTAGGGTGAGAGTTAGGGTTAATGTTAGGCCTAGGGTTAGGGTAAGTGTTAGGGTGAGGGTTAGGGTTAGCGTGAGGGCTAGGGTGAGGGTTAGTGTTAGGGTAAAGGTTAGGGTTAGGGTTAGGGTGAGGGTGAAGTTTAGGGTTAGGGTTAGGGTAAAAGTTAGGGTTAGGTTTAGGGTTAGGGTGAGGTTTAGGTTTAGAGTTAGGTTTAGTGTGAGGGTGAGGGTGAGGGATAGGGTTAGAATTAAGATTATGGTTAGGCTTAATATGAGGGTGAGGTTTAGGGTGAACGTTAGGGTTAGGGTGACAGTGAGGGTCACGGTGAGATTTAATGTTAGGGATGGGATAGGGATAGGGTGAGGATTAGCGTTAAGGTTCGGTTTAGTGTGAGGGTTATTCTGAGGGGTAGGGTTCGGGTTAGGGTGAGGGTTAGGTTTAGTGTGAGGGTGAGGGTTAGGGTTAGTGTTAGGGTGAGGGTTAGGGTTAGGATTAGGCTTAGAGTTGAGGTTATTGTTAGGGTTAGGGTGAGGGTGAGGTTGAGGTTTATGTTAGAGTTAGGTTTAGAGTGAGGGTGGGAGTGAGGGTTAGGTTTCGGATTAGGATTATTGTTAGGGTTAGGCTGAGGGTGAGTGGGAAAGCGAGGGGGAGGGTTAGGATTAGGGGTAGGTTTAGGGTTAGTGTTAAGGTGAGAATTAGGGTTAAAGTGATTATTAGGATTAGGGTGAGGGTGAGTGTGAGGGTATGGGTGAGGGTTCGGGTGAGGGTTAGGTTTAGGGATAGATTTAGGGTGAGGGCTATGGTGAGTGAATATTAGGGTTATGGTTAGGGATAGGGTGAGAATTAGGGTAGGGTTAGTTTTAGGCTGAAAGTTAGGCTCAAGGTTTTGGGATAGGTTTAGGGTGAGGGTTAGGTCTAGTCTAAGAGTTACAGTTAGGATTAGTGTTAAGGTTACGGTTAGGGTGATGGTAGGGGTTAGGGTGAGGGTTAGGGTGAGAGTGATGTTTAGGTTTACATTTACGGTGAAGGTTGGGTGAGGGTTAGGGTGAGGTAGAGAGTTAGGTTTAGGTTTAGGGTGAGGGTTATTGTTAGAGTGAGGGTTAGGGTTAGGGTTATGATGAGGGTGAGGGTGAGGCTGAGGGTTAGGTTGAGGGTGAGTGTGAGGTTGTGTTTGAGGGTTCGGGTTAGGGTGAGGGTGAGGGTGAGGGTGAGGGTTAGAGTAAGGATTTGGGTTAGGATTAGGGTTAGGCTTAGTGTGAGCATGAGGGTGAGGGTAAGGGTTAGTGTGACGGTTAGGGTTAGGGTTAGGGTGAGGGTTAGGTTTAGGTTGAGGTTTAGGGTGAGGGTGAGAATTAGGGTTAGGGTTAGGATTAGGGTGAGGGTTAGGGTTAGGGTTAGGGTTAGGGTGAGGGTTAGGTTTAGGCTGAGGGTTAAAGTTAGAGTTAGGGTTAGGATGAGGCTTACTGTTAGGGTGAGGGTTAGGGTTAGTATTAGGTTTAGGGTGAGGGTGAGTGTTAAGTTTAGTTTTAGTGTTAGGGTTAGGGTTATTCTTAGGGTGAGGGTTAGGGTGAGGGCGATTCTTCAGTATAGCCTGAGAGGTAGGGGGTGGGTGAGGGTTATGGTTAGGGTGAGGGTTAGGGTGACGTTGAGGGTTAAGTGAGGGTGAGGTTTGGTCTTTGTTTTACAGTGAGGTTTAGTTTTTATGTGAGGCTTAGGGTGAGGGTGAGAATAAGGGTTAGGTTGAGGGTTAGGATGAGTGGGAGGTTTAGTTATAGGGTTAGTGTTAGGATCAGGGTTAGGGTGAGGGTTAGGGTTAATATTAGGTTAAGGTTAGGGTGAGGGTTAGGGTTAATGTTAGGGTTAAGTTTAGGGTAAGTGTTAGGGTTAGGGTGAGGGTTAGGTTTAGGGTTTGGTTTAGGGTTAGAATGAGGGTCAGGGTTAGGGTGAGGTTTATGCTAAGGATTATGGTTAGGGTGAGGGCTAGGGTGAGGGTGAGGGTTAGGGTTAGGCTTAGGGTTAGGCTGAGGATTAGGGTTTGGTTTAGGTTTTGGGTTAGTGTGAGTTGTAGTTTTAGGGTTAGGGTGATGGTTAGGTTTAGTGTGAGTGTTAGGGTGACAGGTTTAGGGTGAGGGTAAGTGGTAGGGTGCGGGTGAGATTTAGGGTGAGAGTAAGGGTTATGGTTAGCGTGAGTGTTAGGGTGAGGGTTAAGGTGATGGTTAGTGTTAGGGTTAAGGTTAGGTTTACAGTGAGGGTGAGGGTTAGGTTTAGAGTTAGGGTTAAAGTTAGGTTTAGGGTTAGGGTTAGGTTTAGGGTGAGGTTTAGGGTTAGGGTTTGGTTTAGCATAAGGGTGAGGGTGAGGGATAGGGTTAGAATTAGGATAATGGTTAGGCTTAAGATGAGGGTGAGTTTAAGGGTGAGCGTTAGGGTTAGGGTAACAGTGAGGGTCAGGGTGAGATTTAGGGTTATGGACGGTTAAGAGATAGGGTGAGGATTAGCGTAAGGGTTCGGTTTAGTGTGAGGGTTAGGCTGAGGGGTAGGGTTATGGTTAGGGTAAGGGTTAGGTTTAATGTGAGGGTTAGGGTTAGTGTTAATTTGAGGGTTATGCTTAGGTTATGGTTAGAGTTGGGGTTATTGTTAGGTTTATGGTGAGGGTGAGGGTGAGGCTGAGGGTGAGGGTGAGGTTTACGTTAGGGTTAGGTTTAGAGTCAGTGTGGGAGTGAGGGTTAGGGTTAAGATTAGGATTAGTGTTAGGGTTAGGCTCAGGGTGAGTTGGAAAGGCAGGAGGAGGTTTAGGGGTAGGGGTAGGTTTATGGTTAGCGTTAAGGTAAGAGTTAGGGTTAAAGTGATTGTTAGGATTAGGTTGAGGGTGAGCGTGAGGGTTCGGTTGAGGGATCGGGTGAGGGTTAGGGTTAGTGATAGAGTTATGGTGAGGGCTAGGGTGAGTGTGAGGGTTAGGGTTATGGTTAGGTATAGGATGAGAATTAGGGTTAGGGTTAGGGTTAGTGTGAGAATTAGGCTCAGGGGTAGTTTTAGGGTTATGGTGAGGGTTAGGGTGAGGGTGATGTTTAGTTTTAGGTTTATGGTGAGCGTTGGGTGAGGGTTAGGTTTAGGGTGAGGGAGAGAGTTGAGTTATGATGAGGGTGAGGGGGAGGATGAGGCTTAGGTTGAGGGTAAGGGTGAGGTTGAGCTTGAGGGTTAGGGTTAGGGTGAGGTTGATGGTGAGGGTGAGGGTTAGGGTAAGGATTTGGGTTAGGATTAGGGTTAGGCTGAGGGTGAGCTTGATGGTGAAGGTGAGGTGATGGTTAGGGTTAGGACTAGGGTTAGGATTAGGGTTAGGCTGAGGATGAGCTTGAGGGTGAGGTTGAGGGATAGGGTTAGAGTTAGTGTGAGGGTTAGGATTAGGGTAAGGGTAAGGTTTAGATTGAAGGTTAGAGTGAGGGGGAGGGTTAGGATTAGGGTTAGGGTTAGGGAGAGGTTTAGGATGAGGGTTAAGTTTAAAGTTAGGGTTAGCGTTAATATTAGGGTTAGGCTTAGGGTAAGGGTTAGGGTGAGGGTTATGGTTTGTGTGAGAGTTAGGGTTAAGGTGAGGTTTAGGGTTAGGATTATGTTTAGGGTTAGGGTGATTTTTAGGTTTAGGTTGAGGTTTAGGGTTAGGGTAAGGGATAGGTTTAGGGTTAGGGTGAGGGTTAGATTTAGTGTGAGGGTTAGGGTGAGGGTAAGGGTTAGGGTGAGGTTTAGCTTGAGAATGAGGGTTAGGGATAGAGTAAGTGTTAGGGTGAGGGTTAGGGTGGGTGTTACGGTTAGGGTGAGAGTGAGGGTTAGGTTTAGTGTTAGGGTGAGTTTAAGGGTTAGTGTTTGGTTTAGGGTGAGGGTTAGTGTTAGTGTTAGGGTTAGGGTTATTGTTAGGGTTAGCGTTAGGCTGAGGGTGAGGGTGTAGGTGAGGATGAGGTTGAGGTTTAGGGTTAGGTTTAGGGTTAGAGTGAGGGTGAGAGTGAGGGATAGGGTTAGGATTAGAATTAGGGTTAGGGTTAGGCTGAGGATGAGGGTGAAGGTGAGGGTTAGGATTAAGGTTACTGTTATTGTTAGGGTTAGGGTGAAGTTGAGGTTTAGTGTGAGGGTTAAGGTTAGGGTTAGGGTGAGGTGTAGGGTAAGGGTTAGAATGAGATGTAGGGTTACTGTGAGGGTTAGTTTAGGGTTAGGATGAGGGTAAGGGTTACGGTGCGGGTGAGGGTGAGGGTGAGGGAAAGGGTTAGGGTGAGGTTAAGGGTTAGGGTGAGGGTTAAGGTGTGGGATAGGGTTAGGCTTAGGGTTAGGGAGAGGGCTAGGATGAGGGTGAGAATTAGGGTTATGGTTAGGGTTAGTTTTAGCCTTAGGGTGAGGGTGTGGTTGAGGGTTAGGTTTAGGATTAATGTTAGGTTTAGGGTTAGGCTTAGTGTGAGGGTGAGGGTGAGGGTTAGTGTGAGGGTTAGGGTTAGGTTTAGGGTGAGGGTTAGGTTTAGGTTGAGGTTTAGGCTGCGGGTGAGGTTTAGGGTTAGGGTTAGGATTAGGGTGAGGGTTACGGTTAGGGTTAGGTGAGGGTTAGGTTTAGCGTGAGGGTTAGGGTTAGGCTTAGGGTTAGGATGAGGTTTAAGGTTAGGATGAGGGTTAGGCTTAGTGTTAGTGTTAGGGTGAGGGTGAGAGTGAGGATTAAGTTTAGGATTAGTGTTAGTGTTAGGGTTAGTCTTAGGTTGAGGGTTAGGGTGAGGGCGATTCTTCAGTTTAGGGTGAGATGTAGGGTGTGGGTGAGGGTTAAAGTTAGGTTGAGGGTTAGGGTGTCGTTGAGTGTTAACTGAGGGTGAGGTTTAGTCTTAGTTTTAGGGTGAGGATTAGGGTTAATGTGAGGGTTAGGGTGAGGGTGTGGATAAGAGTTAGGTTGAGGGTTAGGATGAGTGGGAGGTTTATTTATAGGGTTAGTGTTAGGGTCAGGGTTAGGGTGAGGGTTAGGGTTATTATTAGGTTAATGTTAGGGTGAGAGTTAGGGTTAATGTTAGGGTTAGGGTTAGGGTAAGTGTTGGGGTGAGGTTTAGGGTTAGGGTGAGGTTTAGGTTTAGCGTGTGGTTTAGGGTTAGAATGAGGGTCAGGGTTAGGGTGAGGTTTAGGCTTAAGATTATGGTTAGGGTGAGGGCTAGGGTGAGGGTGAGGGTTAGGGTTAGGCTTAGGGTTAGGGTGAGAGTTATGGTTATGGTTATGGTTAGTGTTAGGGTTAGGGTTAGGTTTAGGTTGACGGTGAGGAATTGTGTTAGAATTAGGATTAGGTTTTGGGTTAGGATTAGGGTGAGGTTGAGGGTGAGGGTTAGGGTTAGGGTGACAGTGCGGATAACGGTGAGGGTTAGGGTTAGGGTTATGTATAGGGTGAGGATTAGCTTTAGGGTTCAGTTTAGTGTGAGGGTTAGGCTGAGGGGTAAGGTTACATTTAGGGTGAGGGTAAGGTTTAATGCGAGGATTAGGGTTAGGGTTAATGTTAGGGTGAGGGTTAGGGTTAGGGTTAGGGTTAGAGTTGGGGTAATTGTTAGGTTTAGGGTTAGGGTTAAGGTTAGGCTGAGGGGTTTGCTTAGCTTTAGGTTGAGGGTTAGGTTTGGTGTGAGAGTCAGGGTTAAGTTTAGGGTTAGTGTTAGGGTGAGGGTTAGGGTTAGTGTTAGGTTTATTGTTAGAGTTAGTGTAAGGGTAAGGGTTAGGCTTAGAGTTAAGTTTAGGGTGAGGGCTAGGGTGAGGTTTAGTGTTAGGGTTAGGATTGGGGTTAGGATTAGTGTATGGGTTAGTGTTAGGGTTAGGGTTAGGCTTAGGGTGAGGGTAAGGGTTAAGGTGAGTTTTATGTTTAGGATGATGTTTAGGGTTAACGTTAGTATTATGGTGAGTTTTAGGGTGAGGGTTATGTTTAGGGTTAGGGTTAGGGTGAGGGTGACGTTTAAGGTTAGGGTTTGGGTTAGGGTTAGGGTTAGGGTGAGGGTGAGATTGAGGGTTAGGGTTCGTTGAGTGTTAGAGTGAGGGTGAGGATTAGGGTTGGGCTATTGGTAGAGTTAGGGTGATGTGAGGGTGAGGGTTATGGTTAAGATTAGGGTAGGCTTAGGGTTAGACTTAGGGTGAGGGTGAGGGTGAGCACCAGAGTTTGGGTTGGATTAGTGTTAGGGTTAGGGTGAGGGTGAGGGTAAGGGTTAGAGTTAGGGTTAGGGTGAATGTGAGGGTGAGGGTTAGGTTTGGGTAAGGGTTAGAGTTAGGGTGAGGGTTAGGGTTGGGTAAGGGTTATAGTTATGGTGAGGGTGAGGGTGAACATTAGGGTTATGAATAGGGTTAGGGTTAAAATTAGACTGTGCATGAGGTTGAGGGTGAGGGTGAGGGTTTGGGTTAAGGGTTAGGGCTAGGGTTAGGGTGAGGGTGAAGGTTAGGGTTAGGGTTAGAATAAGGGTGAGGGTGAGAGTGAGGGTTAGGATTAGGATTAGTGTTAGGGTTAGGGTTAGGCTGAGAATGAGGGTGCACGTTTGGGTTAGGGTTAGGGTTCGGTTGAGGGTTCAGGTGAGGGTTAGATTTAGGGTTAGGGTGAGGGTTAGAGTGAGGGTTAAGGTTAGGATTAGGGTTAGGGTGAGAGTTAGGATTAGTGTTAGGGTTAGTGTTAATATGAGGTTTAGGGTTAGGTTTAGGGTTAGGGTTAGGTTTAGGGTTTGGGTTAGGTTGAGCGTTAAGTTGAGGTTTAGGGTTATGGTCAGGGTGAGGGTTAGGGTTAGGGTCAGTGTGAGGTTTAGAGTTACGTCAGGGTTAGGGTTAGGGGAGGGTTAGGTTTATGGTTATGTTTAGGGTGAAGGCTTGGGTGAGATTTTGGTTTAGGGTTAGGGTTACATTTAGGGATAGGGTGAGGATTAGGGTTAGGGTTAGAGTTAGGGTTAGGCTGAGGGGTAGTGTTAGGGTTAGGGTGAGGTTTAGGTTTAGTGTGAGAGTTAGGATTAGTGTTAGGGTTAGTGTTAGGGAGAGGGTTAGGGTTAGGGTTAGGGTTAGGTTTAAGGTTAGGGTGAGGGTGAAGATGAGGGTGAGGTTGAGAGAGAGGGAGAGGGTGAAGTTTATGGTTACGGTTAGGTTTAGGGTGAGGGTGATTGTGAGGGTTAGGGTTAGGATTAGTATTAGGGTTAGGTTTAGGCTGAGGGGGAGGGTTAGGCTTAAGGATAGGGTGAGGGTGAGTGTTAGGTTTAGTGTGAGTGTTAGGTTTAGTGTTAGGGTGAGGGAAAAGTTTAGGGGTAGGGTTAGGTTGAGTGTGAGTGTTAGGCTTACGGTTAGAGTTAGGATTAGTGTGTGGGCGAGGGTGAGCGTTAGATTTCGGGTGAGATTTAGGTTTAGGGTGATGATTAGGGTTAGGGATAGAGTTAGGGAGAGGGTGTGGGTGAGGGTGAGGGTTAGGGTTAGATTTAGAGTTAAAGTGAGTGTGATGGTGTGGGTTATGGTTAGGATTAGGGTTAGGGTTAGGTTAGAGATAGGCTGAGGGTGAGGGTGAGGTTGAGTGTTAGTGTTAGGGTTATGGTTAGTGTTAGGGTTTGGGTGATGGTGAGGATTCGGGTGAGGGTGAGGGTGAGTGTGAGGGTTAGGGAAAGGGTGAGTGTTAGGGTTAGGGTTTCCTTTAGGGTTAAGGTTAGGGTGAAGTTTAGGGTTAGTGTGAGGGTTATTGTTAGGTTTAGGGTGAGGGTAAGGTTTAGGGTGAGGGTTAGGGGGAGGGGGAGGTTTTGGCTTAGGGTTAGGTTTAGGATTAGTGTTTGGGTGAAGGTGAGGCTTGGGGTTAGAGTGAGGTTTAGGGTTAGGCTTAGGCTTGGGTTTAGGGTTACAGTTCGGTAAGGGTGTGGGTTAGGGTGAGGGTTAGGGTTAGGGTGAGCGTGAGAGTGAGGGTTGGGGTTGTGATTAGGGTTTGGTTTATGGTTAGGCTGAAGGTGAGGATAGGGGTTACGGTGAGGTTGAGGGTGAGGGTGAACGTTTCGGTTGGTAAGGGTTAGGGTTAGGGTGAGTGTGAGGATTAGGATGAGGGTGAGGGTTAGGGTGAAGTTTAGGGTTAGGGTGAGGGTTAGGGTTAGATTTAGAATGAAAGTTAGGGTTAGTGTGATGTTTAGGGTGAAGGTGAGTGTTAGGGTGAGGGTGAGGGTTTGTGTGACGTTTAGGGTTAGGGTTAGAGTTAGGGTGAGGGCTAGGGAGATTGTGAGGGTTAGGGTAAGGGTGAGGGATATGGTGAGAATTAGGGTTAGGCTTAGGGTTAGGGTGAGGATAAGGATTAGCGTTAGCATTAGGGTTAGGGTGATGTTTAGGGTGAGGGTTTTTGTTAGAATTAGAGTTAGGGTGCAGGTGAGGGTGAGGGTTAGGGTTTTGATTAGGTTGAGGATTAGATTGAGGGTTTGTGTTAGGGTTAGGGTTAGGGTGAGGGTGAGCTGAGGGTTAGTGTTTTGGTTAGGTTGAGGATTAGGTTTAGGGTGATGGTTAGGGTTAGTGTTGGGGTTAGTGTGAGGGTGAGGGTGAGCCTGAGGTTTAGGGTGTGGGTGAGGGTGAGGGTGATGGTTAGGGTGAGTGTTAGGGTTAGGGATACGTGTAGGGTGAGGGTTAGTGTTAGGGTTATGGTAAGTGTAGGGTGAGGGTTATTGTGTGCTTTAGGGTTAGGGTTAGGTTTAGGCTTAGGGTGAAGGTAAGGGTTAGGGTGAGGGTTAGAGTGAGGGTGGGGGTTAGGGTTAGGGTGAGGGTGAGGGTTAAGGGTAGAGTGAGGCTGAGGCTTAGTGTTAGGGTTAGGGTGAGGGTTCAGGTGAGGATGAGGGTAAGGTTTAGGTTGAGAGTTAGGGTGAGGGGGAGGGTTAGGGTTATGGTTAGTTTTAGGGTGAGGGTTAGGGTTAGGCTGAGGGTGAGCTTGAGGGTGAGGGTAAGTGTTAGTGTTAGGGTTTTGTTGAGGGTTAGGTTTATTGTGAGGGTTAGGGTGAGGATGAGGATAAGGATTAAGTTGAGGGTTAGGGTGAGTGGGAGGGTTAGGTTTAGGGTTAAGTTTAATGTGAGGTTTTGGTTGAGGGTAGGGATTAATGTTAGGGTTAGGTTGAGGGTAAGGGTTAGTGTTAGGGTGAGGGTTAGGGTTAGGTTTAGGGTTAGGGTGATGGTGAGGGTGAGGTTTAGGGTTAGGATGACTGTTTGGGTTAGGCTGAGGTTGAGGTTGAGGCTTAGGGTTAGGATTAGGGTTTGGTTAGGATTACGCTGAGGGTGAGGGTGAGTGTTAGGGTGAGGGTGAGTGTGAGGGTTAGGGTTAGGGTTAGGTTTAGGTTGAGGATAAGGAAGGGGTTAGTATTAGGGTTTGTGTGAGCCTTAGTGTTAGTGTGAGGGTTAAGGTTAGTGTTAGGGTTAGGGTTCAGGATAGGGTTACCATGTGGGTAAGGGTAAGTGTGAGGGTTAGAATGATGGTGAGGTTTAGGGATAGGCTTATGGTGAGGGTCAGTGTTAGGGTGAGGATGATGGCTACAGTTAGGATCAGGGTGAGGGTTAGGTTTAGGGTGAGGGTTAGGGTTAGGTTTAGGGTTAGGGTGAGGGTGAGTGTTAGGGTTAGGTTAAGGTTTAGGGTGAGGGGTAGGGTGAGGTTTAGGGTTAGGGTTTTGGTTAGGGTAGGTTGAGGGTTAGGTTTAGGGTTAGGGTGAGTGTGAGGGTGAGTTTTAGGGATCGGTTTAGGGTTAGGGTGAGTGTGAGTGTTAGGTTTAGGATTAGTGTTAGGCTTAGGGTTAGGATGAGGGTGAGGTTTAGGTGTAGCATTTGGGTTAGGGTGCGGTTAGGGTTAGGGAGATATTAAGTGTGAGAGTGAGGTTCAGAGTTAGGGTGAGGGTGAGGGTGAGGGTTAGGGTGTGGGTGAGGTTAAGGGTTAGGGTGAGTGTTAGAGTGAGGATGAGGGTTAGGGTTAGGGTTATGGTTACGTTTAGGGTGAGGGGTAGGGTGAGGGTAAGGGTTAGGGTTATGGTTAGGGTAGGGTGAGGGTTACGGTTAGGCTTAAGTTTAGTGTTATGGTGAGGGTTAGGGTGAGTATTAGGGTTAGGGTTTGGTTGAGTGTTAGGGTGAGGTTTTGGGTTAACGTTAGGGTTAGGGTGAGTGTGAGGTTTAGGGTGAGGGTTACGGATAGGGTTAGGGATTGGGTTAGGCTGAGGGATAGGGTGAGAGTGGGGTTAGGGTGAGGGTGAGGGTGAGATTTAGGGTATCAGTGAGGGTTAGGGTAGGTTGAGGTTTAGGGTGTGGGTTAGTGTTAGGCTGAGGGTGAGGGTGAGGGTGAGGTTTAAAGTTACGTTTAGGATTATTGTGAGTGTTAGGGTTAGGGTTAGGTTTAGGATGAGGTTTACGTTGAGGGGTAGGGTTAGTGTTAGGTTGAGTTTGAGGGTGAGGGTGAAGTTTAGGGTTAGGTTGAGGGTTAGGGTTAGGGTGAGGGTGAGGGTGAGGGTTAGGGTTGGGTTTAGGATGAGGGTTAGGATGAGGGGTAGGGTTAGGGTTAGTGTGAGGGTTAGGCTTAGTGTGAAGTTTAGGGTTAGGGTTAGGGTTAGGGTGAGTGTTATAGGGTTCGGGTTAGGGTTAGGCTGAGGGCTAGGGTGAGGGTTAGGTTTAGGGTGAGGGTGAGGGTTAGGGTGTCGGTGAGGGTTAGGGTAGTGTGAGGTTTAGGGTAATGGTGAGGTTTAGGGTGAGGGTGAGTGTTAGGTTTATGGTTAGGGTGACGATTAAGTTTAGGGTGAGGGTGAGGGTTAGGGTTAGTGTTAGCGTGAGTGTTTGGGTGAGTGTTATGTTAAGGGTGAGGGTTAGGGTTAGGGTTGGGGTTAGGGAAGGGTGAGGGTAAGGGTTAGGGTGAGGGTTGGTGTTAAGCTGAGGGTGAGGGTGAGGGTGAGATTTAGGGTTAGGTTTAGATTTAGTGTTAGTGTTAAGGTTAGGGTTAGAGTTATGGTAAGTTTTAGGGTGAGGGGTAGGTTTAGCGTTAGATTGAAGGAGAGGGTGAAGGTGAGGTTTAGGGTAAGTGTGACTGTTAGGTTTAGGGTTAGGGTGAGGATGAAGGTTACGGCTAGGTTTTGGATGAGGGTTAGGTTTACAGGTACAGTTAGGGATATTGTGAGGGTTAGGGTTAATGTGAGCATTAGGGCTACGGTGAGAGTTAAGGTGAAGATGAAGTTTAGAGTTAGGGTAAGGCTTAGTGTGAGTTTTACGGTGAGGGTGAAGATGAGGATGAGGGTGAGGGTTAAGGTGAGGGTAAGGGTTTGTGTGAGGGTTAGGTTTAGAATTAGGGTTAGGTTGAGGGTAAGGGTTAGGGTGAGGGTTAGGATGAGGGTGAGGGTTAGGGTGAGTTTTAGGATGAGGGTGAGGGTTAGGGTTAGGGTGAGAGTTAGGGTTAGGGTTTGGGTTAGGCTGAGGTTAAGGGTTAGGGTGAATTTGGGATGGGGTTGAGGGTTAGGGTGAGTTTTAGCATGAGCGTGAGGGTTAGGGTGATTGTTAGGGTTAGGGTGAAGGTTAGGGTTAGGGTTTGGGTTCGGCTGAGGGCTAGCGTGAGGGTGAAGGTGAGGGTGAGGGTGAGGGTTACTGTGTCGGTGAGGGTTAAGGTAGGGTATGGGTTAGGATGACGGTGAGGATTAGGTTTACGGTTAGGGTTAGGGTTAGGGTCAGGGTAAGGATTAGGGTTACGGTTAGGGTTAGGATGAGGGTTAGGATGAGGGGTAGGCTTAGGGTTAGGTTTAGGGTTAGGGTGAGGATAAGGTTAGGGTGAGGGTAAGGGTGCGGGTTAGGATGAGGGTGAGGGTTATGGTTAAGGTGAGGGTTAGAGTCATCTTTAAGGTTAAGGTTAGGTGTTGGGTTATGGTTAGGGTCAGGGTGAGGGTTAGGGTGAGGGTAAGGTTTAGGTTGAGGGTGAGGATTAGGAGGAGGTTTAGAATTAGGGTTAGGGTTAGGTTTAGGGTGAGGACTAGGGTGAGTGTGAGGTTTAGGGTGAGGGTGAGTGTGAGGCTTAGATTTAGTGTATGGGTGAGGTTTAGGTTTAGGGTGAGGATTACCATGAAGGTGAGCATTAGGATGCGGGTGAGGGTTAGGTTTAGTGTTAGGGTTAGGGTGAGGATTAGGCTTAGTGCGAGGGTGAGGTTTAGGGTTAGAGTTAGGGTGAGGGAAAGGGTTAGGGTGAGGGTTAGGATGAGGGTGAGGGTTAGGGTTGGGGTGAGGGTTAGGGTGATGTTTAAGGTTCAGGTTAGGTTTAGGTTGAGGGTGAGGGTGAGGGTGAGGGTTAGGGATAAGTTTAGGGTTAGGGTGAGGGTTAGGTTTAGGGATAGGGTGAGGGTGAGCGTTAGCTTTGGGATTAGTGTTAGGGTTAGTGTTAGGCTTAGGGTGAGAATGAGGGGTAGGGTGAGGGTTAGGGTTATTTTTAGGGAAGGGTCAGGGTAAAGGTTAGGTTGAGGTTTAGTGTTAGGCTGAGGGTGAGTGTGAGGGGTGATGGTTAGGGTTATATTGAGGGTGAGGGTGATGGTTAGGGTTAGGTTTAGGATGAGGGGTAGTGTGAAGGGTAGGGTTAGGTTCACTTTGAAGGTTATGGTTCGTGTGAGTGGTAGGTTTAGGGTTAAGGTGAGGGTGAGGTTTAGTGTTAGGCTTAGGGATAGTCTGAGGGCTAGGGTGAGGGTGAGGTTTAGGGTGCGTGTGAGTATGAGGGTGAGGGTTAGAGTGTCGGTGAGTGATAAGGTAGAGTGAGGGTTATGGGGACAGTGAGGTTTATGGTGAGGGTGAGGGTTACTGTTACGTTTATGGCTAGGGTAAGGCTCAGGTTGAGGATTAGGGTTAGGGTTAGGGTTAAGATGAGGGTTAGGGTCAGGGGTAGCTTTAGGATTAGGGTTAGGGTGAGGGTGAGGGTAAGGGTTAGGGTGAGGGTGAAGGTTATTGTTAGGGTTAGGTTTAGGCTGAGTTTAATCGTTAAGGTGAGGGTTGGGCCTAGGGTGAGGGTTAGAGTTAGGGTGATGTTTAAGGTTAAGTTTAGGTTTAGGGTTAGGCTTAGGGTTAGGGTGTGGGTGAGGGTTAGGGTTAGGGTTAGGGTAAGGGTTAGGATTAGGTTTATGGTGCAGGTTAGGCTTAGGTTGATGTTTAGTGTGAGAGTGAGTGTTTGGGTGAGGTTGAGTGTTCAGGTGAGGGTGAGGGTTAGCGTGTGGATGAGGGTTAGGGTTAGGATGAGTGCTAGGGTGACTGTGAGTTTGAGGGTTATGTTTAGGGTAATGATTAGGGTGATTGTAAGGGTGAGGGTGAGGGTTAGGGTTAGGGTTAGGGTTAGTGTTAGGGTTAGGGTTTGGGTGAGTGTTAGGGTTAGGGTTAGTGTTAGGGTAGGGTGAGGGTAAGGTTGTGGGTTTGGTTTAGGGTTAGGCTGAGGGTGAGGGTGAAGATGAGGGATCGGGTTAGGTTTAGGGTTATGGTGAGGGTTTGGGTGAGTGCTATAGTTAGGGTTAGGGTTTGGTTTAGAATTAGGATGAGTGTGAGGGTGAGGAATAGGATTCGGGTTCGGGTTCGGGTTAGAAGCTGAGTGTCTGGGTGAGTGTTAGGGTAAATTTTACAGTTAGGGTGAATGTTAGGGTTAGGCTTAGGGTTAGTATGAGGGTTAAGTTGAGCAGTAAGATTAGGGTTAGGGTGAGGTTTAGGGTTAGGGTGAGTGTAAGAGTTAGGGTGAGAGTTAGGATGAGGGTTAGGTTTACGATGAGGATTAGGGTTAGGGTGAGGATTAGGGTTAGGGTGAGGATTAGGGTTAGAGGTAGGATTATGGTGAGGGCTAGGGAGAGTTAGATGGTTAGGGTGAGGTTGAGGCTGAGGCTGAGGTTTAAGTTGAGGGTGAGGGTGAGTGTGAGTATGAGGGTTACAGTTAGGATTATGGTTAGGGTTAGGGCTGGGGTGAGGGTGAGGGGTAATATTAGGCTTAGGGCTGGGTTTAGGTTTAGGGTTAGTGTTAGGGTGAGGGTGAGGGTGAGGGTGAGTGTTAGGGTTAGTGTTAGGGTGAGGGTGAGGGTGAGGGTGAGTGTTAGGGTTAGTGTCTGTGTTAGGGTTGGGATGAGGGTTATGGTTAGGGTTATGGTTAGCGTTAGGGTGAGGGTGAGGTTTAGGTTTAGGGTTAGGTTTAGGGATAGGGTGAGGTTTTGGGGGAGGTTGACGGTTGGGTTGTGGGTGAGGGTTAGGGTTAAGGTGATGGTTAGATTGACGGGGAGGGTTAGAGTGAGTGCGAGGTTTAAGGTTAGAGTTGGGGGATGGTTAGGTTTCATATTTGTGTTACGGTGACGGGTAGGGTGAGGGGTATAGTTAGGGGTGGGTTAAGGTTAAGATCAGTGTGAGGGTTAGGGTTAGGGTTAGAGTGTGGGTAATGGTTACGGTGAGGTTTAGGGTGAGGTTTAGGGTTAGTGTTAGAGTTAGGGTTAGGTTTAGGATTAGGGTGAAGTTTAGAGTTAGGTTGACAGTGAGAGTTAGGGTTAGTGTTAGGGTGAGGGTTATGGTTAGGGTGAGAGTTAGAGTTAGGTTTAGGGTGAGGGTGAGGGTTAGTGTGATGGTTAGGGTGAGGATGTGGGTAAGGTTTAGGTTGAGTGTTAGGGGGAGGGGGAGGTTTAGGGTTAAGGTTAGGGTTATGGTGAGCGTAAGGATGAGGGTTAGGGTTAGGCTGAGGGTGAGCGTGAGGGTGAGGGTGAGGGTTAGTGTGAGGATTAGGGTGAGGGTTAGGTTTATTGTAAGTGTTAGGGTGAGAATAAGGATAAGGATTAGGTTGAGGGTTATGGTGAGGGGCAGGGTTAGGGTTAGGGTTAGGGTTAAGGTGAGGGTTAGCATGAGGGTTAGATTTAAGGTGAGGGTTAGTTTAGGGAGAGGGTTAGGTTTAATATTAGGATTATGTTTAGGGTAAGGTTTGGGTTAGGGTGAGGGTAATGGTTAGGTTTAGGATGAGGGTTAGGGTTTGGGTGAGGGTTAGTGTTAGGTTTAGGGTTAGGGTGAGGCTTAGGGAGAGGCTTAGGGTTAGGATTAGGTTTTGGGTTAGGATGAGGTTGAGGGGGAGGCTTAGGGTTGGGATTAGGTTTTGGGTTAGGGTTAGGGTGAGCGTGAGGGTGAGGTTTAGGGTTAGCCTGAGAGTTAAGGTTAGGTTTAGGTTTAGGTTGAGGGTTAAGGTGAGTGCTAGGTTTAGGGTTAGGGTGAGGGTGAGTTTGAGGGTGAGGGTGAGAGTTAGGGTGAGGGTTAGTGTTAGGGTGAGGGTCAGGGTTAGTGTTAGGTTTAGGTTGAGGGTTAGAGTGAGGAGTAGGGTTAGGGTTAGTGTGAGCCTTAGTGTTATTGTGAGGGTTAGGGTTAGGGTTAGGATTAGGCTTACCATGAGGTAAGGGCAAGGGTGAGGGTTAGGATGAGGGTGAGGTTTAGGGATAGGGTTAGGGTGAGGGTGAGTGTTAGGGTGAGGATGAGGGTTAAGGTTAGGCTTAGGGTGAGGGTTAGGGTTAGGTTTAGTGTTAGGGTGAGGGTGAGGGTTAGGGTTAGGTTAAGGGTTAGGGTGTGGGGTAGGGTGATGGTTACGTTTAGGGTTTTGGTTAGGGTAGGGTGAATTTGAGGTTTAGGGATAGGGTTAGGGTGAGTGTGAGGTTGGGGTTTACTGATAGGGTTAGGGTTAGAGTGAGGGTGAGTGTTAGGTTTAGGATTAGGGTTAAGGTTATGGTTAGGCTTATGGTTAGGGTGAGGGTGAGGTTTAGCGATAGCGTGAGGGTTAGGGTTAGGGTTAGTGTGCAGGTTAGGGTTAGCTGATATTTATTGTGAGGGTGAGGTTTACGGTGAGGGTGAGGGTGAGGATGAGGGTGAGGTTTAGGGTTAGGCTGAGGGTGAGGGTTAGGGTGACGGTGAGTTTGAGGGTTAGGTTTAGGGTTAGTGTTATTGTTAGGGTTAAGGTAGGGTGAGGGTAAGGTTTTCGGTTTGGGTTAAGGTTAGGCTAAGGGTGAGGGTTAGGGTGAGTTTGAGGGTGAGGGTGAGGATTATGGTGACCTTTCCGGTTAGGATTAGGCTTAGGGTTAGGGTAAGTGTTAGGGTGAGTGTGAGCGTGAGGGTTAGGGATAGGGTTAGGGACTGGGTTCAGGTTAGGATGAGGGTTAGATTTAGGGTTATGGTGAGGGTGAGGTTCAGGGTGTGGGTTAGGTTTAGGGTTAGGGTTAGGGATAGGGTGAGGGTTTTGGTGAGGGTGAGGGTTGGGTTGTGCGTGAGGGTTAGGGTAAAGATGAGGGTTAGATTGACTGGTAGGCTTAGAGTGAGGGCAAGGGTTGAGGTTAGGGTTAGGGTGATGCTTAGGTTTCGTATTAGTGTTAGGGTGAGGGTTACGTTGAGGGGTATATTTAGCGTTAGGGTGAAGGTTAGGATTGCTGTGAGCATTAGGATTAGAGTGAGGGTAAGGTTTAGGGTGAGGTTTAGGGTTACTGTTAGTGTTAGGGTTAGGTTGAGGGTTAGGGTGAGGTTTAGAGTTACAGTGAGGAAGAGGGTTAGGGTTAGGGTGAGGGTGAGGGTTAGGGTTAGGGTGAGAGTTAGAGTAAGGGTTAGGGTGAGGGTGAGGTTTAGTGTTAGGTTTAGGGTGAGGGTTAGGGTGAGGATGAGGGTAAGGTTTTGGTTGAGGGTTAGGGGTGGTGGGAGGTTTAGGGTTAGGGTTACGGTTTGGGTGAGGTTTAGGGTTATGGTTAGGGTTAGGTTTAGGGTTAGGGTGAGGGTTAATGTTAGGGTTAGGTTTAGGGTAAGGGTTATGTTTAGGGTTAGGGTGAGGGTCACTGTTATGTTTAGGGTGAGGGTTATGGTTAGGGTGAGGTTTCGAGTTAGGTTTAGGATTAGGGTGAGGTTGAGGGTGAGGCTTAGGGTTAGGATTAGTGTTTGGGTTAGGGTTAGGGTGAGGGTGAGGCTTAGGGTTCGATTATAATTTTGCTTAGGGTTAGGCTGAGCATGAGGGTGAGGGTTAAGGTTAGCGAGAGGGTTAGGGTTAGGGGTAGGTTTAGGGTTCCGGTGAGGGTGAGGGTTAGGGTGTGTTTTAGGGTTAGGTTTAGGGTGTTTGTTTGGGTGATGTTGAGTTTGAGGGTTAGGTTGAGGGTTAGTGTTAGAGTTAGGGTTAGAATTAGGATTAGGTTGAGAGCTAGGTTGAGGGTGTGGGTTAGGATGAGGGTGAAGGTGAGGGTGAGGGTAAGGGTGTGGGTTAGGGTTAAGGTTAGGCACAGGGTTACCGTTAGGGTGAGGGTTAGTGTTAGGTTTAGGGTTAGGTTGAGGTTGAGGCTGATGCTGAGATTTAAGATGAGGGTGAGGGTGAGTGTGAAGGTGAGTGTTAGGGTTAGGATTAGGGTTAGGTGAGTGTTAGGGTTAGCATTGGGTTTAGGATGAGGGTTAGGTTGAGGGGTAAGGTTAGGGTTAGTGTGAGCGGTAGGGTTAGTGTGAGGGTTAGAGTTAGGGTTAGGGTTACCGTGAGGGTAAGTGTAACGGTGAGGGTTAGGATAAGGGTGAGGCTTAGGGTTAGGGTTAGGGTTAGGGTGAAGAGTAGGGTTCGGTTTAGGTTTCGGGTTATGGTTAGGGTAGGTTGAGGCTTAGGGTTAGGCTAAAGGTTAGTGTTAGGGTGCGGGTTAGGGGTAGTGTTAGGTTTAGGGTTTGGTTGAGTGTTAGAGTGAGTGTTTTGGTTAGGCTTAAGGTTATAGTGAAGGTGAGGGTTAGGGTGAGGGTTAGTGTCAGGCTGATAGTGAGGGTGAGGGTGATTTCTTGGGTTAGGTTTAGGATTAGTGTGAGTGTTTGGGTTAGGGTTAGGGTTAGGATGAGTTTTAGGGTGAGGGGTAGGGTTAGGGTTAGGTTGAGGGTGAGGGTTAGGGTTAGGTTTAGGATGAGGGTTGGTGTGAGGGGTAGGGTTAGTATTAGTGTGAGTGTTAGCGTTAGTGTGAGGGTTAGGGATAGGGTTAGTGTTAGGGTTAGGGTGAGGGTTAGCGTTAGGGTTAGTGTTAGGCTGAGGGCTGGACTGAGTGTGAGGTTTAGGGTGAGGGTTAGGAAGAAGGTGATGGTGAGGGTGTCGCTGAGGGTTAGGGTAGGGTGAGGGTTAGGGTGACGGTGCGGGCTAGGGTGAGGGTGAGGGTTAGGTTTAGGGTTAGGGTCAGGGTGCGGATTAGGGTTATGGTTAGGGTTAGGATGAGGGTTAGGGTAAGGGGTAGTTTTAGGGTTAGTGTTAGGGTTACTGTGAGGGTAACGGTTAAGATGAGGGTGAGGGTTAGGTTTAGGGTTAGGGTTAGGATGACGGTAATTGTTAGGGTGAGGGTTAGGATGAGGGTGAGGGTTTGGGTTAGGGTAAGGGTTAGGGTGATGTTTAAGGTTAAGGTTTGGGTTAGGGTTAGAGTTAATTTTAGGGTGAGGGTTAGGGTGATGCTAAGGGTTAGGTTGAGGATGCGGATTAGGGTTAGGGTTAGGGTTAGTGTGAGGGGTAGGTTTAGGGGTAGAGTAACGGTTAGGTTTAGTGTGAGGGTTATGGTTACAGATAGGGTTAGGGTGACGGTAAGGGTTAGGATGAGGGTAGAGTGAGATTGAGGTTCAGGGTTAGCATGAGTGTTAATGTGAGGGTTATTGTGAGTGTTAGGGTTAGGGTTAGGTTGAGGGTGAGGGTTAGGGTTAGGCTTAGGATCTGGGTTAGGGTTAGTGTGAGGGTTAGGGTTAGTGTTAGGGTGAGGGTTTGGTTGATGGTGAGGTTTGGGTTGTGGGAGAGGGTTAGGGTAAAGGTGAGGGTTAGTTTGAAGGGAAGGGTTAGAGTGAGGGCGAGGTTAAAGTTGGGTTAGGGTGATGGATAGTATTCGTATTAGTGTTAGGTTGAGGGTTAGGGTGAGGGGTATAGTTTGGGTTAAGTTGAGGGTTAGGATTAGTGTGATGGTTAGGGTTAGGGTTAGGGTTAGAGTGAGCGTACGGGTTAGGTTGAGGTTTAGGGTGAGGTTTAGGGTTAGGGTTTGAGTTACAGTTAGGTTGAGGGTTAGGGTGAGGTTTAGAGTTAGGTTGTGAGTGATGGTTAGGGTTAGGTTTAGGGTGAGTGTTAGGGTTAGGGTGAGAGTTAGAGTTAGGGTTAGGGTGAGGGTGAGGGTGAGAGATAGGATTTGGTTAAGGTTTAGGATGAGGGTTAGGGTAAGGGGTATAGATAGGGTTAGGGTTAGGGTGAGAATTATTGTGAGTGTGAGGGTTCGGATTCGGGTTCGGATTAGGTTTAGGGTTAGAGTTAGGCTGAGGGTCAGGGTGAGTGTTAGGGTTAGGGTTAGGGTTAGGGTGAGTGTTAGGTTTAGGCTTAGGGTTAGGATGAGGGTTAAGGTGAGGGGTAGATTTAGGGTTAGGTTGAGAGTTACTGTTAGGATGAGGATAAGGGTTAGGGTGAGGGTTAGGATGAGGGTGAGGATTAGGGTGAGGTTTAGGGTTAGGGTTAGAGTTAGAATTAGGGTGATGGCTAGGATGAGTGTGAGGGTTAGGGTGAGGGTGAGGGTGAGGTTTAGGGGGTGGGTTAGGATTGGGATTAGGATCAGGGTTATGTTGAGTGTGAGGGTTAGGTTAGGGTTAGGGTTAGCATGAGGTTTAGGCTGAGGATTAGGTTTAAGGTGAGGGTGAGGGTGGGTGTGAGGTTGAGGGTCAGAGTTCGGGTTAGGGTTAGGTTGAGCTTATGGGTGAGGGTTAGTGTTTGGATTAGGGTTAGGTTTAGGGTTAGGCTTAGGGTGAGCGTGAAGGGTTAGTGTTTGGATTAGTGTTAGGGTTAGTGTTAGGCTGAGGGTGAGCGTGAGAATGAGTGTGAATGTTAGTGTTAGGGTTAGGGTGCGGGTTAGGTTTATTGTGAGGGTTAGGGTGAAGATGAGGGTAAAGGTTAGGTTCAGGGTTAGGGTGAGGGGGAGGGTTAGGTTTAAGGTTAGTGTTAGGGTGAGGGTTAGGGTTAGGATTATGGTTAAGTTAAAGTTTAGGTTTACGTGAGAGTTAGGGTTAATGTTAGGGTTATGTTTAGTGTAAGGATTAGGGTTAGTGTGAGGGTTAGGGTTAGGGTGAGGTTTAGGGTTAGGGTGAGGGATAGGGTTAGGATTAGTGTTAGGGTGAGGGCTAGGGTGAAGGTAAGGTTTAGGATTAAGCTTAGGGTTAGGGTTAGGGTTAGGGTGAGTGTGAGTGTGAGGGTTAGGGTTAGGGTTAGGGTCTGGGTTAGGGTTAGGGTAGGGTTAGGTTTAGGGTTAGGGTTACAGTGAGTTTGACGGTGAGTGTTAGGTTTAGGGTTAGAGTTAGGGATAGGGTGAGGGTTGTATTGTGGGTGAGGGTTAGGGTAAAGGTGAGGGTTAGGTTGAAGGGGAGGGTTAGAGTGATGGCGAAGTTTAAGGTTAGGTTTAGGGTGGTGTTTAGTGTTCGTATTAGTGTTAGGCTGAGGGTCAGTTTGGGTGGTAGGGTTATGTTTATTGTTAGGGTGAGTATTAGGTGTAGGCTTACGGTTAGGATGAGGGTTAAGGTGAGGGCTAGGAGTAGGGTTATGGTGAGGGTTAGGGTTAGGTTGAGGTTTAGGGTTAGAGTTAGGATTATGGTAAGGCTAGTCTGAGGGTGTGGGTTAGCATGAAGGTGAGTTTGAGGGTGAGGGTTAGGGTTAGGTTAAGGGTCAGGGTGAGGGCTAGGGTGAGGTTTAGGGTTAGGATTTTGCTTAGGGTTAGGGTGAGGGTGAGGGTTAGGATTAGGGTTAGGGTGAGTCTGAGGTGAGCTTTACTGATAGATTTAGGTTTAGGGTGAGGGTGAGTGTTAGGTTTAGGATTAGTGTTAGACTTAGGGTTTGGCTTAGGGTAAGGGTGAGGGTGAGGATTAAGATTAGGTTGAGGGTTAGGGTTAGGGTTAGGGTTGGGGTTATGGTTAGGGTGATGTTTAGTGTGAGGGTGAGGTTTAGGGTGAGGGTGAGTGTTCGGGTGAGGCTAAGGTTTAGGGTGTGGGTGAGGGTTAGTTTTAGGGTGAGTGTTAGGGTGACCGTGAGTTTGAGTGTTAGGTTTAGGGTTAGGGTTTGCATGAGTGTTAGGATTAGGGTTAGGGTTAGGGTAAGGTAGGGTAAGTTTTAGGGTGAGGGTTAGGGTTTTGTTGAGGGTGACGGTGAGGGTGAGGTTTAGGGTAGGTTTAGGGTTAGGGTGATTGTTAGGGTGAGGGTTATAGTTAGGGTTAGAGTTAGGGTTAGAATTAGGGTGAATGTGAGCCTGAGGAATAGGGTTCAGATCTGGGTTAGGGTTAGGATTAGGCTGAGGGTCAGAGTGTGTGTTAGGTTTAGGGTTAGGGTGAGTGTTAGGGTTAGGCTTAGGGTTATTGTGAGGGTCACAGTTAGGTTTAGGGAGAGGGTAATGTTTAGGGTGAGGGTTAGATTTAGGTTTAGGATTATTGTGAGGCTGAGGGTGAGGCTTAGGGTCAGGATTAGTGTTTGGGTTAGGGTGAGGGTGAGGGTGAGGCTTAGGGTCCGAATAGAGTTTGGCTTAGGCTTAGGCTGAGCATGAGGGTGAGGGTTAATGTTAGCATGAGGTTTAGGTCTAGGGTTAGGTTTAGGACAAGGCTTCGGGTGAGGTGAGGGTTAGGGTGTGTGTGAGGATTAGGGTTAGGGTGAGTGTTAGATTTAGGGTTTGGGTGAGTGTTAGGGTTAGAGTTAGGGTTAGGGTGAGGGCTAGGTAGAGGATAAGGGTTAGTTTGAGGGTGAGGGTGAGGGTGAGAGTAAGGGTGTGGGTTAGGGTTAGGGTTAGGCTCAGGGTTACCGTTAGGGTGAGGGTTACGCTTAGGGTTAGGGTTAGGTTGAGGTTGAGGCTGAGGCGGAGTTTTAACGTGAAGGTGAGGGTGAGGGTGAGGGTGAGAGTTAGGGTTAGGATTAGTGTTAGGGTGAGTGTTAGTGTTAGTGTTAGGTTTAGTATGAGGGTAAGGGTGAGGGGTAGGTTTAGGCTTAGTGTGAGAGGTATGGTTAGTGTGAGGGTTAGAGTTAGGGTTAGGCTTACCATGAGGTTAAGTGCAATGCTGAGGGTTAGGATGAGGGTGAGGGTTAGGGTTAGGCTGAGGCTTAGGGTTAGGGTGAGGTTGAGGGTTAGGGATAGAGTGAGTGTTAAGTTTAGGGTTAGTGTGCGGGTTAGGGTTAGGTGACGTTTAGTGTGAGCGTGAGGTGTAGGGTGAGAGTTCGTGTTCGGGTGAGGGTGAGGGTTAGGTCGTGTGTGAGAATTAGGATTAGTGTGACTGTTAGTGTGATGGTGAGTTTGAGGGTTAGGATTAGGGTTAGTGTTATTGTTAGGGTTTGGGTGAGTGTTAGGGTCAAAGTTAGGATTAGGGTGAAGAGTAGTGTGAGGTTGAGGGTTAGGGTGTGTTTGAGGGTGAGGGTGAGGGTTAGGGTTAGGATTAGGCTTAGGGTTAGGGTAAGTGTTAGGGTGAGGGTGAGGGTTACGGTTAGGGTTAGTGTTAGGGTCTGGGTTAGGTTTAGGATGAGGGTTAGGGTTAGGGTTATTGTGAGGGTGAGGTTGAGGTTGTCGGTTAGGTTTAGGGTTACGGTTAGGGGTAGGTTGAGGTTTTGGGTGAGGGTGAGGGTTGGGTTGTGGGTGAGGATTAGGGTAAGGGTGAGGGTTAGATTGACGTGGAGGGTTAGAATGAGGGCGAGGGTTAAGGTTAGGTTTAGAGTGATGGTTAGGGTTCGTATTAGTGTTAGGGTGAGGGTTAGGGTGAGGGGTATAGTTAGAGTTTGGTTGAGGGTTAGGATTGGTGTGAGGGTTAGGGTTAGGTTTAGGGTTAGAGTGAGGGTAAGGATTAGGGTGAGGTTTAGGGTGAGCTTTAGTGTTTGTGTTAGAGTTAGGATTAGCTTGAAGGTTAGGGTGAGTTTTAGAGTTAAGGTGAGGGTCAGGGTTAGGGTAAGGGTGAGTGTTAGGGTTAGGGTGAGAGTTAGAGTTAGGGTTAGGGTGAGGGTGAGGGTTACGTTTAGGTTGAGGTTTAGAGGGAGGGGGAGGGTTAGGGTTTGGGTGAACTTTAGGGTTAAGTTTAGGTTTAGGTTTAGGGTGCATGTTAGGGTTAATGTTAGGGTTAGGTTTAGAGTAAGGGTTAGGGTTAGGGTTAGGGTGAGTGTCATGGTTAGGTTTAGGGTGAGGTTTATGGTTAGGCTTAGGGTTAGATTTTGGTTTAGGTTTAGGGTGAAACTGAGGGTGAGGCTTAGGGTTAGGATTAGTGTTTGGGTTAGGGTGAGGGTGAGTGTGAGGCTTAGGGGTTGGGTTTGTGTTCGGGCTATGGTTAGGGTAGGGTGAGGGTTAGGGTTAGGCTAAAGGTTAGTGTTAGGGTGAGGGTTAGGGTTAGTGGTAGGGTTAGGGTTTGCTTGAGTGTTAGGGTGAGTGTTTGGGTTAGGTTAGTTTTAGGGGGAGGGTGAGGGTTAGGGGGAGTGTTAGGGTTAGCGTATGGGTTAGGCTGAGGGCTAGGTTTAGGGTGAGGGTTAGGGTGAGGTTGAGGGTGAGGGTGAGGTTTAGGGAGTAGGTGAGATATAGGCTAGGGTGTGGGTTAGGGTGAGGGTTCATGATAGGCTGATAATGAGCATGAGGGTGAGGTTTAGGGTTAGGTTTAGGATTAGTGTCAGTGTTAGGGTTAGGGTTAGGGTTAGGATGAGGTTTAGGGTAAGGGGTGGGGTTAGGGTTAGGTTGAGGGTGAGGGTGAGGATGAGGTTTAGGGTTAGGTTGAGTGTTATGGTTAGGGTTGGGGTGAGGGTGAGGGTTAGGGTTAGGTTTAGGATGAGGGTTTGTGTGAGGGTTAGGGATAGGGTTAGATTTAGGGTTAGGCTGAGGGCTAGGGTGAGGGTGAGCGTGAAGGTGAGGGTGAGGATGTCGCTGAGGTTAAGGGTAGGGTGAGGGTTTTGGTGACGGTGAGGTTTAGGGTCATGTTTATGTTTAGGTTAAGGGTAAGGGTGAGGGTTAGGCTTAGGCTTAGTGTGACCCTTAGTGTAAGTATGAGGGTTAGGATTAGGTTTAGGGTTAGGGTTACCGTGAGGGTAAGTGTAAGCGTGAGTGTTAGGATGCAGGTGAGGGTTAGGGATAGTTTTAGGGTGAGGGTGAGTGTTAGGGTGAGAATGAAGGTTAAGGTTAGGGTTAGGGTGAGGGTTAGGGTTAGGGTGAGGTTGAGGGTTAGTTTTAGGGTTAGGGTGAGGGTTAGGATTAGGGTTAGGTTAAGGGTTAGGGTGAGGGGTAGGGTGAGGTTTAGTGTTAGGGATTTGTTTAGGGTTAGGGTGAAGGTGAGGGTGGGTTAGGGTTAGCGTGAGGTTTAGGTGAGGGTTAGGGTTAGGGTGAGGGTTAGGTTTAGGGTTAGGTTTAGGGTGAGGTTAGGGTGAGGGTGAGGGTGAGGGTTAGGGTTAGGATTATGGTTAGGGTTAGGGTTAGAATGAGGGTGAGGGTGAGGGTGAGGGTGAGGGTTTGTTTAGTTTGAGGTTTAGGGTTAGGGTTAGGTTTAGGATTAGTGTGCCTGTTAGGGTTAGTGTTAGTGTTAGGGTTCGGATGAGGATTAGGGTGAGGTGTAGGGTTAGGTTAGGGTGAGGATGAGGGTGAGGGTAAGGTTTAGGTTTAGGTTTAAGATTAGTGTGCGTGTTAGGGTTAGGGTTAGTGTTAGGATGAGGTTTAGGATGAGGGGTAGGGTTAGGGTTAGGTTGAGGAGGGGGTGATGGTGAGGTTTAGGGTTAGGGTGAGGGTTAGGGTTAGGGTTATGGTGAGCGTGAGGGTTAGGGTCAGGTTTAGGATGAGGGTTAGGTTTAGGGTTAGGCTTAGCGTTAGGGTTAGTGTGAGGGTTAGGGTTAGGGTAATGGTTAGGGTTAGGCTTACGGTTATGCCGAGGGCTAGGGTGAGGGTGAGGGTTAGGGTGAGGGTGAGGGTGAGGGTGAGGGTTAGGGTAGGGTGAGGATTAGGGTGATGTTGAGTGTTAGATTAAGGTTGAGCATATGGGTTAGTGTTAGGGTTAGGTTCAGGGTGAGGATTAGGGTTACTGTTAGGGTTAGGATGAGGGTTAGGGTGAAGGGTAGGTTTAGGGTTGGGGTTAGGTTTACGGTGAGGGTAAGGATTAGTTTGAGGGTGAGGGTTAGGTTTAGGGTTATGGTGAGGGTAATTGTTAGGGTGAGGGTTAGGATGAGGGTTAGCGTTTGGGTAAGGTTTAGGGTGATGTTTAAGTTTAAGGTTAGGGTTTGGTTAGGGTTAGGGTTAGGGTGAGGGTTAGGGTGAGGGTAAGGGTTAACTGGAGCGTGCGGATTAGGTTTAGTGTTAGGGTTAGTGTGAGGGTTAGGTTTAGGGTTAGGGTGAGGGTTACGTTTAGTGTGAGGGTTATGGTTAGGGATAGGGTAAGGGTGAGGATAAGGGTTAGGATCAGGGTAGGGTGAGAGTTAGGTTTAGGTTTAGCATTAATGTTAAGGTGAGGTTTAGGGTGAGGTTTATGGTTAGGGTTAGAGTTAGGGTTAGGTTGAGGGTTAGGGTGAGGTTTAGAGTTAGGGTGAGGGTGAGTGTTAGGTTTAGGGTTAGGGTGAGGGTTAGGGTTAGGGTGAGAGTTAGAGTTAGGTTTAGGGTTAGGTTGAGGGCTAGGGTGAGGATGAGGGTTAGGGTAAGGGTGAGGGTGACGGTGAGTGTTAGGGTGTGGGTTTGGGTTCGAGTTCGGGTCAGGGTTTCGTTTAGGGCAAGGGTTATAGTTTGGGATAGGTTGAGGTTGAGGCTGAGGCTGAGGTCTAAGGTGAGGGTGAGGGTGAGGGTGAGGGTGAGGGTTCGGGATAGGGTTAACTTGAGGGTGAGGTTGAGCGTTAGTGTTTGGATTGGTGTTAGGGTTAGGGTTAGGCTGTGGGTGAGAGTGAGCGTGAGGGTGAGGGTTAGGTTTTTTGTGATGGTTAAGGTGAGGATGAGTGTAAGGGTTAGGTTGAGGGTTAGGGGGAGGGGGAGGGTTGGGAAGGTTAGGTTTAAGTTTAGGGTGAGGGTTAGGGTTAGGTTTAGGGTAAGGGTTAGGGTTAGGGTTATGGTTAGGGTGAGGGTTACAGTTAGGTTTACGGTAAGGGTTAGGGTTAGGGTGAGGGTTAGGGATAGGTTTAGTGTTAGGGTGGGGGTGAGAGTGAGGGTTAGGTTTATGGTTATGGTTAGGGTGAGGGTGAGAGGGAGCGTGAGGCTTAGGGTTAGGAGTAGTGTTGCAGTTAGTTTTAGGCTGAGGGTGAGGGTGAGGGTTAGACAGAGGTTTATGGGTATGTTGAGGGTTAGGCTTAGGGTTAGTTTTAGGTTGAGGGTTATGGTGAGGGGTAGGGTTAGGCTTAATGTGAACCTTAATGTTAGTGGGATGTTAGGATTAGTGTTAGGGTGAGGGTTACCGTGAGGGTAAGGGTAAGGATGAGGGTTAGGATGAGGGTGAGGGTTAGCGATAGGTTTAAGGTGAGGGTGAGTGTTAGGGTGAGGATGAGGGTTAGGATTAGGGTTAGGTTTAGCTTTATAGTTAGGGTTAGGTTTAGACTGAGGGTGAGGGTGAGGGTGAGGGTTTGGGATAGGGGGAGGGTTAGGTTTAGGGTGAGTTAGAGGGTTAGGTTATGGTTAGGGTTATGGTTAGGATGAGGGGTAGGGTGAGAGGTAGGGTTATGGTAAGGGTGAGGGTTAGGGATAGTGTGAGGTTTAGTGTTAGGGTTAAGGTGAGGGTAAGAGTTAGTGTGAGGGTGAGGGTAGGGTTAGGGTTAGGGTGTGGGTGAGGGTTAGGGCTAGGTAGAGAATTAGAGTGACGGTGAGTTTGAGGGTTAGGTTTAGGGTAAGGGTTAGGGTGAGTGTTAGGGTGAGGGTGAAGTTTAGGGTTAGATTTGATGTTAGTGTGAGGTTTAGGGTTTGGGTGAGTGTTAGGGTTAGGGTTACTGTTAGGGTTAGGGTAGGGTGTGGGTAAGGTTTTGGGTGAGGTTTAAGGTTAGGCTGAGGGTGAGGGTGAGGGTGAGGCTTAGGGTTAGGTTTAGAGTGAGGATGAGGGTTTGGGTGAGGGGTATAGTTAGGGTTATGTTTACGGTTAGAATTTGGGTGAGTGTGAGGGTGAAGGATAGGTTTAGGATTAGGGTAATGGGTAGGGTTAGGCTGAGGGTCAGGGTGAGTGTTAGGGTTAGGGTGAGGGTAGTGTTTAGGGTGAGGGTTAGTATGAGCGTGAGGTTTAGGGTGAGGGTTAGGGTTAGGGTGAGGGTTAGGTTTCGATTTAGGATTATGGTAAGGGCTAGGTTGAGGGTGAGGGTTAGGGTGAGAGTGAGAGTGAGGGTGAGGATTACGTTGTGGATTTGGTTTAGGGTTAGGGTCAGGATTACGGTTATGGTTCGGGTTAGGGTTAGGTTGAGGGTGAGGCTGAGGCTGAGCTTTAAACTGAGGGTGAGGGTGAGGTTTAGGGTTCGTGTTAGGGTTAGGTTGAGAGTGAGGGTGAAAGTTCGTGTTTGGATTAGGGTTAGGGTTAGTGTTAGGCTGAGGGTGAGCGTGAGTGTGAGGGTGATGGTTAGTGTTAAGGTTAGGGTGAGGGATAGGTTTATTGTGAGGGTTAGGGTGAGGAGGGTAAGGGTTAGGTTGAGAGTTAGGGTGAGGAATAGTGTTATGGTTTGGGTTAGGGTAAGGGTGAGGGTTAGGGTGAGGTTTAAGGGTAAGTTAAGGGTTAGGTTTAGGGTGAGAGTTAGGGTTAATGTTAGGATTAGGTTTAGGGTAAGGGTTAGGGTGAGGGTGAAGGTTAGGGTTAGGGTGAGTTTTAGCGTTAGGATGAGGGTTCGGGATAGGGTTAGGGTTAGGGTGAGGGCTAGTGTGAGGGTGAAGGTTAGGATTAGGCTTAGGGTTAGGGTGAGGTTTAGGGTTAGGATTGGGTTTAGGGTTAGTGTGAGGGGTAGGGTTGGGGTTAGGGTGAGGGTTAGGTTTAATGTGAGTGTTATGGTTAGGGATAGGTTTAGGGTGAGGGTGAGGGTTAGGGTTAGGTTTAGGGTTAAGGTGAGTGTTAGGGTTAGGATGAGGGTTAAGGAGAGGGTTAGGGTTACTGTTATTGTGAGGGATAGTGTTAGTGTGTGGGTAAGGGTTAGGGTGAGATTCAGAGTTAGGGTGAGGGTTAGGGTGAGGGTGAAGGCCAGGGTGAGGTTGAGGGTTAGGGTTAGAGTTAGGGTTAGGTTGAGGGTTAGTTTCAGGTTTAGAGTTACCATGAGGGTTCACGTTAGGGTTCGAGTTAGGGTGAGTTTGAGGCTGAGGCTGAGGTTTAACGTGAGGGTGAGGGTGAGGTTGAGGGTCAGGGTTAGATTTCAGGTTAGGGTTAGCTTGAGGGTGAGGTTGAGGGTTAGTATTTAGATTAGTGTTAGGGTTAGGGTTAGTCTGAGGGTGAGCGTGAGGGTGAGGGTGAGATTTAGTGTTAGGATTATGTGAGGGTTAGGTTTCTTGTGAGGGTTAGGTTAAAGATGAGGGTAAGGTTTAGGTTGAGGTTTAGGTTGAGGGGGAGGGTTAGGGTTAGGGTGAGGTTTAGGGTGAGAGTGAGGGTTTAGTTTGGTTTAGGTTTATGGTGAGGGTTAGGGTTAATATTCAGGTTAGGTTTAGGGTAAGTGTTAGGGTTAGGGGTAGGGTTAGGTTGAGGGTTAGTGTTAGGGTGAGCGTTAGGTTTAGGTTTAGGGTTAGGATATGGTTGAGGGTGAGGTTTAGGGTTGGGGTTAGGGTTAAGGTGAGGGTGAGGGTGAGGGTGAGGGTGAGGGTTAGAATTAGAGTTTGTGTTAGGTTTAGGCTGAAGGTGAGGGTGAGAGTTAGCGTGAGGGTTAGGGTTAGGATTAGGATTAGGTTGAAGTTAGGGTGAGGGGTAGAATTAGGGTTAATTTGAGCCTTAGTGTAAGTGTGAGGGTTAGGATTAGGTTTAGGGTTTGGGTTACCGTGAGGGTGAGGGTTAGGATGAGGGTGAGGGTTAGGGATAGGTTTAGGGTGAGGGTGAGTGTTGGGGTGAGATTGAGGGTTAGGGTTAGGGTTAAGGTCAGGGTTAGAGTTAGGATGATGGTGAGGTTTAGTTTTTAGGGTTAGGGTGAGGGTTAGGATTAGGGTTAGGTTAAGGGTTAGTGTGAGGGGTAGGGTGAGGTTTAGGCTTAGGGTGAGGGTTAGGTTTAGGGTTAGGTTTAGGGTGAGGTTAGGGTTAGGTTTAGGGTGAGGTTAGGGTGAGGGTGAGGGTGAGGGTTAGGGATAGGATTACGGTTAGGGTTAGGGTTAGACTGAGGGTGAGGGTGAGGGTGAGGGTGAGGGTTTGGTTTTGGTTGAGGGTAAGGGTTAGGGTTAGGTTTAGGGTGAGGGTGACGGTTAGGGCTAGGGTTAGGGTTAGGGTTAGGATGAGGGTTAGTGTGAGGTGTAGGGTTAGGTTAGGGTGAGGATGAGGGTGAGTGTGAGGTTTAGTGTTAGGTTTAGGATTAGTGTGCGTGTTAGGGTTAGGGTTAGTGTTAGGATGAGGTTTAGGTTGAGGGGTAGGTTTAGGTTTAGGTTGAGGGTGAGGGTGATGGTGAGGTTTAGGGTTAGGGTGAGGGTTAGGATTAGGCTTAGGGTGAATGTGAGGGTTAGGGTTAGGTTTAGGATGAGGGTTGGTGTGAGGGTTAGGGTTAGGGTTAGTGTTAATGTTAGGGTTAGTGTGATGGTTAGGGTTAGGGTTAGGTTTAGGGTAATGGTTAGGGTTAGGTTTACGGTTAGGCCGAGGGCTAGGGTGAGGGTGAGTGATAGGGTGAGGGTGAGGGTGAGGGTGCGGTTTAGGGTGTCGGTGAGGTTTAGGGTAGGGTGAGGATTAGGGTGACAGTGAGTGTTAGATTGAGGGTGAGGGTAAGGGTTCGGGTTGGGTTATGGTCAGGGTGAGGATTAGGGTTAGGATGAGGGTTAGGGTGAGGGGTAGTTTTATGGTTGGGGTTAGGGTTACGGTGAGGTTAAGGGTTAGGGTGAGGGTGAGGGTTAGTTTTAGGGTTATGGTGAGGGTAATTGTTAGGGTGAGGGTTAGGATGAGGATGAGGGTTAGGGTTAGGGTAAGGGTTAGTGTGATGTTTAAGGTTAAGGTTAGGGTTTGGATTAGGGTTAGGGTTCGGGTGAGGGTTCGAGTGAGGGTAACGGTTAACTTGAGAGTGCGGATTAGGTTTAGGGTTAGGATTAGTGTGAGGGTTAGGCTTAGGGTTAGGGTGAGGGTTAGGTTTAGTGTGAGGGTTATGGTTAGGGATAGGGTTAGGGTGAGGGTAACAGTTAGGATGAGGGTAAGGTGAGAGTTAGTTTTAGGGTTAGCATGAATGTTAGGGTGAGGTTTAGGTTTATGGTTAGAGTGAGGGTTAGGTTGAGGGTTAGGGTGAGGTTTAGAGTTAGGGTGAGGGTGAGTGTTAGGTTTAGGGTTAGGGTTAGCGTCAGAGTTATAGTTAGGTTTAGGGTTAGGTTGAGGGGTAGGGTGAGGGTGAGACTTAGGGTGAGGTTGAGGGTGAGGGTGAGGGTTAGGGTGTGGGTTTTGGGTTAGATTTAGGATCAGGGTTTCGGTTAGGGTAAGGGTTAGGGTTGGGGTTAGGGTGAGGTTGAGGCTGAGGCTGAGGTTTAAGGTGAGTGTGACGGTGAGTGTGAGGGTGAAGGTTAGGGTTCGGGATAGGATTAACTTGAGGGTGAGGGTGAGGGTTAGTATTTGGATTGGTGTTAGGTTTAGGGTTAGGCTGAGGGTGAGGGTGAGGGTGAGGTCGAGGGTTAGGTTTATTGTGAGGGTTAAGGTGAAGATGAGGGTAAGGGTTAGGTTGAGGGTTAGGGTGAGGGTGAGGGTTAGGATTAGGGTTAGGGTGAGGGATAGTGTTAAGTTTAGGTTTAGGTTTAGGGTGAGGGTTAGTGTTAATGTTATGGTTAGGTTTATGGTAAGGGTTAGGGTTAGGGTTATTTTTAGGGTGAGGGTTACGGTTAGGCTTACAGTGAGGGTTAGGGTTAGGGTGAGATTTAGGGTTAGGTTTAGGGTTAGGGTGGGGGTGAGAGTGAGGGTTAGGTTTGGGATTAGGGTTAGGGTGAGGGTGAGGGTGAGGATGAGGCTTAGGGTTAGGATTAGTTTCGGTTAGGTTTAGGCTGCGGGTGAGGTTGAGCGTTAGCGTGAGTGTTAGGGTTAGGGTTAAGTTTAGGTTAAGGGGTAAGGTGAGGGTTAGGTTTAGGTTTAGGGTGAGGGTGAGTCTGAGGGTTGGGCTGAGGTTTAGGGTTAGGTTGAGGTTTAGGGTTAGGGTTAGTTTTAGGTTGAGGGTTATAGTGAGAGGTAGGGTTAGGCCTAGTGTGAACCTTAGTGTTATTTTGAGGTTAGGATTAGTGTTAGGGTTAGGGTTACCGTGAGGGAAAGGGTAAGGATGAGCATTAGGATGAGGGTGAGAGTTAGGGATAAGTTTAGGGTGAGGGTGAGGGTTAGGGTGAGGATGAGGTTTAGGATTAGGTTTAGGGGTAGGTTTAGGGTTAGGGTTAGGGTTAGATTGAGGGTGAGGGTGAGGGTGAGGTTGAGGGTGAGGGTTTGGGATAGGGGGAGGTTTAGGTTTAGGGTGAGGTTGAGGGTGAGGTTGAGGGTGAGGGTTATGGTTAGGGTTATGGGTAGGATAAGGGGTAGGGTGAAGTGTAGGGTTATGGTTAGTGTGAGGGTTAGGGTTAGTGTGAGGTTTAGTGTTAGGGTAAAGGTGAGGCTAAAGGTTACTGTGAGGGTTAGGGTGAGGGTGAGTGTAGGGTTAAGGTTAGGGTGTGAGTGAGGGTTAGGGTTAGGGTGAGTGTTAGTGTGACGGTGAGTTTGAGGGTTAGGTTTAGGGTAAGGGTATTGTGAGTGTTAGGGTGAGGGTGAGGTTTAGGGTTAGATTTAAGGTTAATGTGAGGTTTAGGTTTTGGGTGAAATTTAGGGTTAGGTTTAGGGTTAGGGTTAGGGTAGGGTGCGGTTAAGGTTTAGGGTGAGGGTTAGGGTTAGGCTGAGGGTGAGGGTGAGGCTTAGGGTTAGGTTTAGTGTTAGGCTGAGGTTTCAGGTGAGGGGTATAATTAGGGTTAGGGTTAGGGTTACAATTAGGGTGAGTGTGAGGGTGAGGTTTAGTTTTAGGATTAGGGGAAGGGTTAGGGTTAGGGTTAGGCTGAGGGTCAGGGTGAGTGTTAGGGTTAGGGTGAATGTTAGGGTTAGGCTTAGGGTTAGGATGAGGGTTAAGGTGAGGGGGAGGGTTAGGGTTAGGTTGAGGGTTAGGGTTAGTTTGAGTGTTAGGGTTAGGGTGAGGGTAGTGTTTAGGCTGAGGGCTAGTATGAGCGTGAGGGTTAGTGTTAGGTTGGGGGTTAGTTCTCCAGTTAGGATTACGGTGAGGGCTAGGGTGAGGGTGAGATTTAGGGTGAGGGTGAGAGTGAGGGTGAGGATTACGTTGTGGGTTAGGTTTATGGTTAGGGTCTGGGTTACATTTAGGTTTCGGGTTCGGGTTAGGTTGAGGGTGAGGCTGACGCTGAGGTTTAAGTTGAGGGTGAGGGTGAGTGTGAGGGTGAGGTTTAGGGTCGTGTTAGGGTTAGGTTGAGGGTGAGGTTGATGGTTCGTGTTTGGATTAGGTTTAGAGTTAGTGTTAGGCTGAGCGTGAGCGTGAGTGTGAGGGTGATGGTTAGTGTTAGGTTTAGGGTGAGGGATAGGTTTACTGTGAGGGTTAGGGTGAGGATGATGGTGTGGGTTAGGTTTAGTGTCAGGGTGAGGGATAGGGTTAGGGTTAGGGTTAGGGTGAGGGTTAGGGTTAAGTTAAGGGTTAGGTTTAGGGTGAGAGTTAGGGTTAATGTTAGGGTTAGGTTTAGGGTAAGGGTTAGGGTGAGGGTGAGGGTTAGGGTTAGGGTGAGGTTTAGTGTTAGGGTGAGGATTCGGGTTAGGATTAGGGTTGTGTTTAGGGCTAGGGTGAGGGTGAAGGTTAGGATTAGGCATAGGGTTAGGTTGAGGTTTAAGGTTAGGATTAGGTTTAGGGTTAGTGTGAGGGGTAGGGTTAGGGTTAGGGTGAGGGTTAGGTTTAGTGTGAGTATTATGTTTAGGGATAGGGTTAGGGTTAGGGTGAGGGTGAGGGTTAGGGTTAGGGTTAGGGTTAGGGTGAGTGTTAGGTTTAGCCTTAGGGTTAGGATGAGTGTTAAGGAGAGGGGTAGGGTTACAGTTAGGGTGAGGGCTAGGGTTAGTGTAAGAGTAAGGGTTAGGGTGAGGGTTAGGATGCGGGTGAGGGTTAGGGTGAGCATTAGAGTTAGGGTGAGGGTTAGGGTTAGGTTAAGGACCAAGGTCAGGGTGAGGGTTAGGGTTAGAGTTAGGGTTAGGTTGAGGGTTAGGTTGAGGTTTAGAGTTAGCGTGAGGTTTCAGGTTAGGTTGAGGTTTAGAGTTAGCGTGAGGTTTCGGGTTAGGTTTCAGGATAGGTTGAGGCTGAGGCTGAGGTTTAACGTGAGGGTGAGGGTGAGGTTGAGGGTCAGGGTTAGATTTCAGGTTGGGTTAGCTTGATGGTGATGTTGAGCTTTAGGGTTTGGATTACTGTTAGGGTTAGGGTTAGGCTGAAGGTGAGCGTGAGGGTGAGGGTGAGGTTTAGTGTTAGGATTAGTGTGAGGGTTAGGTTTCTTGTGAGGGTTAGGTTAAGGATGAGGGTAAGGGTTAGGTTGAGGTTTAGGGTGAGGGGGAGAGTTAGGGTTAGGGTTAGGGTTAGGGTGAGGTTTAGGGTGAGAGATAGGGTTAAGTTTAGGTTTAGGTTTAGGGTGAGGGTTAGGGTTAATGTTCAGGTTAGGTTTAGGGTAAGGTTTGGGTTAGGGTTAGGGTGAGGGTGAGGGTTAATGTTAGGTTTAGGGTTACGGTGAGGGTTTGGTTGAGGGTTAGGGTTAGGTTTAAGGTTAGGGTGAGAGTTAGCATGAGGGTTAGGGTTACAGTTAAGTTTAGGGTTAGGGTTAGGGTGAGGGTGAAGGTTAGGATTAGGCTTAGGGTTAGGGTGAGGTTTAGGGCTAGGGTCTAGGTTTAGGGTCAGAGTGAGGGGTAGGGTTAGGTTTAGGGTGAGGGTTAGGTTTACTGTGAGTGTTATTTTTAGGGATAGGTTGAGGCTGAGGGTAAGGGTTAGGATGAGGGTAGGGTGAGAGTGAGGTTTAGGGTTAGCTTGAGTGTTAAGGTGAGGGTTACTGTGAGGGTTAGGTTCAGGGTTAGGTTGAGGGTGAGATTGAGGGTGAGGGTTAGGGTTATGGTTAGGGTTAGGGATAGGGTGAGGGTTTGGGTGAGGGTGAAGTTTGGGTTTGGTTGACGGTTAAGGTAAAGGTGAAGGTTAGGTTGGCAGGGAGGGTTAGAGTGAGGGCGAGTGTTAAGGTTAGGGTTAGGGTGAATCTTAGGGTTCGTATTAATATTAGGATGTGGGTTAGTGTGAAGGGTATAGTTAGGGTTGAGGTGAGGGTTAGGATTAGTGTGAGGGTGATGGTTAGGGTTAGTGTTAGAGTGAGGGTAAGGGTTAGGGTGAGGTTTAGTGTGAGATTTACGGTTAGGCGTAAAGTTAGTTTTAGGTTGATGGTTAGGGTGAGGTTTAGATTTAGGGTGAGGGTGACGGTTAGGGTTAGGGTTAGGGTGAGGGTTAGGGTTAGGGTGAGAGTTAGAGTTAGGGTTAGGGTGAGTGTTAGAGTGACGGTGAGTTTGAGTGTTAGGTTTAGGGTAAGTGTTAGGGTCAGTGTTAGGTTGAGGGTGATGTTTAGGCTTAGGTTTAGTGTTAGTATTACGATTAGGGTTTGGGTGAGTGTTAGGGTTAGGGTTAGGGTTAGTCTAGGGTGAAGGTAAGATTTAGGGTGAGGGTTAGGCTTAGGCTGAGTGTGAGGGTGAGGGATAGGTTTAGGGTTAGGGTAGGGGTTAGGGTGAGGTGTATAGCTTGGGTTATGTTTAGGGTTAGAATTAGGGTGAGTGTGAGGGTGAGGAATAGGGTTAGGATTAGGGTGAAGGTTAGGTTTAGGCTGAGGGTCAAAATGAGTGTAAGTGTTATGGTTAGGATTAGGGTGTGTGTTAGGGTTAGGCTTAGGGTTAGGATGAGGGTTAAGTTGAGGGGTAGGTTTAGGGTTAGGGTGAGGGTTAGGGTTAGTGTGAAGTTTAGGGTTAGGGTGAGGGTAAGGTTTAGGGTGAGGGTTAGGATGAGGGTGAGGGATAGGGTGAAGATTAGGGTTAGGGTGAGGGTTAGGGTTAGAGTTAGCATTAGGGTGAGAGCTAGAGTGAGGTTGAGGGTTAGTGTGAGGTTGAGGGTGAGGGTGAGGGTTAGGGTGTAGTTTAGGGTTAGGGTCAGGGTTACGGTTAGTGTGCGTGTTAGGGTTAAGTTTAGGGTTAAGTTAAGGGTGAGGCTAAGGCTGAGGTTTAAGGTGAGGTTGAGGGTGAGTGTGAGGGGAGGTTTAGGTTTTGGTTTAGGGTTAGGTTGAGGATGTGTGTGAGGGTTAGTGTTTGGATTAGGGTTAGGGTTGGGTTAGGCTGAGGGTGATGGTGAATGTGAGGGTGATGGTTAGTGTTAGGGTTAGGGTGAGGGAGAGGTTTATGGTGAGGTTTAGGGTGAGGATGAGTGTAAGGGTTAGGTTTAGGGTTAGGGTGAGGGGCAGGGTTAGGTTTAGGGTTAGGGTTAGGGTCAGGGTTAGGGTGAGGGTTAGGGTTAAGTTAAGGGTTAGGTTTAGGGTGAGAGTTAGGGTTAATATTAGGGTTAGGTTTAGGGTAAGGGTTAGGGTGAGGGTGAGGGTTAGGATTAGGGTCAGGTTTAGGGTTAGGGTGAGGGTTAGGGTTACGATTAGGGTTAGAGTGAGGGGTAGGGTCAGCGTTAGGTTTAGTGTGATTGTTATGGTTAGGGATAGGGTTAGGGTGAGGGTAAGGGATAGGATGAGGGTAGGATGAGAGTGAGGTTTAGGGTTAGCATGAGTGTTAGGGTGAGGGTTATTTTGACGTTTAGGGTTAGGGTTAGGTTGAGGGTGAGGTTGAGGGTGAGGGTTAGGGTTAGGCTTAGGGTTAGGTATAGGGTGAGGGTTTGGGTGACGCGGAGGGTTGGATTGTGCGTGAGGGTTAGGGTAAATGTGAGGGTTAGGTTGACAGAGAGGGTTAGAGTGAGAGCGAGGTTTAAGGTTAGGGTTAGTGTGAAGGCTAGGGTTCGAATAAATGTTAGGGCAAGTGTTAGGGTGAGGGTTAGGGTGAGGATTATAGTTAGGGTTGAAATGAGGGTTAGGATTAGTGTGAGGGTTAGGATTAGTGTGAGGGTTAGGGTTGGGTTAGGGTTAGAGTGAGGGTAAGGGTTAGGGTGAGGTTTAGAATTAGGGTTAGAGTTAGGGTTAGGTTGAGGGTTAGGGTGAGGTTTAGATTTAGGGTGAGGGTGACGGTTAAGGTTAGGGTTAGTGTGAGGATTAGGGTTAGGGTGAGAGTTAGAGTTAGGGTCAGATTGAGGGTGAGGTTTAGGGTTAGCTTTAGGGTTAGAATTAGGGTGAGGGTGAGGGTCAGGTATAGGTTTATTATTAGAGTTAAGGTTAGGGTTAGGCTGAGGTTGAGGGAGAGTGTTAGGGTTAGGTTAGGGTTAGGGTGAGTGTTAGGGTTAGGCTTAGGTTTAGGATAAGGGTTAAGGGGAGGGCTAGGTTTAGGATTTGGGTGAGGGTTCGGGTGTGGGTTATGGTTAGTGTTAGGGTCAGGGTTACGGATAGGGTGAGGATTAGGGTTAGGTTTAGAGTTAGGGTGAGGATGAGGTTTAGGCTTAGGTTAAGTGTTAGGGTGAGGGGAAGGGTTATGGTTAATTTTAGGCTGAAGCTGAGCTTTAATTTGAGGGTGAGGGTGAGTGTGAGGGTCAGGATTAGGGTTTGTTTTAGGGTTAGCTTGAGGGTGAGGGTGAGGGTTAGTGTTAGGATTAGTGATAGGTTTAGGGTTAGGCTGAGGGTGAGCATCAGGGTGAGGGTGAGGTTTAGTGTGAGGGTTAGGGTGAGGGTTAGGTTTCTTGTGAGGGTTAGGTTAAGGATGAGGGTAAGGGTTAGGGTGAGGTTTAGGGTGAGAGTTAGGGTTAAGTTTAGGTTTAGGTTTAGGGTGAGGGTTAGGGTTAATGTTAGGGTTAGGTTTAGGGTAAGGGTTAGGGTTAGGGTTAGGGTGAGAGTTACGGTTAGGTTTAGGGTGAGGGTTAGGGTTAGGGTGAAGTTTAGGGCTAGGTTTAGGGTTAGGGTGAGGGTGAGGGTGAGGTTTAGGTTTGGGGTTAAGGTTAGGGTGAGGGTGAGGTTGAGGGTGAGGCTGAGGGTTAGGATTAGGGTTTGGGTTAGGTTTAGGCTGAGGGTGAGGATGAGGGTAGCGTGAGGGTTAGGTTTAGGGTTAGGTTTAGGTTGAGGGTTAGGGTGAGGGGTAGGTTTAGGGTTAGTGTGAGCCTTAGTGTTAGTGTGAGGGTTAGGATTGGGGTTAGGTTTAGGGTTACCATGAGGGAATGGGTAAGGTTTAGGCTTAGGATGAGGGTGAGGGTTAGGGATAGGTTTACGGTGAGGGTGTGTGTTAGGGTGAGGATTAGGGTTAGGGTTAGGGTTAGGGTGAGGGTTAGGGTTACGGTGAGGGTGAGGTTTAGTTTTAGGGTTAGGGTGAGGTTGAGGATTAGGGGTAGGTTAAGGGTTAGGTTGAGGAGTAGGGTGAGATTTAGGGTTAGGTTTTTGTTTAGGGTTAGTGTGAAGGTGAGGGTTAGGTTTAGGGTTAGTGGTAAGGGTTAGTGTGAGGGTTAGGGTTAGGTTTAGTGTTTGGATTAGGTTGAGGATTAGGGTGACTGTGAGGGTGAGGGTTAGGGTTAGGATTACAGTTAGGGTTAGGGTTAGACTGAGGGTGAGGGAGAGGGTGAGGGTGAGGGTTTGGGGTAGGTTGAGGGTTAGGGTTAGGTTTAGGGTTAGGGTGACGGTTAGGGTTAGGGTTAGGGTTAGGTTTAAGTTGAGGGTTAGGGTGACGGTGAGGGTGAGGGTTAGGGTTAGAATTACGGTTAGGGTTAGGGTTAGACTGAGGGTGAGGGTGAGGGTTTGGTTTAGGTTCAGGGTTAGGGTTAGGTTTAGGGTGAGGGTGATGGTTAGGGTTAGGGTTAGGATGAGGGTTAGAGTGAGGGGTAGGTTTAGGTTAGGGTGAGGGTTAGGGTTAATAAGAAGCTTAATGTTAGGGTTAGGGTTAGGATGAGGGTTAGGGTGAGGGGTAGGGTTAGGTTAGGGTGAGGGTTAAGGTTAATGTGAAGGTTAATGTTAGGGTTAGGGTGAAGGTAAGTGTTAGTGTGAGTGTTAGGATGAGGGTGAGGGTTAGGGTTAGGGTTAGGGTTAGGTTTAGGGTTTGGTTTAGGGTTAGGATGGGGCTTAGAGTGAGGGTTAGGTTTAGGATTAGGTTTAGGGTGAGGGTGAAGGTGAAGGTAAGGCTAAGGATGAGGGTTAGAGTGAGGGTAAGTGTTAGGTTTAGGGTAAGGTTTAGGGTGAGGGTTAGGTTTAGGGTGAGTTTGAGGTTTAGGGTTAGGGTGCAGGTTAGGGTTAGGGTGATGTTTAGTGTGAGAGTGAGGGTTAGTTTTAGGGTTCGGGTTTGGGTTCAGGTTACGGTTAGGGTGAGTGTTAGAGTGACGGTGAGTTTGAGTGTTACGTTTAGGGTCAGGATTAGGGTTAATGTTAGGGTGAGTGTGAGGGTTAGGGTTAGGTTTAGGGTTAGTGTTAGGATTAGTGTTTGGGTGAGTGTTAGTGTTAGGGTTAGGTTTAGGGTTAGGGTAGGGTGAGGGTAAGCTTTAGAGTGAGGGTGAGGGTTAGGGTTAGGGTTAGGGTGCGGGTTAGGGTTAGGTTGATGTTTAGTGTGAGGGTGAGGATTCGATTGAGCGTTCGGGTTCGGGTTCGGCTGAGGGTTAGGGTTAGGGTGAGTGTCAGAGGGACGGTGAGTGTTACGTAGAGGGTAAGGGTTAGTGTGAGTGTAAGTGTTAGGGTGAGGGTTAGGATGAGGGTGAGTTTTAGGGTTAGGGTGCGGGTGAGGGTTAGGTTGATGTTTAGGTTAGGGTTAGGGTTAGGGTTACTGTGAAGGTTTGGGTTAGGGTTAGAGTTAGGGTTAGTGTGAGGGTTAGGGTGAGGGTAAAGGTTAGGGTGAAGGTTAGGTTGAGGGTGAGGTTTAGGGTTTGGATTAGGGTTAGGGTGAGGTTTAGACTTAGGGTGAGGGTTTGGGATAGGGTCAGGTTTAGGGTGAGCGTTAGGGTTAGGGTGAGAGTTAGAGGTAGGGTTAGGTTGATGGTGAGGGATAGGTTTAGGCTTAGAGTTAGGTAGAGGGTAAGGCTTAGGTTGAGGGTTAGGATGCGGTGAGTGTTAGGGTTAGGGTGATGTTTAAGGTTGGATTAAGGTTAGGGTGAGGGTTATGGTGAGGGTTAGTGTTAGTGTTAGGGATAGGTTTAGGATGAGGGTTAGGGTGAAGGTTAGGGTGAGGGTGATGGTTAGAGTTAGGGTTAGGGTAAGGTGTAGGGTGAGGGTTAGGTTTACATTTAGGGTTCGGGTAAGCTTTAGGGTGAGGTTTAGGGTTAGGGTGAGGATTAGGGTTAGGGTTAGGGTTAGGGTGAGGATGAGGGTTAGGGTTAGGGTGAGGGTTAGGGTTAGGGTGAGGTTCAGGGTCAGGGTAAAGTTTAGGGTTAGGATTAGTTTTAGGGTTAGGAATTGTTTCAGGGTGAGGGTGAGTGTGAGGGTGAGGGTTAGGGTTAGGGTTAGGGTTAGGCTGAGGGCTACAGTGAGGGTGAGGTTTAGGGTGAGAGTGAGTGTGAGGGTGAGAGTTTGGGTTAGTTAAGTGTTAGGGTTATGTTTAGGTTGAGGATTAGGGTGAGTTTGTGGGTTAGAGGGTGGGTTATCCTTAGGGATAGGGTTAGGGTTAGGCTTAGGGTGAGGGATAGGTTTAGGGTGATGTTTTGGTTGAGGGTGAGGTTTACCGTGAGGTGAGGGTTCGAGTGTGTGTGAGGGTTAGGGTGAGGTTTAGGGTAAGGGTTATGGTGAGGGTTAGGGTTAGGGTGATATTTTGGCTGAGGGTGAGTGTTACCCTGAGTTGCGGGTTCAGGTGAGGCTGAAGGTTAGGCTTTTAAGGCTTAGGGTGAGGGTGAGGGCTAGGTTTAAGGTGAGGGTGACCGTGAGGGTGTGGATGAGGGTGAGGGTTAGGGTTAGCGTGAGGGTTAGGGTTAGGGTATGGGTTAGGGTTAGGGTTCGAGTGAGGGTTAGGGTGAGGGTGAGGGTGAGGGTGAGGGTTTCGGTTAGGTAAGGTTTAGGGTTAGGGTTATGGTGAGGGCTAGGTTAAGGGTGAGGTTTTGGGTGAGAGTGAGGGTGAGGTTGAGGGTTAGGGTGTGGGTGAGGATTAGGGTTGGGGTGAGGGTTGGAGTGACGCTGAGGGTTATGGTGAGGCTGAGGGTTAGGTTTAGGGTGAGTATTAGGGTCAGGAGGAGGGTTAGGGTGAGGGTTAGGGTTAGGGTTAGGGTTAGGCTGAGGGTAATGTTTAGGGTGAAGTTTAGGATGAGGGTGAGTGTTAGGGTTAGGGTTAGGATGAGGGTTAGGGTGAGTGGTAGGGTTAGGGTTAGTTGGAGGGTTAGGGTTAGGGTTAGCGTTAGGATGAGGATGAGGGTGAGGGTTAGGGTAATGGTTAGGGTAAGGTTTAGGGTCAGGGTGAGAGTTAGGGTTAGGATTAGGGTTAGGGTTTTTGTTAAGCTGAGGGTGAGGGTGAGGGTGAGGATTAGGGATAGGGTAAGATTTAGGGTTAGGGTTAGTGTGAGGATTAGAGTGTGGGTGAAATTTAGGGTGAGGGTTAGCATTAGGGTGAGGGTTAGGTTTAGGATTAGGGTGAGGGTTAGAATTAGGGTTATGTTTAGGGTGAGGCTGAGTGTAAGGGTAAGGGTGAGGGTTAGGTTAATGGTTAGGGTTAGGGTTAGGCTAGGGTGAGGGTATGGTTTAGGGTGAGGTTCCGGATCAGGGTGAGTGCTAGGGTTTGGGTGAGTGTTAGAGTTAGGTTGAGGGTTAGGTTTAGGATTAAGGTTAGGGTGAGAGCTAGGGTGAATGTGAGGGTTAGTGTGAGGGTTAGGAATAGGTTGAGGATTAGTGTGAGTGTTAGGGTTAGGGTGAGGTTTAGGCTGAGGTGTAGGGTTAGGGTTAGTTTTAGGGTGAGGTTGAGAATGAGGATTAGGTTTAGGATAAGTATTATGTTTAGGATTAGGCTGAGGGGGAGAGGAAGGGGGAGGGTTAGGGTTAGGGTTAGGTTTAGGGTTAGGGTTATTGTTAGGGTTAGGTTGAGGGTGAGGGTGAGGGGGATGTTTAAGGTTAGAGTTAGGTTTATGGTGAGGATGAGAGTGAGGGTTAGTGTTAGGATTAGTATTAGGGTTAGTGTTAGGCTTAGGGTGAGGGGAAGGGTGAGGGTTAGGGTTAGAGTTAGGGTTAGGGTGAATGTGAGGGAGAGGGTTAGGTTTGGGTGAGGGTTAGATTTAGGGTGAGAGTTAGGGTTTGGTATGGGTTAGGGTTACACTGAGGGTGAGGTTGAGGGTTAGGGTTACGGTTAGGGTTAGACTGAGGGTGAGGTTGAGGGTTAGGGTGAGGGTTGGGGTTAGGGTTAGTGTGAGGGTGAGGGTGAGGGTTAGGTTTAGGGTTAGAATTAGGGTGAGGATGAGAGTGAGGGTTAGGGTTAGGATTAGGGTTATGGTTAGGTTTAGGCTGAGGGTGAGGGTGAGGGTTAGGGTTAGTGTTCCGGTTAGTTTTCCTGTGAGGATTAGATTTAGGGTTAGGTTGAGGGTTATGGTGAGGGTTATGTTTAGGAATAGGGTTAGGGTGAGGGTAAGGGTGAGAGTTAGTGTTAACGTGAGGTTTAGGTTGAGTGTGAGGGTTATGGTTATGTTTAGCGTGATGTGTAGTATGAGGGTTAGGGTGAGGGTGAGGGTGAGCATTAAGTTGAGGGTTAGGGTTAGGGTTAGGGTGATGGTTAGGTTCAGGGTGAGCGTTAGGGTTAGGGTGAGGGTTAGGGGAGGGTTAGGTTTAGGGTTACGTTTAGGGTGAGGGCTAGGGTGAGAGTGAGGTTTATGGTTAGGGTTACTATTAGGGATATGGTGAGGATTATGTTTATGGTTATGGTTAGGATGAGAGTTAGGCTGAGAGGTAGGGTTAGGGTTAGGGTGAGGGTTAGGTTTAGTGTGAGAGTTAGGGTTAAGGTTAGGGTTAGTGTTAGGGTGAGGGGTAGGGGTAGGGTGAGGGGTAGGGTTAGGGTTAGGGTGAATGTGAGTGAGAGGGTGAGAGTGAGGGTGAGGGTGAGATTTAGGGTTAGGTTTTGGTTTAATGTGAGGGTGAGACTGAGGGTTAGGGTTAGGATTAGTATTACATTGAGGGTTAGGCTGAGGATGAGAGTGAGGTTCAGCGGGAGTGTTAGGTTTAATGTGAGGGTTAGGTTTAGGGTTATTTTTAGTGTTAGGGTGAGGGGGATGGGGAGGCGTAGGGGGAGAGGGAGGTGGAGGTTTAGGTTTAGGGCTAAGTTTAGGGTGAGAGTGAAAGTGAGGGTTAGGTTTAGGATTAGGATTAGGGTTAGGGTTAGGCTGAGGGGGAGGGGGGTTAGGGTTAGGTTTAGTGTTCGGGTGAGGTTGATGGTTAGTGTTAGTGTTAGGTTTAGGGTTCGGCTTAGGTTTAGGGTGAGGGAAAAGTTTAGGGGGAGGTTTAGGGTGAGTGTGAATGTTAGTCTTAGGGTTAGGATTAGGATTATTGTGTGGGTGAGTGTGAGGTTTATATTTAGGGTGAGATTTATATTTAGGATTAATGTTAGGGTTAGGGTTGGTCTGAGGGTGAGGGTGAGGTTGAGGGTTAGGTTTAGGTTTAAGATTATTGTGAGGGCTAGGGTGAGCGTGAGGGTTAGGGTGAGGTTCAGGGTGAGTGTGAGGTTTAGGAATAGGGTGAGGGTTAGGGTTAGGGTTTCGTCTAGGGTAAGGGTCAGGGTGAGGAGGGTTAGGGTTAGTGTGAGGGTTACGCTGAGGGTTAGGTTTGGGGTGAGGGTAAGGGTTAGGGTGTGGGTTAGGGTGAGGGTGAGGGTTAGGCTTAGGGTTAGGGTTAGGAATAGTGTTTGGGTGAAGGTGAGGGTTGGGGTTCCGGTGAGGTTTTGGGTTTGCCTGAGGCTTAGGTTAAGGGTTAGAGTTAGGGTGAGGGTGTGGGTGAGGGTGAGGGTTAATGTTAGGGTGAGGGTGAGGGTGAGGGTTAGGGTTATGATTAGGGTTATGTTTAAGTTTAGGCTGACTGTGAAGCTGATGGTTAGGGTGAGGGTGAGGGTGAGGGTGAGGGTTTCGGTTAGGTTAGGGTTAGCTTTAGGGTTAGTGTGAGTTTAGGATGTGGGTGAGGATTAGGGTGAGGGTTAGGGTTAGGGTGAGGTTTAGGGATAGGGTTATGGCGAAATCTAGGGTCATGGTGATGTTTAGGATCAGGGTGAGATTTAGGGTGAAGGTAAGGGTTCGGGTGACGGTTAGGGTTAGGGTTAGAGTTAGGGTGAGTGCTAGGGAGAGGGTAAGGTTTAGGGTAAGGGTTAGGGATAGGGCGAGAATGAGGGTTATATTTAGGGTTAAGCTGAGGATAATGATTAGGGTGAGGGTTAGGGTGAGGTTGAGTGTTAGGGTTAGCATTAGCGTTAGGGTGATGTTTAGGGTGAGAGAGTGTTAGTGTTAGGGTTAGGGTGAGGGTGAGGTTGAAGTTTAGGGTTAGGGTTAGGTTGAGGGTTAGGGTTAGGGTTGAGGTTAAGCTTAGGGTTAGGGTTGGGGTGAGGGTGAGGCTGAGGGTGAGGCTGAGGGTTAGGGTGAGTTTTAGGGTGAGGCAGTGGATTAGGGTTAGGGTTCAGGTGAGGGTGAGGGTGAGGGTTATGGTTAGGATTATGGTTAGGGTTAGGTTTAAGTTGAGGGTGAGCGTGAGGGTGTGGGTGAGGGTTAGGGTTAGGGTGAGGGTTACGGAGAGGGTAAGGTTTAGGGTAAGGGTTAGGGATATGGTGAGAATGAGGGTTATATTTAGGGTTAAGATGAGGATAATGATTAGGGTGAGGGTTAGGGTGAGGTTGAGTGTTAGGTTTAGCATTAGGGTTAGGGTGATGTTTAGGGTGAGAGTTAGTGATATTGTTAGGGTTAGGGTGAGGGTGAGTTTGAAGTTTAGGGTTAGGCTTAGGGTTGAGGGTAGTCTTAGGATTAGGGTTGGGGTGAGGGTGAGGCTGAGGGTGAAGCTGAGGGTTAGCGTGAGTTTTAGGGTGAGGCAGTGGATTAGGGTTAGGGTTAGGGTGAGGGTGAGGGTGAGGGTTATGGTTAGGTTTATGGTTAGGGTTAGGTTTAGGCTGAGGGTGAGCATGATGGTGTGGGTGAGGGTTAGGGTTAGGGTGAGGGTTAGGGTTAGTGTGACAGTTAGGGTGTGGGTGAGGGTAAGGGTTATGTTGAGGGTTAGGTTGAGGGTTAGGCTGAGGGGTAGGTTTAGGGTTAGGTTGAGGGTTAGGTTTAGTGTGAGAGCTAGGGTTAGGTTTAATGTTAGTTTTAAGGTGAGGTTTAGTGTTAGGGTTAGGGTTATTCCTATTGTTAGGGTTAGGTTGTGGGTGAAGGTGAGGGTGAGTGAGGGTTAGGGTGAGGTTTAGGGTTACGGTTAGGTTTAGGGTGAGGGTAGTGAGGGTGATGAGGAGGGTTAGCGTTAGGGTTAGGATTAGTGTTGGGGTTAGGATGAGGGTTAGGGTTCGCGTTATTTTTAGTGTTAGGGTGCGGAGGAGGGGGAGGGGGAGCGGGAGAGGGAGAGGCAGGTTTAGGGTTAGGGTTAGGTTTAGTTTGAGGGTGAGAGTGATTGTTAGGTTTAGGATTAGGATTAGGGTTAAGTTTAGGCTGATGTTGAGGGGGAGGGGGAGGGGGAGGGTTAGGTTTAGGGTTAGGGTTAGGGTGAGGGTTTGGGTTCGGGTTAGTGTGAGTGTTAGGTTTAGGTTTGGTTGAGGGCAAAGTTTAGCGTGAGGTTTAGGGTAAGTGTGAGTGTTAGGCTTAAGGTTTGGGTTAGGATTAGTGTGTTGGTGAGAGTGAGGGTTAGGGTTATTTTGAGATTTAGGGTTAGGGTGAGGGTTAGAGTTAGGGTTAGAGTTAGGGTGAGGGCGTGGGTGAGTGTGAGTGTTAGGGTTAGTTTTAGTATTATGGTGAGGCTGAGGGTGAGGATAAGTTTTAGGATTAGTGTTAGGGTTAGAGTTAGAGTTAGGCTGAGGGTGAGCATGAGGGTGCGGTTTAGGGTTAGGGTTAGAGTTATGGTGAGGGCTAGGGTGAGCGTGAGGGTTAGGGTTAGGATTAGGGATAGGGTGAGATTTAGTATTAGAGTTAGGTTTAGGGTGAGGGCAAGGGTAGGGTGAGGCTTAGGGTTAGGTTTAGGGTTAGGGTTAGGGTGAGGGTAAGGGTTAGGGTGAGGGTTTGTGTGAGGGGGAGGGTTAGGTTTAGGGTTAGGGTTAGGATTAGTGTGTGGGTGAGGGTGAGGCTTAGGGTAAGGGTGAGGTTTAAGTTTAGGGTGTGGGTTAGGGTTATGGTTAGGGTTAGGGTGAGGGTGTGGGTGAGTGTGAGGCTTAGGGATAGGACTAGGATTAGGGTGATGGTGAGGTTGAGGGTTACGGATAGGGTTAGGCTTAAGTTTAGGGTAAGGGCTAGGGTTAGGATTGGGGTTAGGGTTAGAGTTAGGGTGAGGATGAGGGTGAGGGTGAGCGTAAGGGTTATTGTGAGCGTTAGTGTGAGGGTTGGGATAGGGTAAGGGTGATGGTTAGGGTTAGGATGAGGGTTAGGTTTATAGTTAGGTTTAGGGTGATGGTTAGGGTTAGGGTTAGGATTAGGGTGAGGGTGAGCGTGAGGGTTAAGATTAGGATTACTGTTAGGGTTAGGGTTAGGCTTAGGGTGAGTTTGTGTGCTAAGGTGAGGGTGAGGGTTAGGGTTATGTTTAGGGTGAGGGTTAGGTTTAGGGTGTGGGTGACGGTTAGGGTTAGGGTGAGGGATAGGTTGAGGGTGAGGGTTAGGTTGTGGGTGAGGGTGAGGTTTAGGGTTAGTGTTATGGTGAGGGTTAAGGTTAGGGTTTTGTTAGGGTGAGGTTTAGCGTGAGGTTTTGTGTTAGGGTTAGGGTGAGGTTGAGGGTGAGGGTTAGTGTTTGGATTAGGATTAGGGCTATGGTTAAGTTGAGGGTGAGCGTGAGGATTTGGGTAAGGGTTAGGTTGAGGGTTAGGGTGAGGGTGAGTGTTAGGGTTAGGGTTAGGGTAAGGGTTTGGGTGAGGGTTAGTGTTATGTTTAGGGTTAGGTTTAGGGTGGGAGTTAAGGTTAATGTTAGGGTTAGGTTTAGGGTAAGGGCTAAGATGAGGGTGAGGGTTAGGGTTAGGGTGAGCTTTAGGGATAGGGTGAGGGTTAGGGTTAGGGTTAGGATTAGGGTTAGGGTGTGGGCTAGGGTGAGGGTGAGGGTTAGGATTAGGCTTAGGTTTAGGATGATGTCCAGGGTTAGGTTTAGGTTTAGGTGAGGGGTAGGGTGAGGGTTGGAGTGAGGTTTAGGTTTAGTGTGAGAGTTAGTTAGGGATAGGTTAGGGTGAGGTTAAGGGTTAGGATGAGGGTAGGGTGAGAGTGAGGTTTAGGGTTAGCATGAGTGTTAGGTTGAGGGTTAGGGTGAGGGTTAAGGTTAGGGTTAGGGTGATGTTTAGGGTTCGTATTAGTGTTAGGGTGAGGGTTAGGGTGAGGGGTATAGTTATGGTTAGGGTGAAGGTTAGGATTACTGTGAAAGTTTAGGTTAGGGTTACAGATAGAGTGAGGGTAAGGGTTAGGGTGAGGTTTAGGGTGAGGTTTAGGTTTAGGGATACAGTTAGGGTTAGGTTGAAGGTTAGGGTGAGGTTTAGAGTTAGGGTGAGGGTGAGGGTGAGGAATAGGTTTACGATTAGTGTTAGGGTTAGGGTTAGGCTGAGGGTGAGTTTTAGGGTTAAGTTTAGGGTTAGGTTTAGGGTAAGGGTTAGGGTTAAGGTGAGGGTTAAGGTTAGGTTTAGGGTTGGGGTGAGGTTGAGTGTTAGGGTTGGGGTTTGGATTAGGCTGAGGTTGAGGGTGAGGCTTAAAGTTAGGATTAGGTTTTGGGTTAGGGTTAGGCTGAGGGTGAGTGTGAGGGTTAGGGTTAGGGTTAGGTTGAGGTTGAGTGTTAGGGTGAGGGATAGGTTTATGGTTAGGGTGAGTGTGAGGGTGAGTTTTAGGGATAGGGTTAGGGTTAGGCTGAGGGTGAGTATTAGGTTTAGGATTAGAGTTAGGGTTAGGGTTAGAGTTAGAGTTAGGGTGAAGGTTAATGTGAGAGTTAAGGTTAGGATTAGGTTTAGGGTTAGGGTGAGGGTAAGGGTTAGGGTGAGGGTTAGAGTGAAGGTGAGGGTTAGGGTAAGGTTTAGGTTTAGGATTAGGATCATGTTGAGGGTGAGGGTTCATGTTAGTGTGAGGGTTAGGCTGAGGGGCAGGGTTACGGTTAGGGTGAGGGTAGGGGTGAGGGTTTTGGTTACGTGAGGTTTAGGTTTAGGGTTAGGGAGAAGCTTACGTTTTGTTTGAGGTTTAGGGTGAGGGTAAGTGTTAGGGTTAGAGCGGAGCTGAGGGCAAGGGTTTTATTAGGTTAGGGTTAGGATTAGGGTTAGGGATAGGGTTAGGTTGAGGGATAGGTTGAGGGTTTGCATGAGGGTTAAGTTTAGAGGGTTAGATTTAGGGATAGGATTAGGGATAGGGTGAGACTACGGGTTAGGGTGAGGGTTAGGATGAGAGTGAGGTCAAGGGTTAGCGTGCGTGTTAGTGTTTTGTTTAGGGTGAGGGTTAGGGTTAGGTTTAGGGTGAGATTGAGTGTGAAGTTTAGCGTTAGGGTTAGGGTGAGGGTTAGGTTTAGGGTTAGGGTGATGGTGAGGGTTAGGTTTAGGATTAGTGTTAGGGTTAGGTTTAGGCTTAGTGTGAGGGTGACGGTAAGGTGAGGGTTAGTGTTAGGGTTAGGTTTAGGGTGAGGGTGAGGTTTAGAGGTATCGTTAGAGTTAGGGTGAGTGTGAGTGTGAGGGTTAGGGTGACAGTGAGGGTTAGTGTAGGGTGAGGTTTAAGGTGACATTGAGGGTTAGGCTTTGGGGTTGGGTTAGGGTTAGGGTTAAGGTGAGGGGTAAGGTTGGGGTTAGTGTAAGGGTTTAGGGTTAGGGTGAGGGTTAGGGTTAAGGTTAGAGTTAGGGTGAGGTTTAGGGTTAGGGTTAGGCTGAGGGCTAGGGTGAGGGTGAGGTTTAGGGTGAGCGTGAGTGTGAGGATGAGGGTTCGGGTGTCAGTGAGGGTTAGGGTAGGGTGAGGGTTAGGGGGACGGTGAGGGTTAGGGTTAGGGCGAGCGTTAGGGTTATGGTTATGGTTAGGGTTAGGGTCAGGTTGAGGTTTAGGATTACCATTAGGGTTAAGATGTGGGTTAGGATGAGGGGTAGTTATAGGGTTAGGGTTAGGGTTAGGGTTTACGTGAGATTAAGTGTTAGGGTGAGTGTGATGGTTAGGGTTAGGGTTAGGGTGAGGGTAATTGTTAGTGTGAGGGTTAGGATGAGGGTAAGGGTTAGGTTTAGGGTGATGTTTCAGGTTAATGTTAGGGTTAGTGTTACGGTTAGGGTGAGGGTAAGGGTTAGGTTGAGGGTGTGGTTTAGGGTTAGTCTGAGGGGTAGGGTTACGGTTAGGGTGAGGGTAAGGGTTAGGGTTAGGGTGATGTTTAAGATTAAGTTTAGGGTTAGTGTTACGGTTAGGGTGAGGGTGAGGGTTAAGGTGAGGGTAAGGGTTAGGTTGAGGGTGTGGTTTAGGGTTAGTCTGAGGGGTAGGGTTAGGGTTAGAGTGAGGCTAAGGTTTAGTGTGAGGGTTATGGTTACCGATAGGGTTAGGTTGAGGGTCAGGATTAGGATGAGGGTAGGGTAAGAATGAGGTTTAGGGTTAGGATGAGGGTTAGGTTTAGGTTTAGGGATAGGGTGAGGGTTTGGGTGAGGGTGAGGTTTGGGTTGTGGGTGAGGGTTAGGGTAAAGGTGAGGGTTAGGTTCACGGGGAGGGTTAGAGTGAGGACGAGCGTTAAGATTAGGGTTAGGGTGATGGTTAGGGTTCGTATTAGTGTTAGGGTGAGCGGTAGGGTGAGGGGTATAGTTAGGGTTAAGGTGAGGGTTATGATTAGTGTGAGAGTTAGGGTTAGGGTGAGGTGTAGGGTTAGGGTGAGGTGTAGGGTTAGGGTTATGGTAGGGTGAGGGTTAGGGTGAGGTTAAAGGTTAGTGTTAGGGTTAGGGTTAGGGTGAGTGTTAGGGTTAGAGTTAGTATTAGGGTAAGGGTTAGGTTTACGGGTATGGGTAGGGTAAGAGTTAGGTTGAGGGTTAGACTGAGGGTGAGGGTTAGGGTAAGGTTTAGGTTTAGGATTAGGGTCAGAGTGGGGGTGAGGCTTAGGGTTAGTGTGAGGGTTAGGCTGAGGGTGGGGTTAGGTTTAGGGTGAGGGTGAGGGTGAGGGTTTCGGTTACATAAGGGTTAGGTTTAGGGTTAGGGAGAGGATTAGGTTTGGGGTGAGGGGTAGGGTGATTGTAAGTGTTAGAGTTTGGGTGAGTGTTAGGGTGTGGGTGAGGGTTAGTGTTAGGTTGAGGGTTAGGTTGAGGGGTATAGTTAGGGTTAGGGTGATGGTTAGGATTTTTGTGATGGTTACAATTAGGGTCAGGGTTAGAATGAAGGTAAGGGGTAGGGTGAGGTTTATGGTGAGGTTTAGGGTTAGGTTTAGATTTATGGTTAGGTTGAGGGTTAGGGTGAGGTTTAAAGTTAGGGAGAGGGAGAGGGTTAAGGTTAGGGTTAGGTTGAGGGTTAGGGTTAGGGTGAGAGTTACAGTTAGGGTTAGGGTGAGGGGGAGGTTTAGGATTAGGGTTAGGGTTAGAATTAGTGTGAGGGTGAGGGTGAAGAATAGGGTTAGGATTAGGGTTAGGGTTAGTGTTAGGCTGAGGGTGAGGATGAGTGTTAAGTTTAGGGTTAGGGTTAGGTTGAGTGTTAGGGTAAGGTTTAGGGTTAGGATTAGGTTTATGGTGAAGGGTAGGTTTAGGGTTAGGGTGAGTGTTAGGGTGAGAGTGAGGGTGAGGGTTAGGGTGAGGTTTAGGTTTAAGTTTAGAATTAGTTTAGGGTGAGGGTTAGGGTTAAAATTAGGGATAAGTTTAGGGTAAGGGTTATGGTTACGGTTAGTGTGAGGGTTATGTTTAGGTTTAGGGTGAGGGCTAAGGTGAGGGGAAGGTTTAGGGTTAGGGTGAGGGTGAGGGTGAGCGTTAGAGTTAGGATTAGGATTTGGGTTAGGGTTAGGCTGAGGGTGAGGTTGAGGGTTAAAGTTAGAGTGAGGGTTAGGGTTAGGGACAGGTTTAAGTTGAGGGTTAAGTTGAGGGGTAGGTTTAGCGTTAGGTTGAGGGAGAGGCTGATGGTGAGAGTGAGGGTTAGGGTGAGGCTAACGGTTAGGGTGAGGGTTAGCGTTATGGTTAGGTTTAGGTTCAGGTTTATGGTGAGGGGTAGGGTCCGGGTTAGTGTGAGCCTTAGCGTTAGTGTAAGGTTTAGGGTTAGGGTTAGGGTTACCGTGAGGTTATGGGTAAGGGTGAGGGTTAGGATGAGGGTGAGGGTTAGGTATAGGGTCTGGGTGAGGGTGAGTGTTAGGGTAAGGATGAGGGTTAGGGTTAGGGTTAGGATGAGGTTTAGGATTAATGTGAGGATTAGGGTTAGGTTTAGGGTTAGGGTGAGGGTGAGGTTTAGGGTTAGGTTAAGGGTTAGGGTGAGTGGTAGGGTAAGGTTTAGGGTTAGGGTTTTGTATAGGGTTAGGGTGAGGGTGAGGGTTGGGGTTAGGGTTAGGGTGAGTGTGAGGGTGAGGTTTACTGTTAGGATTAGGCTTAGGGTGAGTGTGAGTGTTAGGTTTAGGATTAGTGTTAGGGTTAGGGTTAGGTTTAGGTTTAGTGTTAAAGATAGGGTTTGGGAGAGTTTTAGGGTTAGGGTTGGGGTTAGGGTAGGGTTAGGTTAAGGTTTAGGGTGAGGGTTAGGGTTAGGCTGAGGGTGAGGGTCAGGGTGATGGTTAGGGTTTGGTTCAGGTTTAGGGTGAGGGTTATGATGAGGGTTATAGTTAGGGTAGGGTTAGGTTTAGAATTAGGTTGAGTGTGAGGGTGAAGAACAGGGTTAGGGTTAGGGTTAAGGTTTGGCTTAGGGTCAGGGTGATTTCTAGGGTTAGGGTTATGTTTAGGTTGAGTGTTAGGGTTAGGCTTAGGGTTAGGATGAGGGTTAAGTTGAGGGTTAGGGTTAGGTTTAGGGTGAGGGTTAGGGTTAAGCTGAGGGTAAGGGTTAGGGTGAGTGTTTCAAGGAGGGTGACTGTTATGGTGAGGGTTACAGGTAGGGTGAGGGTTAGGGTTAGAGTTAGGATTAGGGTGAGGGCTAGGGTGAGGGTGAGGGTTAGTGTGAAGGTGAGGGTGAGGGTGAGGGTTAGGGTGTTGGTTAGGGTTAGGGTTAGGTTCAGGGTTACAGTTAAGGTGAGAGTAAGGGTTAGGTTAAGATTAGAATTAGGCTGATGGTGAGGGTGAGGAATAGGTTTAGGATTAGGGTTAGGGTTAGGATTAGGCTGAGGGTGAGGGTGAGTGTTAGGGTTAGGGTTAGGGTTAGGGTGAATGTTAGTGTTAGGCTTAGGGTTAGGATGAGGGTTAAGGTGAGGCGTAGGGTTAGGGTTAGGGTGAAGGTTAAGGTTAGGGTGAGGCTTAGGGTTAGGGTGAGGGTAAGGGTTAGGGTGAGTGTTAAGATGAGGCTGAGGATTAGGTCGAGGGTTAGATTTAGGGTGAGGGTTAGGGTTATGGTGAGGGTTAGGGTAAGGGTTAATGTGAGGGTGAGGCTTAGGGTGAGGATGAGGGTGAGGGTGAAAGTTAGGGTGTGAGTTAGGGTTAGGGTTAGGGTCAGGGTTACAGTAGGGTGAGGCTTATGGTTAGGTTTAGGGTGAGGTTGAGGCTGAGGCTGAGGTTTAAATTGAGGGTGAGGGTGAGTGTGAGGGTGAGGTTTAGGGTTCGGATTAGTGTTAGTTTGAGGGTGAGGGTGAGGGTTAATGTTTGGATTATTGTTAGGGTTAGGGTAGGCTGAGGTTGAGCATGAGGGTGAGGGTGAGGGTTAAGTTTATTGTGAGGGTTTGGGTGAGCATGAGGGTAAGGTGTAGGTTGAGGGTTAGGGTGAGGGGGAGGCTTAGGGTTAGGATGAGGGTTAGGGTGAGGTTTAGCGTTAAGTTTAGGGTTAGTTTTAATGTGAGGTTTAGGGTTAATGTTAGGGTTAGGTTTAGGGTAAGGGTTAAGGTTAGGGTGAGGGTTAGGATGAGGGTTACGGGTAGGTTTATTGTGAGCATTAGGGTGATGGGTAGGTTTAGGGTTAGGTTGAGGGTGAGGGTGAGGCTTAGGTTTAGGATTAGGTTTTGGGTTAGGGTTAGGCTGAGGGTGAGTTGAGGGTTAAGGTTAGCGTGAGGCTTAGGGTTAGGTTTAGGTTTAGGTTGAGGTTTAGGGTGTGGGGTAGGTTTATGGTTAGGGTGAGGGTGAGGATGAGGGTCAGGGTGAGGGTGAGGTTAAGGGTTAGGGTGAGGGTTAGGTTTAGGGTTAGGATTAGGTTTTTGGTTAGGGTGAGTGGTAGCATTAGGGTTAGTGTGAGCCTAAGTGTTAGTGTGAGTGTTAGGGTTAGGGTTAGGGTTACCGTGAGGGTAAGGGTAACGGTGAGGGTTAGGATGAGGGTGAGGGTTAGGGATAAGGTTTGGGTGAGGGTGAGTGTTAGGGTGAGGATGAGGGTTAGGGTTAGGGTGAGGGTGAGGGTTTTGATTAGGGTGTGGATTAGGGTTAGATTTAGATTTAGGTTGAGGTTGAGGTTTTGGCTTAGGTTAAGGATTAAGGTGAGGAGTAGGGTGAGGTTTAGGGTTGGGTTTTGTTTAGGGTTAGGGTGAGGGTGAGGGTTAGGGTTAGGGTTAGTGTGAGTGTGAGGGTGAGGTTTACTGATAGGTTTAGGTTTAGGGTGAGGGTTAGGGTTAGGGTTAGAGTTAGGATTAAGGTGAGGTCTAGGGTGCGGGTGAGAGTTAGTGTGTGGGTCAGGGTGAGGCTGAGGTTTAGGGTGTGTGTTAGGGTCAGGGTTAGGGTCAAGGTTTCAGATAGGGTGAGGGTTAAGGTTAGGATTAGGGTTAGGGTGAGGTTCAGGCTGAGGCTGAGTTTTAAGGTGAGGGTGAGTGTGAGGGTGAGGGTGAGGGTTAGGGTTCGGGTTATGGTTAGGTTGAGGGTGAAAGTGAGGGTTAGTGTTTGGATTAGGCTTAGGGTTAGGCTGAGGGTGAGCGTGAGGGGGAGGGGGAGGGTTAGTGTTAGTGTTAGGGTGAGGGTTAGGTTTCAGGTGAGGGTTAGGTTGAGGATGAGGGTAAGGGTTAGGTTGAGAATTAGGGTGAGGATGAGGGTTAGGTTTGTGGTTAGGGTTAGGGTTAGGGTTAGGGTTAGGGTTAATTTAAGGGTTAGGTTTAGGCTGAGAGTTACGGTTAATGTTAGGTTTATGTTTAGGGTAACGGTTAGGGTGAGGGTGAGGGTTAGGTTTTGGGTGAGATTTAGGGTTAGGGTGAGGGTTAGGGTTAGGATTAGGGTGAGTGTTAATGTTAGTGTGAGTGTTATGGTTAGGTTTATGGTTACCGTGAGGGTAAGAATAAGGGTGATGGTTAGGATGAGTTTGAGGGTTAGGGATTTCGTTAGGGTGAGGGTGAGTGTTAGGGTGAGGATGAGGGTTAGGGTTAGGGTTAGGGTGAGTGTTAGTGTTAGGGTGAGGTTTACGGTTAGGTTTAGTGTTATGGTGAGTGTGAAAGTTTTGGTTAGGTTAAGTGTTAGGGTGAGGGGTAGGGTGAGGGTTAGGGTTCTGGTTTTGGTTAGGGTAGGGTGATGGTGAGGGTTAGTTTAGGGTTAGGGTGAGTGTGAGGGTATTTTAGGGATAGGTTTAGGGTGAGGGTGAGTGTCAGGTTTAGGATTGGTGTTAGGGTTAGGCTTAGGCTTAGGGTTAGCATGAGTCTGAGGATTAGGGTTAGCGTGAGGGTTAGGGTTAGGGTTAGGGTGATGTTTAGTGTGAGGGTGAGTTTTAGCGTGAGACAAGGGTTCGGGTTCGGGTTCGGGTTACGGTGTGGGTGAGGGCTAGGGTTAGGGTGAGTGTTAGGTTAAGGGAGAGGTTTAGTGTTAGGTTTAGTGTTTTTGTTAGGGTTAGGGTTTGGGTGAGTGTTAGGGTTAGGGTTAGGGTTAGGGTTAGGGTAGGGTGAGGGAAAAGTTTAGGGTGAGTGTTAGTGTTAGGCTGAGAATGAGGCTGAGGATGAGGGTTAGGGTTAGGTTTAGGGTTAGGGTGAGTGTAAGGGTGAGGTTTAGGTTTAGGATGAGGGTTAGGTTGAGGTGTAGGATTAGGTTTAGGGTGAGTGTGAGGGTGAGGTTTAGGGTTAGGGTGAGGATTAGGCTTAGGGTTAGGGTGAGTGTTAGGGATAGTGTTAGGTTTAAGATGAAGGTTAGGGCGAGGGTTAGGGTTAGGGTTATTGTTAAGGGCAGGGTTAGTGTGAAGGTTAGGGTTAGGGTTAGGGTTAACATGAGGGTAAGTGTAATTGTGAGGGTTAGGATGAGGGTGAGGGTTAAGGTTAGGATTAGGGTTAGGGTAGGGTGAGGGTTAGGGTTAGGCTTAAGTTTAGTGTTAGGGTGAGGGTTAGGGTTACTTTTAGCGTTAGGGTTTGGGTGAGTGTTAGGGTGAGGGTTTGGGTTAGGGTTAGGGTTAGGGGGAGGGTGAGGGTTAGCTTGAGGGTTAGGGTTAGAGTTAGGTTTAGGGTATGGGTTAGGCTGAGGGCTAGGCTGAGGGTGAGGGTTAGGGTGAGGGTGAGGGTGAGGGTGAGGGTGATGATGAGGGTTAGTTTGTCGGTGAGGGTTAGGGTTGGGTGAGGGTTAGGGTGAGGGTTAGTTTTACGCTCAGGGTGAGGGTGAGGGTGAGGTATAGGGTTAGGTTTAAAATTAGTGTGAGTGTAAGGTTAGGGTTATGGTTAGGATGAGGTTTAGTGTGAGGGGTAGGATTAGGTTGAGGGTGAGGGTGAGGGTGAGTGTGAGATTTAGGGTTAGGGTGCGGGTTATGGTTAGGGTGAGGGTGAGGCGAAGGGTTAGTGTGAGGTTTCGGGAGAGGTTTAGGGTTAGGAATAGAGTTAGGGTTTGGTTGAGGTTTCGAGTGAGGTTTAGAGTTAGGGTGAGGGTGAGGGTTAGGGTTAGTGTTAGGGTGAGGGTTAGGGTTAAGGTGAGATTAGAGTTAGGGATAGGGTGAGGGTGAGGGTTAGTGTTAGGGCTTGGGTGAGGGTTAGGGTGAAGATGAGGTTAAGGCTTAGGTTGAGGGTTAGGGTGAGGTGGAGGTTTAGGGTTAGGGTTAGGATTAGTATGAGTGTGAGTGTTAGGGATAGGGTTAGGATGAGGGTGAGTGTTAGGTTCAGGATGAGGTTTAGGGTTAGGTTTAGGGTGAGGGTTAGGTTTAGGGTGAGGGTTAGGGTTAAGTTTAGGGTTAGGTTGCGGGTCAGGGTTAGGGTTAGGTTAAGGGTAAGGATGAAGGGTAGGGTGAGGGTTAGGGTTAGGGTTTTGGTTAGGGTAGGCTGAGGCTGAGGGTTAGGGTCAGGGTTAGGGTGAGTGTGAGGGTGGTTTAGGGATAAGTTTAGGGTTAGGGTGAAGTTAAGTGATAGGGTGAGGGTTGGGATGAGTGTGAGGGTTCGGGTTAGGGTGATTTTTAAGGTTAAGATTAGGGTTAGGGTGAGGGTTAGGATTAGTGTGAGGGTTAGGGTTAGGGTTAGGGTTGGAGTGAGATTAAGGGTTAGGGTGAAGTTAGAATTAGGGTTAGGTTTAGGTTGAGGATTAGGGTGAGGAGTAGGGTTAGAGTTAGTGTGAGCCTTAGTGTTAGTGTGAGGCTTAGGGTTAGGATTAGGTTTAGGATTACTGTGAGGGTAAGTGTAAGTGTGAGGGTTAGGATGAGTGTAATGGTTAGGGATAGGGTTAGGGTGAGGGTGAGTGGTAGGGTGAGGATGAGGTTTAGGGTTAGGTTTAGGGTGAGGGTTAGGGTTAAGTTTAGGGTTGGGTTGAGGTTGAGGTTTAGGGTTAGGTTGAGGGTTAGGGTGAGGGTTAGGTTTAGGGTTTTGGTTAGGGTAGGCTGAGGGTGAGGGGTAAAGTCAGGGTTAGGGTGTGTGGGAGGGTGGTTTAGAGAGGTGTTTAGGGTTAGGGTGAGGGTAAGGGTTAGGGTGAAGTTGAGGGGTAGGGTTACGTTTAGGGCTAGGATGAGGGTAATAGTTATTGTGTGGGTTAGGATGAGTGTGAGGGTTAGGGTTAGGGTGATGTTTAAGGTTAAGATTAGGGTTAGGGTGAAGTTAGGATTAGTGTGAGGGTTAGGGTTAGGGTTAGCGTTGGAGTGAGGTTAAGGGTTAGGATGAGGTTTATGTTGAGATTTAGGGTTAGGGTTAGAGTTAGAGTTAGGTTGAGTGTTAGGGTGAGGTTTAGAGTTAGGGTGAGTGTGAGGGTTAGGGATAGGGTTAGAGTTAGGGTTAGGGTTAGGGAGAGAGTTAGAGTTAGATTTAGGCTGAGGGTGAGGTTAGGGTTAGGGTTAGGGTGAGGGTTAGGTGAGGATGATCTTAAGGTTTAGGTTGAGGGTTAGGATGGGGGGAGGTTTAGAGTTACGGTTAGGTTTAGGTTTAGGGTTAGGATGAGGGTTAGGGTTAGGTTGAGGGTGAGCCTGAGGGTGAGGGTGAGGGTTAGTGTTAGGTTAGGGTGAGGGATAGGTTTATTGTGAGGTTTAGGTTGAGGATGACGGAAAGGATTAGGTTGAGGATTAGGGTGAGGGGGAGGTTTAGTGTTAGGGTTAGGGTTAGGGTGTGGGTTAGGGTTAATGTTAGGATTAGGTTTAGGGAAAGGGTTAGGGTGAGGGTGAGGGTTAGGGTTAATGTTAGAGTTAGGTTTAGTGTAAGGGTTAGGGTTAGGGTGAATGTTACTGTTAGGTTTAGGATGTGGGTTAGGTTTAGGGTAAGGTTTAGGATTAGGTTTGGGGTTAGGGTTTGGGTGAGGGTGAGGCTTAGGGTTAGGATTAGGGTTTTAGTTAGGGTTAGGCTGAGAGTGAGGGTGAGCCTTAGGGTTAGCATTAGGGTTAGGGTTAGGGTTCGTTTTAGGTTGAGGTTTGGGTGGGGGCTAGGTTTAGTGTTAGAGTGAGGGTGAGGGTGAGGGTGAGGGTTAGGGTTAGGGTTAGGATTAGGGTGAGGGTTAGGGTTAGGGTTAGGTTTAGGTTGAGGTTTTCCGTGAGGGGTAAGGTTAGGGTTAGTGTGAGCCTTCGTGTTAGAGTGAGGGTTAGGGCTAGGGTTAGGGTTAGGTTTTCCATGAGGGTAAGGGTAAGCGTGAGGGTTAGGATGAGGGTGAGGGTTAGGGATAGGGTTAGGGAGAGGATGAGGTTTATGGTTAGGGTTAGGGTGAGGTTTAAGGTTACTGTGAGGGTTAGGGTTAGGTTTAGGGTTAGGGTGAGTATGAGGGTTAGGGTTAGGTTAAGTGTTATGGTGAGGGGTAGGGTGAGGGTTACGGTTAGGGTTTTGGTTAGGGTAGGGTGAGGGTGAGGTTAGGGTTAGGTTAAGTGTTATGGTGAGGGGTAGGGTGAGGGTTACGGTTAGGGTTTTGGTTAGGGTAGTGTGAGGGTGAGGTTAGGGTTAGGGTGAGTGTGAGGTTGTTTTAGGGATAGGGTTAGTGTTAGGGTGAGGGTTAGTGTTATGGTTAGTTTTAGGCTGAGGGCTAGGGTGAGGGGGAGGGTTAGGGTGACTGTGAGGGTGAGGGTGATGGTTAGGGTGTTGGTGAGGTTTAGGGTAGGGTGAGGTTAAGTGCGACGCTGAGATTTAGGGTGAGGGTGAGGGTTAGGGTTATGGTTACGATTAGGGTTAGAGTCAGGTTGAGGATTAGGGTTACGGTTAGGGTTAGGATGAGGGTTAGGGTTAGGGGTAGGTTTAGGGTTAGGGTTAGGGTGAAGGTGAGGGTTAGGGTTACGGTTAGCGTTAAGGTGAGGGTTACGATGAGGGTGAGGTTTAGGGTTAGGGTGATGTTTAAGGTTATGGTTATGGTTAGGGTTAGGGTGACGGTGACGGTGAGGGTTAGGGTGAGGGTAAGGGTTAAGTTGAGGGTGCAGATTAGGGTTACAATTAGGGTTAGTGTGAGGGGTAGGGTTAGGCTTAGGCTGAGGGTTAGGTTTAGTTTGTGGGTTATGGTGAGCGTCTGGGTTAGGGTGAGGGTAAGGGTTTGGATGAGGGTAGGGTGAGAGTCAGGTTTAGGGTTAGCATAAGTGTTAGGGTGAGGGATAGGGTTAGGTTTAGGGATAGGTTGAGAGTTGGATGAGGGAGAGGGTTGGGTTGTGGGTGAAGGTTAGGGTAAAGGTGAGGGTTAGGTTGACGGGGAGGGTTAGAGTGAGGGCGAGTGTTAAGGTTCGTGTTAGGGTGATGGTTAGGGTTCATATTAGTGTTAGTGTGAGGGTGAGGGTGAGTGGTATAGTTAGGGATAGTGTGAGGGTTATGATTAGTGTGAGGGTTAGGGTTAAGGTTAGAGTGAGGGTAAGGGTTAGGGTGAGGTTTAGGGTGAAGTTTAGGGTTAGGGTGAGGGTGAGGGTTAGGGTTATGGTGAGGGTGAGTGTTAGGGTTAGGGTGAGAGTTAGATTTAGGGATAGGGTGAGGGTGAGGGTTAGTGTTAGGGTTAGGGTAAGGGTTAGATTGAGGATGAGGGTAAGGTTTAGGTTGAAGTTAGGTTGTGGGGGAGGGTTAGGGTTAGGGTTAGGGTTAGGGTTAGGTTTATTGTGAGGATTAGGGTTTTGAGGAGGGTAAGGTTTAGGCCAGGGTTAGGGTTAAGCTTAGGGTTAGAGTTAGGGTGAAGGTTAGGGTTAATATTAGTGTTAGTTTTAGGATAAGGTTTAGGTTTAGGGTAAGGGTTAGTGTTAGGGTGAGTGTTGGGTTTAGGGTGAGGGCTAGATTTAGGTTTGGGGTTAGGGTGAGGGTGAGGGTGAGGCTAGGGTCAGGATTAGCGTTTGAGTTAAGGTGTGGGTGAGGGTGAGGCTTAGAGTTAGGATTAGGGTTTGAGTTAGGGTTAGGCTGAGTGTGAGGGTGAGGTTTAGGGTTAGCGTGAAGGTTAGGGTTAAGTTTAGGTTGATGGTTAGGGTGAGGGCTAGGTTTAGGGTTAGGGTGAGGGTGAGCTTGAGTGTTAGGGTGAGGGTTAGGGTTAGGGTGAGGGTTATGGTTAGGGTTAGGTTTAGGTTGAGGGTTAGGGTGAGGGGTAGGGTTAGGTTTACCGTGAGGCTAAGGATAAGGATGAGGGTTAGGATGAGAATGAGTGTTAGGGTTAGGATGAGGGTTAGGATTAGTGTTAGGGTGAGGGTTAGGGTTAGGGTGTGTGTTAGGGTTAGGTTTAGGGTTAGGGTGAGGTTGAGGGTTAGAGTGAGTGTGAGGGTGTTTTAGGGATAGTCTTAGGGTTAGGGTGATGGTTAGGGTTAGGGTTAGGGTGCGGGTTAGGTTTACGGTGATGTTTAGTGTTAGGGTGAGTTTTAGGGTGAGGGTGAGGGTGAGGGTGAGGGTGAGGGTTAGGGTGTGTGTGAGGGTGAGGGTTAGGGTGAGTGTTAGGGTGAGCATGAGGGTTATGGTTATGTTTAGGTTTAGTGTTAAGGTTAGGGTTTGTGTGAGTGTTAGGGTTAGGGTTAGGGTTATGGTAGGGTGCGGGTAAAGTTTAGGGTTAGGGTTAGGTTTAGGCTGAAGGTGAGGGTGAGGGTGAGGGTTAGAGTTATGTTTAGCGTTAGGTTGAGTGTAAGGGTTAGGGTGAGTTTTAGGATGAGGGTTAGGGTGAGGTGTAGGATTAGGTTTAGGGTAAGGCTGAGGTTGAGGGTGAGGGTGAGGTTTAGGCTTAGGTATAGGATTAGTGTGAGTGTTAGGGTTAGGTTTAGGGTTAGGATGAGCTTTAGGGTGAGGGGTAGGTTTAGGTTTAATGTGAGGGTGAGGGTTAGGGTTAGGTTTAGGATGAGGGTTAGGGTGAGGGTTAGGGTTAGGTTTAGTGTGAGGGTTATGGTTATTGTGAGGGTTAGAGTTAGGAATAGGCTTAGGGTGAGGTTTAGGGTTAGGGTTAGTGATAGGCTGAGGGTAGGGTGAGGGTGAGGGTTAGGGTGAGGATGATGGTGAGGGTGAGGGTTAGGGTGTCGTTGAGGGTTATGGTACAGTGAGGCTTAGGGTTAGCGTGAGAGTTAGATTTAGGGTCAGGGTGAGGGTTAGGTTTAGGATTAGTGTTAGGGATAGGGTTAGGCTTAGGGTGAGGGTGAGCGGAAGGGTGAGGGTTTGGGTTAGGGTTAGGGTTAGTGTGAGGTTGAGGGTTAGGGTGAGGGTTAGGGTTAGGGTGTTGGGTAGGGTGAGGTTTAGTGTTAGTTTTATGATTAGGATAGGGTGAAGGTTAGGGTGAGGTTTAAGGTTCGTGTTAGGGTTAGGGTTAGGTTGAGTGTTAGGGTTAGTGTGACGTTTAGGGTTAGGTTTAGGTTTAGGGCTAGTGTTAGGGTGAGGGTAAGGTTTAGGGTGAGGGTTAAAGTTAGTGTGAGGGTTAGGGTAAGGTTTAGTTTTAGGATTAGGGTCAGGGTAAGGGTGAGGGTTAGGGTTAGTGTGAGGGTTAGTCTGAAGGGTAGAGTTAGGGTTAGGTGAGGGTGAGGGTGAGAGTTTGAGTTTTGTAAGGGTTAGGTTTAGGGTTTGGGAGAGGATTATGGTTTGCGTGTGGGTTAGGGTGAGGGTAAATATTAGGGTTTTGTTGAGGGTTAGGTTTAGGTTGAAGCTGAGGGTGAGGGTTTTCCTCAGGTAAGGGTTAGGTTTAGGGTTAGGGTTATGGTTAGGTTTAGGGATAGGATGAGGGTTAGTGTGAGGGGTAGGGTTAGGGTTAGGGTGAGGGTTAGGGTTAGTGTGAGGGTTACCCTGAAAATGATGGTTAGGATTAGGGTGAGGGTTAGGGTTAGTGTTAGGGTTAGGATTACTTTTAGGGTTATGATTAGGTTTAGGGTTAGGTTGAGTGGTATGGTTAAGGTTAGGGTGGGGGTTAGGTTTAGGGTTAGAATTAGGGTGAGGGTAAGGGTTAGGGTGACGGTTTGGATGAGGGTGAGGGTTAGGATGAGGGTGAGGGTTAGGGTTAGGGTGAGGGTTAGGGTGATGTTTATGGTTAGGGTTAGGCTTAGAGTGAGGGTTAGGTTTAGGGATAGGGTGAGGGTGAGCTTTAGTTTTAGGATTAGTGTTAGGGTTAGGGTTAGGCTTAGTGTGAGGGTGAGGGGTAGGGTGAGGGTTTGGGTTAGGGTTAGGGTTAGGGATAGGGTGAGGGTTAGGGTTAGTGTTAGGGTTAGGGTTTTGGTGAGTGTTAAGGTGAGGGCAAGGGTTAGGGTTAGGAAGGATGAGGGTAAGGGTTAGGGTGAGGGTTAGTGTTACGATGAGTTGAGGTTGAGGGTGAGGATTAGGGTTAGGTTTAGGATTAGTGTGAGTGTTACGGTTTCTGTTAGGGTTAGGATAAGGTTTAAGGTGAGAGGTAGGCTTAGGGTTAGGTTGATGGTGAGGGTGAGGGCGAGGTTTAGGGTTAGGGTGAGGGTTATTGTTAGGGTTAGGGTGAGGGTGAGGATTAGTGTTAGGTATAGGATGTGGGTTATGGTGAGCGGTAGGGTTAGGTTTAGTGTGAGCTTTAGGGTTAGTGTGAGGCTTAGGGTTAGGGTTAGGGTGAGGGTTTGGTTTAGGGTTAGGTTTCGGCTGAGGGTTATTGTGAGGGTGAGGATTAGGGTGATTGTGAGGGTAAGGTTGAGGTTTAGGGTGTCGGTGAGAGTTAGGGTAGGGTGAGGGTAAGGGCGACAGTGAGGGTTAGGGTGAGGGTGAGGTTTAGGGGTAAGTTTAGGGTTAGGGTTAGGGTTAGGTTGAGGGTAAATGTTAGGGTGAAGGTGAGTGTTAGGGTTACGGTTAGGGTTAGGGTATGGGTAATTTTTAGGGTGAGGGTTAGGATGAGGGTGAGGGTTGGTGTTAGGGTGATGTTTAAGGTTTAGGTTAGGGTTAGGGTGAGGGAGAGGGTTAGGGTGAGGGTATGGGTTAGTTTGAAGTTGCGGATTAGGGTTACGGTTAGGGTTAGTGTGAGGGGTAGGGTTAGGGTTAGGGTAAGGGTTAGGTTTACTGTGAGGGTTATGGTTAGGGATAGGGTTAGGGTGAGGGTAAGGGTTTGGATGAGGGTAGGGTGAGATTAAGTTTTAGGGTTATCATGTGTGTTATGGTGAGTGTTAGGGTTAGGTTTAGGGATAGCGTGAGGTTTGGGTTAGGGTTAGGTTTGGGTAGTTGGTGAGGGTTAGGGTAAAGGTGAGGGTTAGGTTGACGGGGAGGGTTAAAGTGAGGGCGAGGGTTAAGGTAAGGTTTAGGGTGATGGTTAAGGTTCGTATTAGTGTTAGGGTGAGGGTGAAGGTGAGGGGTATAGTTAGGGTTAGGGTGAGGGTTAGGATTATTGTGAGGGTTAGGTTTAGGGTTAGGGTTAGAGAGAGGGTAAGGTTTAGGGTGAGGTTTATGTTGAGGTTTAGGGTTAGGGTTAGAGTTAGGATTAGGCTGAGGGTTAGGTTGAGGTTTAGAGTTAGGGTGAGGGTGAGGGTTAGGGTTACGTTTAGGGTGAGGGTTAGGTTGAGGATGAGGGTAAGGTTTAGGTTGAGGATTAGGGTGAGGGTAAGAGTTAGGTTTAGGGTTAGGTTTAGGGTGAGTGTTAGGGTGACGGTTACGGTTAGGCTGAGGGTGAGCATGAGGGTGAGGCTGAGGGTTAGTGTTAGGGTTAGGGTGAGGGTTAGGTTTATTGTGAGGCTTAGCGTGAGGATGAGGGTAAGGATTAGGTTGAGGGTTAGGGTGAGGGAGAGGTTTAAGGTTGGGTTAGGTTTATGGTGAGGTTTAGGTTGAGGGTTAGTGTTAAGTTTAGGGTTAGGTTAATTGTGAGTGTTAGGGTTAATGTTAGGTTTAGGGTAAGGGTTAGGATTAGGGTAAGTGTTAGGATTAGGGTGAGGGTTACGGTTAGTTTTAGGGGGAGGGTTAGGTTTAGGGTGAGGGTTATGTTTTGGGTGAGGTTTAGGGTTAAGTTTAGGATTAGGGTTTGGGTTAGGGTGAGGTTGAGGGTGAGCCTTAGGTTAGGAGTAGTGTTTGAGTTAGGGTTAGGCTGAGGGTGAGGGTGAGCATTAGAGTTAGCATGAGGGTTAGGCTCAGGGTTAGGTTTAGGTTGAGGCTTATGGTGAGGGTTATGTTTACGGTGAGGGTTAGGGTTAGGGTTAGCTTTAGGTTGAGGGTTAGGGTGAGGGCTAGGGTTAGGGTTAGAGCCTTAGTGTTAGTGTGAGGATTAGGGTTAGTGAAAGCTTTAGGGTTACCGTTAGGGTAAGGGTAAGGGTGAGGGTTAGGATGAGGATGAGGGTTAGGGTGAGGGTTATGTTTAGGGTTAGGGAAGGGTAAGGGCAAGGGTTAGGGTGAGGGTTAGATTTAGGCTGAGGGTGATGGTGAGGGTGAGGTTTAGGGTTAGGTTTAGGTTTAGTGTGATTGTTAGTGTTAGGGTTAGGGTTATGATGAGGTTTAGGGTGAGGGGTAGGTTTAGGCTTAGGTTGAGGGTGAGGGTGAGGGTGAGGTTTGGGGTAAGTGTGAGGGTTAGCTTTTGGGTTAGGGTGAGGGTGAAGGTTAGGGTTAGGTTTAGGATAAGGGTTAGAGTGAGGGGTAGGGTTAGGGATAGTGTGAGGGTTAGGGTTAGTGTGAGGGTTAGGGTTAGGGTTAAGTTTAGGGGTACTGTGAGGTTAAGGTTAAGGGTGAGTGTAAGGATGAGGGTGAGGTTTAGGGTTACAGTGAGGGTTAGGTTTAGGGTGAGGGTTAGGGTGAGGGTTAGGGTTAGGGTGAGGGTGAGGTAAAGGGTGAGGGTAAGGGTTAGTGTGTGGGTTAGGTTTAGGATTAGCTTTAGTGTTAAGGTAAGGGTTAGGGTTAGGTTTAGGGTTATGATTAGGTTTAGGTTTAGGGTTAGGGTTAGGGTTAGGGTTAGCGTGAGGGTTAGGGTTAGGGTTAGGGTGAGGGTTAGGGTGAGGGTTAGGGTTAGTCTGAGGGTTAGGTTTAGGGATAGGATTAGGGATACGGTGAGGGTAAGGTTTAGGGTAAGGGTTAGGATGAGGGTGAGGTTTACGGTTAGCGTTATGTTTAGGGTGTCGGTTAGGGTGAGGGTAAGGGTTAGGTTTAGGTTGAGGGTGAGTGTGACGGTTAGGTTTAGTGTGAGGGTGAGTGTGAAGTTTATGGTAAGGGTGAGGGTGAGGGTTAGGTTTAGGAGTAGTGTTAGGGTTAGGCTTAGTTTGAGGGTGAGGGGAAGGGTGAGGGTTTGGGTTAGGGTAAGTATTGGGGTTAGGGTGAGATTGAGGGTTAGGGTTAGTGTTAGGGTTGGGGTTTGGTTGAGTGTTAGGGTGAGGGTGAGGGTTAGGGTTAGGTTAGGGAAGGTTGAGGGTAAGGGTTAGGTTGAGGGTTAGTGTTAGGCTGAGGGTGAGATTGAGGGTGAGATTTAGTGTTAGCGGTAGGGTGAGAGTTATGGTGAGGTTTATGGTTAGTGTCAGGGTGAGGGTGAAGTTTATGCTGAGGTTAAGGGTTAGTGTGATGGTTAATTTTAGGATTATGTTTACGATGAGGGTAAGGGTTAGGATGAGGTTAGGATGAGGGTGAGGGTTAGGGTGAGGGTTAGATTTAAGGTGAGGGATCGGTTTAGGTTTTGGGTTAGGCTGATGGCTTGGCTGAGGGTGAGGGTGAGGGTGAGGGTGAGGTTGAGGGTGAGGGTTAGAGTGTCGGTGAGGGTTAGGGTTGAGTGAGGGTTACGGTGATGTTTAAGGTTAGGGTTTGGGTGAGGGTGAAGGTGAGGCTCATGGTTAGGGTGAGGGTGAGTGTTAGGTTCAGGGATAGGATGAGGGTGAGCATTAGGTATATGATTAGTTATAGGGTTAGGGTTAGGGTTAAGGAAGTGTGAGGGTAAGGGTTATGGTGAGGGTTAGTGTTAGGCTGAGGGTCAGGGTGAGGGTGAGGTTTAGGGTTAGATTTAGGATGAGTGTGAGTGTTAGGGTTAGGGTTAGGGTTAGGATGAGGTTTAGGGTGGGAGGTAGGGTTAGGATTAGGTAGAGGGTGAGGGTGAAGGTTAGGTTTAGTGTGAGGGTTAGGGTAGGTTTAGGGTTAGGGTGAGGGTTAGGGTTAGGGTTAGGGTTAGGCTGAGGGCTAGGGTGAGGGTGAGGGTTAGGGTGAGGCTGAGGGTTAGGGTTATGGTTATGGTTAGGTTTAGGGTCAGGTTGAGGATTAGGGTTACGTTTAGGGTTAGATTGAGAGTTAGGGTGAGGGGTAGGTTTAGGGTTAGGTTTAGGGTTAACGTTAGGGTAAGGGTTAGGGTGAGGGTCAGGGTTAGATTTAGGGTGAGGGTGAGGGTAATTGTTAGGGTGAGGGTTAGGATGAGGGTGAGGGTTAGGGTTAGAGTGATGTTTAAGGTGAAGTTTAGGGTTAGGGTTGGGTTAGTGTGAGGGTGAGTGTTAGGGTGAGGGTAAGGGTTAGGTTGAGGGTGCAGATTAGGGTTACGGTTAAGGTTAGTGTTAGGGGTAGGGTTAGGTTTAGGGTGAGGGTTAGGTTTAGTGTGAGGGTTATCGTTAAGGATAGGGTTTGGGTGAGGGTAAGGGTTAGGATTAGGGTAGGGTGAGAGTAAGGTTTAGGGTTAGCATGAGTGTTAGGGTGAGGTTAGGGTTAAGTTAAGGGATAAGGTGAGGGTTGGGTGAGGGTGAGTGTTGGGTTGTGGGTGAGGGTTAGGGTAAAAGTGAGAGTTAGGTTGACGGGGAGGGTTAAAGTGAGGGCGAGGGTTAAGGTTAGGGTTAGGGTGATGTTTAGGTTTTGTATTAGTGTTAGGGTGAGGGTTAGGGTGAGGGGTATATTTAGGGTTAGTGTGACGGGTAGGATTAGTGTGAGGGTTAGGGTTAGGGTTAGAGTGAGGGTAAGGGTTAGGGTGAGGTTTAGGGTGAGGTTTGGCATGAGGATTAGAGTTAGGGTGAGGTTTAGAGTTAGGGTGAGTGTGAAGGTTAGGGTTAGGTTTAGGGTGAGGGTTAGGGTTAGGATGAGAGTTAGAGTTAGGGTTAGGGTGAGGGTGAGGTTAGGGTTAGGTTAGGGTTAGAATGAGGGTGAGGGTGCGGGTGATGAATAGGGTTAGGATTAGGGTTAGGGTTAGGGTTAGGGTTAGGCTGAGGGTGAGGGTGAGTGTTAAGGTTAAGGTTAGGGTTAGTGTTAGTGTTACATTTTGGCTTAGGTTTAGGATGAGGGTTAATGTGAGGGGTAGGGTTAGGCTTAGGGTGAGTGTAAGGGTTAGGGTGAGGGTTAGGCTTAGGGTGAGGGTAAGGGTTAGGGTGAGGGTTAGGATGAGGCTGAAGGTTAGGTTGAGGATTAGAGTTAGGGTGAGTTTTAGCATTAGGTTTAGGGTTAGGGTTTGGGCTAGGGTGAGGGTGAGGGTTAGGTTGAGGGTGAGGGTGAGGGTTAGTGTGAGGGTAAGGGTTAGTGTGGGGGTTAGGGTTAGAGTTAGGTTTAGGTTGAGGGTTATGGTGAGGTGTATGGTTAGGGTTAGTGTGAGCCTTAGCATTAGTGTGAGGGTTAGTGTTAGGGTTTCATTGAGGGTAAGGGTAAGGTTGAGGTTTAGGTTGAGGGTGAGTGTTAGGGATAGGTTTAGGGTGAGTGTTAGGGTGAGGATGAGGGTTAGGGTTAGGGTTAGGGTTAGAGTGAGGATTAGGGTTAGATTTAGGGTGTGTTTAAGGTTTAAGGTGAGGGTTACGATGAGGGTGCTATTAGGGTTAGGTGAGGGTTAGGGTGATGTTTCAGGTTAGTGTTATGGTTAGGGTTAGAGTGAGGGTGAGTAGTAGGGTGAGGGATTGGGTTATGGTTAGGGTTAAGGTGAGGGTGAGGGTTAAGCTGAGGGTTAGCCTTAGTCTTAGATTTATTGTTTGGGTGATTGTTAGGGTGAGGGTGAGGGTTATGATGAGGGTTAGGGTGAGGGGTAGGTTTAGGGATAGGTTGAGGTTGAGGATGAGGGTGAGGTTTAGGGTAAGTGTGAGGGTTAGGTTTAGGGTTAGGATGAGGTTGAAGGTTAGGGTTAGTTTTAGGATGAGCGTTAGTTTGTGGGGTAGGATTAGCGATAGTGTGAGGTTTAGGGTTAGGGTTAGGGTTACCGTGATGGTAAGGGTAAGCGTGATGGTTAGGATGAGGCTTAGGGTTCGGGTTAGTGTTAGGTTTAGGGAGAGGATTAGGTTGAGAGTAATGGTTAGGTTAAGGGTTACGTTGAATGGTAAGGTTAGGATTAGGGTTAGGTTTAGGTTGAGGGTTAAGGTGAGGGCTAGGTTGAGGGTTAGGGTGAGGGGGATGGGGAGGGGGAGGGGGAGGGTTAGGTGAGGGTTAGGGTTAGGGAGAGTGTAAGGGTTAGGGTTAGGTTTAGGATGAGGGTTAGGGTGAGGTGTAAGATTAGGGTTAGTGTGAGGGTGAGGGTGAGGGTTAGGGTTAAGGTGAGGTTTAGGCTAAGGGTTAAGGTGACTGTTAGAGTTAGTGTTAGGTTTAGGATGAGGGTTAGGGTTTGGTGTCGTATTAGGGATAGTGTGAGGTGTAGGGTTATTGTGAGTGATAGGGTTAGGTTAAGGTTACCGTGAGGGTAAGTGTAACCGTGAGGGTTAGGATGAGGCTGAGGGTTAGGGTTAGGGTTAGGGTTAGGGTGAGGGTTAGGTTTAGGGTTATTGTAAGGGTAGGATGAGGGTTAGGGTTAGGCTTAAGGGTAGTTTTAGGGTGAATGTTAGGGTTAGTGTTAGGGTTAGGGTTTGTTTGAGTGTTTGGGTGAGGGTTTGGTTTAGGGGTAGGGTAAGGAAAGGGTGAGGGTTAGGGTGACGGTTAGTGTTAGGTTAGGGTTAGGGTTTGGGTTGGGCTGAGGGCTAAGATGAGCCTGAGGTTTAGGGTAAGGGTGAGGGTGAGGGTGAGGTTTAGGGTGTCGGTGAGGGTTAGGTTAGGGTGAAGGTTAGGGTGAGGGTTAGTGTTAGGCTGAGGGTGAGGTTGAGGGTGAGGTTTAGGGTTAGGTTTAGGATTAGTGTGAGAGTTAGGGATATGGTTAGGGTTAGGATGAGGTTTAGGGTGAGGGGTAGGTTTAGGGTTAGGTTGAGGATGAGGGTGAGGGTGAGGTTTAGGATTATGGTGAGGTTTAGTGTTAGGGTTAGGTTGAGGGTGAGTTTTAGGGTTAGGTTTAGGATGAGGGTTAGTGTGAGGGGTAGGGTTAGGGTTAGTGTGAGTGTTAGGGTTAGTGTGAGGGTTAGGGTTAGGCTTAGGATTAGGGTAAGGGTTGGGTTTAGGTGTAGGGTTATGCTGAGGATGAGGTGAGGGTGACGGTTAGGGTGAGGGTAAGGGTGAGGGTAAGGGTTAGGGTGACATTGAGGGTTAGGGTGATGTTTAGGATTAGGGTTAGGTTTAGGCTTAGGGTGAGGCTGAGGGGTAGGGTGAGGGTTTGGTTTAGGGTCAGGGTTAGGGTGAGGGTGAGGGTTAGGGTGAGATTTAGGGTGAGGATTAGGGTTAGCGTTAGAGTTAGGGTTAGGTTGAGGTTTAGGGTGAGGTTTAGAGTTAGGGTGAGGTTGAGGGTTAGTGTTAGGGTTAGGTTGAGGTTTAGGGTGAGGGTTATGGTTAGGCTGAGGGTGAGCTTGAGGGTGAGGGTGAGGGTTAGTGTTAGGGTTAGAGAGGGTTAGGTTTATTGTGAGGGTTAGTGTGACGATGAGGGTAAGGATTTGTTGAGGGTTAGGGTTAATTTCGGGTTAAATTTAGGGTGAGGTTTAGGGTTAATATTAGGGTTAGGTTTAGGGTAAGTGTTAGGTTTAGGGCAAGGGTTATAATTAGGGTGAGGGTTTCGGTTAGATTTAGGGTGAGGGTTACGTTTAGGGTGAGTGTTAGGTTTAGGTTTAGGTTTAGGTTGAGGGTTAGGGTGAGGCTTAGGGTTAAGATTAGGGTTTGAGTTAGAGTGACGTTGAGGCTGAGGCTTAGAGTAGGATTAGGTTTTGAGTTAGGGTTAGGCTGAGGCTGAGGGTGAGGGTGAGGGTTAGGGTTGGGGTTAGGGTTAGGGTGAGGATTAGGCTTAGTTTTAGGATTAAGGTTTGGGTTACGCTGAGGCTGAGGCTGAGGGTGAGGGTGAGGGTTAGGGTTAGCGTGAGGGATAGGTTTAGGGTTAGGTTTAGGTTGAATTGTAAGGTGAGGGGTAGGTTTATGGTTAGGTTGAGGGTGAGGGTGATGGTGAGGGTGAGGGTTAAGGTGAGGGTAAGGGTTAGGCTTAGGGTTAGGGTTAGGGTTTGGGTTAGGTTTAGGATTAGGGTTTGGGTTAGATTTAGGCTGAGGCCGAGTGTGAGGGTTAGGGTTAGCGTGAGGGATAGGTTTAGGGTTAGGTTTAGGTTGAGGGGTAGGGTGAGGAGTAGGTATAGGGTAAGGGTGAGGGCGAGGGTGAGGGTGAGGGTGAGGGTTAGGGTGACAGTGAGGGTTAGGGTGAGAGTGAGGGTTAGTGTTAGGAGGGTTAGTGTTAGGTTCAGGGTGAGGATTAGGGTTACGGTTAGGGTTAGGATGAGTATTAGGGTGATGGGTAGGGTTAGGGTTAGGGTGACGTTAAGGGTTAGTGTGAGGGTTAGAGTTAGGTTTAGGGTTATGTTGAGGGTAATTGTTAGCGTGAGGGTTAGGATGACGGTGAGGGTTAGGGTTAGGGTGAGGGTTAGGCTGATGTTTAAGGTTATGTTTAGGGCTTCGGTTAGGGTTAGGGTCAGGGTGAGTGTTAGGGTGAGGTTAAGGGTTAGGTTGAGGGTGAGGATTAGTGTTAGGTTTAGGGTTAGGTTTGTGGTGTGGACTAGGGTGATGGTTAAGGTTAGACTGAGGTTGAGGGTGAGGCTTAGGTTTAGGGTATGGGTGAAGGTTAGGGTTAGGGAGAGGTTTATCTTGAAGGTGAGTGTGAGGGTTAGGGTTAGGGTTAGAATTAGGGGGAGGGGGAGGGGGAGGAATAGGGTTAGGATTAGGCCTAGGGTTAGGGTTAGGCTGAGGGTGAGGGTGAGGGGGTTAGGGTTAGGGTTAAGGTTAGCCTGAGGGCAAGGTGACGGTGAGGGTTAGGGTGAGGATGAGTGTTAGATTGTGGGTCAGGGTTAGGGTTATGGTCAGGGTTATGATTAGGGTGAGGGTTAGGGTTAGGGTTAGGATGAGATTGAGGCTGAGGCTGAGTTTTAAGGTGAGAGTGAGGGTGAGTGTGAGGGTGAGGGTTAGGATTCGGGTCAGGGTTACGTTGAGGGTGAGGGTTAGTTTTTGGATTAGTGTTAGGGTTAGGGTTAGGTTGAGGGTGAGCATGAGGTTGAGGGTGAGGGTTAGTGTTAGGTTTAGGGTGAGGGTTAGGTTTATTGTGAGTGTTAGGGTGAGGATGAGGGTAAGGGTTAGGTTGAGGCTTAGGGTGACGGAGAGGGTTAGGGTTAGGGTTAGGGATAGCGTGAGGGTTAGGGTGAGGTTTAGGGTTACGTTTAGGGTTACTTTTAGGGTGAGGGTTAGGGTTAATGTTAGGGTTAGGTTTAGGGTTAATGTTAGGGTTAGGTTTAGGGTAAGGGTTAGGGTTAGGGTTAGGGTTAAGTTGAGGGTTACGGTTAGGTTTAGGGTTACGGTTAGGTTAGGGTGAGGGTTAGGGTTAGGTTTAGGGTTTTGTGAAGGTGAGGTTTAGGGTTGGGATTAGGGTTAGGGTGATGGTGAGGTTAGGGTTAGGATTAGGGTTTGGGTTAGGTTTAGGGTGAGGGTGAGGGTGAGTGTTAGGTTTAGCGTGAGGGTTAGGTTTATGCTTAGGTTTAGGTTGAAGGTTAGGGTGAAAGGTAGCTTTAGTGTTAGGGTGACGTTGATGGTGAGGGTGAGGGTGAGGTTTAGGATTAGGATTATGTTTAGGGTTAGGGTTAGGCTTAGGGTTACGGTGAGGGTTAGGGTTAGGGTTAGGGTTAGACTGAGGGTAGGGTGAGGTTGAGGTTTAGGGTTAGGTTAAGCATTAGTATGAGTGATATGGTTAGGGTTAGCTTTAGTATGAGGGTTAGAGTGTGGGGTAGGGTTAGGGTTAGGTTGAGACTGAGGATGACGGTGAGGTTTAGGGTTAGAGTGAGGGTGAGGGTTAGGTTTAGTGTGATGGTGAGGGTTAGGGTTAGGTTTAGGATGAGGGTTATGTCAAGGGGTAGCTTAGGTTGAGTGTGAGGGTTAGGGTTAGTGTGAGGGTTATGGTTAGGTTTAGCGTGAGGTTTAAGGTTAGGGTAAGGGTTAGGCTAAGGGCTAGGTTGAGAGTGAGGGTTAGGGTGAGGATGATGGTGATGGTGAGGGTTAGGGTTTCGGTGAGAGTTAGGGTAGGGTGAGGGTTAGGGGGAGGTGAGGGTTAGGGTGAGGGTGAGGGTTAAGGTTATGGTTAGTGTTTGGATTAGGTTGAGGTTAAGGGTTAGGGTGAGGTTGAGGGTTAGGATTAGGTTTAGGGTTAGGGTGAGGGTAATTGCTAGGGTGAGGTTTAGGATGAGGGTGAGGGTTAGGGTTAGGGTGATGTTTAAGGTTAAGTTTAGGGTTAGGGTGAGGGTGAGATTTAGGGTGAGGGTAAGGGTTAGGTTGATGGTGCGGAATTAGGTTACGGTTAGGGTTAGTGTGAGCGGTAGGGTTACGGTAAGGGTGAGGGTTAGGTTTAGTGTGAGGGTTATGGTTAGGGATAGGGTTAGGTTGAGGGTAAGGTTTAGGATGAGGGTACGGTTAGAGTAAGGTTTAGGGTTAGCATGAGTGTTAGGGTGAGGGTTAGGGTTAGGTTTAGGGATAGGGTGCGGATTGAGTGAGGGTGAGGGTTGGGTGTTGTGGGAGGGTTTGGGTAAAGGTGAGGTTTAGGGTGACTGGGAGGTTTAGAGTGAGGGCGAGGGTTAGGGTTAGGGTTAGGGTGAGGTTTAGGGTTAGGGTAAGGGTTAGGCTAAGGGCTAGGGTGAGGGTAAGGGTTAGGGTGAGGGTGACGGTGATGGTGAGGGTTAGGGTGTCGGTGAGAGTTAGGGTAGGGTGAGGGTTAGGGGGAGGTGAGGGTTAGGGTGAGGGTGAGGGTTAAGGTTATGGTTAGTGTTAGGGTTAGGGTGAGGTTAAGGGTTAGGGTGAGGGTGAGGGTTAGGGTTAGGTTTAGGGTTAGGGTGAGGGTAATTGCTAGGGTGAGGTTTAGGATGAGGGTGAGGGTTAGGGTTAGGGTGATGTTTAAGGTTAAGGTTAGGGTTAGGGTGAGGGTGAGATTTAGGGTGAGGGTAAGGTTTAGGTTGATGGTGCGGAATTAGGGTTTTACGGTTAGGGTTAGTGTGAGCGGTAGGGTTACGGTAAGGGTGAGGGTTAGGTTTAGTGTGAGGGTTATGGTTAGGGATAAGGTTAGGTTGAGGGTAAGGGTTAGGATGAGGGTAGGGTGAGAGTAAGGTTTAGGGTTAGCATGAGTGTTAGGGTGAGGGTTAGGGTTAGGTTTAGGGATAGGGTGCGGATTGGGTGAGGGTGAGGGTTGGGTGTTGGGAGAGGGTTTGGGTAAAGGTGAGGTTTAGGTTGACTGGGAGGGTTAGAGTGAGGGCGAGGGTTAAGGTAAGTGTTAGGGTGATGGTTAAGTTTCGTATTACTGATAGGGTGAGGTTGAGGGTGAGATGTACAGTTAGGGTTAAGGTGAGGATTAGGATTAGTGTGAGGGTTAGGGTTAGGGTTACGGTTAGGGTTAGGTTTAGGTTCAGGTTTAAGTTGAGGGCTAGTTTGAGGGTTAGGGTGAGGGTGAGGGTTAGGGTGAGGGTTAGGGTTAGGGTGAGTGTAAGGGTTACGGTTAGCGTTAGGATGAGCGTTAGGGCGAGGTTTAGTATTAGGGTTAGGGTGAGGGTGAGGGTAAGGGTAAGGGTTAGGGTGAGGGTTAGGCTTCGGGTTAGGGTGAGTGTTAGGGTTAGTGTTAGGTTTAGGATGAGGGGTAGGGTGAGGTGTAGGGTTAAGGATAGTGTGAGGGTTAGGGTTAGTGTGAGTGATAGGGTTAGGGTTAGGGTTAACCGTGAGGGTAAGTGTAGCTGTGAGGTTTAGGAGGAGGTTGAGGGTTAGGGTTAGGGTTAGGGTTAGGGTGAGGGTTAGGTTTAGGGTTATTGTAAGGGTAGGATGAGGGTTAGGGTTAGGCTTAAGGGTAGTTTTAGGGTGAATGTTAGGGTTAGTGTTAGGGTTAGGGTTTGTTTGAGTGTTTGGGTGAGGGTTTGGTTTAGGGGTAGGGTAAGGAAAGGGTGAGAGTTAGGGTGACGGTTAGTGTTAGGTTAGGGTTAGGGTTTGGGTTGGGCTGAGGGCTAAGATGAGGGTGAGGTTTAGGGTGAGGGTGAGGGTGAGGGTGAGGTTTAGGGTGTCGGTGAGGGTTAGGTTAGGGTGAGGGTTAGGGTGAGGGTTAGTGTTAGGCTGAGGGTGAGGTTTAGGGTGAGGTTTAGGGTTAGGTTTAGGATTAGTGTGAGCGTTAGGGATATGGTTAGGGTTAGGATGAGGTTTAGGGTGAGGGGTAGGTTTAGGGTTAGGTTGAGGGTGAGGGTGAGGGTGAGGTTTAGTGTAAGGTTTAGGATTAGTGTGAGCATTAAGGTTAGGGTTAGGGTTAGGATGAAGTTTAGGGTGAGGGGTAGGGTTAGGGTTAGGTTGAGGGTGAGAGTGAGGGTGAGGTTTATGGTTATGGTGAAGTTTAGGGCTAGGGTTAGGGTGAGGGTGAGGGTTAGGGTTAGGTTTAGAATGAAGGTTAGTGTGAGGGGTAGGGTTTGGGTCAGTGTGAGAGTTAGGGTTAGTGTGAGGGTTAGGGTGAGGCTTAAGGTAAGAGTGACGGTTAGGGTTAGGGTTAGGATTAGGCTGAGGGTAGGGTAAGGGTTACGGTTAGGGTGAGGGTGAGGGTGAGGTTGAGGTTTAGGGTGACTGTGAGGGTTAGGGTGATGGTGATGATTAGGGTTAGGGTTAGGCTTAGGGTGAGGCTGAGGGGTAGGGTGAGGGTGAGGTTTAGGTTTTGGATTAGGGTTAGGGTTAGGCTTAGGCTTAGGTTGAGGGTGAGGGTTAGGTAGAGGTTTAGGTTGAGGATTAGGGTTAGGGTTAGAGTTAGGGTTAGGTTGAGGTTTAGGGTGAGGTTTAGAGTTAGGGTGAGGGTGAGTGTTAGGGTTAGGTTTAGGGTGAGGGCTAGGGTTAGGGTGAGAGTTAAAGTTAGGGATAGAGTGAGGGTGAGGGTTATGGTTCGGCATAGGGTGAGTTTGAGGGTGAAGGTGAGGGTTAGTGTTAGGGTTAGAAAGAGGGTTCGGTTAATTGTGAGGCTTAGTGTGAGGATGAGGGTGAGGATTAGGTGAGGTTTTGGGTTAAGTTTAGGGTTAGATTTAGGGTGTGGGTTAGGGTTTATATTAGGGTTAGGTTTAGTGTAAGGGTTAGGTTTAGGGCAAGGGTTAGTTAGTGTGAGGGTTATGGTTAGATTTAAAATGAGGGTTAAGTTTAGAGTGAGGGTTAGGTTTAGGGTTAGGGTTAGGCTGAGGCTTAGGGTTAGGATTAGGGTTTGAGTTAGGGTTAGGCTGAAGCTGAGGTTGAGGGTGAGGGTGAGGGTTGGCGTTAGGGTTAGGTTGAGGGTTAGGCTTAGGTTTAGGATTAGGTTTTGGGTTAGGCTGACGCCGAGACTGAGGGTGAGGGTGAGGGTTAGGGTTAGCGTGAGGGATAGGTTTAGAGTTAGGTTTAGGTTGAGTTGTACTGTGAGGGGTAGGTTTATGGTTAGGTTGAGGGTGATGGTGAGGGTGATGGTTAGGGCGAGGGTAAGGATTAGGGTGGGGGTTAGGGTTAGGGTTAGGTTTAGGTTGAGGGTTAGGGTGAGGGATTTGCTTAGGGTTAGTGTTACCCTTAGTGTTAGTTTGAGGGTTAGGTTTAGGGTTAGGTTAAGATTTAGGGTTACAGTGAGGGTAAGGGTAAGTGTGAGGGTTAGGATGAGGGTGAGGGTTAGGGATAAGTTTAGGGTGAGGGTGAGTGTTAGGGTGAGGATGAGGTTGAAGGTTAGGGTTAGGGTAAGGCTTAGGGTTAGGGTGAGGGTTAGGGTTAGGTTTAGCATTAGGGTGAAGGGGTAGGGTTTTGATTAGGGTTAGGGTGAGGGTGAGGGTTAGGGTTAGGTTTAGGGTGAGTGTGCGGGTGACGTTTACTAATAGGTTTAGTGTTAGGGTGAGGGTGAGTGTTAGGTTTAGGATTAGTGTTAGTGTTAGGGTTAGGCTTAGCGTTAGGTTGAGGGTGAGGGTTAGGGTTAGGGTGAGGGTTAGGGTTGGGGTTAGGGAGTGGGTTAGTGTTAGGATGATTTTTAGTGTGAGGGTGAGGGTTAGGGTGAGGGTGAGGGTGAGGGAGAGGTTTAGGTTTAGGTTTAGGATGAGGGTTACGGTGAGGGATAGGGTTAGTGTGAGGGTTAGGGTATTGGTTATGGTTAGGTTTAGGTTGAGGGCTAGGGTTAGGGTTAAGGTTAGGCTGAGGGTGAGGGTAGAGTGAGGATTAGGCTGTCGGTGAGGGTTAGCGTAGGGTGAGGGGTCGGGGATGCTAGGGTTAGGGTGAGGGTGAGGGTTAGGGTTATGGTTAGGGTTAGGGTTAGGTTGGGTTGACGATTAGGGTTACGGTTAGGGTTAGGATGTGGGTTAGGGTGAGGAGTAGGTTTTAGGGTTAGGGTTAGGGTTAGGGTGAGGGTAAGGTCAAGGTGAGGGTGAGTGTTAGGGTTAGGGTTAGGTTTAGGGTGAGGGTAATTGTTAGGGTGAGGGTTAGGATGAGGGTGATGGTTAGGGTTAGGGTTATGTTTAAAGTTTAGGTTAAGGTTAGGGTTAGGGTGATTGTGAGGTTTAGGGTGAGGTTAAAGGTTAAGTTGAGGGTGCGGATTAGGGTTACGGTTAGGGTTAGTGTGAGGTGTAGGGTTAGGGTTAGGGTGAGGGTTAGGTTTAGTGTGAGGGTTATGGTTAGGGATAGGGCTAGGGTGAGGGTAAGGGTTACAATAAGGGTAGGGTGAGCTTGAATTTTAAGGTTAGCATGAGTGTCAGTTTGAGGGTTAGGTTTAGGTTTAGGGATATGGTGAGGGTTGGGTGAGGGTCAGGGTTGGATTGTGGGTGAGGGTTGGGTTACAGTGAGGGTTAGGTTGATGGGGAGGGTTAGAGTGATGGCAAGGTTTAAGGCTAGGGTTAGTGTGATGCCTAGGGTTCGTATTAGTGTTAGGGTGAGGTTTAAGGTGAGGGGTATTGTTAGGGTTCAGGTGAGGGTTAGGATTAGTGTGAGGGTTTGGGTTAGAGTGAGGGTAAGGGTTAGGGTGAGGTTTAGGGTGAGGTTAAGGGTTAGGGTTAGAGTTAGGTTTAGGTTGATGGTTATGGTGAGGTTTAGAGTTAGGGTGAGTGTGAGGGTTAGGGTTAGGGTGATGGTGAGTGTTAGTGTTAGGGTGAGAGGTAGAGTTAGGTTTAGGGTGAGGGTGAGGGTTAGGGTTAGGGTTAGAATTAGGGTGAAGGAGAGGGTGAGGAATAGTGATAGGATTAGGGTTAGGGTTAGGGTTAGGCTGAGGGTGAAGGTGAGTGTTAAGGTTCGGGTAAGGGTTAGGGTGAGTGTTAGGGTTAGGCTTAGGGTTAGGGTGAGGGTTAAGGTGAGGGGTAGAGTTAGGGTTAGGGTGAAGGTTAGTGTTAGTGTGAGTGTTAGGGTTAGGGTGAGGGTAATGGTTAGGGTCAGGGTTAGGGTGAGGCTGACATTTAGTGTGAGGGTTGGGGTTAGGGTGATGTTTATGGTTAGGTTTAGCGTTAGGGTGAGGGTGAAGTAGAGTGTTAGGGTTGGGGTTAGGGTTAGGGTGAGTGTGACGCTGAGGGTTAAGATTAGGGCTTGGGTTAGGGTTAGGCTGAGGGAGAGGGTGAAGGTTAGGTTTAGCGTGAGAGATAGGGTTAGGGTTAGGTTTAGGTTAAGGATTAGGTTGAAGGGTAGTTTTAGGGTTAAGGTGAGGGTGAGTGTGAGGGTGAGGGTAAGGGTTACGGTGAGTGTAAGGGTTAGGATAAGGGTTAGGGTTAGGGTAAGGATTAGGGTGAGGGTTAGGGTTTGGGTTAGGGTGCGGTTAGGGGTAGGGTGATGTTTAGTTTGAGAGTGAGGGTTAGGGTGAGGGTGAGCGTTAGAGTGTGTGTGAGGGTTAGGGTTAGGGTGAGTGTTAGGGTGACAGTTAATTTGATGGTTAGGTTTAGGGTAAGGATTAGGGTGAGTGTTAGGGTGAGGGTGAGGGTTAGTGTTAGGTTTTTGGTTAGTGTTAGTGTTAGCGTTTGGGTGAGAGTTGGGCTTAGGGTTAGGGTTAGGGCAGGGTGAGGGTAAATTTTAGGGTGAGGGTTAGGGTTAGGCTGAGGGTGAGGCTGAGGGTGAGGTTTAGGGTTAGGTTTAGGGTTAGGGTGTGGGTTAGGGTGAGGGGTATAGTTAAGATTAGGGTTAAGGTTTGAATTAGAGTGAGTGTGAGGTTTAGGAATTGGGTTAGAATTAGTGTTAGGGTTAGGGTTAGGCTGAGGGTCAGGGTGAGTGTTAGGGTTAGGGTTAGTGTTAGCATGAGTGTTAGGGTTAGGCTTAGGGTTAGGATGAGGCTTAAGGTGAGGGGTAGTTTTAGGATTAGGGTGAGGGTTAGGTTTAGGAAGAGGGTAAGGGTTAGGGTGAGGGTTAGGATGAGGCTGAGGGTTAGGTTGAGTATTAGGTTTAGGGTGAGGGTTAATGTTAGAGTTAAGATCAGGGTGAGGGCTAGGGTGAGGGTGAGGTTTAGGGTGTGCATTAGGGTTAGGATTAGGGTCAGGGTTAGGGTTAGGGTGAGGGTTAGGGTTAGGGTTAAGTTGAGCATGAGGTTGAGGGTGAGGGTTAGAGTAAAAGTTATGGTTAAGGTTAGGTTGAGGTTTAGGGTGAGGTTTAGATTTAGGGTGAGGTTGAGGTTTAGGGTTAGTGTTAGGGTGATGGTTAGGGTAAGGTTGAGAGTTTGAGTTAGGGTGAGGGTGAGGGTAAGATTTAGGTTGAAGGTTAGGGTGAGGGTGAGGGTTAGGGTTAGGGTTAGGTTTTGTAAGGATTAGGGTGAGGGTTAGGGTTAGGCTAAGGGTGCGCATAAGTGTGAGGGTGAGGGTTAGTGTTAGGGTTAGGTTTAGGGTAAGGGTTAGGTTTAGGGTTAATGTTAGGGTTAGGGTCGGGTTACGTTTAGGTTTATGGTTACGGTTAGGGTTAGGGTGAAGGTTAGGCTTTGGTTTAGGGTTAGGGTGAGTGTTAGGGTGAGGCTTAGGGTTAGGATTAGGGTTTGGGTTAGGGTGAGGGTTAGGATGAGGCTGAGTGTTAGGTTTAGGGTTAGGGTTAGCGTGAGTGTTAGGGTTAGGGTTAGGTTTAGGTTGAGGTTTATGGTGATGGCTAGGCTTAGGGTTAGGTTGAGGGTGCGGGTGCGGTTTAGGGTTAGTTTTACCGTTAGGTTTAGGTTGAGGGTAAGGTGAGGGGTAGGGTTAGATTTAGTGTGAGCCTTAGTATTAGTGTGAGTGTTGGGTTAGGGTTAAGGTTAGGGTTAACATGTGGGTAAGGGTAAGGATAAGGGTTAGGACGAGGGTGAGATTTCGGGATAGGGTTAGGGTGAGGGTCAGTGTTAGGGGGACGATGAGGGTGACGGTTAGGGTCAGGGTTAGGATTAGGTTTAGGGTGAGGGTTAGGGTGAAGGTGAGGGTTAGGTTAAGGGTTAGGGTGAGGGGTAGTGTGAAGTTTAAGGTTAGGGTTTTGGTTACGGTAGGGTGAGGGTGAGGGTTAGGATTATGGTTAGGGTGAGTGTGAGGATGTGTTTTGGGGATAGGTTTAAGGTTAGGGTAAGGGTGAGTGTTAGGTTTAGGGTTAGTGTTAGGGTTAGGCTTAGGCTTAGGGTTAGGGTGAGGGTGAGGTTTAGGGTTAGGATGAGGGTTAGGGTTAGGGTTAGGGTGCGGGATAGGGTAAGGGTGATGTTTAGTGTGAGGGTGAAGTTTAGGGTGAGGGTAGGTGTTCGGGTGAGGGTGAGGGTTAGGGTGCGTGTGAGGGTTAGGTTTAGGGTGAGTGTTAGGGTGACGGTGAGTTTGAGATTTTGGTTTACTATAAGGGTTAAGGTGAGTGATAGGGTGAGGGTGAGGGTTAGGGTTAGGTTTAGGGTTAATGTTAGGATTAGGTTTAGGGTTACCGTGAGTGTAAGTGTAAGGGTTAGGGTTAGGGTAGGGTCAGGGTTAGGGTTAGGTTTATGGTTAGGGAAGGGTGAGGGCTAGGGTTAGGCTTAAGGTTAGTGTTAGGGTGAGGGTTAGTGTTAGTGTTTGGGTTAGGGTTTTGTTGAGTGGTAGGGTTAGGCTTTGGGTTAGGCTGAGGGCTAGGGTGAGTGTGAGGGATAGGGTGTGGGTGAGGGTTAGTCTTTCAGTGAGGGTTAGGGTAGATTGAGAGTTAGGCTGATGGTGAGGGTTAGAGTGTGGGTGAGTGTTAGGGTTAGGGTTAGGGTTAGGTGAGGCTTAGGGTTAGGCTAACGGCTAGAGTGAGGGTGAGGGTGAGGGTGAGTGTGAGGTTTAGGGTGTCAGTGAGGGTTAGGGTAGGGTGAAGGTTTGGGTGATGGTGAGGTTTAGTGTGAGGGTGAGGGTTAGGTTTATGTTTAGCGTGAGGATTATGTTTAGGATTAGGGGGAGGGTGAGGGTTTGGTTTAGGATTAGTTTTAGGGTTAGGGTTAGGCTGAGGTTGAGGGTGAGGGGTAGGGTGAGTGTTTGCTTTATGGATAGGGTGATGGTTATTGTGAGTGTTAGGGTTAGGTTTATGGGTAGGGTGACGGTTAGTGTTAGGATTATGGTTAGGGTAGGGTGAGGGTTATGGTGAGGTTTAAGCTTAGTGTTAGGTTTAGGGTTAGGGTGAGTGTTAGGGTTAGTGTGAGGTTTAGGGTTAGGGTTAGGTTTAGGCTTAGGATGAGGGTAAGAGTTAGGGTGAGGGTTAAAGTTAGTGTGAGCTTTAGGCTGAGGGGTAGGGTTAAGGTTCGCTTGAGGGTGAGGGTTAGGGTGAGGGTTAGGGTTAGGGTTAGGGTTAGGGTTAGGGTTAGGGTGAGGGTTAGGTTTAGGGTTAGGTTGACGGTGAGGTTTAGGGTGAGAGTTAGGGTTAGGGTGAGGGTGAGGCTTAGGGTTAGAGTGAGGGTTCGGATGAGGATGATGGGAAGGTTTAGTTTGAGGGTTAGGGAGAGGGGGAGGGTTAGGTTTAGGGTTAGATTTAGGGTGAGGGTTAGGGTGAGTGTTAGGGTTAGGCTGAGGGTGAGCGTGAGGGTGAGGGTAAGGGTCAGTGTTAGGGTTATGGTGAGGTTTAGGTTTATTGTGAGGGTTAGGGTGAGTATGAGGGTAAGAATTAGGTTGAGGGTTAGTGTGTGGGGAAGGGTTAGGGTTAGGTTTAGGTTGAGGATTAGGGTTAATGTTAGGGTTAGGTTTAGGGTAACGGTTAGTGTGAGGGTGAGGGTTAGGATTAGGGTTATGGTTAGTGTGAGGGTGAGGGTTAGGCTTAGGTTTAGGATTAGTGTTTGGGTTAGGCTGATGTTGAGATTGAGGCTTAGGGTTAGGATTAGGGTTTGGGTTAGGATTACGCTGAGGGTGAGGGTGAGTGTTAGGTTTAGCGTGAGGGTTAGGGTTAGGGTTAGGTTTAGGTTGAGGGTTAGGGTGAGGGCTTGGTTTAGGGTTCAGGTGAGGGTGAGGGTGAGGGTAAGGGTTAGGCTTAGGCTTAGGTTTAGGTTGATGTTAAGGGTGAGAGGTAGCATTAGGTTTAGTGTGATCCTTAGTGTTAGTGTGAGGCTTAGTGTTTGGGTTAGGGTTAGGGATAGGGTTACCGTGTGGGTAATGGTAAGGGTGAGGGTTAGGATAATGGTGAGGTTTAGGTGTAGGGTTAGGGTGAGGGTCAGTGTTAGGGTGAGCATGAGGTTTATGATTAGGGTCACGGTGAGGGTTAGTTTTAGGTTGAGGTTTAGGGTTAGGTTTAGGGTTTGGGTAAGGGTGAGGGTTAGGTTTAGGTTAAGTTTTACGGTGAGGGGTAGGGTGAGGGTTAGGGTTAGGGTTTTGTTTAGGGTAGGGTGAGTGTGAGGGTTAGGGTTAGGGTTAGGGTGAGTGTGAGGGTGAGTTTTAGGGATAGGTTTAGGGTTATGGTGAGGGTGAGTGTTAGGTTTAGGATTAGTGTTAGGGTTAGGCTTAGGCGTAGGGTTAGGGTAAGGGTGAGGGTTAGGGTTAGGATGAGGGTTAGGGTTAAGTGTTAGGGTGCGGGTTAGGGTTAGTGTGATCTTTAGTGTGAGGATGAGTTTTAAGGTAAGGGTGAGTGTTCGGGTGAGGGTGACGTTTAGGGTGTGTGTGAGTGTTAGGGTGATGGTGAGTGTTAGGTTGACGGTGAGTTTGATCTTTAGGTTTACTGTAAGTGTTAGCGTTAGTGTTAGGGTGAGGGTGAGGGTTAAGGGTTAGGTTTAGGGAAATTGTTAGGGTTAGGGTTAGGTTTAGGGTTACCATGAGGGTAAGTTTAATGGTGAGGGTTAAGATGAGGGTGAGGGTTAAGATTAGGGTTAGGGTTAGGGTGAGGGGTAGGGTGAGGGTTAAGGTTAGGGTTATAGTTAGGGTAGGGTGAGGGTGAGGGTTAGGCTTAACGTTAGTGTTAGGGTGAGGGTTAGGTTTAGTATTAGGGTTAGGGTTTCATTGAGTGTTAGGGTGAGGGTTTGGGTTATGGTTAGGATTAGGGTGAGTGTGAGGGTTAAGGTGAGGGTTAGGGTTAGTGTTAGGGTAAGGGTTTGGGTTAGGCTGGGGGCTAGGGTGAGGGTGAGGGTTAGGTTGTGGGTGAGGGTGAGGGTGATGGTTAGGGTGTCGGTGAGGGTTAAGGTAGATTGAGGTTTAGGTTGAGGGTTAGTGTTAGTCTGAAGGTGAGGCTGAGGTTGAGGTTTAAGGTTAGGTTTAGGATTTGTGTGAGTGTTACGGTTAGGGTTAGGTTTAGGATGAGGTTTAGGTTAATGGGTAGGTTTAGGGTTAGTTTGAGGGTGAGGGTGAGGGTGAGGTATAGGGTTAGGGTGAGGATTACGGTTAGGGTTAGGGTGAGGGTGAGTGTTAGGTTTAGTTTTAGGATGAGGGTTAGGGTGAGGGGTAGGGTTAGGGTTAGTTTGAGGTTAGGCTTAGTGTGAGGGTTAGGGATATTGTTAGGGTTAGGGTGAGAGTTAGGGTTAGGGTTAGGGTTAGGCTGAGGGTAGGGTGAGGGTGAGGGTTAGGGTGAGTGTGAGAGTGAGGGTGAGGGTTAGGGTGTCAGTGAGGGTTAGGGTTGGTTGAGGGTTAGGGTGACCATGAGGGTTAGTGTGAGGGTGAGTGTTAGGGTTAAGGTAAGTGTTAGGGTGAGGGTTAGGGTTAGGGTTAGGGTTAGGGTCAGGGTAGTGTTTAGTTTAGGATTAGTGTTAGGGTTAGGGTTAGGCTTAGGGTCAAGGTTAGGGGTAGGGTGAGGGTTTGGGTTATGGATAGGTTTTGGGTGAGGGTGATGTTTAGGGTGAGGATTAGGGTTAGGGTTTGGTGTAGGGTGAGGGTTAGTGTTAGTGTTATGGTTAGGGTAGGGTGAGGGTTAGTGTGAGGTTTAGGGTTAGGGTTGGTTTTAGGCTTAGAGTGAGGGTAAGGGTTAGGGTGAGGGTTAGAGTGATGGTGAGGCTTAGCGTTAGTGTGAGGGTTAGGGTGAGGGGTAGGGTTAGTGTTCGCGTGAGGGTGAGGTTTAGGGTGAGGGTTAGGTTTAGTTTGGGGGTTAGTGTTAAGGTTAGGGTGAGTTTGAGGCTTAGTTTTAGGGTTAGAGTGAGGGTTCGGTTGAGGATGAGGGTAAGAATTAGGTTGAGGTTTAGGGTGAGGGTTAGGGTGAGGGGGAGGGTTAACGTTACATTTAGGGTGAGGGTTAGGGTGAGGCTTAGGGTTAGGGTGAGGGTGAGCATGAGAGTAAGGGTAAGGGTTCTTGTTAGTGTTATGGTGAGGATTAGGTTTATTGTGAGGGTTAGGGTGAGGATGAGGGTAAGAATTAGGTTGAGGTTTAGGGTGAGGGTTAGTGTTAGGATTAGGGAAGGATCAGGGTAAAGGTTAGGTTGAGGGTTAGTGTTAGGCTGAGGGTGAGGGTGAGGGTTAGGGTGAGGGTGTGGGTGAGGGTGAGGGTTAGGTTTAGGTTTAGGATGAGGGGTAGTGTGAGGGGTAGGGTTAGGTTTAGTTTGAAGGTTATGGTTAGTGTGAGGGGTAGGTTTCGGGTTATTGTTAGGGTGAGGGTGAGGTTTAGGGTTAGGATTAGGTTTAGGCTGAGGGCTAGGGTGAGGGTGAGGATTAGGGTGATTATGAGGATGAGGGTGAGGGTGAAGGTTAGGTTTAGGGTTAGGGTTAGGGATAAGGTGAGGTTTTGGGGGAGGGTGAGGGTTGGGTTGTGGGTGAGGGTTAAGGTAAAGTTGAGGCTTAGATTGACGGGGAGGGTTAGAGTGAGGGCAAGGGTTAAGGATAGAATTATGGGGATGGTAAGGGTTCATATTTATGTTAGGGTGAGTGGTAGGGTGAGGGGTATAGTCAGGGTGAGGGTTAGTGTTAGGGTTAGAGTGTGGGTAAGGGTTAGGGTGAGGTTTACGGTTAGTTATAGGGTTAGTGTTAGAGTTAGGGTTAGGTTGAGTGTTAGGGTGAAGTTTAGAAATAGGGCGAGGGTGAGAGATAGGCTTAGGGTTAGGATGAGGTTTACGGTTATGTTGAGAGTTAGAGTTAGGGTGAGGGTGAGTGTGAGGGTTAGTGTTAGGGTTAGGGTGAGGGTTAGGGTGAGGATGAGGGTAAGTTTTAGGTTGAGGGTTAGGGGTAGGGGGAGGTTTAGTGTTAGGGTTAGGGTTAGGGTGAGGGTAAGGATGAGGGTTAGGGTTGGGCTGAGGGTGAGCGTGAGGGTGAGGGTGAGGGTTAGAGTTAGGATTAGGGTGAGGGTTAGGTTTATTGTGTGGGTTAGGGTGAGGATAAGGGTAAGGATTAGGTTGAGGGTTAGGGTGAGGGGGAGGGTTAGGTTTAGGGTTAGTTTAGGGTGAGGTTTAGGTTTAATGTTAAGGTTAGGTTTAGCGTAAGGTTTAGGGTTAGGGTGAGGGTCATGGTTAGGTTGAGGGTGAGGGTTAGGGTTAGTGTGAGGGTTAGGGTTAGGTTTAGGGTTAGGGTGAGGTTGAGGGTGAGGCTTAGGGTTAGGATTAGTGTTTGGGTTAGGGTGAGGTTGAGGGTGATGCTTAGGGTTGTGGTTTTGGGTTAGGGTTAGGCTGAGCATGAGAGTGAGGTTTAGGGTTAGCTTAAGATTTAGGGTTAGGGTTAGGTTTAAGTTGAGTGTTAGGATGAGGGCTAGGTTTAGGGTTAGGGTGAGGGTGAGGTTGAGGGTGAGGGTGAGAGTTAGGGTGCGGGTTAGGGTTAGGGTGAGGGTTAGGGTTAGTGTTAGATTTAGGTTGAGGGTTAGGGTGAGGGGTAGGGTTAGGGTTAGTGTGAGCCTTAGTGTTATTGTGAAGGTTAGGGTTAGGGTTAGGATTAAGGTTACCGGGAGGGTAAGGGAACGTGTGAGTGTTAGGATGAGGGTGAGGGTTAGGGATAGGGTTAGGTTGAGGGTGAGTGTTAGGGTGAGGATGAGGGTTAATGTTAGGGTTGGAGTTAGTGTGAGTGTGAGGTTGGGGTTTACTGATAGGGTTAGGGGTAGAGTGAGTGTGAGTGTTAGGTTAAAGTTTAGTGTTAAGCTTAGGCTTAGGCTTATGGTTAGGGTGAGGGTGAGGGTTAGCGATAGCGTGAGGGTTAGAGCTAGAGTTACTGTGCAGGTTAAGGTTAGGTGATGTTTAGTGTGAGCGTGAGGTTTATGGTTCGGGTGAGGGTGATGGTGAGGGTTATGGTGTGGGTGAGGGTTAGTGTTAGGGTGTGTATTAGGGTGACGATGAGTTTGAGTGTTAGGTTTAGGGTTACATTTATTGTTAGGTTTTGGGTGAGTGTTAGGGTTACATTTAGGATTAGGGTCAGGGCTAGGGTGAGGGTGAGGGTTTGGGTGAGTTTAAGGGTGAGGGTGAGCGTTAGGGTGAGGTTGAGGGTTAGGGTGAAGTTTAGAGTTAGGGCAAGGGTGAGAGATAGGGTTAGGGTTAGGGTGAGGTTTACGGTTAGGTTGAGGGTTAGAGTTAGGGTGAAGGTGAGTGTGAGGTTTAGTGTTAGGGTTAGGGTGATGGTTAGGGTGAGGATGAGGGTAAGGTTTAGGTTGAGGGTTAGGGGGAGGGGGAGGTTTAGTGTTAGGGTTAGGGTGAGGGTGAGGGTAAGGATGAGGGTTAGGGTTGGGCTGAGGGTGAGGGTGAGGGTGAGGGTGAGGGTTAGTGTTAGGATTAGGGTGAGGGTTAGGTTTATTGTGAGGGTTAGGGTGAGGATAAGGGTAAGGATTAGGTTGAGGGTTAGGGTGAGGGGGAGTGTTAGGGTTAGGGTTAGTTTAGGGTGAGGTTTAGATTTAATGTTAGGGTTAGGTTTAGCGTAAGGTTTAGGGTTAGGGTAAGGGTCATGGTTAGGTTGAGGCTGAGGGTAAGGGTTAGGTTTAGGTTTAGGGTGAGTCTGAGGGTGAGGCTTAGGGTTAGGATTAGTGTTTGGGTTAGGGTGAGGTTGAGGGTGAGGCTTAGGGTTGTGGTTTTGGGTTAGGGTTAGGCTGAGCATGAGGGTGAGGTTTAGGGTTAGCTTAAGAGTTAGGGTTAGGGTTAGGTTTAGGTTGAGTGTTAGGATGAGGTCTAGGTTTAGGGTTAGGGTTCGGGTGAGGGTGAGGGTGAGGGTTAGGGTGTGGGTGAGGGTTAGGGTTAGGGTGTGTATTAGGGTGACGATGAGTTTAAGGGTTAGGTTTAGGGTTACTGTTATTGTTAGGTTTTGGGTGAGTGTTAGGGTTAGATTTAGGATCAGGGTTAGGGTTAGGGTTAGTGTGAGGGGTAGGGTTAGGGTCAGAGTGAGGGTTAGGTTTAGTGTGAGGGTTATGGTTAGGGATAGGATTAGGATGACGGTAAGGGTTAGGATGAGGGTAGAGTGAGATTGAGGTTTAGGGTTAGCATGAGTGTTAATGTGAGGGTTAGGGTGAGTGTTAGGGTTAGGGTGATGGTGAGGGTTAGGGTTAGGCTTAGGGTCTGGGTTAGGGTTAGTGCGAGGGTTAGGGTGAGGGTGAGGGTTTGGGTGAGTGTGAGTTTTGGGTTGTGGGTGAGGGTTAGGGTAAAGGTGAGGGTTAGGTTGACGGGGATGGTTAGACTGAGGGCGAGGGTTAACCGTAGGATTAGGGTGATGGATAGTTTTCATATTAGTGTTAGGGTGAGGGGTATCCGTTAGGGTTAACGTGAGGTTTAGGATTAGTGTGATGGTTAGGGTTAGGGTTAGACTGTGGGTAAGGGTTAGGGTGAGGTTTAGGGTGAGGTTTAGGGTTAGGATTAGAGTTATGGTTAGGTTGAGGTTTAGGGTGAGGTTTAGAGTTAGGTTGTGGGTGATGGTTAGGGTTAGGGTTAGGTTGAGGGTTATGGTTAGGGTGAGAGTTAGAGTTAGGTTTAAGGTGAAGGTGAGGGTGAGGGATAGGGTTTGGTTTAGGGTTAGGATTAGGTTTTGGGTGAGGGGTATAGTTAGGGTTAGGGTTAGGGTGAGAATTAAGGTGAGTTTCAGGGGAAGGAATAGGGTTCTGGTTCTGGTTAGGGTTAGGGTTAGGCTGATTGTCAGGGCGAGTGTTAGGGTTAGGGTTACGGTTAGGTTTAGGGTGAGTGTTATGATTAGGCTTAGGGTTAAGATGAGGGTTAAGGTGAGGGGTAGATTTAGGTTTGGTTTGAGAGTTACTGTTAGGATGAGGGTAAGGGTTAGGTTGAGGGTTAGGATGAGGGTGAGGGTTAGGGTGAGGGTTAGGGTTAGAGTTAGGATTAGGGTGAGGGCTAGGATGAGGGTGAGGGTTAGGGTGAGGGTGAGGTTTAGGGGTTGGGTTAGGTTTGGGGTTAGGGTCAGGGTTACGGTGAGGGTGAGGGTTAGGTTAGGGTTAGGGTTAGGGTGAGGTTTAGGTTGAGGATGAGGTTTAAGGTGAGGGTTAGGGTTAGCGTGAGGTTTAGGCTGAGGATGAGGTTTAAGGTGAGGATGAGGGTGGGTGTGAGGATGAGGGTTAGGGTTCGGGTTAGGGTTAGGTTGAGCTTGAGGGTTAGTGTTTGGATTAGTGTTAGGGTTAGGGTTAGGATGAGGGTGAGCGTGAGGTTGAGGGTGAATGTTAGTGTTAGGGTTAGGGTGAGGGTTAGGTTTATTGTGAGGGTTATAGGCTGAGGATGAGGGTAAAGGTTAGGTTCAGGGTTACGGTGAGGGTGAGGGTTAGGTTTGGGGTTAGCGTTAGGGTGAGGGTTAGGGTGAGGTTTAGGTTTAAATTAAAGGTTACGTTTAGTGTGATAGTTTGGGTTAATGTTAGGGTTATGTTTAGGGTAAGTGTTAGGGTTAGGGTGAGGGTTATCGTTAGGGTGAAGTTTAGGGTTAGGGTGAGGATTAGGGTTAGGATTAGTGTTAGGGTGTGGGCTAGGTTGAAGGTGAGGGTTAGGATTAGGCTTAGGGTTAGGGTTAGCGATAGGGTTAGGGTGAGGGTGAGGGTGATGGTTAGGGTTAGGATTAGGGTCTGGTTTAGGGTTAGGGAAGGGTTAGGGTTAGGGTTAGGGTGAGGGTGAGGGTGAGGGTGAGGGTTATGTTTAGGGTTAGAGTTAGTGATAGGGTGAGGGTTTGGGTGAGGGTTGGGTTGTGGTTGAGGGTTATTGTAAAGGTGAGGGTTAGGTTGACTGGGAGGGTTAGAGTTATGGCGAGGGTTAAGGTTAGGGCTAGTGTGATGGTTAGGGTTCATATTAGTGTTAGGCTGAGGGTCAGGTTGAGTGTTAGGGATAGGGTTACAGTAAGATTGAGTGTTAGGTTTAGGCTTAGGTTTAGGATAAGGGTTAAGGTGAGGGGTAGGGTTAGGGTAAGTGTGAGGGTTACGGTTAGGGTGAGAGTTAGAGTTAGGGTTACGGTGAGGGTGAGGGTTAGTGTTCGGGTTAGGGTGAGAGCTAGGGTGAGGATGAGGGTAAGGTTTAGGTTGAGGGTTAGGGGGAGGGGGAGGTTTAGGGTTAGGGTAAGGGTTAAGATGAAGGTAAGGATGAGGGTTAGGTTTAGGCTGAGGTTGAGCTTTAGGGTGAGGGTGAGGGTTAGTGTTAGGATTAGGGTGAGGGTTAGGTTTATTGTGAGGGTTAGGTTGAGGATAAGGGTAAGGATTAGGTTGAGTTGTAGGGTGAGGGGGAGAGTTAGGGTTAGGGTTAGGGTTAAGGTGAGGCTTAGCATGAGGGTTAGGTTTAAGGTTAGGGTTAGTTTAGGGTGAGGGTTAGGGTTAATGTTAGGGTTAGGTTTAGGGTAAGGGTTAGGGTTAGCGTGAGGATCATGGTTAGGTTTAGGGTGAGGTTTTGGTTTAGGGTGAGGGTTAGGGTTAGTTTTAGGGTTAGGGTGATGCTGAGGCTGAAGCTTAGTGTTAGGATTAGGGTTTGGGTTAGGGTGAGGTTGAGGGGGAGGCTTAGGGTTGGGATTAGGTTTTGGGTTAAGATTAGGCTGAGCATGAGGGCGAGGTTTAGGGTTAGCGTGAGAGTTAGGGTTAGGGTTAGGTTTAGGTTGAGTGTTAGGGTGAGGGCTAGGTTTAGGGTTAGGTTGAAGGTGAGGTTGAGGGTGAGGGTGAGGGTTAGGGTGAGGGTTAGAGTTAGTGTTAGGTTTAGGTTGACGGTTAGGGTGAGGGGTAGGGTTAGGTTTAGTGTGAGCCTTAACGTTATTGTGATGGATAGGGTTAGGGTTAGCATTAGGGTTACCGTGAGGGTAAGGGAAAGTGTGAGGTTTAGGATGAGGGTGAGGGTTAGGGATAGGGTTAGGTTGAGGGTGAGTGTTAGGGTGGGGATGAGGGTTAGGGTTAGGTTTAGGGTTAAGTTGAGAGTGCGGATTAGGGTTAGGTTAAGGGTTAGCGTGTGGGGTAGGGTGATGATTAGGGTTAGGGTTTTGGTTAGGGTAGGGTGAGGGTTAGGGTTAGGGTTAGGGTTAGGGTGAGTGTGAGGTTGGGGTTTACTGATAAGGTGAGGGGTAGAGTGAGGGTGAGTGTTAGGTTTAGGATTAGTGTTAGGGTTAGTCTTAGGCTTATGGTTAGGGTGAGGATGAGGGTTAACTATAGCGTGAGGGTTAGGGTTAGGGTTAGTGTGCGGGTTAGCTTTAGGTGATGTTTAGTGTGAGCGAGAGGTTTAGGGTTCGGTTGAGGGTGAGGGTGAGGGTTAGGGTGTGGGTAGGGTTAGGGTTAGGGTGTGTGTTAGGGTGCCAATGAGTCTGAGGGTTAGGTTTAGAATTAGTGTTATTGTTAGGTTTTGGGTGAGTGTTAGGGTTAGAGTTAGGATTAGGGTGAGGGATAGGGTGAGGGTGAGGGTTTGGGTGAGTTTGAGGGTGAGGGTTAGGGTTAGGGTGATGTTGAGGGTTCGAATTAGGCTTCGGGTTAGGGTAAGTGTTAGGGTGAGTGTGAGGGTGAGGGTTAGGGATAGGGTTAGGGTCTGGGTTAGGGTTAGGATGAGGGTTAGGTTTAGGGTTATGGTGAGGGTGAGTTGAGGGTGTGGGTTAGGGTTAGGGTCAGGGTTAGGGATAGAGTGAGGCTTTGGGTGAGGATGAGGGTTGGGTTGTGGGTGAGGGTAAGGGTAAAGGTGAGGGTTCTATTGACAGGGAGGCTTAGAGTGAGGGTGAAGGTTAAGGTTAGGTTTAGGGTGATGGTTAAGTTTCGTATTAGTGGTAGGGTGAGTGTTAGGGTGAGGGGTATATTTAGGGTTAGGGTGAAGGTTAGGATTGGTGTGAGGGTTAGGGTTAGAGTGAGTGTAAGGTTTAGTGTGAGGTTTAGGGTTACTGTTGGAGTAAGAGTTAGGTTGAGGGTTAGGGTGAGGTTTAGATTTAGGGTGAGGGTGAGGGTTAGAGTTAGGGTTAGGGTGAGGGTTAGGGTTAGGGCGAGGGTGAGGTTTAGTTTGAGGGTTAGGAGGAGGGGGAGTGTTATGTTTAGGGTTAGGGTTTGGGTGATTGTTAGGGTTAAGTTTAGGGTTAGGTTTAGGGTGAGGGTTAGGGTTAATGTTAGGGTTAGGTTTAGGGTAAGGGTTTGGTTTAGGGTTAGGGTGACGGTCACAGTTAGTTTTAGGGTGAGGGTTATGGTTAGGGTGAGGGTTAGAGTTAGGTTTAGGTTTAGGGTGAGGCTGAGGGTTAGGCTTAGCGTTAGGATTAGTGTTTGGGTTAGGGTGAGGGTGAGGGTGAGGCTTAGGTTTCGATTAGAGTTTGGCTTCGTGTTAGGCTGAGCATGAGGGTGACGGTTAGGATTAGCGTGAGGGTTACGTAGGGTTAGATTTAGGATGAGGGTTCTGGTGAGGGTTCGGGTTAGGGTGTGGTTGAGGGTTAGGTTTTGGGTGAGTGTTAGTGTGACGTTGAGTTTGAGGGTTAGGTTTAAATTTAGTGTTAGAGTTAGTTTTTGGGTCAATGTAAGGGTTAGAGTTAGGATTAGGGTGAGGGCTAGGTTGAGGATGAGGGTTAGGGTGAGGGTGAAGGTGAGGGTGAGGGTAAGGGTGTGGGTTAGGGTTAAGGTTAGGCTCAGGGTTACCGTTAGGGTGAGGGTTAGTGTTAGGTTTAGGGTTAGGTTGAGGTTGAGGCTGAGGCTGAGATTTAAGATGAGGGTGAGGGTGAGTGTTAAATTGAGTTTTAGGGTTAGGATTAGGGTTAGGTGAGTGTTAGGGTTAGCATTAAGTTTAGGATGAGGGTTAGGTTGAGGGGTAAGGTTAGGGTTAGTGTGAGGGGTAGGATTAGTGTGAGGGTTAGAGTTAGGGTTAGGGTTACCGTGAGGGTAAGTGTAACGGTGAGGGTTAGGATGAGGGTGAGGCTTAGGGTTAGGTTTAGGGTTAGGGTGAGGAGTAGGGTTCGGTTTAGGTTTCGGGTTATGGTTAGGGTAGGTTGAGGCTTAGGGTTAGGCTAAAGGTTAGTGTTAGGGTGCGGGTTAGGGTTAGTGTGAGGGTTAGGGATAGGGTTAGTGTTAGGGTTAGGGTGAGGGTAAGGGTTAGGTTGAGGATGTGGATTAGGGTTAGGGTTAGGGTTAGTGTGAGGGGTAGGGTTAGGGTCAGAGTGAGGGTTAGGTTTAGTGTGAGGGTTATGTTTAGGGATAGGGTTAGGTTGACGGTAAGGGTTATGATGAGGGTAGAGTGAGATTGAGATGCAGGGTTAGCATGAGTGTTAATGTGAGGGTTAGGGTGAGGGTTAGGGTTAGTGTTAGGGTGTGGGTCAGAGTTAGGGTTGGGCTTAGGGTCTGGGTTAGGGTTAGTGTGAGGGTTAGGGTTAGGGTTAGGGTGAGGGTGAGGGTTTGGGTGAGTGTGAGTTTTGGGTTGTGGGTGAGGGTTAGGGAAAAGGTGAGGGTTAGGTTGACGGGGATGGTTAGTGTGAGGGCGAGGGTTAAGCCTAGGTTTAGGGTGATGGTTAGTTTTAGTATTAGTGTTAGGATGAGGGGTATCGTTAGGGTTAAGTTGAAGGTTAGGATTAGTGTGATGGTTAGGGTTAGGGTTAGAGTGTGGGTAAGGATTAAGGTGAGGTTTAGGGTGAGGTTTAGGGTTAGGATTAGAGTTATGGTTAGGTTGAGGGTTAGGGTTTAGAGTTAGGTTGTGGGTGATAGTGAGGGTTAGGGTTAGGTTGAGGGTTAGGGTTAGGGTGAGAGTTAGAGTTAGGATTACGGTGAAGGTGAGGGTGAGGGATAGGGTTTGGTTTAGGGTTAGGATGAGTATTAGGGTGAGGGGTATAGTTAGGGTTAGGGTTAGGGTGAGAATTAGGGTGAGTTTGAGGGGGAGGAATAGGGTTCTGGTTCGGGTTAGGGTTAGGGTTAGGCTGATTGTCAGGGTGAGTGTTAGGGTTAGTGTTAGTGTTAGGGTGAGTGTTAGGATTAGGCTTAGTGTTAAGATGAGGTTTAAGATGAAGGGTAGATTTAGGTTTAGTTTGAGAGTTACTGTTAGGATGAGGGTAAGGATTAGGGTGAGGGTTAGGATGAGGGTGAAGGTTAGGGTGAGGGTTAGGGTTAGGGTCAGGGTTAGGGTTAGAGTTAGGATTAGGGTGAGGGGTAGGATGAGGGTGAGGGTTAGGGTGAGGTAAGGGTTAGGGTGAAGGTTAGGGTGAGGGTGAGGTTTAGGTTTAGGGTTAGGGTTAGGGTGAGCTTTAGACTTAGGGTGAGGGTTTGGGTTAGGTTTAGGTTTAGGGTGAGGTTAAGGTTAGGGTGAGAGTTAGAGTTAGGGTTAAGGTGAGGGTGTGGTTAGGTTTAGAGTTAGAGTTAGGGTGAGTGTAAGGTTTAGGTTGAGGGTTACGATGATGTGAGTGTTAGGGTTAGGGTGATGTTTAAGGTTAGGATTAGGGTTAGGGTGAGGGTTAGGGTGAGAGTTAGGGTTAGTGTTTGGGATAGGTTTAGGTTTAGGTTTATGGTTAGGGTTAGGGTAAGGGTTAAGGTGAGGGTTATGTTTAGGGTGAGTGCTAGATTTAGGTTTAGGGTTAGGGTGAGGCTGAGGTTGAGGCTTAGGGTTAGGATTAGTGTTTGGGTTAGGGTGAGGGTGAGGGTGAGGCATAGGTTTCGATTAGAGTTTGGCTTCGGGTTAGGCTGAGCATGAGGGTGAGGGTTAGGGTTAGCGTGTGGGTCAGGGTTAGAGTTAGATTTAGGATGACGGTTCGGGTGAGGGTGAGGGTTAGGGTGTGGTTGAGGGTTAGGGTTAGGGTGAATGTTACGGTGACATTGAGTTTGTGGGTAAGGCTTAGGTTTAGTGTTAGAGTTAGGTTTTAGTTGAGTGTTAGGGTTAGAGTTAGGATTAGGGTGAGGGCTAGGGTGAGGATGAGGGTTAGGGTGAGGGTGAGTGTGAGGGTTAGGGTGTGGGTTATGGTTAGGTTCAGGCTCAGGGTTACCATTAGGGTGAGGGTTAGGGTTAGGTTTAGGGTTAGGTTGAGATTGAGGCTGAGACTTAGGTTTAAGGTGAGGGTGAGGGTGAGTGTGAGGGTGAGGGTTATGGTCAGGATTAGGGTTATGGTGAGTGTTAGGGTTAGCGTTAGATTTAGGATGTGGTTAAGGTGAGGGGTAGGGTTAGAGTTAGTGTGAGGGGTTAGGGTTAGCGTTAGATTTAGGATGTGGGTTAAGGTGAGGGGTAGGGTTAGAGTTAGTGTGAGGGGTAGGGTTAGTGTTAGGGTTCAAGTTAGGATTAGGGGTACCCTGAGGGTAAGTGTAACGGTGAGGGTTAGGATGAGGGTGAGGTTTAGGGTTAAGGTGAGGGGTAGGGTTTGGGTTAGGTTTCGGGTTAATGTTAGGTTATGGTGAGGCTTAGGGTTAGGCTGAAGTTTAGTGTTAGGGTGAGGTTTAGGGTTAGTGTTATTGTTAGGGTTTGGTTGAGTGTTAGGGTGAGTGTTTGGATTAGGCTTAAGCTTAGGGTGAGATTGAGGGTTAGGTTGATGATTAGTGTTTGTGTTAGGGTTAGGTTTTGTGTTAGGCTGAGGCCTAGGGTTAGGGTGAGGTTTAGGGTGAGGGTGAGGGTGAGGGTGAGGTTTAGGATGAGGGTTAGTGTGAGGGGTAAGCTTAGTGTTAGTGTGAGGGTTAGGGTTAGTGTGAGGGTTAGGGATAGGGTTAGGATTAGGGTTAGGTTGAGGGTTAGGGTTAGGGTTAGTGTTCGTCTGAGGGCTGGGCTCTGTGTGAGATTTAGGCTGAGGGTGAGGGTGAAGGTGAGGGTGAGGTTGTCGCAGAAGGTTAGGGTAGTGTGAGGTTTAGGGTGACGGTGAGGGCTAGGTTGAGGGTGAGGGTTAGGGTTAGGGTTAGGGTTAGGGTCAGGGTGGTGATTAGTGTTACGGTTAGGGTTAGGATGAGGGTTAGGGTGGGGGTAGTTTTAGGGTTAGGGTTAAGTTTAGAGTTAGGGTAACAGTTAAGGTGAGGGTGAGGGTTAGGGTTAGAGTTAGGGTTAGGATGACTGTAATTGTTAGGTTGAGGATTAAGATGAGGGTGAGGGTTAGGGTTAGGGTAAGGGTTAGTGTGATGTTTAAGGTTAAGGTTTGGGTTAAAGTTAGGGTTAATTTTAGGGTGAGGGTTAGGGTGATGGTAAGGGTTAGGTTGAGGATGCGGATTAGGGTTAGGGTTAGGGTTAGTGTGAGGGGTAGGGTTAGGGTCAGAGTGAGGGTTAGGTTTAGTGTGAGGGTTATGTTTAGGGATAGGGTTAGGGTGACCGTAAGGGTTAAGAGTGAGATTGAGGTTTAGGGTTAGCATGAGTGTTAATGTGAGGGTTAGGGTGAGTCTTAGGGTTAGGGTTAGGGTGAGGGTGAGGGTGAGGGTTAGGGTTAGGCTTAGGGTCTGGGTTAGGGTTAGTGTGAGGGTGAGGGTTAGGGTTAGGGTGAGGGTGAGGTTGAGGGTGAGGGTTAGGGTTTGTGTTAGTGTGAGGGAGAGTGTGAGGGTTGGATTTAGGATTAGGGTTAGGGTTAAGGTTAGGGTGAGGGTAAAGTTTACGGTGAGTGTGATGGCTAGGGTGAGGGTTAGTGTGAGGAATAGAGTTAGGGATATGGTGAGGGTTAAGGTTATTGTGAGGGTTAGGATTAGGGTTAAGGTTAGGTTTAGGCTGATGATAAGGTTTAGGGTGAGGATTAGGGTTAGGGTGAGTGTTAGGTTTAGCGTTAGGGTTAGGGTAAGGTTTAGGTTGAGGGTAAGGGTGAGGGTGAGGTTTAGGGTTAGGGTTAGGGTGAGGGTAAGGGTGAGGGTTAAGGTGAGGATGAGGGTCAGGGTTAGGGTTAGGGTGAGAGTGAGGGTTACGGTTAGGGTTAGAGTTAGGGTGAGGATTAATGTGAGGTTAAGGGTTAGGATGCGTGTGTGGGTGGGGGTAAGTGTTAGGGTTAGTGTGAGGGTAAGGGTTAGAGTGAGGTTTAGGGTAAGGGGGAGCATTAGGGTTAGGGTGAAGGTGAAGTTGAGGGTTAGGGTTAGGGTGAGGGTTAGGGTTAGTGTGAGTCTTAGGGTGAAGGTGAGTTTTAGGGTTAGGGTTAGGGTGAGTATGAGGGTGAGGGTGAGGATTAGGTTGACAGTGCGAGTGAGGGTTAGGTTGACGGTGAGGTTTAGGGTGAGGTTGAGAGTTACAGTTAGGTTTAGGTTTAGGTTGAAATTTAGGGTTAGGATTAGGGTTAGAATTAGTGTGAGGGTTAGGTTTAGGTTTAGGGTTAGGGTGAGTGTAAGGTTTAGGGAGAGTTTTAGGGTGAGGGTGAGGGTTAGAGTTAGACTTAGGGCTAGGGGGAGGGTTAATTTTATGGTGAGGGTGAGGTTGAGGGTGAAGGTTAGGGTTAGGGTGAGGGTGAGGGTTAGGTTTAGGGTGAATGTTATGGTTAGTGTTACAGTTAGGGTGATAGTGATGGTGAGGCTGAGGGTTACGCTGAGGGTGAGCGTGAAGCTGAGGGTTAGGGTCAGGGTGAGGGTGAGCGTTACGGTTAGGATTAGGGCTAGGGTAAGGGTTAGGCTGAGGGTGAGGGTGAGTTTGAAGGTGAGGGTGAGGGTTAGGGTGAATGTTAGGGTTAGGTTAAGGGTTAGGGTGAGGTTTAGGATTAGTGTGAGGATTAGAATTTTGGTTAGGGTTAGGTTTAGGTTTAGAGTGAGGGTTAGTGTTAGTGTGAGGTTTAGGGTTAGGGTTGGGCTTAGGGTTAGGGTGAGGGTAACGGTTAGGTTTAGGGTTAGGGTTAGGTTTAGGATTAGTGTGAGGGTTTGGGTTAGGGTTAGTTTAGGGTTATGGTTAGTGTAAGGGTTAGGGAGAGGTTTAGGGTGAGGGTGAGGGTGAGGTTTAGAGTTAGCCTTAGGGTCAGGGTTAGGGTTAGGGTGAGGGTCAGGGTTAGTGTGAGGGTTAGGCTTAGGTTTGGGGTTAAGGTTAGCATGAGGGTAAGGGTTAGGGGGAGTGTTAGGGTTACGGTGAGGATTAGGGTTAAGGTGAGGTTAAGGGTTAGGGTTAGGGTTAGGGTGAAGTTTAGGTTTAGGATTAGTGTGAGGTTAAGGTTTAGGGTTAGGGTTAGGGTGAGGTTTAGGTTTAGGATTAGGGTGAGGGTAAGGGTTATGGTGAGGGTTAGGTTTAGGATGAGGGTTAGGGTGAGAGTTAGAGTGATTTTTAGAGTGAGGGTGTGGTTTAGGGTTAAAGTGAGTGTTCCGGTGAGGGTGAGGGTTAGGGTGTGGTTGAGGGTTAGGGTTAAGATGAGATTTAGGTTGACGGTGAGGGTTGGAGTGAGGGTGAGGGTTAGTGTTAGGGTTAGGGTGAGGGTGAGGGTTAGGTTTAGGGTTAGGGTGAGTCTTAGGGTGAAGTTTAAGGTTAGGGTTAGAGTTTGGGTCAGGATTAGTGTGAGGGTTAGGGTTAGAGTTAGTATAGGTTTAGGGTTATTAGTAGGAGTGGTTTAGGGTGAGGGTGAAGTTTAGAGTTAGCTCTAGGTTTCGGGTGATGTTTAGGGTGAGGTTTAGGGCTAGGAATAGGATTAGGAGGAGGGTGAGTGTTAGGGTTAGGGTCAGGGTTAGGGTGAGTGTGAGGGTTAGGGTTGGGGTTCAGTTAGGGTTAGAGTTTGGGTGATGTGTAGGGTTAGGTTTGCATAAGGGTTAGAGCTGGGGTGAGGGTGAGGGTTAGGGTTAGGGTTAGGATTAAAGTTAGAGTTAGTATTAGGATTAGGGTTATGGTGAGTCTTAGACTGAGGGTGAGAGTGAGGGTGAGGGATTATGTTACGTTGAGGGTTGGCGTTAGGTTAAGAGTGAGGGTGAGGGTTAGGTTTAGGTTTAGGTTTAGGGTTAGGATGGGTGTTAGGGTGAGGGGTAGGATTACTGTTAATGTGAGTGTTAGATTAAATTTGAGGGAGAGGTTTAAGATTAGGTTTAGGGTTAGGGTGAGGGTAAGGGTTAGTGTGAGGGTTAGGGTGAGTGTGAGGGTTAGGGTAAGGTTTAGGGTGAGGATTAGGATGAGGGTTAGGGTTAGGTTTAGGGTTAGGTTGAGGGTTAGGGTGATGGTTAGTGTTAGGATTAATGTTAGGGTGAAGGTGTGGGTGAAAGTAAGGGTAAGGGTGAGGTTTAGGGTGAGGGTTAGTGTTAGAATTAGGATTAGGATTAGGGTGAGGGTTAGGGTCAGGGTGAGCTTTAGGGTTAGGGTTAGGATGAGGGTGAGGGTTAGGATTAGGGTTAGCAGTAGGGTGAGAGCTAGGGTGAGGGTGAGGGTTAGGGTTAGTTTTAGGGATTGGGTGAGAATTATGGTTAGGTTTAGTGTTAGGGTGAGGTTTAGGCTGAGGGGTAGGGTTAGTGTTAGGTGGAGGGTTTGGTTTAGTCTGAGCGAAAGGGTAAGGGTTAAGGTTACCCTTACCGTGAGGGTAATGGTTACAGTGAGGGATAGGATGAGTGTGAGGGTTAGTGTTAGCATTTCGGTTAGGTGAGGGTTAGGGTGCGAGTGAGGGTTAGGGTTACGCTAAGGTTGAGGGTGAGTGTTAGGGTTAGCGTTAGGGTAAGAATTATTGTTAGGGTGAGGGTTAGGGTTAGGTTTAAGGTGAGGGTCAGTGTGAGGATGAGGTTTAGGGTGAGGTTGAGGCTGAGGGTGAAGTTTAGGGTTAGGGTTAGTGTTAGTGTGAGGGTGAGGGTGAGCGTTAGGGTTAGGATTAAGTTTAGGTTTAGGGTTAGGCTGAGGGTGAGGGTGAGGGTGAGGGTGAGAGTTAGTATTAGGGTTAGGGTGAGGGTAAGTGTTAGAGTGAGGGTTAGGATGAGAGTGAGGGTTAGGGTTAGCCTGAGTGTTAGGGTGAGTTTTAGGGTGAGGGTTAGTCTGAGGGGTAGGATTAAGGTTATGGTGAGGTATAGGTTTAGTCTGAGGTTTAGGGTTAGGGTTAACGTTAGGGTTAGAGTGAGGGTGAGGGTGAGATTTAGGGTTAGTTTGAGGATTAAGGTTAGGTTTAAGGTTAGGTTTAGGGTTAGGGTGAGCGGTAGGGTTAGGGTTAGGTTTAGGGTTATGGTTAGTGTGAGGGTTAGGATTAGGGTTGGGGTTAGGGTTAGTGTGAGTGTAAGGGTTAGGGTGAGTGTTAGCTTTAGGGTGAGGCTTAGGTTTAAGTGGAGAGTAAGGGTTAGGTTGAGGGTTAGGGTGAGGGTTAGGGTTAGGGTGATATCTATGGTGAGGTTGAGGGTTATGGTTAGGGTTAGGTTTAGGGTTAGCGTTAGGGTGATGGTTAGGTTGAGATTTAGGTTTAGGACTAGTGTTAGGTTTAGGGTTAGGCTTAGGATGAGTGTGAGGATGAGGTTGAGGGTGAGGGTTATGGTTAGGTTTAGGGTGGGGGTTAGGGTTAGTGTGATGATTAAGGTGAGGGAGAGGTTTAGGGTTAGGGTGAGGATTACGGTGTGGGTGAGGTTTATGGTTAGGATGAGGGTTAGGTTGCAATTTAGGGTTAGGGTAAGGGTTAGGATTAGTGTGAGTGTTATGTTTAGGGTTAGAGTGAGTGTAAGAGTTAGGGAGAAGTTTAGGGTGAGGGAGTGGGTTAGAGTTAGCCTTAGGTTTAGGGTAAGGTTTAGGGTTAGCTTTAGGATTAGGGTTAGGGTGAGGGTGAGGGCTAGGGTTAGGGTTAGGGTGAGCTTTAGGGTGAGGGTTAGGGTTAGGGTGAAGATTAGGGTGACGGTGAGATTTAGGGTGAGGAATGTGTGTTAGGTTTAGGGTTAGGGTTATGCTGAGGATGATGGTGAGGGTGAGTGTTAGAGTTAGGCTTAGGTTGATGGTTAGGTTTAGTGTGTGGGTTAGGGTGAGGATTAGAGTGAGTGTGAGGGTTAGGGTTAGGGTGAGTGTTAGGGTTCAGTTTAGGGTTAGGGTGAGGGTGAGGTTGAGGTTGAGGTTGAGGGTGAGGTTGAGGTTGAGGGTGAGGGTTAGGGTTAGGTTTAGGGTTAGGGTGAGAGTGAGGGTGTGGGGTAGGGTTAGGATTAGGGTTAGGTGTAGTGTTATGCTGAGGTTGAGGGTGAGGGTGAGGGTGAGGGTTAAGGTTAGGGTTAGGGTGTAGGTTAGGGTTAGTGCGATGGTTAGGGTGAGGGTGAGTGTAAGGGTTAGGTTGAGAATTAGTGTGAGCTTGAGGTTTAGGAATAAGGTTAGATTGAGGGTTAGGGTGAGGGTGAGTGTAAGGGTTAGTGTGAGAGTTATTGTGAGCGTGAGTTTTAGAGTTAGGGTTAGGGTTAGAGTTAGGGTGAGGGTGAGTCTGAGGGTGAGGGTGAGTGTTAGGGTTAGGGTGAGTATTAGGGATAGGATTACTGTTAGGGTTAGGGCTAGGGTGAAGGTGAGGGTTAGGGTAAGTGTTAGGGTTAAGGTTAGAGTGAGGGTTAGGTTTAGTGTGAGGGTGTGTGTTAGGGTGTGGGTTAGGGTGAGGTTGAGGGTGAGGTTGTGGTTGAGGGTGAGGGTTAGGATGAGGGTTAAGGTTGGGTTGAGGATCAGGGTTAGGGTTAGTGTGAGGGTGAGTTTTAGGTTGACTGTGAGGGTGAGCGTGAGGATGAGGGTTAGGTTTAGGTTTAGGGTGAAGGTGAGAGTGAGGTTTAGGGTTAGGATTAGTGTTAGGGTTAGGTTTAGGCTGAGGGTGAGGGTGAGGGTGAGCGTTAGGTTAAGGGTTAGGGTGATGGTTAGGTTTAGTGTGAGGGTTGGGTGAAAGGGAGGGTTAGGGTTAGGGTTAGGGTTAGGGTGAGGGTGAGGGTTAGGGTGAGGGTGAGGGTTAGTGTGAAGGAGAGGGTTAGGGTTACGGTGAGGATTAGGGTTAGGATTAGGGATAGGGTGAGGGCTGAGATGAGGGTGAGGGTGAGGGTTAGCGTTAGGGCGAGGGTTATGTTTAGGTTGAGGTTGAGGGTAAGCGTGAGCGGTATTGTTAGGGTTAGTTTGAGTGTAAGGTTTAGTGAGAGGGTTTGGGTTAGGTTTAGGTTTATTTTTATGGTTAGGATTAGGTTTAGGGTGAGGGTGAGTTTGAGGGTGAGAGTTACGTTTAGTGTTAGAGTTAGGGTGAGTTTGAGGGTGAGGGTTAGGGTTAGGGTTAGGTTTTGGGTTAGGGTTATGATTAGGCTGAGTGTGAGGGTTAGGGTGAGGGTTTACGGCTAGTGTTAGGGTGAGGGTTAGGGTTAGGGTGAGGGTTAGGTTTAGGTTTAGGATGAGGCTTAGGTTGAGTTGTAGGGTGAGGGTTAGGGTGAGCAATAGGGTTAATTTGTGGGTTAGGGTGAGGTTTAGGTGTAGGGTTTGGTTGAGGTTGAGGTTTAGGGTTAGGTTTTGGGTTAGGGTTATTACTAGGCTGAGTGTGAGGGTGAGGGTGAGGGTTAGGGTTGGTGTTAGGGTGATGGTTAGGGTTAGGTTGAGGGTTAGGTTTAGGTTTAGGATGAGGCTTAAGTGGAGGTGTTGGGTGAGGGTTAGGGTGAGCATTATGTTTAATTTGTGGGTTAGGGTGAGGTTTAGGGTTAGGGTTAAGGTGAGGGTGAGGGTTAGGGTTAGGATTAGGGTGAGGGTGAGATTTAGGGTGAGGGTTAGTGTTAGAGTGAGAATAAGGGTTAGGGTGAGGGTGAGGTTTAGTGTTAGCATTAGGGTTAGGGTGAGTGTAGGGTTCGGGTTAGGGTGAGGGTTCGGGTTAGGGTGAGTGTGAGGGTTAGGTTTAGGTGAGGGTAAGTGTTAGGGTGAGAATGAGCATGAGGTTGAGAGTTTTAGTTAGGAAAGTGTTAGGGTTAGGTTTAGGGTGAGGATTAGGGTGAGGGTGAGGGTTAGGTTTACGCAGAGGTTTAGGGTTAGGGGTAAGGTGAGGGTTACGGTTAGGGTTATATTAAGGGTGAGGATGAGTGTTAGGATTCGGTTTCGGGATCGGGTGAGGGTAGGGTTAAGGTTAGGATGAGGGTGAGGGTGAGGGTTAGGGTGAGGATTAGGGTGCGGGTTAGGGAGAGGGTGAGGATGAGGGTGAGGTTTAGGGTTAGGGTTAGGGTGAAGGTGAGAGTGAAGTTTAGGATTAGGGATTGGGTTAGGGTTAGGCTGAGTGTGAGGGTGAGAGTGAGGGTTAGGGTTAGGGTTAGGGTGAAGGTTAGGTTTAGTGTGAGGGTTAGGGTGAAAGTGATGTTTAGGGTTAGAGTTAGGTTTAGGGTTAGGTTGAATGTTAGGGTGAGGGTTAGGGTTAGTCTGAGGGTGAGGGTTAGGGTTAAGTTAGGATTAGGGTTAGGATTATTTTTAGGGTGAGGGTGAGCATTAGGGTTAGGGTGAGGGTGAGGTTTAGGTTTAGGGTTATGGAGATGGTTAGGATGAGTGTGAGGCTTAGGCTTAGGGTTAGGGTGAGGGTTAGGCTGAGGGTGAGGGTTAGGGTGAGGGCTACAGTTAGGGTTAGTTTGAGAGTAAGGCTTAGTGAGAGGGTTAGGGTTAGGCTTAGGTTTACGGTTTTTTTATGGTTAGGGTTAGGTTTAGGGTTAGGGTGAGTGTGAGTGTGAGAGTTATGTTTAGTGTTAGGGTTAGGGTGATGGAGAGGGTTAAAGTTATGGTTAGTGTTAGGATTAGGTTTGGGGTTAGGTTTAGGGTGAGGGTCAGGTTTAGAGTTAGGATTAGTGTGAGGGTGAGGTTTAGAGTGAGGTTGAAGGTGAGTGTGAGGGTGAGGGTTAGGGTTAGGGTTTGTGTGAGCGTAAGTGTTATGTTGAGGGTTAGGGTTAGGGTTAGAATAAGGGTTAGGGTGAGGGTTAGTGTGAGGGTGAGTATTAGGGTTAAATTAGGCTTAGGTTGCGGGTTAGGGTATGTGTGACTATACGGGTTAGTAGAGGGTAAGGGTTAGGATGAGGGTTAGGCTGCGGGTGAGGTTTAGGGATAGCATTAGGTTTAGGTTGAGGGTGAGGGTGAGGGTGAGCGTGAGGGTTAGGGTTAGGGTTAGGGTAAGGGTGAGGGTGAGCGTGAGCTTTAGTGTTAGGCTGTGGGTGAGGTTGATCGTGAAGGTTAGGGTTAGGATTAGGGTTAGGATTAGTGTTAGGCTGTGGGTGAGGGTGAGGGAGAGGGTGAGGTTTAGGGTTAGCGTTAGGATGAGGGTTAGGTTGAGGGTGAGGTTTAGGGTGCGGGTGAGTGTTGGGTTAGGGTGAAGATTATGGTTAGGATTAGGGTTAGGGTGAGGGCTAAGGTGAGGGTGAGGGTTAGGTAAAGGTTTAGGGTTAGGGTTAGATTGAGGATTAGGGTTAGCGTGAGGGTGTGTGTTCAGGTGTGGTTTAGGGTTCGGGTTAGGGTGAGGGTTAGGATTAGTGTGAGGGAAAGGGTTAGTGTTATTTTTAGGGTTAGGGTTAGGTTGAGGGTGAGTGTGAGGGTTAGAGTTAAGGTTAGGTTAGGGTGAGGTTGAGGGTGAGGGTAAGGGTGAGGGTGAATGTTTTAGATAGGAAAGTGTTAGGGTTAGGGTTAGGGTGAGGATTATGGTGATGCTGAGGGTTAGGGTGAAGGTTAGGGATTGGGTGAGGGTTAGGGTGAGATTTTGGGATAGGATTAGGGTTAGGGTTAGGGTGAGGTTCAGTGTCCAGGTGAAGGTTAGGGTTAGGGTTAGGGTGAGGTTGAGGGTAAGGGTTAGGTTTAGGATTAGGGTTAGGATTAGTGTGATGGTAAGGTTTAGGTTGAGGTTTAGGGTGAGCCTGAGGTTTAGAGTGAGGGTGAGGGCTAGGGTGAGGGTGAAGGTTAGGGTGATGTTTAGGGTGAGGAACAGGGATAGGGTTAGGCTGAGGTTTAGAGTTAGTGTGAGGGATTGGATTAGGGTTAAGTTTACGGATAGGGTGAGGATAAGGGTTTGGGTGAGGGTTAGGGTGAGGGTTAGGGTAAGGTTTATCTTTAGGGTTAGGGTTAGGGTTAGGTTGAGGGTGAGGTTGAGGTTGAGGGTGAAGGTTAGGGTTAGGGTGACGGTGAGGGTTAGGGTGATGGTGAAGGTTTAGGTTTAGGGTGAGAGTTAGGGTGAAGTGTAGGGTTAGGGTAAGGCTGAGGATTAGGTTTAGAGTTAGTGTGATGGTTAGGTTTAGGGTTATGCTTAGGCTGAGGGTAAGGGTTAGGTTGCTGTTTGGGTTGAGGGTGAGGGTTAGGGGTAGTGTTAGGGTTAGGGTGAGGGTGAAGGTTGGGGTTAGGGTTCGGGTTAGGGTGAAGGTTAGGGTTAGTGTGAGGATTAGGTTTAGTGTTAGGGTTTTGGTGATGGTAAGGGTTAGGGTGAAGGTTAGTGAGAGAGTGAGGGTTAAGGTTATATTTAGGATTAGGTTGAGGTTGAGGGCTAGTGTTAGTGTTAGGGTAAGGGCAAGTGTGAGGGTTTGGTTAGGGTTAGGTTTATGATGAGGATGAGGGTGTGGGTGAGAGTTAGTGTTAGGGTTAGGGTTAGGTTTAGGGTGAGGGTGAGTGTGAGGGTGAGGGTTAGGGCTATGATGAGGGTTAGGGTTAGGTTAGGCTGAGGGTGAGGGTGAGGGCTATGGTGAGGGTGAGGGCTATGGTGAGGGTGAAGGTTAGGTGAATGTGAGGGTGAGGTTGAGTGTGAGGGTTTCGTTTAGGTAAGTGTTAGGGTTAGGTTTAGGGTGAGGATTAGGATGAGGGTGAGATTTAGCGTGAGAGATAGGGTTAGGGTGAGTGTTTGGGTTAGGGTTAAGGTGAGGGTTAGGGTTAGGTTGATGTTTACGGTGAGGGTGAGGGTTAGGGTGAGGTTGTGGTTTCGTGTGAGTTTGAGGGTTAGGGTGTGGTTGAGGGTAGGTTTAGGGTGATGGTTAGGGTGAGGGGTAATTTTAGGATTAGGGTGAGGTTTAAGGTTAGTGGGAGGGTTAGGCTGAGTGTTTTGGTTAATGTGAGGATAAGTATTAGGGTGAGGGTTAGGGGGATGGTGAGGGTTAGGGTGAGGATGAGGGTTAGGCTTAGTTTTAGGGTGAGGTTTAGGGTTAATGTGAGGGTTAGGGTGAGGGTGAGGATAAGGGTTAGTTTGAGGGTTAAGATGAGTGGGAGGTTTAGTTAGAGGGTTAGTGTTAGGGTGAGGGTTAGGGTGAGGTGTAGGTTTAGGTTTAGGGTGAGGTTTGAGGTTAGTGTGAGGGTTAATCTGAGGGTTTCCGTTAATGTGAGGATAAGTGTTAGGGTGAGGATTAGGGGGATGGTGAGGGTTAGGGTTAGCGTTACGGTTAGGATGAGGGTTAGGGTTAGATTTCGGCTTACAGTGAGGTGAGGGTGAGGGTTAAGTTTAGGGTTAGTGTTAGGGTGAGGGTGAGGGAAAGCGTTAGTTTTAGGATTAGGGTTAGGGTTAGGGTTAGGCTTAGGTTGAGGGTTAGTGTTAGGGTTAGTGTGAGGGTGAGGGTTAGGGTTAGGGTGATGTTTAGGGTGAGGGTGATGGTTAGGGTGAGGGTAAGGGTTCTGGTGAGGGTGAGGGTTAGGGTGTGAATGAGGGGTAGGTTTAGAGTGAGGGTTTGGTTGACGGTGACGGTTAGGGTGAGGGTAGGGTTTAGGGTTAAAGTTATCGTAAGGTTGAAGTTTAGGGTTAGTGTTAGGTTTATTGTGAAGGTTGGTGTGAGTGTTACGGTTAGGGTTAGTGTTAGTGTGAGGATTAGGTTTAGGATTAGGGTTAGGGTATGGATGAGGGTAAGGGTTAGGGTGAGGTTTAGTGTGAGGGTGAAGGTTAGGGTTAGCTTTAGGGTTAAGGTGAGAGTTAGGGTGAGGTTTAGAGTTAGAGTTAGGTTTAAGGTAAGGGTTAGGGTTAGGGTTAGATTTAGGGTGAGGGTGTGGGAGAGTGTTAACGTGAGAGTGAGGTTTAGGTTTAGGATGATTGTTAGGTTGAGGCTGATATTTAGGTTGAGGTTGAGGGTGAGCGTGAGGGTTACTCTTAGGGTGTGGTTGAAGCTTAGCTTAGCGTGAGTGTTAGGGTGACGGTGAGAGTTACTGTGAGGTTTTAAGTGAGGGTTAGGATTAGGGTAAGATTTAGGGTTAATGTGAGGGTTAGGGTTAGGTTTAGGGTGAGGGTTAGGGTAAGGGTGAGAGTTAGGGTTAGTGTTAGGGTGAGGGTGAGGATGAGGGTTAGGGTAAGGGTTAGGTTTAGGATGAGGGTGAGGGTGAGGTTTAGGGTTAGTATTAGTGTTAGGGTTAGGGTTAAGCTGAGGGTGAGGGTGAGGGCTGGTTTGAGGGTGAGAGTTAGGGTGAGGGTGAGGGTGAGCTTGAGGGTGAGGATTTTCGTTATGTAATGGTTAGGATGAGGCTTAGGGTGAGGATTAGGTTGAGGGTGAGGGTGAGGGTTAGGTTTAGGATTAGGGTTAGGGTTAGGGTTAGGCTGAGGTCGAGGGTCAGGGCTAGGCTCAGAGTGAGGTTTAGGGTTAGGATTAGGGTTAGGGTTAGGGTTAGGCTAAGGGTGAGGGTGAGGGCTAGGGTGAGGGTGAGGGTGAGGGCTAGCGTTAGGATTAGGGTTAGGGTTAGGGAGAGGCTGAGATTGAGGGTGAGGGTGAGGGATAGTGTTAGGGGAGCTTTACGATTAGGGTTAGGTATAGGGGAGGGTTAAGGTTAGGGTTAGGTTGAGGTTTAGGGTTAGGGTTAGGGTTAGGTTGAGTTTTAGGGTTAAGATGACGGTTAGGGTGAGGGTGACGGTTAGGGTTAGGTTTAGGGTGAGTGTTAGATTTAGTGTGAGGGTTTGGTTTAGGGTTAAGTTTAGTATGAGGTTGAGGGTCAGGGTTAGGTTGAGGGTGATGTTTAGGGTGAGGGTGAGGGTTTGGGTGACGGTGAAGGTTAGGGTGAGAGTGAGGGTTAGGCTGGGGGTTAAGGTAAGGGTTAGGTTTAGGGTTAGGGTTAATGTGAGGGTTAGGGTTAGGGTGAGAACAAGGTTTAGGGTGAGGGTTAGGGTGATGGTGAGGGTCAGGGTTAGCGTTATCGTGAGGGTTAGGTTTATGGTGAGGGTTAATGTTAAGGTTAGGTTTAGGGTGAGGGTGAGGGTTTGCGTTAGGGTTAGGGTTAGAGTTAGGGAGAGGGTCAAGGCTGGGTTTAGGATTAGGGTTAGGTTTAGGGTGAGGCTGAGAATGAAGGTGAGGGTGAGGGTGAATGTTAGGTTTAGGATGAGGTTTATAGTTAGGGTTAGGGTTAGGGAGAGGATTAGAGTGAGGTGTAGGTTTAGGGTGAGGGTGAGGGTTAGGGTTAGTGTGAGGGTTATAGTTAGGTTTAGGGTTAGAGTTAGGTTGAGGGTAAGGGTTAGGTTGAGGGTTATGGGAGGGTGAGGGTTAGGGTAAAGGTTAGGGTTAGGGTGAGGATTAGGGTGATGTTTAGGTATAGGATTAGAGTGAGAGTTAGGGTTAGGGAAGTGTTAGGGTTATTGTGAGGGTTAGGGTTAAGGTTAGGATTAGGCTGAGGGTAACTGTTAGGTTGAGATTTAGGGTGAGGGTGAGGATTAGGGTTAGGGTTAGTGTGAGAGTTAGAATGAGGGTTAGGGTGAAGGTTAGGTTTAGGGTGAGGGTTAGGTTGAGGGTGAGTGTTAAAGGTTAGGGTTAGGTTTAGGGTGAGGTTAACGTTTAGCTTGAGCGTTAGGCTTAGGGTTATGGTGAGGGGTACGTTGACAGTTAGGGTTAGGATGAGGGTGAGGTTTTGGGTAAGAATTCGGGTTCGGGTTTGTGTTAGGGTTAGGCTGAGGTTTAGAGTGAGGGTGAGGGTTATACTTAGGGTGAGGATTACGGTTAGTGTTAGTGTTAGGGTTAGTGTGGGTGTGAGGGTTAGGGTTAGGATTAGGTTGAGGAATAGGGTTAGGTTTAGGGTGAGTGTGAGGGTTAGCTTTAGGGATCATGTTCCGGTTCGGGTGAGGGTGAGGGAGAGCGTTATATATAGGATTAGGTTTAGGGTTAGTGTTAGGCTTAGAGTGAAGGTCAGTGTGATGGTTAGGGTTAGGTGAGGGTTAGGATTAGGGTTAGGTTTACGGTTAGGGTGAGGTTTAGGGTGAGGGTGATGTTTACGGTGAAGGTTAGGGTGACAGTGAGGGTTAGGCTGAGGGTGAGGGTTAGGGTGAGGGTTAAGGTGAGGTTTAGAGTTAGTGGGAGGATTAGGTGTAGGGTTAGAGTTAGGGTGAGAGTAAGGGTTAGGGTGAGGGATAGGGGGAGAGGGAGGTTAGAGTTAGGTTTAGGATTTCGTGAGGGTGAGGATAAAGTTTAGGGTTAGGCTGAGTGTTTGGTTTAAGGTTAGTGTGAGGGTGAGCGTTAGGGTTAGGGTTAGGGTGAGGGTGAGGGTGAGGGTGAGGGTTAGGGTTATGGATAGGGTTAGGTTGAGGGGATTGTGAGAGTTTCCTTTAGGTAAGGGTTAGGGTTAGGGTTAGGGTGAGGATTAGGGTGAGGGTGAGGTTTAGTGTGAGGGTTAGGGATAGGGTGAGGGTTAGGATTATGGTTAGGTTTAGGGTGATGTTTAGGGTGAGGCTGAGAGTTAGGGTGAGTGTGAGGTTTCGGGTGAGTGTGGTGTTATGGTGTGTGTGAGGGTTTGGGTTAGGGTGAAGGTTAGTGTGACGGTGAGGTTTAGGGTGAGGGTGAGGTTTAGGGTTTGGTTTAGGTTTGGGGTGAGGGTTAAGTTTAGGGTTAGGCTTAGTATCAGGGTTAGGGGGAAGGATACGGCTAGGGTTAATATGAGGGTTAGGTTTAGTGTGAGGGTTAGGGTGAGGGTTAGGTTTAGGGTGAGGCTGAGGATAAGGGTTAGGTTGAGGGTTATGGTGAGGGTGAGGGTTAAGGTAATGTTTAGGATTAGGGTTAAATTTAGGGTTAGAGTGAGGATAAGGGTTAGGGTGATGGTTTGTGTGCGGGTGAGGGTTAAGTTTACCGTTAGGATCAGGATGAGTGTTAGGGTGAGTGTTAGGGGTAGGGTTAGGTTGAGGTTGAGAGTTAGGGTTAGGGTTAGGGTTAGGGTTAGGGTGATGGTGAGTGTCTGGGTGAGGGTGAGGGCTAGGTTGAGGGTGAAGTTTAGGTGAGTGTGAGGGTGAGGTTGAGTGTGAGGGTTTCGGTTAGGTAAGGGTTAGGGTTAGGGTTAGGGTGAGGATAATGGTGAGGGTGAATTTTAGCCTGAGAGTTAGGGTTAGGGTGAGGTTTTGAGTTTGGGTTAAGGTGAGGGTTATGGTTAGGGTGATGTTTACGGTGAGTGTGAGGGTTAGGGTTAGGGTGAGGTTTCTTGTGTGGGTGAAGGTTAGGGTTTGGGTGAGGGTGAGTGTTAGGGTGAGGGGTAGGTTTAGGATTAGGTTGAGCGTTAAGGTTAGTGTGGGTTAGGCTTAGGGTTACGGTTAGTGCGAGGATAAGGTTTATGGTGGGGGTTAGGGTTAGAATTAGCGTTCAGGTTAGGGTTAGCCTGAGGGTGAGGATGAAGGCTAGGGTTAGGATTAGTTTTAGGGTTATGGAGAGGCTGAGAGTGAGGTTGAGATTGAGGGTTAGGTTTAGGGTGAGTTTTAGGGTTAGGTTTAGACTTAGGTTTAGGTTGAAGGTTAGGGTTAGGGTTAGTGTTAGAATGAGGTTTAGGGTTAGGATGAGGGTTAGGGTGAGGGTGAGGGTGAGCGTTAGGATTAGGGTTAGTGTTAGGGTTAGGGTTAGGGTGAGGGTTAGGGTGAGGGTAAGGGTTAGTGTGATCGTTAGGGTTAGGGAGAGGTTGAGGGTTAGGGTGAGCGTTAGGGTTAGTTTTGGGTGACGGTTAGGTTGACGGTTAAGGTGAGAATTCATGTTAAGGTGTGTGTTAGGTTTAGGCTGAGGGTTAGGGTTAGGGTGAGTGTTATAGTTAGGGTGAGGGTTAGGATTAGGGTGAGGGTTAGGTTGAGGGTTAAGGTAAGGTTTAGGTTTAGGGTTAGGGTTAGTTTTAGTGTTAGTGTGAGGTTTAGGGTTAGGGTTAGGGTTAGGTTGAGAGTAAGGTTTAGGGTGAAGTTTAGGGTGATATTGAGGTTCAAAGTTAGCGTTAGCGTGAGGGTTATGTTTAATGTGAGGTTTAGTGTTAGGTTTAGGGTTAGGGTTATGGTTAGGGTTACGGAGAGGCTGAGATTGAGGGTGAGGGTGAGGGTTAGGGTGAGGGTGAGGGTGAGGGGTAGGGTTAGGATTAGGGTTAGGGTTAGGGAGAGGCTGAGAGTGAGGGTGAGGGTGAGGTTTAGGGTTAGGATGAGTTTTAGGGTTAGGTTTAGTGTTAGGGTTAGTTTGAGGGTTAGGGTTAGGGTTAGTGTTAGGTTGAGATTTAGGGTTAGGATGAGGATTAGATTGAGGGTTAGGTTTAGGGTTAGAATTAGCGTTACAGTTAGGGTGAGTGTGAAGGCTAGGTTTAGGATTAGGTTTAGGGTTAGGGTAAGGTTGAGAATGAAGTTGAGGGTAAGGGTGAATGTTAGGATTAGGATGAGTTTTAGAGTTAGGATTAGGGTTAGGGAGAGGATTAGGGTGAGGTGTACTGTTAGAGTTACATTAAGGGTTAGGGTTAGTGTGAGGATTAGAGTTAGGGTTAGGCTTAGGGTTAGGTTGAGGGTAAGGTTTAGGTTGAGGGGTTGGGGGAGGGTTAGTGCTAGGGTTAGGGTTAGGGTGAGGATTAGGGTGAGGTGTAGGTTTAGGATTAGGGTGAGATTTAGGGTGAGGGGTAGGGTTAGGGTTAGGCTGAGGGTAAGGGTTAGGTTGAGGTTTGGGGTGAGGGTGAGGGTTAGGGTTATGTTTAGGGTTAGGGTGAGTGTTTGGGTGAGGGTTAGGGTTATGGTTAGGGTTAGGGTGAAGGTTAGGGTTAGTGTGACAGTTAGGTTTATGGTTAGGGTGAGGGTGAGTGTAAGGGTTAGGGTGAAGTTTAGAGTGAGGGTGAGGGTTAAGGTTAGGATTAGGATTAAGGTGAGGGTGAGGGTGAGGGTTAGGGTTAGTGTGAGGGTAAAGGTAAGGGTGAGGGCGAGGTTTAAGGTTAGGGTTAGGGTGATGGTGAGTGTGTGGGTGAGGGTTAGTGTTAGGGTTAGGTTTAGGGTGATGGTGAGTGTGAGGGTGAGGGTTAGGGCTAGGATTGCTGTTAGGGTTATGGTTAGGCTGAGGGTGAGTTTGAGGGCTAGGTTGAGGGTGAAGGTTAGGTGAGTGTGAGGGTGAGATTCAGAGTGAGGGTTTCAGTTAGGTAAGGGTTAGGTTTAGGGTTCGGGTGAGGATTAGGGTGTGGGTGAGATTTAGTGTGAGAATTATGGTTAGGTTGAGGGTTTGGGTTAGTGTTAGGTTGACGGTTAGGGTGACGGTTAGGGTGAGAATTCGGGTTACGGTGTGTGTTAGGTTTAGGCTGAGCGTTAGGGTGAGGGTTAGAGTTATAGTTAGGGTGAGGTTTAGGGTTAGGGTGATGTTTACGGTGAGGGTGAGGGTTAGGGTGAGGGTGATGTTTCCTGTGAAGGTGAAGGTTAGGATTTGGGTGAGGGTTAGTGTTAGGTTGAGGGTTAGGTTGAGGTGTAGGTTTAGGATTAGGGTGAGGGTTACTGTTAGTGTGAGGTTAAGGGTTAGGGTGAGGGTTAGGGTCAGGCTTAGGTTTAGGGTTAGGGTTAGCCTGAGGGTGAGGGTTAGAGCTAGGGTGAGGGCTAGGGTTAGGATTAGGGTTAGGGTTAGGGAGAGGCTGAGAGTGAGGGTGAGGGTGAGGGTTAGGGTGAGGGTGAATGTTAGCGTTAGGGTGAGTTTTAGGGTTAGGTTTAGGGTTAGGGTTAGGTTGAGGGTTATTGTTAGGGTTAGTGATAGGATGAGGTTTAGGGTTAGGTTGAGGGGTAGGGCGAGAGGGAGGGTGATGGTTAGGGTTAGAGTTAGGGTGAGGGTGAGGGCTAGGTTTAGGATTAGGTTTAGGTTTAGGGTGAGGCTGAGAAGGAAGGTGAGGGTGAAGGTGAATGTTAGGTTTAGGATGAGGTTTAGATTTAGGGTTAGGGTTGGGGAGAGGATTAGGTGAGGTGTAGGGTTAGGGTTAGGGTGAGGTGTAGGGTTAGTGTGAGGGTTAGGCTTAGGGTTACGTTTAATTTGAGGATAAGGTTTAGGGTGAGGGTGAGGGCGATTGTGAGGGTTAGGGTTAGCCTTAGGGTTAGGGTGAGGGTTGGGTTAGAGTTAGGGTTAAGGTGAGGGTGAGGTTGAGGGCTAGGTTTAGGGTTAGTGTTTGGGTGATTGTGAGGGAGAGCGTTAGGTTTAGGTTTAGGTTTAGAGTTAGGGTTAGGCTTAGGGTGAGGGTGAGGGTTAGGGTTAGGGTTAGGGTGAGTGTTAGGTTTAGGGTGATGTGTAGGGTGTGGGTGAGGGTTATGGTGAGGGTGAGGGTTAGGTGAGGGTGAGGGTCAGGGTGTGGGTGAGGGGTAGGGTTAGGGTGAGGGTTTGGTTGACGTTGACTTTTAGGGTGAGGGTTATGGTTAGCGTTAGGGTTAGGGTGAAGGTTAGGTTTAGGGTTAGGGTTAGGGTGAGGGTTAGGTTGAGGGTTACGGTCAGGGTGAGTGTTATTGTGAGTATTAGGGTTTGGATTAGGGTTAGGGTCTGGATAAGGGTAAGGGTTAGGGTGAGTTTTAAAGTGAGGTTGAAGGATAGGGTTAGCATTATGGTTAGGGTGAATGTTAGGGTGAGTTTTAGGGTTAGACTTAGGTTTAAGTTAAGGGTTAGGGTTAGGTTTAGAGTTAGGGTGGGGTGAGGGAGAGGGTTAACGTGAGAGTGAGTGTTAGGTTTCGAGTTCAGGTGATGTTTAGGGTGAGGCTGATGTTTAGGGTGAGGATTAGGGTTCAGTTGAGGGTTACAGTTAGGGTGTGGGTGAGGCTTAAGCTTAGAGTGAGTGTTAGGGTAACGGTGAGAGTTACGGTGAGCGTGATGGTTAGGGTGAGGTTTAAGTTGAGGGTTAGGGTTAGGGTAAAAGTTAGGGTTAATGTGAGGGTTAGGGTTAGGTTTAGGGTGAGGGCTAGGGTAAGGGTGAGATTTAGGGTTAGGGTTAGGGTAGGGGTGAGGGTGAGGGTTAGGATAAGGTTTAGGTTTAGAGTGACGGTGATGGTGAGGGTTAGGGTTAGGGTTAGTCTGAGGGTGAGGGTGAGGGTTAGGTTGAGGGTGAGAGTTAGGGTCAGGGTGAGGTGAGCTGGTAAGGGTTAGTTTGAGGGTAAGGGTGAGGATTAAGGTGAGGGTGATGTTGAGGCTTAGGGTTAGGATTAGGGTTATGGTTAGGGTTAGGCTGAAATTGAGGGTCAGGTCTAGGGTGCGGGTGAGGGATATGGTTAGGATTAGGGTTAAGATTAGGGTTAGCCTGAGGGTGAGGGTGAGGGCTAGGGTGACGGTGAGGCTGAGGGCTAGGGTTAAGATTAGGGTTAGGGTTAGGGAGTGGCTGATATTGAGGGTGAGGGTGAGGGTTAGTTTTAGCGTGAGGTTTAGGGTTAGGTTGAGGGTTAGGTTTAGGTTGAGGGTTAGGGTTAGGGTTAGTGTTAGGATGAGGTTTAGGGTTAGGGTGAGGGTTAGGGTGAGGGTGAGGGTTAGGGTTACGGTTATTGTTAGAGTTAGGGTGAGGAGTGGTCTAGGTTTAGGATTCGGGTTATGGTTAGGATGAAACTGAGCAGGAAGGTGTGGGTGAATATTAGGTTTAGGATGAAGTTTAGAGTTAAGGTAAGGTTTAGGAAGAGGTTTAGGGTGAGGTGTAGAGTTAGGGTTAGTATGATGGGTAAGATTAGTGTGAGGGTTAGAGTTAGTGTTAGGCTTAGGTTTAGGTTTAGGGTAAGGGTTATGTTGAGGTGTAAGGGGAGGGTAATGTTTAGGATTAGGGTTAGGGTGAGGATTAGGGTGAGATGTAGGTTTAGGGTTATGGTGAGAGTTAGGGTGAGGCGAATGGTTAGGGTTAGGGTTAGGTTAGGGTTAGGGTTAGTGTGAGGGTTAGGGTTAGGTTTAAGCTGAGGTTAAGGGTTAGGGTTATGGTTAGGGTCAGGGTGAGGGTTTGGGTGAGGGTTAGGGTTAGGTTTATGTTTAGGGTGAGCGTTAGCTTGAGCGATAGTGTTAGGGTTAGGGTTAGGGTGAGCTTTGGGGTGAGGGTAAGGTATAGAGTGAGCGTTAGGGTTAGGGTTAAGGTGAGGATTAGGGTTTGGGTTTGCATTAAGCTTAGGGTGAGGGTTAGGATGAGGGGGAGGGTTAGGGTTACAGTGAGGGTTACGGTTAGTGTTAGGGTTACGGTTAGTGTGAGGGTGAGTGTTAGGGTTAGAGTTAGGTTGAGGGTTAGGGTTAGGGTGAGTGTTAGGGTTAGGCTGAGTTTAAGGGTAAGGGTGAGGTTTAGGGTTAGGGTTAGGGTTACGGGTAGGGTGAGGGTGACTAAGAGCTTTAGGTTTAGGATTAGGTTTAGGGTTAGGGTGAGGGTTAGGGCTAGTGTGAGGGTTAAGGTTAGGGTTAGCATTAGGGTTGGATTATAGGTAAGGGTTAGGTTGAGGGTTAGGTTGAGGGTTAGCGTGAGGGTTAGGGTGAGTGTTAGGGTTAGGGTTAGTGTTAGAATGAGAGGTAGGGTGAGGGTAAGGATTGGGGTCAGGGATAGATTGAGGGTGAGGGTTAGGGTTAGGGCTAGGGTAAGGGGTAGGGTATGGGTTTAGGTTACTGTTAGGGTTAGGGTTAGGTTGAGGGTTAGGGTGAGGATTATGGTTAGGGTCAGCGTTAGTGTTAGGGTGAGCTTTAGGTTGAGGTTGAGGGTTAGGATTCGGGTTAGGGTGAGGGTTAGGGTAAGTGTGAGGGTTAGGTTTAGGGTTAGGTTTAGGGTGAGGGTTTTTTGTCAGGGTTAGGGTTAGGGTGAGGGTGAGGGTTAGGGTGAGGGTTAGTGTTAGGGTTAGGTTTAGGGTGACGGTTAGGGTGAGGGTAAGGGTTAGCGTGAGCGTTAGGGTTAGGTTTAGGGTGAGGGGTAGGGTGAGATTTAGGGTTAGTGTTAGGGTTAGGGTGAGGGTAGGGTGAGAATTCGGGTTATGTTTTGTGTTAGGGTTAGGCTGAGGGTTAGGGTGAGGGTGAGGGTTATAGTTAGGGTTAGGATTTTTACTGTTAGGGTTAGGATTAGGTTGAGGTTTAGGGTTTGGGTTAGTGTGAGGGTGAGGGTTAGGGTTAGGGTACCGTTTCCGGTTAGGGTGAGGGTGAAGGAGTGCATTAGATATAGGATTAGGTTTAGGGTTAGTGTTAGGCTTAGAGTGAGGGTGAGGTTGAGGTTTAGGTTTACGTGAGGGTTAGAATTAGGTTTAGGTTTAGGTTTAGGGTGAGGTTTAGGGTGAGGGTGCTTGTTAGGTTTTGGTTAGGGTTAGTGTGAGGGTGAGGGTTAGGGTTAGGGTTAGGGTGAGGGTGAGGGTCAGTGTTATGGTTAGGGTGAGGGTGAGGGTGAGGGTGAGGTCTAGGTTTAGGATTAGGTTTGGGGTTAGGATTAGGATAAGGGTGAGGTTTAGTGTTAGGGTGAGTGCTAGGTTGAGGGTGAGGGTTACGGTTAGGTTTAGTGATAGAGTGAGGATTATGTTTAGAGTTAGGGTTATGGTGAGATTTAGTCTGATGGGTAGGTTTAGGATTAGGGTGAGGGTAAGGTTAGATTGAGGGTTAGGGTTAGGTGAGGGTGAGGGTTACGGTGAGGGTTAGGGTTAGGGTGAGCGTTAGGGTTAGGATTACTGTGATGTTTAAGGTGAGCGTGAGGTTTAGGATGAGGGTGAGGATGAGGTTAGGTTGAGAGTGTGGTTTCGGGTGAGGCTGAGGGTTAGTGTGTGTGTGGGGCTTAGGGATTGGGTGATGGTTAGGTTGATGGTGTGCGTTAGGGTTCGAGTTTGAGTTAGGGTTAGGGTAATGGTTTGGTTGAGGGTTAGGGTTAGGGTAATATTTAGGGTTCGGGTTCGTGTTAGGGTTAGGGTAAGGGTTAGTGTGAGCATTAGGGTTAGAGTTAGGGTTAGTTTGAGGGTAAGGGTTAGGGTGATGTTTAGGGTGAGGGATAGGGTTAGTGTTAGGGTTAGGGTATGATTTTGGGTGAGGGTTAATGTTACTGTTAGGGTTAGGGTGAGGGTGACGTTTAGGGTGAGGGTTAGGGATAGGATTAGGGTTATGGTGAGGGCGAGGGTGACGGTTAGGGTGAGGGTTAGCATTAGGGTTTGGGTTACGGTGAGGGCGAGGGTGACGGTTAGGGTTAGGGTTAGGGTTAGGTGAGGGTTAGTGTTAGGGTGAGGTTTAGGGTTAGGGTTAGGGTGAGCGTTAGTGTTAGTGTTTGGTTGAGGGGTAGGGTGAGGGTTATGTTCAGTACTAGGGTTAGGGTTAAGGTTAGTGTGAGGTTAGGTTTAGGGTAAGGGTTAGGGTGAGCGTTAGTTTTATGGTTATGGTGTGGTGTAGGGGGGGTTAGGGTTAGTGTTATGGTTAGGGTTAGTTTTAGGGTGAGGCTTTTGGTTAGGGTTAGTGATAGTGAGAGGATTTGGGTTAGGGTTAGGGTTAGGGTGAGGGTTAAGCTGAGGGGTAGGGTTAAGGTTAGGGTCAGGCTTAGGTTAGGGTTAGGGTTAGGGTTAGGGTGGTGAGGGTGAGGGTAAGGGTTAGGGTGAAGTTGAGGGTAAGGGTGAGGGTGAGGGTTTGGGTTAGGGTTAGGGTGATGGTGGCTGTGAGTGTTAGGTTTAGGGTTAGAATTAGAGTTAGGTTGAGGGTGAGGGGGAATTTTAGGTTTAGGATTAGGGTTACAGTTAGGGTTAGGCTGACGTTAGGGTGAGGGTGAGGATTAGGGTTAGGGTGAGGGTGATGTTTAGGGTTAGGGTTAGGTTGATGGTTAGGGTTATTGGAAGGTTTGTTTTAGGATTTTGGTGACGGGTATGGTGAGTATTAGGTTTAGTGTTAGGGTTAGGTTTAGGGTGAAGTTGAGGGGTAGGGTGATGTTTGGGTTAGGGTTAGGTGTAGGGTTAGTGGAGGGTTAGGTTGAGGGTTAGGTTGAGCGTTAGGTTTAGGGTTAGGGTGAGTATTAGGGTGAGGTTTAGGTTTAGGGTTAGGGTTAGAGTTAGGGTGAGGGTTAGTGTGAGGGTGAGCGTTATGGTTATAGTGATGGTTAGATTGATGGTGAGGGTAAGGGTTAGGGTTACGGTTAGCGTTAGGGTGATGGTTTGGGGTAGGGTTAGGATTAGGGTGATGGTTAGGGTTCGGGTTCGTGTTAGGGTTAGGGTTAGGGTTAGTGTGAGCATTAGGTTTAGGGTTCGGGTTAGGGTTAGGGTGAGGGTAAGGGTTAGGTTGAGGTTTAGGATGAGGTTTAGGGTTAATGTTAGGGTTAGGGTGTGGGTTAGGCTGAGGGTTAAGGTTACTGTTAGGGTTAGAGTGAGGGTGACGGTTAGGGTTAGGGTTACGGTGAGGGTTAGGGTTAGGGTTAGGGTTAGGGTGAGGGTGAGGGTGACGTTTAGTTTTAGGGTTACAGTTAGGTGAGGGTTAGTGTTAAGGTGAGGTTTAGGGATATGGTTAGGGTTAGGCTAAGGCTTAGGTTTAGTGTTAGGGGTAGGGTGAGGGTTAGGGTTAAGTGTTAAGGTGAGCGTTAGTGTTAGGGTTAATGTGAGCGATAGGGTGAGTGTTAGGGATAGTGTTAGGGTTAGGGTTAGGGTTAGGGTGAGGGTTATGGTTAGGGTAAGGGTTAGGTTGAGCGATAGTTTTAGGGTTAGAGTGAGGTGTAGGGTGAGGCTTAGGGTTAGTGTTAGGGTTAGGGTGAGGGTTAGTGGTAGGGTTAGGGTTAGGGTGAGGGTGAGGGTTAGGGTTAGGCTTAGGGAGAGGGTTTGGTTTAGGGTTAGGTTTAGTATCTGGATGAGGGTCAGGGTTAGGGTTAGGGTAAGGGTTAGGGTTAGGGTGAGTGTGAGGGTTAGGTTTAGGATTAGGTTTTGGGTAAGGTTTAGGCTTAGGATGAGGGTTCGTTTTAGGGTGAGGGTTCGGTTTAGGGTTATGTTGAGGGTTAGGTTGAGGGTGATGTTTAGGGTGAGGGTGAGGTTTCAGGTGACGGTGAGTGTTAGGGTGAGTGTTAGGGTTAGGGTGAGAGTAAGGTTTAGGGTAATGGTTAGGGTATTGATGAGGGTCAGGTTTAGCGTTAGGGTGAGGGTTAGGTTTAAGGTGAGAGTTAGTGTTAGGGTTAGGGTTAGGGTGAGGGTGAGGGTTAGGCTTAGGGTTAAGGTTAGAGTTAGGGTGAGGGTGAGGGCGAGGTTTATGATTAGGGTTAGGGATAGGGTTAGGCTGAGAATTAAGGGGAGGGTGAGGATGAATGTTAGGTTTAGGATGAGGTTTAGAGTTAGGGTTAGGGTTAGGGAGAGGATTAGGTTGAGGTGTAGGTTTAGGGTGAGGGTGAGGGTTAGGGTTAGTGTGAGGGTTAAAGTTAGGCTTTGGCTTATGGTTATGTTGAGGGTAAGGGTTAGGGTGAGGGTTAAGGGGAGGGTTAGGGTTAGGGTTTGGTTTAGGGTGAGGATTAGGGTGAGGTGTAGGTTTAGGTTTAGGGTGAGAAATAGCCTGAGGGTTAGGGTTAGGGTTAGGGTTAGGGTTAGGGTTAGTGTGAGGGTTACGGTTAGTGTTAGGATTAGGCTGAGGGTAAGGGTTAGGTTGAGGTTTGGCGTGAGGGTGAGGGTTAGGGTGAGGGTTAGGGTTATGCTTAGGGTTTGGGTTTAGGTTAGTGTTAGTGTGAGGGTTAGGTTTAGGGTTAGGGTTAGGTTGCGGGTGAGGGTAAGGGTTAGGTTGAAGTTTAGCATGAGTGTGAGAATTAAGGTTAGGATTAGGAATAGGGTGAGGGTGAGGGTGAGGCTTAGGGTTAGTGTGAGGGTAAGGGTAAGGGTGAGGGTTAGGGTTAGGGTTAGGGTTAGGGTGAGGGTGAGTGTGTGGGTGAGGGTTAGGGTTAGGGATAGTGTTAGGCTGAGGGTGAGGGTGAGGGTGAGGGTGAGGTTTAGGGCTAGGATTGGGGTTAGGTTTAGGGTTAGGCTGAGGGTGAGGGTGAGGGCTAGGTTGAGGGTGAAGGTTAGGTGAGTGTTAGGTTACGGTTGAGTGTGAGGCTTTCAGTTAGGTAAGGGTTATTGTTAGGGTTAGTGTGAGGATTAGGGTGAGGGTTAGGTTTAGCCTGAGAGTTAGTGTTAGGGTGAGGGTTTGGGTTAGGATTAAGGTGAGAGTTAGGGTTAGGGTGATGTTTACGGTGAGGATGAGGTTTCGTGTGATGGTGAGGGTTAGGGTTTGGGTTAGTGAGACGATAAGGGTTAGGGTTATGGTGAGGGTTACGGTTAGCTTTAGCTTTAGGATGTGGGTTAGGGTTATAGTTAGGGTTACGGTGAGTGTGCGGGTTAGGTTTAGGGCTAGGATTGGGGTTAGGCTTAGGGTTAGGCTGAGGGTGAGGGTGAGGGCTAGATTGAGGGTGAAGGTTAGGTGAGTGTTAGGGTATGGTTGAGTGTGAGGGTTTCAGTTAGCTTTACGGTTAGGATGGGGGTTAGGGTTATAGTTAGGGTTATGGTGAGGGTGAGGGTGAGGTTTAGTTTTAGGGTTAGGGTGAGGGTTAAGGTTATTGTGAGAGTTAGGCTTAGGGTTATGGTTAGTGAGAGGATAAGGGGTAGGGTTATGGTGAGGGTTAGGGTTAGCGGTAGTGTTAGGGTGTTGGTTAGTTTTAGAGTTAGGGTTATGGTGAGGGTGAGGGTGAGGGTTATTTTAGGGTTAGGGTTAGGGTGAGGGTGAAGGAGAGCTTTAGGTTTTGGATTAGTGTTAGGGTTAGGGTTAGGCTTAGGGTGAAGGTGAGTGTTAGGGTTAGGGTTAGGGTTAGGGTTAGGGTTAGGGTGAGGGTTAGGGTTAGGGTGATGTTTAGTGCGAGGGTGAGGGTTAGGGTGTGGGTGAGGGGTAGGGTAAGGGTGAGGGTTTGGGTGATGGTGACGATTAGGGTGAGGGTGAGGGTTAGGGATAGAGTTAGCATTAGGGTGAATGTTAGGGTTAGGGTGAGGTTTCGGGTGAGTGTTAGGTTGACTCTCTTTAGGTTAGGGTGAGTGATAGTGTGAGGATTAGGGTTAGGGTTAGGTTTTGGATGAGGTTAAGGGTTAGGGTGAGGTTTAGGGTGAGGGTGAAGTTTAGGGTTAGCGTTACAGTTAGGGTGAGGGTTAGGGTGAGGTTTAGGTTTACAGTTAGGTTTAAGGTAAGGGTTAGGGTTAGGGTTAGGGTTAGAGTTAGGGTGTTGGTCAGGGAGAGTGTTAACGTGAGAGTCAGGGTTAACTTAGGGTTTGGGTGATGGTTAGGGTTCGGGTGATGTTTAGGGTGAGGGTGAGGGTTTGGGTGAGGGTTACGGTTAGGGTGTGGGTGGGGGAGGATTAAGCTTAGGGTGAGTGTTATGGTGACGGTGAGTGTTACGGTGAGGGTGAGGGTTAAGGTTAGGGTTAAGTTGAGAGTTAAGGTTAGGGTAAGGCTTAGGGTTAATATGAGGGTTAGGGTTAGGGTTAGGGTGAGGATTAGGGTAAGAGTGAGAGTTAGGGTTAGGGGTAGGGTGAGGGTGAGAGATAGGGTAAGGGTTAGGGTTAACGTGAGGGTTAGGGTTAGGGTTAGGGTGAGGGTTAGGGTAAGTATGAGAGTTAATGTTAGGGTTAGGCTGAGGGTGAGGGTGAGGGCTAGGTTGAGGATGAAAATTAGTTGAGTGTGAGGGTGTGGTTGAGTGTGAGGGTTTCCGTTAGGTAAGGGTTAGGGTTAGGGTTAGGGTGAGGATTAGCGTGAGGTTGAGGTTTAGCGTGAGAGTTAATGTTAGGGTGAGGGTTTGGGTTAGGGTTAAGTTGAGGGTTAGGGTTAGGGTGATGTTTACAGTGAGTGTGAGTGTTAGGGTGCGCGTGAGGTTTCCTGTGAGTGTGAAGGTTAGTGTTTGGATGAGGATTAGTGTTAGGGTGAGGGGTAGGTTTAGGATTAGGGTGAGGGTTAAGGTTAGTGTGAGGGTTAGGCTTAGGGTTACGGTTAGTGTGAGGATAAGTGTTAGGGTGAGGATTAGGGTTAGGGTTAGGGTTAGCCTGACCGTGAGAGTGAAGGTTAGGATGAGGGTGAGGGTGAGGGCTAGGGTTAGGATTAGGATTAGGTTTACGGAGAGGCTGAGAGTGAGGGTGAGTGTGAGGGCTACTTTTAGGGTGAGTTTTAGGGTTAGGTTTAGGGTTAGGGTTAGGTTGAGTGTTAGAGTTAGGGTTAGTGTTAGGATGAGGTTTAGGGTTAGGAAGAGGGTTAGGGTGAGGGTGAGGTTGAGGGTCAGGGTTAGGGTGACTGTGACAGTGAGGGTGAGGGTTAGGGTTAGGATAAGTGTTAGGGTGAGTTTTAGGGTTAGGGTTAGGTTTAGGGTGAGGCTGAGAAGGAAGGTGAGGTTAAGGGTGAATGTTAGGTTTAGGATGAGGTTTAGAGTTAAGGTTAGGATTAGGGAGAGGATTAGTGTGAGGTGTAGGATTAGGGTTAGGGTGAGGTTTAGGATTAGTGTGAAGGTTAGAGTTAGGGTTAGGCTTAGGGTTAGGTTGAGGGTAACGTTTAGGTTGAGGGTTAGGGGGAGTTTAAGGGTTAGGGTTAGGTTTAGGGTGAGGATTAGGCTGAGGTGTAGGTTTAGGGTGAGAGTTAGGGTGAGGGGTAGGGTTAGAGTTAGGGTGAGGGTTATGATTAGGGTGATGTTTTTGGTGAGCGTTAGGGTTAGGGTGAGGGTTAGGGTTAGTGTGATATTTAGGGTGAGGGTGAGGATTAAGGTGAGGGTGAGGGTGAGGGTTAGGGTGAGAGTGAGTGTTCAGGTGAGGGTGAGGGTTATGGTGTGTGTGAGTGTTAGGTTTAGGGTGATGGTTAGGGTAACGGTGAGGGTTAAAGTTAGGATTAGGTTTAGCGTTATGGTGATGGTTTTGGTTATGGTTAAGGTGATGGTTTGGTTCCGGTTAGGGTTAGGGTTAGGTTTAATGTGAGGATTAGGGTTAGGGTTAGGATTAGGGTGAGTTTGAGGTTAAGGGTGAGGGTGAGGCTTAGGGTGAGCTTAGGGTTAGGATTAGCGCTACGGTTAGGCTGAGGGTTAGGGTAAGGGTTAGGTTTAGGATTTGGGTTATGGTTAGGATTAGCCTTAGGGTGAGGGTGAGGGTGAGGGTGAGGGTGAGGGTTAGGATGAGGGTAAGTGTAAGGGTTTGGGTGACGTTAGGGTTAGTGTGAAGTTTAGGGTGAGGGTAAATTTTAGGGTGAGTGTGAGTGTACGGGCGAGGGTATGGGTTAGGATGTGGGTGAGGGTTAGGTTTAGGTTGAGGGTTAGGATTAGGGTGAGGATTAGGGTGAGGGTGAGGGTTAGTGTTATGGTTAGGTTTAGGGTTAGGTTGAGAGTAAGGTTTAGGGTGAGGTTCAAGGTGAGTGTGAGGGTTAGGGTTAGCGTTAACGTGAGGGTTAGGGTTACGGTGAGGGCTAGGTTTAGGGTTAGGGTTAGGGTGAGGTTGAGGGTGAGGGGAAGGGTGAAGGTTAGGGTTAGGTTTAGGTCTAGGGTTAGTGGAGAGTTAGGGTTAGGGTTAGTTTTAGGGTTAGGGTTAGGGTTAGGGTGAGTGTTAGGGTGATTGTTAGGGTGAGGGTTAGGGTTAGGATTAAGGTGAGGGGAGGGTGACGTTGAGGGTTAGGGTTAAGGTTAGGGTGAGTGTAAGGGTGAGGTTTAAGTTTAGGGTTAAGGTAGGGTGAGGGTTAGGTTTAGGATTAGGCTTAGGGTTAGGGGAAGTGTGAGGTTTAGCGTAAGGGTTAGGGGGAGGGGGAGGGTAAAGATTAGGGGGAGGTTTAGGGTGAGGGTTAGGGTTGGGGTTAGGGTTAGGGTGAGGATTTGGGTTAGTGTTAGGGTTAGGGCGAGGTTTAATTATTGGGTTAGGGTTAGGGTTAGGCTGAGGGTGAGGGGTAGGATTAGGTTAAGGTTAGAGTTAGGGTGAGCATGAGGGTGAGAGATATGTTTAGGATTAGGGTTAGTTTTAGGGTTAGTCTGAGGGTGAGGGTAATGGTTATGGTGAGTGTTAGGTTTAGGGCGAGGGTTAGTGTTAGTGTTAGGGTTAGGGTTAGGATGAGGGTTAGGCTAAGGGGTATGTTTAGGGTTAGGGTGAGGGTTAGGGCTAGTGTGAGGGTTAGGGTTAGGGTTAGGCTTAAGGTGAGGGAAAGGGTTAGGGTGAGGGTTAGTTTGAGTGTGAGGTTTAATGTTAGTGTTAGGGTTAGGGTGACAGTGAGGCTTAGGGTTAGGGTGAGAGTTAGTTTTAGGGTTAGCGTTAGGGTGAGAGGTATGGTTAGGGTTGGGTTTAGGGTGAGTGTTAGGGTGAGGTTTAGTGTTAGGGTTAGGATTAGGGTTAGTGTGAAGATTAGGGTTAGGTTTAGGGTTAGAGTTAGGTTGAGGGTAAGGGTTATGGTGATGTTTAGGGTGAGAGTGAATGTTAGGTCTAGCGTTGGGGTTAGGGTGAGGTTTAGGGTGAGACTGAGGATGAGGTTTAGGGTTAGGCTGAGATTTAGGGTAGGGTTAGGGTTATTGTTAGGGTTAGATTTAGGGTAAGTGTGAGAGTTAGGGTGAGGTGTAGGTTAAGGTTAGGTTTAGGTGAGGGTGAGGGTGAGGGTTAGGTTTAGGTTAAAGTTTAGATTTAGGGTTAGGCTGAGGGTGAGCTTGAGGGTGAGGAGTAGGATTAGGGTTAGAGTGAGGGTAAAGTTTACAGTGAGTTTAGGGTGAGGGTTAGGGTTGGGGTTAGGTTTAAGGTGAGGGGTAGGGTTAGGGTGAGGGTTAGGATTAGGTTGAGGGTGAGGTTGAGGGTGAATGTTAGGGTTAGGGTTAGGGTTAGGTGAGGGTTAGGGTTAGGGTAAGGGTTAGCATTATGGTCAGGGTGAGGGTGAGGATTAGAGTGAGGTTAGGGTGAGCATTAGGGTTAGGGTTAGGATTAGGGTTAGGGGGAGGGATAGGTTGAGGATTAGGGTAAAGTTTAGGGTGGGGATTAGGGTTAGGGTTAAGGTTAGTGTTAGGGTGAGGATTAGGGTTAGGGTTAGTGTTATAGTGAGGGTTAGGCTGAGGGTTAGGGTTAGGGTTAAGGTGAGGTTTAGGTTACTGTGAGGGTTTGGGTTAGGGTTACAGTGATGGTGAGGTTTAGGGTTAGGGTGAGGGTTAGAGTGAATGTGAGGGTGAGGGTTACGGTTAGGATTATGGTGAGGATAAGGGTTAGGGTGATGGTAAGGAATAGGGTGAGGGTTAGGGTTATGGTGAGGGTTATGGTGAGTGTTAGGGTGACGGTGAGGGTTAGGGTGAGGGTGAGCTTAGGGTTAGTGTTAGGATAATGGTGAGGGTTAGTGTGAGGATTAGGTTTAGTGAGAGTGAGGGTTAGGGATAGGGTTAGGGTAACGGTTAGGGTTAAGATGAGATATAGGGATAGGCTTAGGGTTAGGGTGAGGTTGATGGTGAGGTTAGGATTAGGGTAAGGGTTAGAGTTAGGGTGAAGGTGAGGGTTCGGGTTAGGATTAGGGTGAGGGTAAGGGTTAGGGTGAGGGTTAGGGTTAGGTGAGGGTCAGGGTGAGGTGTAGGTTTAGGGTTAGGGTGAGGTTTAGGGTTAGTGTGAGGGTTACTGTTAGGCTTACGGTTAGGTTGAGGATGAGTGTTAGAGTGAGGGTGAGGTTTAGGTTTTTAATTAGGGTATAGGTTAACGTTAGGGTTAGGGTTAGGGTTAGGGTGAGGGTGAGGGGCAGGTTGAAGGTTAGGGTTAGGCTTAGGTGTAGGTTTAGTGGAGGGTTAGGGTTAGGGTTAGGTTGAGGGTTAGGGTTAGGGTTAGATTTAGGTTGAGTGTTAGGGTGAGGGTTAGGCTTACGATTTGGGTGAGGGTTAAGTTGACCGTGAGGGTTAGGTTTAGCTTAGGGTTAGGGTTCGGGGAAGGTTTAAGTTTAGGGTTAGGGTAGGGTGAGGGTTAGGTTGAGGAGTAGGATTAGGTTTAGGCTTAGGGTTAGGGTTAGTGTGAGGATTTGCATTGGGTTTAGGGTTAGGGTGATGGTAAGGGTTAGGGTGAGGTTTAGCATGAGGGTTACGGTTGGGGGCAGGGTTAGGGTAAGGTTTAGGGTGAGGATTTAGGTTAGTGTTAGGGTTAGGTTGAGGTTTAGGTATTGGGTTAGGGTTAGGCTGAGGGTGAGGGTGAGGATTAGGTTTAGGTTAGGGTTAGAGTTAGGGTGAGCATGAGGATGAGAGATATGGTTAGGATTTGGGTAAGTTTTAGGGTTAGTCTGAGGGTGAGGGTAAGGGTGATGGTTAGGGTTAGGGTTAGGGTGATGCTTAGGGTTAGGGTTAGGGTTAGGATGAGGTTTAGGCTGAGGTGTAGTTTTAGGGTTAGGGTGAGGGTTAGGGTTAGTGTTAGGGTTAGTGTGAATGTTAGGGTTAGTTTTAGGTTGAGGGAAAGGGTTAGGGTGCAGGTTAGGTTGAGGTAGAGTGTTAGGGTTAGCTTAAGGGGTAGTGTGAGGGTTACGGTTTGGGTGAGGGTTAGGGTTAGGTTTAGGGTTAGAGTGAGGGTGTGGGGGAGGGGTATGATTAGTGTTAGGGTTACAGTGAAGGTGACCGTGAGGTGAGAGATAGTGTTAGGATTAGGGTTAGTTTTAGGGTTAGTCTGAGGGTGAGGGTAAGGTTGATGCAGGGTTAGGTTTAGGGTGAGTGTTACGTTGCCTGTTAGGGTGAGGGTTAGGGTGATGGTGAGGGTTAGCGTTAGGGTTAGCGTTAGGGTGAGGTTTAAGTTTAGGGTTATAGTAGGGTGAGGGTTACGGTTGGGGATAGGGTTAGGGTGAGGGTTAGGGTTTGGATTTGGATTACTGTTAGGGTTAGGGTGAGGTTTAGGTATTGGGTTAAGTTTAGCATGAGGGTGAGGGTGAGGGGTAGAATTATGATTAGGGTTAGTGTTAGGGTGAGCTTGAGGGTGAGGAATAGGTTTAGGATTAGTTAGTTAGTTAGGTTAGTTTTAGGGTTAATCTGAGGTTGAGGGTAAGGGTGATGTTGAGGTTTAGTGTTAGGATGAGGGTTAGGGTTAGGGTTAGGGTGAGGAAAAGGGTGAGGGTGAGGGTTAGGGTTAGGGTGAGTGTTAGGTTTAGGATTCGATTTATAGGTTAGGGTTAGGCTTAGGGTGAGGGTGAGGGTGAGGATGAGGGTTAGGGTGAGGTTTATGGTTATGGCTAGGGTTAGGGTTAGGGTTAGTGTGATGTTTAGGGTGAGTGTGAGGGTTAGGGTGACTGTGAGGTTTCGGGTGATGATGAGGGTTACTGTTTTGGTGACCATTAGGGTTAGGGTGAGTGTTAGGGTGCTGGTGTGGGTTAGGGCGAGGGTGAGGGTTACGGTTTGGTTTAGCATAAGGTTGAGGGATAGGGTTAGGGTTAGGGTTAGGGTGAGGGTTAGGGTGAGGTTGAGGGTTAGGTTTATGGTTAGTGTGAGGATTAGGGTTAGGGTTAGAGTTAGGTTGAGAGTAAGGGTTATGGTGAGGTTTAGGGTGAGGGTGAGGGTTAGGGTTAGCGTTGGGGTTAGGGTGAGTGTTAAGGTGAGGGTGAGGGTTTGTGTTAGGGTTAGGGTTAGGTTGAGTATTAGGTTTAGGGTTAGATTTAGGTTTATGTTTAAGGTTAGGCTGAGGGTGAGGGTGATGGTGAGGTTGAAGGTTAGGTTTAGTGTGTTGTTACGTTTGAGGGTGAGTGTTAGGGTGATAGTGACGTTTTTTGGTGAGAGTGAGGGTTAGGGTGTGGATGAGTGTTAGGGTTATTGTGAGGGTTAGGGTGACGGTGAGTGTTAGGGTGATGAGGGTTAGGGTGATGCTGAGGGTTAGGTTGAGGGTGAGGTTTTGGGTTATGGTTAGGGTTAGGGTTAGTTTGAGAGGAAGAATTATTGTGATTGTTAGGGTTAGGGTGAGGGTGAGGGTTGGGGTTAGCGTTAGCATGAGGGATAGGGTTAGGGTTAGAGTTAGTTTGAGTGTGAGAGTTAGGTTTAGACTTAGGGTGAGGGTGAGGGTGTGGGCTACGGTTTGGGTTAGGTTTAGGCTGAGGGTAGGGGTAAGGGTGAGCGTGGGGGTTATGTTTAGCGTTGGGTGAGGTTTAGGGTTAAGCTTAGGGTTAGCTTGAGGGATAGAGTGAGGGTTAGGGATAGGTTTAGGGTTAGTGTGAGCAGTAGGGTTAGGGTTAGGGTGAGGTTATGGGTTAGGGTGAGTTTAAGGGTGAGGGTTAGGTTAGGGTGAGGGTTAGGGTGAGGGTTAGTGTGAGGGTTAGGTTTAGTGTTAGGTATAGGGTGAGAGTGAGGATTAAGGATAGAGTTACGGTAACTCTTAGGGTTAAGGTGAGGTATAGGGAAAGGCTTAGTGTTAGGGTGAGTTTGATGGTGAGGTTTAGGATCAGTGTTAGGGTTAGAGTTAGGGTGAGGGTTAGGGTTAGGATTAGGGTGAGGGTAAGGGTTAGGGTGAGGGTTAGGTTAGGGTAACAGTGAGGGTTATGGTGAGGATTAGGTTAATGGTGAGGGTTAGGGTGAGGGTGAGGGTTAGTGTTAGGGTTAGGGCTATGGAAAGGGCTAGGGAGAGGATGGGAGTTAGGGTTAGGTTTAGGGTGAGGGTTAGGGTGAGGGTGAGGGTTAGGGTTAGTGTTAGGGATAAGGTGAGGTTTAGGGTTAGGCTTAGGTTTAGGGTGAGGGTTAGGGTGAGGTGTAGGCTTAGGGTTAGGGTGAGGTTTAGGGTTAGTGTGAGGGTTAGGGTTAGGCTTAGTGTTAGGGTGAGGGTAAGGGTTAGGGTGAAGAAAAGGTTTAGGGTGAGAGTTAGGGTGAGGGTGAGTGTTAGAGTGAGGGTGAGTTTTAGGTTAATAAATAGGGTAAGGTTTAGAATTAGGGTTAGGGTGAGGGTTAGGATGAGGTTTAGGGTTAGGGTTAGGGTGAGGGTTAGGGTGAGGGGTAGGTTTAGGGTTAGGGTGAGAGTAATGTTTAGGGTGAGGATTAGGGTGAGGTTGAGGGTTAGGGTTAGCATTAGCGTAAGGTTTAGGGTTATGGTTTGAGTTAGGGTGACGGTTATGTTTAGAGTTAGAGTTAGGACGAGGGTTAGTGTGAGGATTTGGGTTAAGGTTAGGGTTATGGTTAGGGTGAGTCTGAGGGCTAGGGTTAGGATTAGGGTTCGGTTAGGGTTAGGTTGAGGGTGCGTGTGAGGCTGAGGGTTAGCGTTAGTGTTAGGGTTAGGGTTAGGGGGAGTGTTAGGTTGAGGATTAGTGTTATTGTTAGAGTTAGGGATATGGTGAGGGTTAGGGTGAAGGTGAGGGTTAGGATGAGGCTGAGGGTTAGTGTTAGGGTTAGGGTTATGGTAAGGGCTAGGGTGAGGGTGAGATTTAGGTTTCGGTTTAGGTGAGGGTTAGGGTGAATGTTAGGGTTAGGGTTAGGGATAGGGTGAGGATTAGGGTTAGGCTTAGGGTTAGGTTGAGGGGTAGGGTGAAGGGTAGATTTAGGGTTAGGGTGAGGTTTAGGGTTAGTGTGAGTGTTAGGGTTAGGCTTAGGGTTAGGGTGAGGGTAAGGGTTAGGGTGAAGCTTAGGTTTTGTGTGAGCAATAGGGTTAGGGTTAGGGTTAGAGTGAATAAAAGGGTTAAGGTGAGGGTTAGGCTGAGTGAGAGTGTTAGATGGAGGTTGAGGTTTAGATATATTTTTAGGGTAAGGGTTGGTATTAGGGTTGGGATGAGGGTTAGGGTGAGGGTTAGGGTGAGGATGAGGGTTATGGTTAGGGTTAGGGATAGGGTGAGGATTACGGTTAGGCTTAGGGTTAGGTTGAGGGGTAGGGTGAAGGGTAGGTTTAGGGTTAGGGTGAGGTTTAGGGTTAGGGTGAGTGTTAGGGTTAGGCTTAGGGTTAGGGTGAGGGTAAGGTTTATTGTGACGCTTAGGGTTTGTGTGAGCAATAGGGTTAGGATTAGTGTTAGGGTGAGGAAAAAGGTTAGGATGAGGGTTAGGGTGAGTGAGACTGTTAGAGGGAGGGTGAGGTTCAGGTTTATTATTAAGGTAAGGGTTGGCATTAGGGTTAGGATGAGGGTTAGGGTGAGGGTTAGGGTTATGTTTAGGGTGAGGGTGAGGGTTAGGGTGAGGTTGAGGGTTAGGGTTAGCGTTAGCGTCAGGGTTAGTGTTAGGGTTTGAGTTAGGGTGAGGGTTAGGTTTAGCGTTATGGTTAGAGTAAGAGTTAAGGCGAGTGTTAGTGTGAGGATTAGGTTTAGGGTTAGGGTTAGGGTTAGTTTGAGGGTGAGGGTTATGGTTAGGTTGAGGATTAAGGTAGGGTGAAGGTTAGGGTTAGTATGAGGGTTAGGGTGAGGGTGAGGGTGAGGGTAGAAGTTAGGGTGAGGGTTAGGTTGAGTGTGAGGATTAGGGTTAGTTTTAGGGTTAGGGTGAGCATTAGGGTTTGTGGGAGGGTAGGGGTTAGGTTTAGACTTAGGTTGAGGAAAAGGGTGAGGATGAGGGTTAGGGTGAGGGTGAGGATTAGGGTGAGGGTGAGGGTTAGGTTTAGGATTAGGGTTAGTGTTAGGCTTAGGCTTAGGGTGAAGGTGAGGGTGAGGTTGAGAGTTAGGGTGAGGGTTAGGGTTAGGGCTAGGGTGAGGGTTAGGTTTAGTGTGATTTTTAGGGTGAGGGTGAGGGTTAGGGTGAGTGTGTGGTTTCTGGTGAGGGTGAGGGCTACTGTGTAGGTGAGTGTTAGGATTAGTGTGAGAGTTAGTGTGATAGTGAGGGTTAGGGTGAAGGTGAGTGTTAGGGTGATTGTGAGGGTTAGGGCGATGGTGAGTGTTAGGGTGATGAGGGTTAGAGTGATGCTGAGGATTAGACTGAGGGTGAGGTTTTGGGTTATGGTTAGGATTAGTTTGAGAGCAAGTTAGGGTGATGGTTAGGGTTAGGGTGAGGGTTAGGGTGAGGGTGAGGTTTGGGGTGAGTGTTAGCGTGAGGGTTAGGGTTAGTGTTAGGGTTAGGTTGAGCGTAAGGGTTAGGGTGAGACTTAGGTTGAGGGTTAGTGTGAGGGTTAGGTTTAGTGTTATATTTAGTGTGAGAGTGAGAGTTAGGGATAGGGTTGGGGTAACGTTTAGGGTTAAGGTGAGGTATAGGGATAGGCTTAGGTTTAGGGTGAGGTTGATGGTGTGGTTTAGGATTAGGGTTAGGGTTAGATTTTGGATGAGGGTGAGGGTTAGGTTTAGGATTAGGGTGAGGGTAAGGGTTAGGGTGAGGGTTAGTGTTAGGGTGAAGGTTAGGGTAAGGGTTAGGGTGATGGTGAGGTTTATTGTGAGGGTGAGGGTTAGGATTAAGGTTAGGACTATGATAAGGGCTAAGGTGAGGGTGAGTGTTAGGTTTACGGTGAGGGTTAGGGTTAGGGTTAGTGTTAGGGGGAGGGTCATGTTACAGGTGAGGTTTAGGTGAGGGTGAGGGTTAGGGTAAGTGTGGGGGTTATGGTTAGCTTTAGGGTGAGGGTTAGGATTAGGATTATGGTGTTAGGGTGAGGGTTAGGGTTAGGGTTAGGTTTACTGTGAGTATTAGTTTTAGGGTTAGCGTTAGGGTGAAGGTATGGGTTAGGGTTACATTTAGGGTGAGGTTTAGGTTAGCTTTACGATTAGGGTGAGGGTTCCTGTGAGGGTTAGGTTTAGTGTTAGGGTTAGGGTCAGGTTGAGGGTTAGGGTTAGGGTTAGTTTAAGTATTAGGTTTAGTGTGAGGTTTAGGAATAGGCTTAGGGTGAGTGTGAGGGTGAGGGTTAGGATTAGGTTTAGGGTTAGAGTTCGGGTGAGAGTGAGGGTTACAGTTAGGATTAGTGTTAGGGTTAGCGTTAGGCTGGGGGTGAGGATAAGTGTGATCATGAGGATTAGGGTTAGGATGAGGGTTAGGGTTAGGGTAACTGATAGGGTGAGGGTTAGGGGTAGGGTGAGGGTTAGGGTGAGGGTAAGGGTTAGGGTTTAGTGTTAGGGTGAGTGTTAGGGTGACGGTAAGTATTAGGGTGATGGTGAGTGCTGGGGTTTGGTTTAGGGTGAGGGTTAGGGTGAGGGTTATGGTTAGAGTTAGAGTTAGGGTGATGGTTAGTGTGAGGGTTAGGGTTAGGATTAGGGTTAGTGTGAGGTCTAGGGTGAGGGTGGGGGTTAGGGATAGTGAGAGGCTTAGGGTTAGGGTTAGGTTTAGGGTTAGGGTTAGGGTTAGGGTTAGGTTGAGGGTTAGGGTTAAGGTTAGGGTGAGGGTTAGGGTTAGGTTTAGGGTTAGGGTTAGGGTTAGGTTTAGGGTTAGGTTTAGGGTTAGGGTTAGGGTGAGGGTGAGGGTAAGGGTTAGGGTTAGGGTTATGGTTATGGTTAGGGTGATTGTGAAGTTGAGGGGTAGAATTAAGATGAGTTTGAGGGTTAGGTTTTGTGTAAGGGTTACGGATAGGGTAAGGAAAAGGGTTAGGGTGAGGTTTAGGCTTAGGGTTAGGTTGAGTGTGAGGGTTTCTTTTAGGATTAGGGTTAGGGTTAGGGTTAGGTTTAGAGTGAGGATGAGTGTTAGGGTGAGTGTGAGGGTTCGGGTGAGTGTGAGGTTTAGGGTGTGGTTGAGCGTTAGGTTTATTGTGTGGGTTAGGGTGTCAGTGAGGGTTAGGGTGAGGGTGAGGTTTAGTGTTAGGTTAAGCAATAGGGTGAGGTGTCGTGTTAGGTTAGGTTTAGGGTGAGGGTTAGGGTGAGGGTGAAAGTAGGGTGAAGGTTAGGTTAAGGGTTTGGGTTAGGGTTAGGGTGAGGGCGAGGGTGAGGGTAAGGGCAAGGGTCAGGGTTAGGGTGAGTGTGATAGTTTGTGTTCGCATTAGTGTTAGGGTGAGGGTTAGCGTGAGGGTTAGGGTGAGAGTTAGGTTGTGGGTGAGGGTTAGAGATAGGGTGAGGGTTAGCATTAGGGTGAGGGTTAGTGTTACTATTAGGGTTAGGGTGAGGTCTAGGGTGAGGGTGAAGTTTAGGGATAGGGTGAGGGTTAGGGTGAGTATTAGGGTGAGGGCTAAGTTTAGGGTTACTTTGATAGATAGGTTTAATGTGAGGGTTAGGGTTAAGGTTAGGGTTAGGGTTAGGTTGTGGTTAAGGTTTAGGGTGAGATTTAGGGTGAGAGTGAGGTTTAGGGTTAGCGTGACTGTTAGATTGAGGGTTAAGGTGAGGATTAGGGTTAGTGTTAGGGTTAGGGTGAGGGTGAGTGCTAGGTTTAGGGTGACGGTTAGGGTTAGTGTTTGGTTAGGCTTAGGGTTAGGGTGAGGGTTAGAGTTAGGGTTAGGGTTAGGGTTCGTGTTATGTTTATTGTTAGGGTTACGGTTAGGGTTAGGTTGAGGGTGAGTGTGAGGGTGAGGGTTAGGGCTAGGGTGAGGGTGAGGTTGAGGGTGAGGGTTAAGGTTAGGGTGAGGGTGAGGGTGAGTGTTAGGGTTAGGGTTTGGGTTAGGGTTAGTGTGAAGTTTAGGGTTAGGGTTGGGGTGAGTTTGAAGGTTAGTGTTAGCTTTAGGGTTAGGGTGACGGTGAGGTTGAGGGTGAGGGTTAGAGTTAGTATTAGGGTTAGCTTAGGGTTAGGCTGAGTGGGAGGGAGAGGTGGAGTTTGAGGGTTAGGGTTAGGGTTATGTTGAGGGCTGGGTGAAAGTGAGGTTAAGGGTGAGGTTGAGTGTTACAGTTAGATAAGGGTTAGGGTTAGGGTTAGGGTGAGGGTTTGGGTTAGGGTGATGTTTAGGGTGAGGATGAGGGTTAGGGTGAGGGTTCGGTTGAGGTTTAATGTTTGGATGAGGGTAAGTTTTAGGGTTAGGGTGAGGGTGAGGGTGAGGGTGAGGGTGAGGGTTAGGGTTAGGTTAAGTGTTAGGGTTAGGGTAGGGTTAGAGTTAGGTTTAGGATAAAGGTTTGGGTTAGGGTTAGGGTTAGGGTTAGGCTTAGTGTTAGGGTGAATTTTAGGGTGTGGGTAAGGGTTAGGGTGAGGGTGATTTTAGGGTTAGGGTGAGGGTAATTGTTAGGACGAGGGTGAGGGTTAGGGTGAGGGTGTGGGTTATGGTTAGCATTAGGGTTAGGGATAACTTGAGGGTTAGGGTTAGGATTAGGCTTAGTGTGAGGTCTAGGGTGAGGTTCAGGGTTAGGTTTAGGGATAGGTTAAGGATTAGTGTTAGGGTTAGGCTAAGGGTGAGGGTCAGCTTGAGTTTGAGGGTTAGTGTTAGGGTGAGTTTTAGGTTAGGGTTAGGGTGAGTGTTTGGGTGAGGGTGAGGGGTAGGGTTAGGGTGAGGGTATAGGTGACAATGACGGTTAGGGTGAGGGTGAGGGTTAGGGTTAGGATTAGCGTTAGCATGAAGTTTAGGGTTAGGATTAGGGTTAGGGTGAGGGTTAGGGTGAGGGTTACTGTTAGGGTTAGTGGTAGTGTGAGGATTAGGGTTAGGGTTAGGGTTAGGGTGAGGGATAGGGTTCGAGTTAGGGTTAGGGTGAGGTTTAAGGTTAGGATGAGGGTTCTGGTTATGGTTAGGGGTAGGATTAAATTTAGGCTGAGGGGTATGGTTAGGGTGAGAGTGAAGGTGAGGGTAAGGGTGAGGGTTTCACTTAGGTAAGTTTTAGGGATAGGGTTAGGGTGAGGGTCATGGTTAGGGTGATGTTTAGTGTGAAGGTGAGTGTTAGGGTGAGGGTGAGGGTGAGGGTGTGGTTGAGGGTTAGGGTGAGGTTGAGGGTTAGGGTTAGGATAAGGGTTCGGGTGAGGGTTAGGGTTAGGATGAAGTTTAGGCTGAGGGGTATGGTTAGGGTTAGTCTGAGGTTTAGTTTTAGGGTAAGGGTGAATGTTAGGGTGGGGGTGAGGGTTAGGGTTAGGGTGAGGATTAGGATTAGAATGAGGGTTAGTTTTAGGATTAGGGTAAGTGTGAGGGCTAGCGTGAAGTTGAGGGTTAGGGTTAGGGTTAGGTTTAGGGTGAGGGTGAGGGTTAGGGTTTGGGTTAGTTTGAGGGTTAGGGTTAGGCTGAGGTTTAGGGTTAGGGTAAGGGTTAGGGTTATAGTTAGGGTTAGGGATAGTGTGAGGGTGCGGGTGAGGGTGAGAGTTAGGTTTAGGATTAGGCTGAGGGTGAGGTTTAGGGTGAGAGTGAGGTTTAGGGTTAGGGATAGAGTGAGGGTTAGTGTTAGTTATAGGGTGAGGGTTAGGCTGAGGGTGAGGGTGAGGGTGAGGATTAAGATTAGGGTGAGGGTTAGGGTTAGGGTGAGGGTTAGGGTGAGATTTAGGGTTAGGGTGAGGGTTAAGGTTAGGGTTAGGGTTAGGTTGAGGGCTAGGGTTAGGGTTAGGGTTAGGGTTAGGGATTGTGTGAGGATTAGGTTTAGGGTTATTGTTATGGTGAGGGTTAGGCTGAGAGGTAGGGTTAGGGTTAGGGTGAGGGTTAGGATTACTGTGAGGGTGAGGTTAGGGTTAGGGTTATGATGAGGGTTAGAGTTAGGTTGAGCGTTAGGTTTAGGGTGAGGATGAGGGTGTGCTTCAGGGTGAGGGTTAGTTTTAACGTTAGTGTTATGGTTAGCGTGAGTGTTAGGGTGAAGGTTAGGGTTAGGGGTTTGCTTATGGTTAGGGTTAGGGTGATGGTTAGATTTAGGGTTAGAGTTAGGTTTAGGAGTAGGGTGAGGGTGAGGTTAAGGGTTAGGGTGAGGGTTAGGGTGAGGGTTATGGTGACGGTCAGAGTTAGGATTAGGGTTACGGTTAGGCTGAAAGTGAGGTTGAAGGTGAGGGTGAGGGTTAGGGATAGGTTGAGGGTCAGGGTTAGGATCAGGGTTAGGCTGAGGATTCGGGTGAGGGTTAAGGTTAGGGTGAGGTTGAGGGTTAAGTTTAGGGTTTGGGTTTGGTTTAGTGTGAAGTTTAGGGTTAGGGTTATGGTGAGGGTTAGTGTTAGCGTTAGGGTAAGGGTGAGGGTGAGGGTGAGGGTTAGGGGTATTATTAGGGTTAAGATTAGGGTTAGGTTGAGGGGGAGTGGGAGGGGGAGTTTGAGGGTTAGTTTTAGGCTTAGGGTTAGGGTTAGGGTGAGGGCTGGTTGAGGGTGAGGTTTAGGGTGAGGGTTAGGGTTTCAGTTAGGTAAGGGTTAACATTAGGATTAGCGTGAGTGTTAGGGTGAGGGTTAAGTTGAGGGTTAGGGTTAGGGTTAGGGTTAGGGTTAGGGTTAGAGTTAGGATGAGGGTGAGGTTTAGGGTTAGGGTTAGGTTGAGGGTTAGGGTTAGGGTTCGGTTATGGTTAGGGTTAGGGTGAGCGTTAGACTTACGGTTAGGGTTAGGGTTAGCGTTAGGATTATTGTTAGGGTTAGGTTTAGTGTTAGAGTGAGGGTGAGGGTGAGGATTAGAGTTAGGTTAGGTGTATGGTAAGGGTGAGGGTGAGGGTTAGGGTTAAGGTAAGGGTGAGTGTTAGGGTTAGGTTTAGTGTTAATATGAGGGTTAGGCTGAGGGTTAGAGTTAGTGTTATGGTGAGGGTTAGGGTTAGTGTGAGGGTTAGCGTTAGGGTTAGGGTTAGGGTGAGGGTTAGGGTGAGGGTGAGGGTTAGGGTTAGGGTTAGCAAGGGGAGTGAGGGTAAGGCTTATGGTAAGGGTTAGGGTGAGGGTTAGGGTTAGTGTGATGTTAAGGGTGAGGATGAAGTTTAGGGTGACTGTGAGGGTTCGGGTGAGGGTCCAGGTTAGGGTGTGGGTGAGGGTTAGGGTGTGGGTGAGGATTAGGTTGAGAGTGAGTGTTAGGGTTAGGGTTAGAAATAGGGTGAGGGGTAGGTTTAGGTTAGGGTTAGCGTGAGGGTTTGGGTTAGGGTTACAGTTATTGTGAGGATTAGGATTTGGGTTAGGGTTAGGGAGACGGTAATGGTTAGGTTTAGAGTTTGGGTTTTGGTTAGGGTTAGAGTAGGTTTAGGGATAGGGTTAGGGTTAGGATTAGGGTGAGGGTTAGGGATAGAGTTAGGGTTAGGTTGAGGGTGAGGTTGAGAGTTAGGGTTAGGGTCACAGTTTGGTTGAGGGTGAGGGTGAGGGTCAGGGTTAGTATTAGGTTTGGGTTTAGGGTTAAGCTGAGGGTGAGGGTGAGTGTGAGGGTTAGGGTTAGGGTGAGGTTTAGGGTTAGGTTTCAGGTTAGGGTAAGTGTGAAGATTAGTGTTAGGATAGGGATGAGGTTTAGCCTGAGGTGTAGGGTTAGGGTTCGGCTTGGGTAGGATTAGTGGGAGGGTTAGGATTTGGGTTAGGGTAAGGTTAAGGGTTAGGATGAAGATTAGGGTGAGCGTGAGTTTTACGGTTAGGGTTATGGTTAGGGTGAGGCTTAGGGTGAGCATTAGGATTAGCGTCATTTTTAGGGTGAGTGTGAGGGTTAGGGTTAGGTTTAGGGTGAGGGTAAGGTTTAGGGTGAAGTTTAGTGTGAGAGTGAGGGTTAGAGTCAGTGTGAGAGTTAGGGTGAGGGTTAGTGTGAGGGTTAGGCGTACGGTTAGGTTTAGTGTTAGGGTTAGGATGAGGATGAATGTTAAGTTTAGGTAAGGGTTAGGGTTAGAGTTAGAGTGAGAAATAGGTTGAGGGTGAGGGTTGGGGAGCGGTTTAGGGTTAGGTTGTGGTTTAGGCTTAGGGATAGGGTTTGGGTGATGTTTAAGTTGAGGGTGAGAATTAGGGTGAGGGTGAGAGTTCGTTTGAGGTGAGGGTTAGGGTGTGGGTGAGGGTTAGGTTTAGGGTCAGGGATAGGGTGACTGTGAGTGTTTGGCTGAGAGTGAGGGTTCGGGTGCTGGTGGGATTTAAGGTGTGGGTGAGGGTTAGGTTTAGTGTGAGGATTAGGGTTAGGGTTAGGGTTATGGTGATGTTAAGGATTAGGGCGAGGTTTAGGGTGAGGGTGAGGTTTAGGGTTAGCGTTAGGGTTAGGGTGAGGCTTAGTGTGATGGTTAGGGTTAGGGTTAGGGTTAGGGTGAGAGGGACGGTTAGAGTTAGGGTTGGTGTGAGGGTTAGACTTATGGTTATGGTGAGGGTAAGGGATAGGGTGAGGTTTAGGGTGAGGATGAGTGTTAGGGTTAGTTTTAGTGTTAGGGTGAGGGTGAGGGTTACAGTTAGGGTTAGGGTTAGTGTGATATTTAGGGTGAGGGTGAGGGTTAGGGTGCGGGTGAGGGTGAGGTGTAGGGTTTGGGATAGGTTTATGGTAGTGGTGAGGGTGATGGTGAGGGTTAGGTTAAGAATTAGGGTTATTGTTAGGGTGAGTGTTAGGGTGAGGGTGAGGGTGAGGGTGAGGGTTAATTTTAAGGTGTGGTTGAGGGTTAGGTTTAGGGTTAGAATTAGGGTTATGGTTACTGTTATGGTGAGGGTAAGGATTAGGGTGAGGTTTAGGGTGAGGGTGAGGTTTAGGGTTAGCTTTAGTGTTAGGGTGAGGGTTAGTGTGAGGGTTAGGATGGGAGTGAGGGTTAGAGTTAGGTTTAGAGTGACGGTTAGGGTGAGGGTTAGGGTGAGAGTAAGGGTTAAGGTGAGGTTTACGGTGAGGATGAGGTTTAGGGTTAGCTTTAAGGATAGGGTGAGGGTGATGGTTAGGGTGAGGTTTAGGTTTAGGGTTAGGGATAGGATGAGGATTAATGTTAGTTTGAGGGTTAGGGTTAGGGTTAGGCTTAGTTTGAGGATAAGGGTTAGGGTCAGGGTTAGGGTGTGCGTGAGTGTTGGGTTAGCATTAGGAATAGGGTGGGCGTTAGGGTGAGGGTTAGGGTTAGGGTGATGTTTATGGCTAGGGTGAGTGTTAGGGTGAGGGTGAGGATGAGGGTTAGGGTTAGGGTTAGGGTTAGGTATAGGGTTAGGGTGAGAGTGAGGGTGATGGTGAGGGTGATGGTGAGGGTTAAGGTGCGGGTCAGGGTTAGGGTTAGGCTTAGGGTTAGTTTTAGGGTGATTGCTAGGTTAGGGTGAGGGTTACGGTGAGGTTTACGTTTAGGGTTAGGTTTAAGGTGAGTGTTAGGTTGAGGGTTAGGGTTAGGCTTAGTGTTAGGGTGAGGGTGAGGGTTAGTGTTAAGGTTAGGGTGAGGGTCAAGGTTAGGGTGAGATCTTATTTCATGGTGAAGTATAGTGTGGTGAGGGTGAGGGTGAGGGTTTCGGTTAGGTAAGGTTTAGGGTTAGGGTTAGGGTGAGGATTAGGGTGAGGGTGAGGGTTAAGTTGAGGGTCAGGGTGAGGCTTAGGTTTGGGGTTAGGGTGAGGGTTAGGTTAAGGGTGAGGGTGAGGTTTAGGTTGAGTGTGAGGGTGAGGATGAGGGTGAGGTTGAGGGTTTGGGTGAGGCTGATGGTTAGGGTGTGGTTGAGGGTTAGGTTTAGGGTGAGGTTTAGGGTGATTTTGAGGGTTACGCTGAGGGTGAGGGTTAGGGTTAGGGTAAGGGTGAGGGTTAGGGTTAGGGTTGGGGTTTGGGTGAGGGTTAGGGTGAAGGGTAGGGTTAGGGTTAGGGTGAGTCTTAGGGATAGTGTGAGGTTTAGTGTTAGGCTTATCGTTAGGTTTAGTGTGAGGACAAGGATTAGGGTGAGTGTTAAGGTGAGGGTTAGGCTTAGGGTTAGCGTTAGGTTTAGGGTGATGGTGGGGGTGAGGGGTACGTTTACGATTAGGGTCAGGGTTAGGCTGAGGTGGAGGGAGTGGTTGAGGATGAGGTTTAGGTTTAGGGTTAGTGTCAGGGTTACGGTGAGGGCGAGGTTGAGGGTGTGGTTTAGGGTGAGGATGAGGGTGAGGGTGAGGGTTGCGTTGAGGGTCAGGGTGAGGGTTAGGATGAAGGTTGAGCTGAGGGGTATGATTAGGGTTAGGCTAAGTGTTAGGGTTAGGGTTAGGGTGAGTGTTAGGCTGAGGGTGAGGGTTATGGTTAGTTTTAGTTTGAGGGTTAAGGTTAGGGTTAGGGTTAGAGTGAGGATTAGTTTGAGGGTTAGGGTTAGGGTTAGGGTGAGGATTAGGTTTAGCTTGAGGGTTAGGGTTAGGATTAGTGTTAGTTTTAGGCTTAGGGTTAAGGTTATTGTTAGTGTTAGGGTTAGGGTTAGGATGATGGTTGGGGTGAGGGCTAGGTTTAGGATTAGGGTTAGGGTTAGGAGGAGGCTGATGGGGAGAGTGCGGCTGAAGTTTAGGGTTAGGGTTAGGGTTACTGTGAGGGCTAAGTTGAGGGTGAGGGTTAGGGTGAGGGTGAGTGTGAGGGTTACGGTTAGGTAAGGGTTAAGGTTATTGTTAGGGTGAGTATTAGGTTAAGTGTGAGGTTTAGTGTGAGGGTTATGATTTGGATGAGTGTTCGGTTAGGGTTTTGGTGACGTTTATGGTTTGGGTGAGGTTTAGGGTGAGGGTGAAGCTTAGGGTTAGGGTTAGTGTTCGGGTGAGATTGAGCATTAGATAGTGGATGTGGGTTAGGGTTAGGGAGAGAGTTAGGATGACGGTGAGGGTTAGGTTGACTGTGTGGGTTGGGGTTAGGTTTAGGATGAGGTTTAGGGTTAAGGTGAGGGTTAGGTTGAGGGGTAGGGTTAGGGTTAGGGTTAGTGTGAAGATAACGGTTAGGGTGAGGGTTAGGGTGAGGTTTAGGGTTATCATTAGCGTTAGGGTGAGGGTTATCGTTAGGGTAAGGGTTAGGGTTAGGGTTAGGGTGAGGGTTATGGTTATGGTTAGGGTTAGGGAGAGGGTGAGTGTTAGTGATAGGATTAGGGTAAGGATTAATGCTAGAGTGAGGGTGAAGGTTAGGGTGAGGGCTAAGGTGAGGGTGAGGGTTAGGGTGAGGGTGAGTGTGAGGTTTTCGGTTAGGTAAGGGTTAGGGTTAAGTTTATAGTGTGGATTAGGGTGAGGGTGAGGGTTAGGTTGAGGGTTAGGGTTAGGGTGAAGGTTAGTGTGAGGGTTAGGGTTAGGGTTAGGGTGAGGGTTAAGGTGAGGGTTAGGGTGAATTTTAGGGTTAGGTTAGTTTTAGGGTGAGGGTGAGGGTTTGGTTTAGGGTTAGGTTTAGTTTTAGGGTTAGGGTGAGGGTTAGGGTTAGTGTGAGGGGTAGTGTTAGGGTTAGGTTTAGGGTTATTGTGAGGATAAGGGTTAGGGTGAGGGTTAGGTTGAGAGTGAGGGTTAGGGTTAGCGTTAGGATTAGTGTGAGTGTTAGGGTGAGGGTTAGGGTTAAGGTTAGGGTGAGGGTGAGGATTAGGGTTAGGGTTAGGATGAGGGTTAGGCTTAGTGTGAGGGTTAGGGTTAGGATTAGAATTACGGTGAGGTTTAGGGTTAGCGTTCAGATTAGAGTTAGTGCTAGGTTTAGGGTAATGGTCATGGTTATGGTTATGGTTAGGGTTTGGGTGAGGGTGAGGGTGCGGGTTGGCCTTAGGGTTAGGGTTAGGATTAGGGTGATGGTGGGTGTGAGGGGTAGGTTTAGGATTAGGTTTAGGTTTAGGCTGAGAGGGAGGGAGAGGGTGAGGGTGAGGTTTAGGGTTTAGGTTAGTGTCAGGGTTACGGTGAGAGCTTGGTTGAGGCTGAGGGTTAGGGTGAGGATGAGGGTGAGTGTGAGGGTGAAGGTGAGGGTGAGGGTCAGTGTTAGGTTTCAGGTTAGGTTTAAGGTGAGGGTTAGGATTAGGGTTAGTGTGAGGGTTAGTGTGAGGGGTAGGGTTAGGGTTAGAGTGAGGGTTAGGGTTAGTTTGAGGGTTAGGGTTAGGGTTAGGTTTAGTGTTAATGTGAGGATAAGGGTTAGGGTGAGGTTTAGGTTTAGGGTGAGGGTTAGGGTTAGGTTTAGGTTTAGGGTTAGAGTTAGGGTGACAATGAGTGTGAGGGTGAGGGCTAGGGTGAGGGTTAGGGTGAGGGTGAGGGTCAGTGTTAGTGTGAGGGTCAGGTTTAGGGGTAGTGTTAGGGTGAGTGTTAGGTTTAGGGTGATGTTTAGGGTTAGGGTTAGTGTGAGCATAAGGGTTGGTGTGAGGGTTAGGGTTAGTGTGAGGATAAGGATTAGGGTGAGCTTTATGGTGAGGGTGAGGATTAGGTTTAGGGTTAGCATTAAGGTTAGGGTGAGGGTTAGTGTGAGGTTTAGGTTTAGGGTTAGGTTTAGGGTTAGGGTGAGAGTGAGGGTAAGGATGAGTTTGAGGGTTAGGGTTAGCATTAGGGTTAGGGTGAGGGTGAGGGTTAGGTTGAGGTTTAGGGTTAGGTCTGGGTGATATTTAAGGTGAGGGTGAGGGTGAGAGTTATGGTGAGGTTAAGGGTTAGGGTTAGGGTTAGGGTTAGGGTGAGGGTTAGAGTGATTGTTAGGGTTAGGGTGAGGGTTAGGATGAGGATGAAGCTTAGGGTTATCTTTAGGGTTAGGGTGAGCATGAGGTTTAGGGTGAGGGTTAAGTTTAGGTTTAGGAATAAGATTAGGATTTATGTTAGTGTGAGGGTTAGGATTAGGGTTAGGTTTAGTGTGAGGATTAGGGTTAGGGTGAGGGTTAGGGTGTGTGTGAGGTTCAGGTTAGCGTTAGGATTAGGGTGAGCATTAGGGTGAGGGTGAGGGTTAGAGTTAGGGTTATTGTTAGGGTTAGGGTTGGGGTTAGGGTGAGAGTGAAGTTGAGGGTCAGGGTGAGTGTTATGGTTTGGGTGAGGCTGACGGTTATGGTGTGGGTGAGGGTTAGGGTTAGGGTGAGGGTTAGGGGGACTCTGACGGTTAGTTTTAGGGTAAGTGTGAGGGTTAAGTTTAGGGTGAGGGCCAAGGTGAGGGTTAAGGTGAGGGTTAGGTTTAGGGTTAGGATTAGTTTGAGGGTTAGGTTTAGGGTTAGGGTTAGGGTTAGGGTGAAGGTCAGGGTTAGGGTTAGTGTCAGCGTTAGGGTTAGGGTGCTGTTTAGGTGGAGGTGAGGGTTAGGGTGAGGGTGAGGGTGATGGTTAGGGTTTGGGTTAGGGGTACGGTAAGGGTGAGTGTGATGGTAAGGGTTAGGTTTAGGATTAGGGTTAGCGTTCGGGTTCGGTTGTGGGTGGGTTTTAGGGTGTGGGTGAGGGTTAGGTTTACGGTGAGGATTAGGGTTAGGGTTAGGGTTATTTTGATGGTAAAGATTAGGGTGAGGTTTAGGGTGAGGGTGAGGTTTAGGGTTAGCGTTAGGTTTAGGGTGAGGGTTAGTGTGAGGGTTAGGGTTACGGTTATGGTTAGGGTGAGAGTGAGGGTTAGAGTTAGTGTTAGGGTGAGGGTTAGGCTTAGGGTTAGGGTGAGGGTAAGGGTTAGGGTGAGGGTTAGGGTGAGGATGAGGTTTAGGGTTTGCTTTAGGATAGGGTGAGTGTGAGGGTTAGGGTGAGGGTTATGTTTATGGTTAGGGATAGGATGAGGATTAATGTTAGTGTGAGGGTTAGGGTTAGGGTTAGGGTTAGTTTGAGGATAATGGTTAGGGTCAGAGTTAGGGTGTGCGTGAGGGTTGTGTTAGCGTTAGGAATATGGTGAGCGTTAGGGTGAGGATTAGGGTTAGGTTGAGGGTTAGGGTTAGGGTGATGTTTATGGCTAGGGTGAGTGTTAGGGTGATGGTGAGGATGAGCGTTAGGGTTAGGGTTAGGGTGAGAGTGAGGGTGAGGGTGAGGGTGAGGGTAACGTTTAGGGTGCCGGTCAGGTTTAGGGTTAGGTTTAGGGTGAGGTTGAAGTTTAGGGTGAATGTTAGGGTTAGGGTGAGGGTTACTATGAGATTTAGGTTTAGGGTTAGGTTTATGGTGAGTGTTAGGTTGAGGGTTATGGTTAGGCTTAGTGTAAGGTTGAGGGTGAGGTTTAGTGTTAAGGTTAGGGTGAGGGTTAAGGTTAGGGTGAGATCTAAGGTCAGGGTGAAGGATAGTGTGAGGGTGAGGTTGAGGGTTTCGGTTAGGTAAGTGTTAGGTTTAGGGTTAAGGTGAGGAAATGGGGGCGGGTGAGGTTAGGTTGAGGGTTAGTGTTAGGGTGAGGCTTAGGGTTGGGGTTAGCGTGAGAATTAGGTTAAGGGTGAGGGTGAGGGTTAGGTTGAGGGTGAAAGTGAGGGTGAGGGTGAGGTTGAGGGTTCGGGTGAGACTGATGGTTAGGGTTTAGGTGAGGGTTAGGTTTAGGGTGAGGGTTAGGGTGACGCTGACGTTACGGTGAGGGTGAGGGTTATGGTTAGGGCTAGGGAGAGGGTTAGAGTGAGGTTGAGGGTGAGGGTTAGTGTTACTGTTAGGGTTATGGTGAGGGTGAGTGTTATGGTTAGGAATATTGTTAGGGATAGTGTTAGGTAGAGGGTGAGAGTGAGTGTGAGGGAGAGGGTTAGGGTTAGGATTAGGGATTGGGTTAATGTGAGTGTTATGGTGATGGTGAGGGTGAGGGTGAGGTTTATGGTGAGGGTGAGGGTGAGGGTTAGGATTAGAGTTAGGGTGAGTTTTATGGTTAGGTTTAGGTATAGGTTTAGGGTGAGAGTTAGGGTTAGGATTAGAGTTACATTTATGGTTAGGGTTATTTTAAGTTTAGGTTTAGTGTTAGGGATAGGGTTAGGGTGAGGTTGATGGTGAGGGTTAGGTTTAGGATTAGAGTTAGGGTTAGGGTGAGGGTTAGGGTGAAGGTTAGGGTTAGGGTTAGGGTGAGGGTTAGGGTTAGGGTTAGGGTGGGGCAGAGGGTTAGTGTTAGTGTTAGGGTTAGGGTTAGTGTGAGTATAAGCCTTAGGATGAGGAATAGGTGAGGGTGAGGATTAGGGTTAGCGTTAGGGTTAGAGTGAGGGATAGGGTGAGGGTAAGGTTGAGGGTGAGGTTAAGGGTTAGGGTTAGGGTGAGGGTTAGGTTTAGGGTTAGGGCTAGGGTTAGGTTGAGGTTGATAGTGAGGGTTAGGTTTAGGATTAGGGTTAGGGTTAGGGTGAGTGTTAGGGTGAGTCTGAGCGTTCAGGGTGTGGGTGAATGTTAGGTTTAGGGTGAGGATTAGGGTTAGGGTTTGGGTTATGGTGAGGGTAAAATCAGGGTGAGGATTAGGATTAGGGTGAGGTTTCGGGTTACCGTTAGGGTTAGGGTGAGGTTTAATATGAGGGTTAGGGTTCGGGTTAGGGTTAGGGTGAGGGTGACAGTTAGGGTTAGGGTTATTGTTAGGATTAGGGTGAGGCTGAGGATTAGCATTATGGTTAGCGTGACGGTTAAGGATAGCTTGAGGGCTAAAGTGACGGTGAGGGTTAGGGTGAGTATGAGGGTGAGGGTGAGGGTGAGGCTTTCAGTTAGGTAAGGGTTAGGGTTATGGTTGCGGTGAGAATTAGGGTGAGGGTGAGGGTGAGGTTGAGGGTTAGGGTTATGGTGAAGCTTAGGGTTAGTGTTAGGGTGATGTTTAGGGTGAGTGTGAGGGTTAGGGTGAGGGTGAGGTTTCGGGTGAGAGTGATGGTTGTGGTGAGGGTTAGGGTTAGGATGTGGGTGACTGTTAGGGTTATGGTGAGTGCTGGGAAGACGTTGAGTGTTAGGGTGAGGTTTAGGGTTAGGGTTAGGGTGATGATTAGGTTTATGGTTAGCGTTTGGGTGAGGGTTAGGGAGAGGGGTAGGGTTAGGATTAGGGTGAGGGTTAGGGTTAGTTTCAGGGTTAGGTTTAGGTTTAGGGTTACAGTTAGTGTGAGTATAAGGGTTAGGGTGAGTGTTAAGGTGAGGGTGAGGTTTAGGGTTAACGTTAGGTTTAGGGTGAGTGTTAGGGTGAGGGTTAGGATTAGGGTGAGATTTAGGGTTATTGTTAGCGTGAGTGTTCGGGTTAGGGTGATGTTTAGGGTGAGGTTGAGGGTTAGGGTGAGGGTAAGGGTGAGTTTAAGGGTGAGAGTGAGGGTGAGGGTGAGGGTGAGGGTTAGGATTAGGGTTAGGTTGAGTTTTAGGGTTAGGGTAAGTTTAGGGATAGGATGATGGTTAGGGTTAAGATTAGGGTTAGGGTTAGGTTTAGGGTTATATTTAGGCTTAGGGCTAGGGTTAGGGTTTGGCTGAGTGTACGGGTTAGCCTTAGGAATAGGGTTAGAGTGAGGGTGGTGGTGAGGGTTAGTTTTAGGATTAGGGTTTTTTTTAGGGTTAGACTGAAGGGATAGGCAGGGGGAGGAGGAGGGTTAGGGTTAGGGTTAGGGTTACGTTGAGGGCTTAGGTGAGTGTAGAGCTAGGGTGAGGGTGAGGGTAAGGGTGAGGGTTTCGGTTAGGTAAGTGTTCGGGTTATTGTTAGGGTGCGGTTTAGGTTGAGGGTGAGGGTTAGTGTGAGGTTTAGGATTAGGGTGAGGGTTAGGTTTCGGGTTTGGGTGAGGGTTAGGTTTAGGGTGAGGTTTAGGGTGAGTGTGAGGGTTAGGGTAAGTGTTAGGGTTTGGGTGAGGGATAGGGTTAGAGTGTGGGTGAGGATTACGGTTAGGGTGAGGGTGAGGTTTAAGGTTACGTTTAGGGTTAGGTTAAGGGTTACCTTGTGGTTGAGGGTGAGTGTTAGGGATAACGTTAGGATTAGGGTGAGGGTTAGCGTGAGGGTTAGGTTTAGGTTTATAGTTAGGGTGATAGGGATAGGGTTAGGGTTAGAGTGAGGGTTAGGGTGAGTGTTAGGGTTAGGGTTAGCTTGAAGGTGAGGGTGAGGATTAGGGTTAGGGTTAGTTTGAGGGTTAGGGTTAGGTTGAGGGCTAGGGTGAGGGTGAGGGTTAGGGTGAGGGTGACGGTGACAGTGAGGATTAGGGTTAGGGTTAGGATGAGGAATCACTTGAGCGTTCGCCTGAGGGTTAGGGATTGGATGAGAGCTAGGCTGAGGGTGAGAGTTAGGGTGAGGGTGAGGGTGAGGATTTTGGTTAGATAAGTGTTAGGGTTAGGATTAGGTTGAAGATTAGGGTGAGGGTGAGGGTTAGGTTGAGGGTTAGGATTAGGATGAGGGTTAGGGTTGGGGTTAGGGTGAGGTTTAGGGTTAGGGTGATGTTTAGGGTGAGGATGAGTGTTAGGGTGAGTTTGAGGATTCAGGTGAGCGTGAGTGTTCGGGAGTGGGTGAGGGTTGGGGTTTGGGTGAGGGTTAGGTTTCGGCTGAGTGTTAGGGTGACAGTGAGGGTTAGGGTGATAGTGAGGTTGAGGTTTAGGGTTAGCGTTAGGGTTAGGATGAGGGTTACGGTGAGGTTTAGGGTTAGGGTGAGGGTAAGGGTTAGGGTGATATTTAGGATGATGGTGAGGGTTATGGTGAGGGTGATGGTTAGGGTTAGGCTTAGGATTAGCTTAGTGTGAGGGTGAGGGTTAGGTTTAGGATTAGGGTAAGGTTTAGGGTTAGGGTGAGAGTAAGTGTGAGGGTGAGGATTCAGGTGAGGTTGAGTGTTAGGATGTGGGTGAGAGTTAGGATTAGGGTGAGGGTTAGGGTGAGGGTGAGCGTTAGGATATGGGTGAGGGTGAGTTTGAGGGTTAGGGTTACGGTTAGGTTTATGATGAGGGTTAGGATTAGGGTTAGGGTTAGGGTGAGGGTTAGTGTGAGGGGTATGGTTAGGGTTAGGTTGAGGGTTAGGGTTAGTTTGAGGGTCAGAGATAGGGTTAGGGATAGGGTTAGTGTGAGGATAAGGGTTAGGGTGAAGGTTAGGTTGAGGTTGAGGGTATGGGTTAGCGTTAGCGTTAGGGTGAGGTTTAGGTTGAGTGTTAGGTTTAGGGTTAAGGTGAGGGTTAGGGTTAGGTTGAGGGTTAGGGTTACGCTTAGGGTTAAGGTTAGGGTTAGGGTCAGGATTAGGTTTAGTGTGAGGGTGAGGGTTAGGTTTAGGATTAAGGTAAGGTTTAGGGTTAGGGTGAGAGTAAGTGTGAGGGTGAGGATTCAGGTGAGGTTGAGTGTTAGGGTGTGAGTGAGAGTTAGGGTTAGGGTGAGGATTAGAGTTAGGGTTAGGGTTAGGTTTATGGTGAGTTTAAGGGTTAGGGTGAGGTTTAGGGTGAGGGTTAGTGTTAGGGTGAGGGTTAGGGTGGGTTTAGGGTGAGGGTGAGGGTTAGTGTTAGGGTAGGGTGAGATTTAGGTGAGTGTGAGTGTGAGGGATAGAATTAGGATTAAGTTTAGGGTTAGAGTTAGGGTGAGGGTGAGGGTTAGGTTTTTGATTAGAGTTAGGGTGAGAGTGAGGGTGAGGTTCAGTGTTAGGTTTAGGGTTAGGGTTAGGGTGAGTGTACGGGTGAATATTAGGGTTAGAGTTAGTGTTATGTTTTGGTTTAGTTGGTGGATAAGGGTTAGGGTGAGGGTTCGGTTGAGGGTGAGGGTGAGGGTTAGGGAGAGTTTGAGGGTTAGGTTTAGGGTGACCGTTAGGGTGAGGGTTAGCGTTAGGGAGGAGGGTTAGGCTTAGGGTCAGGGTTATGGTGAGGGTTAGGGTTAGGGTTAGAATGAGGGTTAGGGTGGGGGTTAAGGTTAAATTTAGGATTAGGGTGATGGTGAGGGTTAGTTTTAGGGTTAGGGTGAGGGTTAAGTTTAGGATGCGGTCTAGGGTGATGGTGAGTGTTAGGGTGAGGTTAAGGATGAGGGTGAGTTTTAGGGTTAGGGTTAGAGTTATTGTAAGGGTTAGGGTTAGGGTTAGGCTAAGGGTGAGTGTGATTCTTAGGGTTAGGTTTAGGGTTAAGGATAGTTTGAGGGTGGGGGTAAAGGGTAGGTTTAGGATTAGGGTTAGGTTTAGGGTTAGGTTGAGGGGGAGGCGAAGGTGAGGGTGAAGTTTAGGTTTACGGTTAGGGTTAGGTTTAGGTGAGGGCTAGGGTGAGGGTGAAGTTTAGGGTGAGGGTGAAGGTTTCGGTTAGGTAAGGGTTATGGTTATTGTCAGGGTGAGGATTAGGTTGAGGGTGAGGGTTAGTGTGAGGGTTAGGGTTAGGGTGAGTGATAGGTTTAGCTTTTTGGTGAGGGTTAAGGTTAGGGTGAGTTTTAGTGTGAGGGTGAGGGTTAGGGTTAGTTTGAGTGTTAGGGTTAGGGTGATGGTTAGGGTGAGGGTTAGTATTAGGTTGAAGCTTAGGGTGATGGTGAGGGTTAGGGTTGTGGTTAGGTTTAGGATGAGGGTTAGGATTAGGGTTAGGGTTAGGGTGAGTGTTAGTCTGAGGGGTATGGTTAGGGTTAGGGTGAGGGTTAGGGTTAGTTTGAGGGTCAGAGTTAGGGTTAGGGTTAGGGTTAGTGTGAGGATAAGGATTAGGGTGAAGGTTAGGTTGAGGTTGAGGGTTAGGGTTAGCGTTAGCGTTAGGGTGTGTTTTAGGGTGAGGGTTAGGTTTAGGGTTAAGGTGAGGGTTAGAGTTAGGGTGAGGGTTAGGGTAGGCTTACGGTTAGGGTTAGGGTTAGGGTTAGTTTTAGGGTTAGGGTGAGACTGAGGGTGAGGGTTAGCGTTAAGGTTATTGTTAGGTTTAGTATGAGGGTGGGGATGAGCGATATGTTTAGGATTAGTGTTAGGGTTAGGGTTAAGCTGACATGAGGTTGAGCGTGAGGGTGAGGTTTAGCGTTAGGGTTAGGGTTAGGGTTAGTGTGAGGGTGAGGGTGAGAGTGAGGTTGAGATTTAGGGTGAGGGTGAGGGTTTCGGTTAGGTAAGGGTTAGGGATATTGTAAGGGTGAGTATTAGGTTGAGTGTGAGGGTTAGGGTTAGGATGAGTGTTAGGGTTAGGGTTTTGGTTAGGGTTAGGTTTAGGTTGAAGTTTAGGGTTAGTGTGAGGGTTAGGGTGAGGGTGAGGTTGAGCGTTAGGCTGTAGGTGAGGCTTAGGGTTACGGTGAGGTTTTTAGGGTGACGGTGAGGTTTAGGGTTACTATGAGGGTTAGGGTTAGGTTTAGGGTGAGTGTTAGTTTTAGGGTTATGTGGAGGGTTAGTGTGAGGGTTAGGATTAGGGTTAGGGTGAGGTTTAGAGTTAGTGTGAGGGTTAGGGTTAGGGTTAGGTTTAGGTTGAGGGTAAGGGTTAGGGTGAGTGTTAGGTTGATGGTGAGGGTTAGGGTGAAGGTGAGGGTTAGGGATATGGTTAGGCTTAGGGTGAGGTTTAGGATTAGGGTGAGGGTGAGGGTCAGGGTCAGAGTTAGGTTTCAGGAGAGGGTTAGTGTTAGGGTTAGGATTAGGGTGAGGGTGAGAGTGAGGGTTAGGTTGAAGGTGATGGGGAGGGTTAGTGTGAGGGTGACGGTTAGTTTTAGGGTGAGGGTAGGGTTATGATTAAGGTTAGGGTTAGGGTGAGGGTGAGGGTTGGAGTGAGGGAATGGTGAGGTTGAGGGTGAGGGTGATGGTTAGTGTTTGGGTGAGGGTTAGGTTTAGGGTTAGGGTTAATTATAGGGTGAGGGTTAGGGTTAGTGTTTGGGTTAGGATGAGGGTTTGGGTTAGGGTTAGTGTGAGGGTAAGTGTTAGGGTGAGGGTGAGGGTTAGGGTTAGGTTTAGGGTTAGGTTTAGGGTGAGGGTTATGGATAGGTTTAAGGTTAGGGTGAGGCTTTTGTTTAATGTTAGGTTTAGAGTTAGGTTGAGGGTGAGGGTGAGGGTTAGGATTTGGATTAGGCTCAGGATTAGATTTATGCTGAGGTTGAGGGTGAGTTTGAGGGTGAGGGTTAGGGTGAGAGTGAGTGTTAGGGTGAGGTTGATGGTGACGGTGAGGGTTTCGGTTAGGTAAGGTTTAGGACTAGGGTTATGGTGAGGATTAGGATGAGGGTTAGGTTTAGGTTGAGGGTTAGAGTTAGGGTGAGGGTTACGGTTAGGGTGAGGGTGAGGGTTAGAATGAGGATTAAGCTGAGAGTTAGGGTTAGGGTGAGAGCTAGGTTGAGGGTGAGGGTTAGGGTGAGGGTGGGGTGAGGGTGAGGGTTAGGGTTAGGGTGAGGGTCAGGATTAGGGGTAGGTTTATTGTGAGGGTTAGTGTGAGGGGTAGGGTTAGGGTTAGGGTGAGGGTTAGGGTTAGCGTTAGGGTTAGTGTGAGAGTTAGGGGCAGGGTTAGGTTTAGGGTGAGGTTTAGGTTGAGGGTGAGGGTTAGGGTTAGGTTTAGGTTGAGAGTTGGGGTTAGGGGTAATGTTAGGGTGAGTGTTAGGGTGAGGCTTAGCTTGAGGGTGAGGGTTATGGTTAGGTTGAGTGATAGGGTTAAGATTAGATTTATGGTGAGTTTTAGCGTTAGGGTTAGTGTTAGGGTGAAGGTTAGGTTTAGGATTAGGGTTTGGGTAAGTTAAGGCTTAGGGTTAGGGTTTGGGTGAGGGTGACAGTGAGGGTTACGTTAGGGTTAGGGTTAGGTTTAGGGTGATGGTGGGGGTGAGGGGTAGGTTTAGGATTAGGGTTAGGGTTAGGCTGAAGGGGAGGGGAGTGTGATGGTGAGGTTTAGGTTTAGTGTTAGGTTTAGGGTTACGGTGAGGTCTAGGTTGGAGGGTGAGTGTTAGAGTGAGTATTAGGGTGAGGGTGAGGGTTTCGGTTAGTTAAGAGTTAAGGTTATTGTTAGGGTGAGGATTTGTTGAGTGTGAGGGTTAGTGTGAGGGTTAGGTTTTGGGTGAGGGTTCGGGTTAGGGTTTTTAGTGACAGTTAGGGTTAGGGTGAGGTTTAGGGTGAGGGAGATGCTTAGTGTGAGGGTTAGGGTTCGGGTGAGTTTGAGCGTTAAGGTGTGGGTAAGGGTAAGGTTTAGGGTGAGGGTTAGTTTGAGGGTAAGGGCTAGGGGGAGTGTTAGGGGGAGGGTAAGGGTTAGGGTTAACATTATGTTTAGGGTGAGTGTTAGGGTGAGGGTTCGGGTTAGGGTTAGGGATAGGTTTAGGGTTAGGGTTAGGGTGAGGAATAGGGTTAAGGTGAGGGTTAGGTTCAGGGTTAGGGTTAAGGTGAGGTTTAGGGTTAGGGTTAGATTGAGGGTTAGGGTTAGGGTGAGGTTTAGGGTGAGGCTGAGGGTTAGGGTGAGGGTGAGGGTGAGGGTGAGGTTTCGGGTGAGGGTCAGGGCTGGGTTTGGGTTAGGTTTAGGGTGAGGGTTAGGGTGATGTTGAGGGTTAGGGTGAGGGTGAAGGTTAGGGTTAGGGTTAGGGTGAGGGTTAGGGTTAGAGTTAGGGTTAGGGTGAGGGTTATGTTGAGGGTTAGGGGTAGGTTTAAGTTGAATGTTAGTGTTAGTGTGAGGGTTAGGGTTAGGGTTAGTGTGAGGTTAAAGTTTAGGGTGAGTGTGAGGGTTAGGTTTAGGGTTAGGGGGAGGGTGAGGTCTTGGGTGAGGGTGTTTGTCTGAGAGTGAGGGTGAGGGTTTGGGTTTCGGTTATGTAAAGGTTATGGTTATTTTTAGGGTGAGGATTAAGTTGACGGTGAGGGTTAGTGTGAGGGTTAGTGTTAGGGTGAGGGTTAGGGTTCGGATGAGGGTGAGGGTTAGTGTGTGTGTGAGGGTTAGGGTTAGGGTGAGGTTTAGGCTGACTGTGAGGGTTAGGGTGAGTGGGAAGGTTAGGGTTAGGTTTCGGGTGAGGGTTAGGCTGAGGGTTAGAGTGAGGGTGAGGCTTAGGGTGATAGGTAGGGTTACTGTTAGTGTGAGGGTTAGAGTTTGTGTGGGGGCTAGGGTTGGGTTTAGGGTTAGGGTTAGTGTGAGGATAAGGGTTAGGGTGAGGGTTAGGGTAAGGGTTAGGGTAAGCATTAGGATTAGGGTGAGGGTTAGGGTCAGTGTTAGAGTTATGGTTAGTGTTAGTGTGAGGGTAAGGGTTAGGGTTAGTGTTAAGGTAAGGTTTAGGGTTAGGGTGAGGGTTTGGGTAAGGGTTAGGAATAGGAAGAGTGTGAGGGTGAGGGTTAGGGTAAGGATTAGGGTGAGTGTGAGGGTTAGGGTGAGGGTTAGAGTGAGGGTGAGGCTTAGGGTGAGAGGTAGGGTTAGTGTTAGGGTGAGGGTTAGAGTTAGTGTGGTGTTTAGGGTTGAGTTTAGGGTTAGGGTTAGTGTGAGGATAAGGGTTAGGGTGAGGATTAGGGGTGAGGGTTAGGGTAAGCGTTAGGGTTGGGGTGAGGGTTAGGTTGAGTGTTAGGGTTTGGGTTAGTGTTAGGGTGAGGGTAAGGGTTAGGTATAGTGTTAGGGTAAGGTTTAGGGTTTTGGTGAGGGTTAGGGTAAGGGTTAGGGATAGGATGAGTGTGAGGGTGAGGGTTAGGTTAAGGATTAGGGTTATGGTGAGGGTTAGGGTTTCGTTTAGGGTTAGTGTTAGGGATAGGTTTAGAGTGAGGATATGGGTATGGATGAGGTTAGGGTTAGGGTTATGTTTACGGTTAGTGTGAGGGTGAGGTGGAGTTTTATTAGTTGGATTATATTTAGGTTTAGGGTTAGGCTGAGGAGAGGGTGAGGGTGATGGTTGAGGGTTAGGTTTAGTGTGAGGGTTAGGGTTAGGCTTAGGGTTAGGGTGAGGGTAAGGATTAGGGTGCGGTTTAGGGTGAGGGTGAGGGTTAGGTTTAGCATTAGGTTTAGGGTTAGTGTGAAGGTAAGGGTGAGGTGAGGGTTTCGGTTAGGTAAGGGTTATGGATAGGTTAGGGTGAGTAATAGGTTGAGGGTGAGGGTTAGATTGAGGGTTATGTTTAGGGTGAGGGTTAGGGTTAGGCTTAAGGTTAGAGTTATGTTTAGCATGATGTTTAAGGTGAGAGTGAGGGTTAAGGTCATTGTGAGGGTTAGGGTTAGGGTTAGGTTTAGGATTCGGGTTAGGGTGAATGTTAGGGTGAGGGTAAGGGTTTGGGTGAGGGTGAATTTTAGGGTGTGGGTGTGGGTTAGATTTAGGGCGAGGATTAGTGTTAGGGTTGGGATTCTGGTGAGGGAAAAGATTAGGGTTAAATTAGGGATAGGGTGAGGATTAGTGTTAGTGTGAGGGTTAGGTTTAGGGATAGGTTGAGAATTAGGTTTAGTGTGATGTTTATGGTGAGAGTGAGTGTTAGGGTGAGGGTGAGGTGAGGGTTAGGGTTCAGGTGAAGGTGAGGTTCAGGGTGAGGATTAGGGTTAGGGTCAGGCTTAGTGTTAAGGTAAGGGTGAGGGTTACGTTTAGGGTGAGGGTTAGTGTTAGGGTTTGGGTTAGGGTTAGGGTGAGAGTTGGGGTTTCGGTTAGGGTTAGGGTGAGGGTTAGGATTAGGTTTAGGGTGAGTGTAAGATTTAGGGTGAGGGTTAGGGTGAGGTTGAGAGTTAGGTTTATAATTAGGGTTAGGTTGAGGGTGAGGTTTAGTGTGAGGGTCAGGATTCGGTTTATGGATAGGGTGAGGATTAGGGTTAGTGTGAGGGATAGGGTTAGGTTTAGGGTTAGGGTTAGCGTTAGGGTGAGGATAAGGGTTAGGGTGAGGCTTAGGTTGAGGTTCATGGTTTGCTTTAGCGTTACGGTTTGGGTGAGCGTTAGGGTGAGGGTTAGGTTTAGCGTGAGGTTTAGGCTTAGGGCTAGGGTGAGGGTTAGGGTTAGTGTGTGATTATGGTGAGAGTGAGTGTTAGGTTGAGGGTGAGGTTGAGGGTTAGGTTTAGGTTTAGGGTTAGGGTTCGGGTTAGGTTGAGAGTGAGGGTGAGGGTGAGAGTTAGGGTTCCGGTGCGGATGAGGGTGAGGGTGAGGGTTAGGGTGAGTTTCAGGGTTATGGTTATGGTTACGGTGAGGGTGAGCATTAGTGATAGGATTAGGGTGAGTTTTTTTTTTTTTTTTTTTTTTTTGGGTCCGGTCGTGGGGCCTAGAACTCTGGGCCTGGGCGCTGTCCCTGAGCTCTTCAGCTCAAGGCTAGAGCTCTACCACTTGAGCAACAGCGCCACTTCCGGCTTTTTCTTTTTGCTTATGTGGTGCTGAGGAATCGAACCCAGGGCCTTGAGCATGCAAGGCAAGCGCTCTACCACTGAGCCACCTTCCCAGCCCCTAGGGTGAGTTTTAAGGTTAGGGTGAGTGTTAAGGTTTGGGCTCGTGTTCGGGTGAGGGTGAGGCTTAGGGTGACGGTGAGGGTGAGGGTTTTGTTTAGTTCAGGTTTGGGGTTAGGGTTATGGTGAGGATTAGCTTGATGGTGTGGTTTAGCTTGAGGGATGGGGTTTCGGTGAAGGTTAGGGTGAGGGTTAGGGTTAGGGTTATGGTTAGAGTTAGGATGAGGGTTAGTGTGAGGGTTAGGGTAAGGGTTAGGTTTATGGTGAGGGTGAGGGTTAGGGTGAAGGTGAGTTTGAGGGTTAGGTTTAGGTTTAGGGTTAGGGTTAGGGATAGGGTTTCAGGTGAGGGTGAGGGTGAGGGTTAGGGTGAGGGTCAGAGTTAGTGTTACGGTTTGGGTGAGGGTGAGGGTTAATGTTATGGTGAAGGTGATGGTTTTGTTTAGGTAAGGGTTAGGGTTAGGGTTCTGGTGAGGATTAGCGTGATGGTGAGGTTTTGGTTGAGGGTTAGGGTTACAGTGAGGGTTAGGGTGAGGGTGAGGGTTAGGGTTAGGGTTAGGGTGACTGTTAGGGTTAGAGTTAGGGTTAGGGTGAGGGTTAGGTTGAGGGGTAGGGTTAGGTTTAGGATCAAGGTTAGGGTTAGTGTGATGGTTAGGGTTAGGATTAGTGTGAGGTTAAAGTTTAGGGTGTGCGTGAGAGTTAGGGTTAGAGTTAGGGTTAGGGTGAGGTCTAGGGTCAGGTTGAGTGTTAGATTGAGAGTGAGCGTGAGTGTTTAGGTTAGGTAAAGTTTAGGTTTATTGTTAGGGTGAGGATTAAGTTGAAGGTGAGGGTTAGTGTGAGGGTTAGGGTTAGGGTGAGGGTTAGGGTTCGGATGAGGGTGAGGGTTAGTGTGTGTGTGAGGGTTAGGGTGACAGTTAGGGTTAGGGTGACAATGAGGGTTAGGGTGAGTGTGAGGGTTAGGCTTCGGTTTCGGGTGAGGGTTCGGGTTAGGGTTAGAATGAGGTTGAGGCTTAGGGTGTGGGGTAGGGTTAGTGTTAGTGTGAGGTTCAGAGTTAGTGTGGGGGTAAGGGTTGGGTTTAGGGTTAGGTTTAGTCTGAGCATAAGGGTTAGGGTGAGGGTTAGGTTGAGGGTTAGGGTAAGGGTTAGGGTTAGGGTGAGGGTTAGGGTGAGTGTTAGGGTTAGGGTTAGTGTTAGGGTGAGGGTAAGCGTTAGTGTTAGTGTTAAGGTAAGTTTTAGGGTTAGGGTGAGGGTTGGGGTAAGGGTAAAGGATAGGGTGAGAGTGAGGGCGAGGGTTAGGGTTATGGTTAGGTTGAGGGTTAGGGTTAGGGATAGGTTTAGGGTAAGGTTTAGGGTTACAGTGAGGGTTAGGTTTTGGTTTAGGGTGAGTGTTAGGGTTAGGGTTACGGTGAGGGTGTGGGTAAGGATGAGGGTTAGGGTTAGGGTTATGTTTACGGTTAGTGTGAGGTTGAGTTTGAGGGTTAGGGTTTGGATTATGTTTAGGTTTAGGGTTAGGCTGAGGGACAGGGTGAGGGTGAGTGTGAGGTTTAGGTTTAGTGTGAGGGTTAGGGTTATGCTTAAGTTTAGGGTGAGGGTAAGGATTAGGGTGTGGTTTAGGGTGAGGGTGAGGGTTAGGTTTAGCATTAGGGTTAGGGTTAGGGTGATGGTTAGTATTAGGGTTAGGATTAGGGTCAGGGTGAGGATGAGGATTAGGGTTAGGTTTAGGTTGAGGGTTAGGGTTAGGGATTGGGTTAGGGTGAGGGTGAGGGTGAGATTGAGGGTTAGGGTTAGGGTGAGGTTTAGGGTTAGGCTTAAGGTGAGAGTTAAGTTTAGCGTGATGTTTAGGGTGAGAGTGAGGGTTAAGGTGAGTGTGAGGTTTAGTGTTAGGGTTAGGTTTAGGATTAGTGTTAGGGTTAGGGTGAGGGTGATGGTGAGGTTTAGGTTTAGGATTAGGGTTAGGGTTAAAGTGAAAGTTAGGGTGATTGTAAGGGTTTGGGTGAGGGTGAATTTTAGCGTGTGTGTGAGGGTTAGATTTAGGGCGAGGATTAGGGTTAGGGTTAGGTTTATGATGAGGGAAAGGATTAGGGTTAGAATTAGGGATAGGTTGAGGATTAATGTTAGTGTGAGTGTTAGGTTTAGTGTTAGGTTGAGGATTAGGTTTAGTGTGATGTTTATGGTGAGAGTGAGTGTTAGGGTGAGGGTGAGGATGAGTGTTAGGTTTAGGGTTAGGGTTAGGTTTAGGTTTAGGGTGAGAGTGAGGGTGAGGTGAGGGTTAGGGTTCGGGTAAGGGTGAGGTTCAGGGTGAGAGTTAGGGTGAGGGTCAGGCATAGGATTAGGGTAAGGGTGAGCATTACGTTTAGGGTGAGGGTTAGGGTGAGGGTTAGGTTTAGTTTCATATTTAGAGTGAAGTTGAGGTTTAGGGTGAGTGTGAGGGTTCAGATGAGGGTGAGGGTATGGGTTTGCGTGAGGGTTAGGGTGAGAGTGTAGTTTAGGGTTAGCGTTAGTGTTAGGGTGAGGGTTAGGGTTAGGGTTAGTTTTAGGGTGAGGGTGAGGTTTAGGGTTAGGATTAGGGTGAGGGTTAGGTTTAGGGTTACGGTGAGTTTTAGGGTTAGGTTTAGGGTGAGGGTTAGGGTAAGGTTAGGTTTAGGGTGAGGGTTAGGGTGAGGGTGAGGGTGAGGATGAGGGTTAGGATTAGGTTTAGGGTTAGTCTGAAGTTGAGGGTTACGGATAGGGTTAGGCTGAGGGTGAGGGTTAGGATTAGGGTGAGGATAGGATTAGGGTGAGGGCTAGAGTGAGGGTGAGGGTTACACTGAGGGTGGAAGTGAGGGTGAGGGTGAGGATTAGTGTGACGGTTAGGGTTTGGGTTAGGGTGAGGGTTGCGGTTAGGGTGATGTTTAGGGTGAGGGTGAGGGTTAGGGTGAGTGTGAGGTTTGGGTGGGGGTGAGGGTTAGTGTGTGGCTGAGGGTTAGGCTGAGGGTTAGGGTTAGCGTTAGGGTGAGGGTTAGGTTTAGGATGATATTTAGTGTGAAGTTGAGGCTTAGAGTGAGTGTGAGGATTCAGATGAGGGTGAGGTAAAGGGTTTGCGTGAGGGTTAGGTTTAGGGTGAGGGTTAGGTTGAGAGTGAGGTTTAATGTTAGCGTAAGGCTCAGGGTGAGCGTTAGGGTGAGGTTTAGTGTTAGGGTTAGGTTTAATGAGAGGGTGAGTGTTAGGGTTAGGATTAGGGTGAAGGTTAGGGTTAGGTTGAGGTTTAGGGTGAGTGTGAGGGTTGGGATTAGAGTGAGGGTTAGGGTTAGTTTTAGGGTTAGGGTGAGGGCTAGGGTGAAGGTGAGGTTTAGTGTTAGGGTTAGGGTTAGGTTTAGGGTGAGGGTGAGGGTTAGGGTTAGGAATCGTTTTAGGGTTCTTATTAGGGTTAGGGTTAGGTTGAGGGTTAGGGTTAGGATGAGGGTGAGCGTTAGGTTTAGGTTTAGGGTGAGGGTTAGTTTAGGGTTAAGGTTAGGGTGAGGGTTAGGTTTAGGTTTATGGTTAGGGTTATACTTAGGGTTAGGTTTTAGCGGTAGGGTTAGGGTGAGGTTGAGGGTGAGGGTTAGTGTTAGGGTGAGGGTTAGGTTTAGGGTGAGGGCTATTTTGATTGTGAGGGTTAGCATGAGGGTGAGGGTGAAGTTGAGGGTGAGGGTGAGTGTGAGGTTTAGAGTGATTGTTATCGTTAGGGTTAGGTTGAGGGTTACGGTTAGAGTGATGTTTAGGGTGAGGGTGAGGGGTAGAGTGAGTGTGAGTGCTCAGGTGAGGGTGAGGGTTAGGGTGTGGTGAGGGTTAGGTTGAGGGTTAGGGTTAGGGTTAGGTTTAGGGTGAGGGTTAGGGTTAAAGTGAGATTTAAGTTGAGGGTGAGGGTTAGGGTTAGCGTTAGTATTATGGTGAGGTTTAGGTTGATTGTTAGGGTTAGATTTAGGGTTAATGTTAGGGTGAGGGTTAGGGTTAGGGTTATGGTGAGGGTTAGGTTTAGGGTGAGTTTTAGGGATAGAGTTAGGGATAGGGTGAGGATGAGGTTGAGTGTTAGGGTTAGGGTTAGGGTTAGAGTTAGTGTGAGGGTGAGGGTGACGGTTAGGGTGTGCGTGGGGGTTAGGATTATGGTGAGGTTTAGGGTGTGGGTGAGAGTTAGGGATAGCATTAGGTTTAGGGTAAGGGTTAGGGTGAGGGTTAGGGTTATGGTTAGTGTTAGTGTGAGAGTTAGGGTTAGGGTGAGGTTTAGGGATAGAGTTAGGGATAGTGTGATGGTGAGGGTGAGGGTTAGGGTTAGTGTTAAGGTTAGAGTTAATGTGAGGGTGAGGGTGAGGGTTAGGGTTAGGATTAGGATTAGGGTTATTGTTAGGCTGATGTTGAGGGTGAGGGTGAGGGTGAGGTTTGTGGTTAGGGTGAGGGTTAGAGGTAGGGTTAGGGTTAGGGTTAGGATTAGGCTGAGGGTGAGGATGAGGGTGACGTTGAGGGTTAGGGTTAGGCTTAGTGTTAGTGTGAGGGTTAGGGTTAGGTTTAGGTTTAGGGTTAGGGTGAGGTTGAGGTTTAGGGTTAGGGTTAGGGTTAGGGTGAGGGTTAGGGTTAAGGTGAGATTTAGGTTGAGGGTGAGGTTTAAGGTTAGGGTTTGTATTATGGTGAGGTTTAGGGTGAGTGTTAGGGTTAGATTTAGGGTTAATGTTAGGTTGAGGGTTAGGGTTAGGTTTATGGTGAGTGTTAGGTTTAAGGTGAGGTTTAGGGATAGAGTTAGGGTTAGGGTGAGGATGAGGTTGTGGGTTAGGGTTATCGTTAGGGTTAGAGTTAGTGTGAGGGTGAGGGTGACGGTTAGGGTGTGTTTGGGAGTTAGGTTTATGGTGAGGTTTAGGGTGTGGGTGAGAGTTAGGCTTAGCATTAGGTTTAGGGTAAGGGTTAGGGTGAGGGTTAGGGTTAGTGTTAGTGTTAGTGTGAGGGTTAGGGTTAGGGTGAGGTTTAGGGATAGAGTTAGGGTTAGTGTGATGGTGAGGGTGAGGGTTAGGGTTAGGGATAAGGTTAGAGTTAATGTGAGGGTGAGGGTAAGGGTTAGGGTTAGGATTAGGATTAGGGTTATTGTTAGGCTGATGGTGAGGGTGAGGGTGAGTGTGAGGTTTATGGTTAGATTGAGGGTTAGAGGTAGGGTTAGGTTTAGGGCTAGGATTAGGCTGAGGGTGAGGATGAAGGTGACGGTGAGGGTTAGGGTTAGGTTTAGGTATAAAGTTAGGGTGAGGGTTAGTGTTAGGGTTAGGGTTAGGGTGAGGGTGAGGATGAGGTTGAGTGTTAGGGTTGGTATTTGGTTTAGGGTGTTAGGGTGAGGGTGAGTGTTAGGGTTAGGGTGATTGTTAGGGTTAGGTGTAGGGTTACAGTTAGGGTGAGAGTAAGGTTTACGGTTAGTTTTAGGGTTAGGGTTATTGTTAGGCTTATGGTTAGTATGAGGGTTAAGGTTAGGGTGATGGTGAGGGTTAAAGTTAGGGTGAGAGTTAGGGTTAGGGTGAAGGTTAGAGTGACTGTGAGGGTTAGGGTTAGGGTTAGGGTTAGGGTTATGGTGAGAGTAAGGGTTAGTGTGAGGGTTAAGGTGAGGGTGATGGTTAGGTTTATCGTTAGGGTCAGGGTGAGGGTTATGGTGAGGGTTAGGGTTAGGGTTAGGGTTATGGTGAGGGTAAGGGTTACGTCAGGTTTAGGGTGAGGGTGAGGGTTAGGGTTATGATGAGGGTAAGTATTAGCTTGAGATTTAGGGTGAGGTTTAGGTTTAGGGTTAGCGTTAGGGTAAGGGTGAGGGTTAGTGTGAGGTTTAGGGTTAGGGTTATGGTTAGGATGAGGATTAGATTTAGGGTTAGGGTGAGGTGAGGGTTTCGGTTAGCTAAGGGTTATGTTTAGGTTAGAGTGAGGATTAGGTTGAGGGTGAGGGTTAGATTGAGGGTTAGGGTTAGGGCGAGGTTTAGGGTTAGGCTTAAGGTGAGGATTAGGTTTAGCGTGATGTTTAGGGTGAGGGTGAGGGTAAAGGTGAGGGAAAGGATTAGGGTTAGAATTAGGGATAGGTTGAGGATTAGTGTTAGTGTGAGTGTTAGGGTTAGTGTTAGAGTTAGTGTGAGTATAAGGGTTAGGTTGAGGGTTATGGTGAGGGTGAGGGTTAGGGTTAGCGTTAGAGTTACGGTGAGCGTTAAGGTGAGGGTTAAGGTTAGGGTGAGGGTTAGGGTTATGATTAGGTTGAGGATTAGGTTTAGTGTGATGTTTATGGTGAGGGTGAGTGTTCGTGTGAGGGTGAGGATGAGAGTTAGCATTAGGGTTAGGGTTAGGTTTAGGTTTAAGGTGAGCGTGAGGGTGATGGTGAGTGTTAGGGTTAGCCTTAGGGTGAGGATTAGGGTTAGGGTTAGGGTTATGGTGAGGGTAAGTCTTAGGGTGAGGTTTAGAGTGAGGTTTAGGCTTAGGGTTTGCGTTGGGGTAAGGGTGAGGGTTGGTGTGAGTGTTAGAGTTAGGGTTAGGGTTAGGGTAAGGGTTAGATTTAGGGTTAGGTTGAGGGTTAGGGTCTGGGTGAGTGTAAGGGTTAGGGTGTGGGTTAGGGTGAGGTTGAGGGTTAGGGTTATCATTTGGGTTAGGGTTAGGGTGAGGGTTAGGTTGAGGGTTAGGGTTAGGGTGTGTTTATTGTGAGGGTGAGTGTTAGGCTGAGGGTGAGGTTGAGGGTTAGGTTTAGGGTTAGGGTTAGGTTAAGGGTTAGGGTGACAGTGAGGGTGAGGGCGAAGGTTAGGTTTCGGGTGTGGGTGAGGGTGAGCATTACTGTTACGTTTAGGATGAGGGTTAAGGTTAGGGTGAGGGTTAAAGTTTGGTTGAGGGCTCGGGTGAGGGCTCAGATTAGGGTGAGGGTGAGTGTGAGGGTTTCGTTTAGGTAAGGGTTAGGGTTAGGGTTATGGTGATGATTAGCGTGATGGTGAGGTTTAGGTTGAGGGTTAGGGTTATGGGGAGGGTTAGGGTTAGGGTTAGGGTGAGGGTGAGGGTTATGGTTAGGGTGAGGGTGAGGGTTAGTGTGAGGGTCAGGGTTAGGGTTAGGTTTAGGGTGAGGGTGAGGGTTAGTGTTAGGGTTAGGGTGAGGGTTAAGGTTGGGGTGTGGGCTCTATGGTGATGATGAGGTTTATGGTGAGGGTGAGGGTGAGTGTTTCCGTTAGGTAAGGTTTAGGGTTAGGTTTATGGTGAGGATTAGTGTGAGGGTGAGGGTTCAGGTCAGGGTGAGTATTAGGTTTAGTGTTAGGGTTACGGTTATGGTGAGTGTTAGGATTAGGTTTAGGGTTTGGGTTAGTGTTAGTGTGAGGGGTAGGGTTAGGGTTAGGGTGAGGGTTAGGGTTAGTGTGAGGGTTAGGGTTAAGTTTAGGATTAAGGTTAGTGTGACGATAAGGGTGAGGGTGAGGGTTAGTTTGAGGGTGAAGATTAGCGTTAGCGTTAGGGTTGGGGTTAGCGTTAGGTTTGGGGTGAGGGTTAGGGTTAGGGTTAGAGTGAGGGTTAGGGTTAGGTTGATGTTTAGGGTGAGGCTGAGTGTTAGGGTTCGGGTGAGGGTTCGGGTGAGGGTGAGTGTGATTCTGCGAGTGAGGTTTAGTGTGTGGCTTAGGGTTAGGGTTAGGGTGAGGGTTATGGTGAGGTTTAGGGTTAGGGTTACATTTAGGTTGAAGGTGAGGGTGAGGGTTAGGGTGAGGGTTAGTTTGAGGGTTACGGTTAGGTTGAGGGCTAGGGTGAGGGTGAGGGTTAGGGTGAGAATTAGGTTTAGGGTGAGGGGTAGAGTTAGGGTTAGGGTGAGGGTTAGGTTAGTGTGAAGGTTTGGGTTAGAGTTAGGGGTAGTGTGAGGTTAAAGTTTAGGGTGAGGGTTAGGTTGAGGGTGAGGGTTAGGGTTATCGTTAGGGTTAGTATGAGGGTTAGGGTTAGGATTAGGGTTATTGTTAGGTTTAGGGTTAGGGTTTGGGTGAAGGTGAAGGTGAGGGTTGGCATTAGAGTTAGGGTTAGTTTTAGGGTGATGGTGGGGGTGAGGTGTAGTTTTAAGGTTAGGGTTAGGGTAAGGCTGAGGGTGAGGGTGAGGGGGAGGGAAGGTTTGGGGTTAAGGTTAGGGTTAGGTGAAGGCTACATTGTGGGTGAGCGTTAGGGAGAGAGTGAGGGTGAAGGTGAGTGTGAGGGTTAGGGATAATTTTAGGGTTAGGGTGAGGGTTAGCCTGAGGGTTAGGTTTAGGTTTTGAGTTAGGGTGAGGGTGAGGGTTAGGGTTAAGGTTAGGGATATGGTTAGGTTTAGGGTTAGGGTGAGGTTTAGGGTTAGGGTTAGGGTTATGTTGAAGGTGAGGGTAAGTGTTAGGGTGTAGTGGAGTGTTAGTGTTAGCATTAGGGTTAGGGTGAGAGTGAGGGTTAGGGTGAGGTTTAGGGTTAGATTTAGGGATAGGGTGAGGATTAGGGTTAGTGTGAGGGTTAGGATTAGGTTTAGTGTGAGGATAAGTGTTAGGGGGAAGATTAGGGTGCTGGTGAGGGTTAAGGTTAGCATTAGGGTTAGGGTGAGCGTTACGGTGAGGATTAGTGTTAGGATGAGGGTTAGGCTTAGTGTTAGGGTGATGGTTAGGGTTAGGGAGAGGGTTAGTGATTGGTTAGGGTTAGTGAGGGTTAGTGATTGGGTTAGGGTGAGGGTGAGGGTGAAAGTTAGGGTTTGGGTTAGGTTAAGAGTTAGGGTGAGGTTGAGAGTGAGGGCTAGAATTTGTATTAGGGTTATGGTTAGAGTTAGGGTGATGGTGAGGATTAGGGTTGGATTAGATTTAGGGTGCGAATGAGGGTGCGGTTCAATTTTAGGTTTAGGTTTAGGGTTAGGGTGAGTGTTAGGGTTAGGTTTAGGGTTAGGGTTAGGATTAGGGTTAGGGTGAATGTTAGGATTAGGGTTAGGGTGGGGTTGAGGGATCGGGTTAGTGTGAGTGTTCGGGTGAGGGTGAGGGTTAGAGTGTGGGTGAGGGTTAGTTTTAAGCTGAGTGTTAGGGTGATGGTGAGGGTTAGGGTTAGATTTAGCGTTAGGTTTAGGGTGAGGGTTACGGTGAGAGTTAGTGTTAGGTTGAGTGTTATGGTTAGGGTTCGGGTTCGGGTTAGGGTGATATTTAGGGTGATGGTGAGGGTTAGGGTGAGGGTGATGGTTAGGGTGAGGGTTAAGTTTAGGATTAAGGTTAGGGTTAGGGTTAGGGTGAGTGTAAGGGTGAGGGTGAGGTTTCCTGTGAGGTTGAGTTTTGGGTTTGGGTGAGAGTTACGGTTAGGGTGAAGATTAGGGTTAGGTTAAGGGTTAGGGTTGGGTGATTTTAAGGGTTAGGGTGAGGTTTAGGGTGAGGGTGAGGGTTACGTTTAGCGTTAGGGTTGGGGTGAGGGTTAGGGTTAGAGTGCGGGTTAGGGTGAGGATTAGGGTTAGGGTGAGAGTGACGGTGAGGGAGAGACTGAGGGTTAGAATTTGGATTAGGGTTAGGGTTAAATTTAGGGTGAGGGTGAGGGTTAGGAATAGAGTTATGGTGAGAGTGAGGGTGAGGTTCAGTGTTAGGATTAGTGTTAGGTTTAGGTTTAGTGTGAGGATATGGGTGAATGTTATTTTGGGGGTTAGGGTTAGGGTTACTGTGAGTATAAGGGTTAGGGTGAGGTTTAGGGATAGGTTGAGGTTTAGGGTTAGGATGAGGGTTAGTGTTAGGGTTAAGGTGAGGGTTAGGGTTAGGATGAGGTTTAGGGTGAGGGTTAGGTTTAGGGTTAAGGTTAGAGTGAGGGTTAGGGTGAGGGTTAGGGTTAGGTTTAGGATTAAGTTGAGGGTGAAGGTTAGTGTTAGGGTTAGTGTGAGGGTTAAGGTTAGGATGAAGGCTAGTGTGAGGGTGTTGGTAAGGGTGAGGTTGAGTGTGAGGGTGAGTGTTTCGGTTATGTAAGGTTTAGGGTTAGGGTTATGATGAGGATTAGGGTGAGGGTGAGGTTTAGGTTGAGGATTAGTTGAGGTTGAGGGTTAGGGTTAATTTTAGGGTGAGGGTTAGGGTTAGGGTTAGGCTGAGGGTGAGGGTGAGGGTTAAGGTTAGGTTTAGGGTAAGGGTTAGTGTGAGAGTGAGGGTGAGGGTGTGGGTTTCGGTTAGGTAAGGTTTAGGGTTAGGGTAAGGATTAGGGTGAGGGTGAGGGTTAGGTTGAGGGTTAGGGTTACGGTTAGGGTGAGGGTGAGGGTGAGGGTGAGGGTGAGTGTTAGGGTGAGGTTGAGTGTTAGGGTTAGTTTAGGGTTATTGTGAGGGTTAGGGTGAGGGTTAGGGTGAGGCTTAGGGTTAGGGTGAAGTTGAGGGTTAGGGTGAGTGTTAGGGTGAGGGTTAGGGTTAGGGTTTGTGTTAGGGTGAGAGTGAGGGTTAGTGTTAGGGTTAGGGTGAGGGTTAAGGTTAGGGTGAGGGCTAGGGTGTGGCTGAGGTTTAGGGTGAGGGTGAGGGTGAGGGTTTCTGTTAGGTAAGTGTTAGGGTTAGTGGTATGGTGAGGATTAGGATGAGGTTTAGGTTTAGGTTGAGGTTTAGTGTGCGGGTGAGGGTTAGGGTTAGGTTTAGGGTGAGGGTTAGGGTTTGGGTGATGTTTAGGGTGAGGGTGAGAGTTAGGGTGAGGTTGAGGGTGAGGGAGAGGGTTAAGCTTAGGGTTAGGTTTAGGGTGAGGTTTAGTATTAGTGTTAGGGTTAGGGTGAGGCTTAGTGTGAGGGTTATGGTTAGGGTTAGGGTGAGAGTGAGGGTTAGTGTGAGGGTTAGGTTTAGGGTGAGAGTTAGGGTTAGCGTTAGGGTTAGGGTGAGTTTTAGGGTGAGGATTAGGTTTAGGGTGAGGGTTAGGGTTAGGTTTAGAGTGAGGGTTATGGTTAGGGTGAGTGTTAGTGTTAAGATTAGTGTTAGGGTGAGTTTTAGGGTTAGGGTTAGGGTTAGGGTGAGGGTTAGGGTTAGGATTAGGGTTAGGGTTATGGTTATTGTTAGGGTTAGGGTTAGGGTGAGGGTGAGGGTGAGGGTGAGGATTAGCGTTAAGGTTAGGGTTAGGTTCAGGGTGAGGGTGGGGGTGAGTGTTAGGGTTAGCGTGAGTGTTAAGGTTAGGGTTATGGTGAGGGTTAGGTTTAGAGTGATATTTAGGGTGATGGTGATGGTTAGGGTTAGGGTTAGGGTTAAGGTTTGGGTGAGGGATGGGTATAGGATAAGGGTTAGAGTTAGGGTAAAGTTTAGGTAAGGGTTCGTTTGAGGATTCGGTTGACCTTGAGTGTTACGGTTTGGGTGAGGGTTAGCGTTAGGGTGTATATTAGCGTTAGGGTTAGGGTCAGGGTTTTGGTAAGTTTAACGGTTAGGCTGAGGTTTAGGGTTTAGGATGAGGGTGAAGGTTAAGGTTAGTGTTGGGGTTAGGCTGAGGGTTAGGGTGAGAGTTTGGATTAGGGTTAGGGTGAGGGTGAGTGTGAGGGTGAAGTTGCAGGTTAGGGATAGGGTGAGGGATAGGGTGATAGTGAGGGTCAGACTTAAGATTAGGGTGAGGGTTAGTTTGAGGGTGATGGTGAGGGTGACGGTGAGGGTGAGGGTTAGTTTTAGGGTAAGGTTTAGTGTTATGGTTAGGGTTAGAGTGAGTGTGAGTGTGAGGCGTAGGGTGAGGGTGATGGTGAGGTTGAGGGTGAGGGTGAGGGTTAGAGTTTGGGTGAGAGTTAGGGTTAGTGTTAGGTTTAAGGTTAGAGTTAGGGTTAGGGTTAGGGTTACGATGATGTTTAGGCTGAGGGTTAGGGTTAGGGTTATGGTGAGGGTTAGGATTAGGATTAGGGTTAGGGTTAGGGTCAGGTTAAAGGATAGGTTTAGGGTTAGGGTGAGGGTTTGTTTAGGGTTAGATTTGGAGTTAGGGTGAGGGTGAGGGTGAGGGTTAGGGTTTGGATTAGGGTTAGTGTTAGGATTAGGCTGAGGGTGAGGTTGAGTGTGAGTGTGAGGTTTAGGGTGAAGGTGAGTGTTAGGATTAGGGGTAGGGTTAAGGGTAAGGTGAGGGCTAGGCTTACGATTAAGTTTAATATGAGGTTTAGGCTGAGGGTTAAGGTTAGGGTTAGTGTGAGGGTAAGGGTTAGGGTGAGGTTTAGGGTAAGGGTGAGGTTTAGGGTTAGGGCTTAGTGTTAGGGTCAGGGTTAGGTTGAGGGTTAGTGTTAGGAATAGGGTTAGGTTTATGGTGAGGGTTAGGGTGAGGGTAAGGGTTAGGGTGATTGTTAGGGTGATGGTTAGTGTTACTGTTATGGTTATGGTTAGGGTTAGGGTTAGGGTGAGGTTTAGGGCGAGGTGTAGGGTGACGGTGAGGGTTAGGTGAAGGAGAGGGTTAGAGTTAGGGTTAGAGTGAGGGTTAAGTTTAGTGTGAGGGCTAGTGTGAGGGAGAGGGTTAGGGTGAGGGTGAGGGCAGGGGTAGGGTTAGGATTAGGGTTAGGCTGAAGGTTAGGGTTAGTGTGAGGGTGAGGGCTAGTTTTAGCATTAGGGTTAGGGTTAGGAATAGGGTTAGGGTGAGTTTGAAGGTGAGGTAGAGATTGAGGTTAGGGTTAGGGTTTGGGTTAGGCTTAGGGTGGGGTGATTGTGAGGATTAGGGTTAGGGTGAGGGTTAGAGTTAGGGTTAGGGTTACGGTTAGTGTGAGGGTTAGGATTTGGTTGAGGATTAGGGTGAGTGTGAGGGTTAGGTTGAGGGTTAGGTTTAGGGTTAGTTTTAGGGATAGGGTTAGAGTAACGGTTAGGGTTAGGGTGATGTTTAGGGTGAGGCTGAGAGTTAGGGTGAGGGTGAGATTTCAGGTGAGTGTGAGGTTTCGGGTGAGGGTGAGGGTTCAGGTGTGGGTTATGGTTAGGGTTAGGGTGGGGTTAGGTTAACTGTGAGGCTTAGGGTAAGGGTGAGGGTTAGGGTTAAGTTTAGGGTGAGTGTTAAAATGAGGGTTAGAGTTAGAGTGAGGGTCAGGTTGAGGGGTAGGGTTAGGGTTAGAGTGAAATTTAGGGTTAGTGTGAGGGTTAGGGTTAGGGTAGTGTAAGGTTTAAGGTTGGGGTGCAGGTTAGTGTGAGGGTGAGGGTTAGGTTTAAGATTAGGCTTAGGGTTAGGGTTAGGCTGATGGTGAGGGTGAGGGTTAGGGTGAGGGTGAGGGTGAGGATTGGTTTAGGATTAGGTTTAGGTTTAAAGTTAGGCTTAGGATGAGAATGAGTGTGAGGTTGCTGGTTAGGGTTAGGGTAAGGGTGAGGTTTAGGTTCAGGGTTAGGGTTAGAGTGAGGGTTGGGGTTGGGACTAGGGTGAGGGTTAGGTTTAGTGCAATGTGTAGGTTGAGGGTGAGGGTTAGGGTGAGTGTTCGGGCTTGTGTTCGTGTAAGGTTTCGGTAAGGATGAGGGTTAGGGTGTGGGTGAGGGTTAGTGTTCGGGTGAGTTTTAGGGTGATGGTGAGGATTAGGGTGAGTTTGAGGATTAGGGTTAATATTATGGTTAGGGTGAGGGTTAGCATTAGGGTTAGGGTTAAGGTGAGGGGTAGGGGGAGGGGTAGGGTTAGGGTTAGGGTGAGGGTTAGTGTTAGTGTGAGTGTTAGGGTTATGTATAGGGTTACTGTTAGCGTGAGGATAAGGGTTAGGTTGAGGGTGAGGGTTAGAGTTAGCATTAGGGTTAGGGTGAGGTTTAAGGTGAGGATTAGGGTTAGGGTGAGTGTTAGGGTTAGGGTTAGGGTGAGTGTTATTGTTAGGATTACGGTTAGGGTTAGGGTTAGTGTTATTGTTAGGGTTAGGGTTAGGGTGAGTTTGAGTTTGAGGTTTAGGGTTAGGGTGAGGGTTAGGCTCAGGGTGAGGGTGAGTGCTAGGGTTAGGGTCCGGGTGAGGTTTGGGGTGAGGGGTAAGGTCAGTGCTAAGGAGAGGGTTAGTGTTAGGGTTAGGTTTAGAGTTAGGGTTAGTATGAGGACAAAGTTTAGGGTGAGGCTTAGAGTTAGTGTTAGGGTTAAGGTTAGGGTTAGGGTGAAGGTTAGGGTTAGGGTGATATTCAGGGTGAGGGTGAGGGTTAGGGTGAAGGTGAGGTTGAGGTTAAGGGTGAGGGTGAGGGTGATGGTGAGGATTAGGTTTAGGGTGAATTTGACGGTTAGGGTTAGGATTAGGGTTACGTTTAGGGTTAGGCTGAATTTGAGGGTGACTGTGAGGGTTAGGATTAGGGTGAGTGTTAGGGTTAGTTTGAGGGTTAGGTTGACAGTGAGTATTTGGGTGAGGGTTACTGTGAGTGTGTTGTTTAGGGTTACGGTTAGGGTTCGGGTTAGGTTGAGGGTGAGGGTGAGGGTTAGGGTTAGGGTTAGCGTTAGGGTGAGTGTTGGGGTTAGGGTTAGGGTAAGGATTAGGGTTAGGGTGAGGTTAGGGTTAGGGTTAGGTTGAGGTTTAAGGTTAGGGTTAGGTTTAGGGTGAGGGTTAGTGTTAGGGTTAGGGTGAGGGTTAGGGTGCAGGGTAGGTTTACGGTTAGGGTAAGGGTTAGGGTTAGGGTGAGTGTTCTGGTTAGGTTTAGGGTTAGGTTGAGGGTGAGGATGAGGGTGAGGTTTAGGGTTAGGTTTAGTGTGAGGGTTAAAGTGTGGGTAGAGGTTAGGCTTAAGGTGAGTGTTAGGGTGACTGTGAGGGTTGGGGTGAGGATGAGATTTAGGGTTAGGTTTAGGGTGAGGGTTAGTGTGATGGTTAGGTTTAGGCTTAGGGTGAGGGTTAGGTTGAGGGGGAGGTTTAGAGTTAGGGTGAGGGTTAGTGTTAGTGTGAGGGTTAGGGTTAGGGTTAGACTTAGTTTTAGTGTATGTTTAAAGATTACGGTGAGGGATAGGGTGAGGGTGAGTGTTAGGGTTATCGTTAGGGTTAGGGTGATGGTTAGGTTGATGGTTAGGTTTAGGGCGAGGGTTAGTGTGAGGGCACTGTTTAGCGTGAGGTTGAGTGTTAGGGTGAGAGAGAGGTTTAGGGTTACATTTAGGGTTAGTGTTAGGGTTAGGGTGAGGGTGTGGGTTAGGGTTAGGATGAGGGTGAGGTAGAGGGTTAGGCTTAGATTTAGGGTTAGGATTAGTGTGAGGGTTAGGGTTAGGTTTAGGGTGATGGTGAGGTTGAGGTTTAGAGTTAGGTTTAGGTAAGGGTTAGGGTTAGGGATAGGGTGAGGATTAGGTTGAGGGTGAGGATTAGGTAGAGGGTTAGGGTTAGGGTGAGGGTTAGGATAGGGCTTAGGGTTAAGGTTAGGGTTAGGGTGATGTTTAGGGTGAGAGTGAGTGTTCGGGTGAGGTTGAGGGTTAGGGTGTGGGTGAAGGTTAGGTTTTGGCTGAGTGTTAAGGTGACGATGAGGGCTAGGGTGAGGTTGAGCGTTAGGGTTATGGTTAGTGTTAGAATAAGGGTTAGGTTTAGGGTTAGTGTTAGGGTGAGGGTCAGGGTGAGGGTTAGGTTTAGGGTTAGGGTCAGGGTTAGGATTAGTGTGAGGGTTAGGTTTAGGGTTAGTGGTAGGATACCAGTGAGGGTGAGGGTGAGAGTGAGGGTTAGGGTTAGTGTTAGGTTAGGGTGAGTTTTACGGTGAGTGTTAGGATTAAGGTGACTGCTAGGGTTAGTGTTATGGTGACGGTTATGTTTAGGGTGTTATTTAGGGTGAGGGTGAATATTAGTTTGAGGGTAATGGTTATTGTTAGGGTGAGGGTTAAGGTTAGGGTGAGGGATAGGTATAAGATTAGTGTTAGGGTTAGGGTTAGAGTGATTGTAAGAGTTCAGTTGATAATTCGGGTGACCTTGAGTGTTAGGGTTTGGGTGAGGGTTAGTGTCAAGGTGCATATTAGGGTTAGATTTAGTGTCAGGGTTTTGGTGAGTTTAAGGGTTAGGGTGAGGTTTTTGGTGAGGTTTAGGGTTAGGGTTAGCCTTAGGGTTAGGGTGAGGGTTATTGTGAGGTTTTGGGTTAGGGTTAGGGTGAGGGTTAGGGTGAGAGTTAGGGTTAGTATGAGGGTTATGGTTAGGGTTAGGGTGAGGGTTAGGTGAGAGTAATTCTCAGGGTGAGTTCGAGGGTTAGGGTGAGGGTGAGTTTGAGGGTGAATGTTAAGGTGACGGTGAGGGTGACAGTGACGGTGACGGTTAGGTTTAGGGTTGGGGTCAGATTTAGGCTGAGGGTGAGGTTGAGGGTGAGGGTTAGGGTGAGGATGAGGGTGATGGTGAGTGTTAGGGTTAGGATTATGTTTAGGGTGAGTTTTAGGGTTAGGGTTAGTGTTAGGGTGAGTGTGAGGGTTAGGGTTATGGTTAGGGTTAGTGTCAGGTTGAGATTTAAGGTGAGGGTGAATTTGAGGTTAGGGTGAGGGTGAGGGTTAGTGTGAGAGTTAGGGTTAGGGTGAGGGCTAGGTTTATAGTTAAGTTGAGAGGTTGGGTTAGGGTGATGTTTATGGTGAGGGTGAGGCTTAGGGTGAGGGTTCGGGTTCGGGTGAGTGTGAGGGTTAGGGTGTGGGTGAGGTTTAGGGTTACGATGAGGATTAGTGTGACTGTGAGGTTATGTTGAGTGAGAGGATTAGGGTTAGGTTTTGGGTGAGGGTTCGGGTTAGTTTTAGGGTGATGGTGAGGGTAAAGGTGAGGTGTAGTGTTAGGTTTAGGGTGTGGGTTAGGGTTAGTGTGAGGTTTAGGGTTAGGGTAAGGTTTAGGGTTAGGGTGAGGGTTAGGGTTAGCGTGAAGGTTAGGATGAGGTTTAGGTTGAGGGTTAGGTTTAGGGTTCAGGGTTAGTGTGAGGGTTAGAGTTTGGGTTAGGGTTAGGGTAAGGTTTAGGGTTAGGTTTAGGGTTAGGGTTACGGTGAAGATTAGGGTGAGGGTTCGGGTGAGGGTGAAGGTGAGGGTGAGGGTGAGGTTTAGGGTGTGGGTTAGGGTTAGGGTTAGGGTCAGGTTAGGGTGACAGTTAGGGTTAGGTTGAAGGTGAGGTTTAGGTTTAGGGTGAATGTTGGGGTGAGGGTTATCTTGAGGGGTAGGGTTAGGTTTAGGTTGAGCCTTAGGGTTAGTGTTAGGGTTTGGGTTATTGTTAGGGTTAGGGTTAGTGTGAGGTTAAAGTTTAGGGTGAGGGTTAGTGTGAGGGTGAGGGTTAGGTTGAGGTTTATCGTTAAGGTAGGGTTGGGGTTAGGTTTACAGTGAGGGATATGGTTAGGGTGATGTTTAGGCTGAGGGTGAGGTTTAGGATGAGTGTGTGGTTCGGGTGAGGGTGAGTGTTCAGGTGAGGATAAGGGTTATTGTGTGGGTTAGTTTTAGGGTTAGGGTCTGGTTAGGGTGACATTGAAGGTTAGGGTGAGTTTGAGTGTTAGGGTTAGTTTTAGTGTGATGTTTAGGGTGAGTGTGAGATTTAGGGTGATGGGGTCTGTGTGGGTGAGGGTTAGGGTTCGGGTAAGGGTTCGGGTGACGGTGAGGGTAATGGTGAAGGTGAGGGTTAGGGTTAGTGTTAGAGTTAGGGTTAGTGTGAGGTTAAATTTTAGGGTGAGGGTTAGGTTAAGGGTTAGGGTTAAGTTAGGGTTGGGGTTAGGTTTACAGTGAGGGTTATGTTTAGGGTGATGTTTAAGGTGAGGGTGAGGGTTAGGATGATTGTGAGGTTTCGGGTGAGGGTGTGTGTTCAGGTGAGGATAAGGGTTATTGTGTGGGTTAGTTTTAGGGTTAGGGTCTGGTTAGGGTGACATTGAGGGTTATGGTGAGGGTGAGGGTTAGGGTTAGTGTTAGGGTGATTGTTAGGGTGAGGGTTAGCTTGAGTGGTAGGTTTAGGGTTAGAGTGAGGTTTAGGGTTAGTGTGAGGGTTAGTGTTAGGGTTAGTGTTAGGGTTAGTGTGAGGTTAAAGTTTAGGATGAGGGTTAGGGTGAGGATTAGTGTCTTGGTTAGGGTTAGGTTGAGGGTTAGGTTTAGGGTTAGGCTGAGGGTTAGGGTGAGGGTGAGGGTTAGGGTTAGGATTAGGGTCATGGTTAAGGTTAGGCTGAGGTTGAGGGTTTGGGTGAGGGTGAGCGAGAGGTTTAGGGTTAGGGTTAGGATGAAGGTTAGGGTTAGTGTGAGGGTTAGGGTGAGGGTGAGGTTGAGTTTTAGGGTTAGTTTGAGGGTGAGTGTGAGGGGGAGGGTTAGCGTTAGGGATAGGGTTAGGGTTAGGGTGAGGTTGGGGGTTAGGTTTAGGATTAGGGTTAGTGTTTGGGTTAGGCTGAGGCTGAGGGTGAGGGTGAGGTGGAGGGTTAAGGTTAGGCTGAGGTTGAGGGTGAGAGTTAGGGTTAAAGTTAGGTGAGGGTTAAGGTGAGGGCTAGGGTGAGGTTGAGGGTTTCGGTTAGGTAAGGGTTAGGGTTATTTTAGGGTGTGGTTTAGCTTGAGTGTGGGGGTTAGTGTGAGGTTTAGGGTTAGGGTGAGGGTTAGGGTTAGCGTTAGGTTTAGGGTTAGGTTTAGGGTGATGTTTAGGGTGAGGGTGAGAGTTAGGGTGAGAGTTAGAATTCATGTTCAGTTGAGGGTTAGGTTATGGGTGAGGGTTAGGGTGAAGGTTAAGTTGACATTGAGGGTTAGGGTGAGGGTGTGGGTTAGCGTTATGTTTAATGTGATGGTTAGTGTTAAGGTTAGGGTTAGGGTGAAGGTTAGCGTGAAGGTTAGGGTTAGGGTTAGTGTGAGGGTTAGGGTGAGGGTGAGGGAGAGGTTGAGTGTTAGTTTGAGGGTGAGTGTGAGGGGGAGGTTTAGTGTTAGGGATAGGGTTAGGGTTAGGTTGAGGTTGGGGGTTAGGTTTAGGATTAGGGTTAGTGTTTGGGTTAGGCTGAGGTTGAGGGTGAGAGTTAGGGTTAAAGTTAGGCTGAGGTTTAAGGTGAGGGCTAGGGTGAGGTTGAGGGTTTCGGTTAGGTAAGGGTTAGGGTTATTTTTAGGATGTGGTTTAGGTTGAGTGTGGGGTTTAGTGTGAGGTTCAGGGTTAGGGTGAGGGTTAGGGTTAGCGTTAGGGTTAGGGTTAGGTTTAGGGTGATGTTTAGGGTGATGGTGAGGGTTAGGGTGAGGGTTAGAATTCATGTTCAGTTGAGGGTTAGGTTATGGGTGAGGGTTAGGGTGAAGGTTAACTTGATGGTGAGGGTTAGGGTGAGGGTGTGGGTTAGCGTTATGTTTAATGTGATGGTTAGGGTTAAGGTTAGGGTTAGGGTAAAGGTTAGCGTGAAGGTTAGGGTTAGGGTTAGTGTGAGGGTTAGGGTTAGGGTTAGTGTGAGGATAAGGGTTATGGTGAGGTTTAAGAAGAGGGTGAGGGTTAGGGTTAGCGTTAGGGTTATTGTGAGGTTTAGGGAGAGGGTTAGGGTTAGGATGAAGGTTACTGTTAGGGTGATGTTTAGGGGGAGGTTGAGGGTTACGGTGAGGTTTGAGGGTGTAGGTGAGGGTTAGAGTGAGTGTGAGGGTGAGGGTGATGGTGAGGGTTAGGGTTAAGTTTAGGGTGAGTGTGAGGTTTATTGTTAGGATTACGTTTAGGATTAGGTTTTGGCTGAGGGAGAGGCTGAGGGTTAGTGTTAGGGTTAGGATTAGGGTTAGGGTTAGGGTGAGGGCTAGGGTGAGGGTTATGGTTAGGGTTAGGATTAGGCTGAAGGCGGGGGGGGTTGAGGGTAAGGGTTAGGATTAGGGTTAGGGTTAGGGTGAGGATTAGGTTGAGTTTGAGTTTTAGTGTGAAGGTTAAGGTGAGGGTAAGGAATAGGGTGATGTTTAGGGTGAGGGTGAGGGTTAGGGTTCAGGTTAGGGTTCGGTTTCATGTGAGGGTTAGGGTGTGGGTGAGGGTTAGTGTTAGGGTGAAGGTTAGGGTGACGGTGAATGTTAATGTGAGGGTGAGGGTGAGGATTATGTTTAGGCTGAGAGTTAGAGTTAATGTTAGGGTTAGGGTGAGGGGTAGGGTGAGGGGTAGGGTTAGGTTTAGTTTGAGGTTTAGGTTTAGGGTTAGGGTTAGTTTGAGGATAAGGGATATGGTGAGGGTTAGGATTAGGGTGAGGGTTAGGGTTGGCCTTAGGGTTAGGGTGAGGTTTAGGGTGAGGTTTCGGGTTAGGGTTAGGGTAAGGTTTAGGTTTAGGGTGAGGGTTAGGTTTAGGTTTAGGGTAAGGGTGAGGGCGCGGGTGAGGGTTTGGTTTAGGATTAGGGTTAGGGTGATTTTTAGGGTAAGGTTTAGGTTTAGGGTGAGGGTTAGGTATAGGTTTAGGGTAAGGGTAAGGGTGTGGGTGAGGTTTTGGTTTAGGATTAGGGTTAGGGTTAGGGTTAGGCTAATGGTGAGGGTGAGGGTGATATTGAGGGTTATGGTTAGGATGAGGGGTAGGGTTAAGGTTAGGATTAAGGTGACAGTAAGTGTTACGCTGAGGGTTAGGGTGAGGGTGAGGGATTGCTTTAGGGTTTGGGTGAAGGTGAGGGTGAGTTTGAGGGTTAGGGTTAGGTTGAGGGTAAGGGTTAGGGTGAGGGCTAGATTGAGGGTGAGGGTTAGGGTTAGCATTAGTGTTAGGGTTAGGTTTAGGGTGAGGCTTAGGCTTTGGTTAGTGTTAGGGTGAGGGTGAGGGTGAGGGTTAGGTTTAGGTTGAGGGTTAGGTTTAGGGTGAGGGCGAGGTTGAGGGTGAGCGTTAGGGTGAGGGTGATGGATTCGGTTAGGTAAGGTTTAGGGTTAGGGTGAGGTTTAGGATGAGGGTGAGGATTAGGTTGAATGTTAGGTTTAGCGTTAGGGTTAGGGTTGGGGTTAGGGAGAGGGTTTGGGTTAGGGTGATGTTTAGGTTGTGGGTGAAGGTTAGGGTGAGGGTGAGGGTGAGGGTTCGGGTTCTGGTGAGGATGAGGGATAGGGTGTGGGTGAGGGTTAGGGTTTGGGTGAGTTTTAGGGTGATGGTGAGGTTTAGGGTGAGGGTTAGTGTTCAGTTTATGATTAGTGTGAGGGTTAGCGTTATGGTTAGGGTTAGGGTGAGGTTTAGGGTGAGGGGTAGGTTTAGGGTTAGGGTGAGGTTTAGGGTTAGTGTGAGGGTTAGAGTTATGAATAGGGTTAGTGTTAGCGTGAGGATAAGTGTTAGGGTGAAGGTTTGGGTGAGGGTTTGGGTTAGGGTTAGTGTAAGGGTAAGGGTTACAGTGATGGTTAGAGTGAGGGTGAGGGTTAGGGTTAGCATTAGGATTAGGTTAGTGTGAGGGTGAGGGTGAGGGTGAGGGTGAGGGTTTCGTTTAGGTAAGGCATAGGGTTAGGGTGAGGATTAGGGTGAGGGTGAGGGTTAGATTGAGGGTGAGGGTTAGGGTTAGGGTGAGGGTTAGGGTTGGGTTTAGGGTGAGGGTTAGGTTAGGGTGATGTTTAGGTTGAGGGTGAGGGTTAGGGTGAGGGTTATGGTTCGGGTTAGGGTGAGGGTTTGGGTGGGTGTGAGGGTTAGTGTGTCGGTGAGTGTTAGGGCTCGGGTAAGTTTTAGGGTGATGGTGAGTGTTAGGGTGAGAGTGAGGTTTAGGGTTAGGGTTAGGATTAGGGTAAGGGTTAGCGTTAGGGTTAGGTTTAGCGTGATGTTTAGGTTAAGGTGTATGGTTAGGGTTAGGGTGAGGGTTAGGGTTAGGGTGCGGGTTAGGGTTAGGTATAGGGTTAGGGTTAGTGTGAGGATGAGGGTTAGGGTGAGGGTGATGGTTAGGGTTAGCTTTAGGGTTGGGATGAGGTTTACGGTGAGGGTGATTGTTAGGTGTAGGGTTAGGGTAATGGGTTAGGGTGATATTTAGGTTGAGGGTCAAGTTTAGAGTTAGGGTTAGGGTTTAGGTGAGGGTGAGTTTTAGGTGTAGGGTTAGGGTTAGGGTTAGGGTGATATTTAGGATGAGGGTGAAGTTTAGAGTTAGGGTTAGGGTTTAGGTGAGGGTGAGGGTGAGAGTGAGTGTTAGGTTTAGGGTTAGGGTTAGGGTTAGGGTTAGAGTGAGTGTGAACTTGAGGGTGAGGGTTCGGTGAGGTTGAGTGTTAGGGTGTGGTTGAGTGTTAGGGTTAGGGTGAGGATTAGGGTTAGCTTTAGGGTTAGGGTTATAGTGAACTTTACAGTTAGAGTGAGGTTTAGGGTGAGGGTGAGGTTTAGGGTTAGCAATAGGGTTAGGTTGAGGATTAGGGTAAGGGTTCGGTTTAGGGATAGGGTGGGAGTGAGGGTTAGGTTTAGGATTAGGGTTAGGTTTAGAGTTTTGGTGAGGCTGATTGTGAGGTTTAGGGTGAGGATTAGGGTTAGGGTTAAGGTTACAGTTATTGTTAAGGTTTGGGTTAGGGTTATGTTGAGTGTGAGTGTGAGGGTTAGCATTAGGGTTATTGTTAGGAATAGGGTGAGGGAAGGGGTGAGGCTTAGGTTTAAGATTAGGGTTAGGATTTGGGTTATGCTGAGGGTGAGGATGAGGGTGAGGGTGAAGTTTAGGCTTAGAGTTAGGGTTAAGGTTAAGGTGAGGGCTAGGGAGAGGGTGAGGGTTAGGGTGAGAATATGGGTGAAGGTAATAGTTTCGGTTAGGTAAGAGTTAGGGTTATTGTTATGGTGAGGATTAGGTTGAATGTGAGGGTTAGTGTAAGGGTTAGGGTTAGGGTGATGGTTAGGGTTAGAGTTAGGGTTTGGGTTAGGGTTAAGGTTATGGTTAGAGTGAGGGTTAGGGTTAGGGTGAGGGTGAGGGTTAGGGTGAGAGGTACAGTTAGGGTTAGTGTGAGGGTTAGGATTAGTGTGAGGGTTAGGGTTAGGTTTAGGGTTAGGGTTAGGTTAAGATTAAGGGTTAGGTTGAGGGTCAGGTTGAGGGTGAGGGTTAGGTTTAGTGTTAGGGTTAGGGTAAGGATTAGGGTGATTGTTAGGTTTAGGGTTAGGGTTAGGATTAGTGTGAGGGTTAGGGTTAGGGTGAGGCTGAGGCTGAGGTTTAGGGTTAGGTTTAGGGAGTGGTTTAGGTTTAGGGTGAGGGCTATGGTGAGAGTGTGGGTTAGGGTGAGTGAGATGGCGAGGGTGAGGGTTTCAGTTAGATAAGGATTAGGGTTAGGATTAGGATGAGGATTAGGTTGAGGGTGAGGGTTAGTTGAAGGGTTAGGGTTAAGGTGAGGGTTAGGATTAGGGTTAGATTGAGGGTTAGGGTTAGGCTGATGTTTAGGGTTAGGCTGAGGGTTAGGGTGAGGGTGACTTTTCGGGTGAGGGTTCCCTTGAGGGTGAAGCTTAGGGTGTGGTTTAGGGTTAGGTTTATGGTGAGGGTTAGGATGACGGTGAGGGTTAGGCTGAGGGTGGAGTTTAGGGTTAGTGTTAGTGTGAGGGTTAGGCTTAGGGTTAGACTTAGGGTGAGGGTTAGGTTGAGGGGTAGGATTAGGTTTAGGGAGAGGTTTAGTGTTAGTGTGACGGTTAGCGTTAGGGTTAGAGTTAGGGTTAGTATGAGGATAAAGCTTAGTGTGAGGTTTAGGGTGAGGGTGAGGGTAAGGTTTATCGTTAGGTTTAGGGTCAGGGTTAGGTTGAGTGTTAGGGTTAAGGTTAGGCTTAGGTTTAGGGTGATGTTTACGGTGAGGGTGAGGGTTAGGGTGAGGGTGAGATTAAGGGAGAGGGTTAGGGTGAGGGTGAGGGTGATGGTGAGGGTTAGGTTTAGGATGAGGGTGAGGGTTAGGGTGAGGGTTAGGTTTAGGCTTATTTTGAGGGTTAGGGTTAGTTTGAGGGTTATGGTGAAGGAGAGTTTGATGATGAGGGTTCGGGTTAGGGTGACAGTGAGGGTGTGGTTTAGGATTAGATTTAGGATTAGGGTGAGTGTGAGAGTTAGGGTTAAGTTTAGGGTGAGGGTGAGGTTGAAGGTTTGGTTTAGGTTTAGGGTTAGGGTGAGGGTAAGGGTTCGGGTTAGGGTTAGGGTAAGGGTTAGGGTAAGAGTTAGTGTTAGGGTGAGGTTTAGTGTTAGGGTTAGGGTGAGGGTTAGGTTCAGGGTTAGGTTTAGAGTTAGGTTTAGGCTTAGGGTTAGGGCGAGGGTGAGGGTTAGGGTGAGGGGTAGGGTTAGGTTTAGGGTAAGGGTTTGGGTTAGGGTGAGGGCTAGGGTTAGGGATAGGGTTAGGGTGAGGGTTAGGGTAAGTGTAAGGGTTAGGGTGAGGGTTAGTGTTAGGGTTAGGATTAGGGTGATGGTGAGGATGAGGGTTAGGTTTAGGGTTAGGGTTAGTGTGAGCATAAGGGTTAGAGTGAGGGTTAGGGTGAGGCTGAGGGTTAGGGTGAGGTTGAGAGTTCAGGTGAGTGTTAGTGTTAGTTTTAGGGTTAAGTTGAGGGTTAGTGTGAGGCTTAGGATAAGGGTTCAGGTAAGGGTTGGGGTTAGGGTGAGAGTTAGCGTTAAAGTTAGGGTTATGGTGAGGGTGAGCCTTTGGGTTAGGATTAGGGTTAGGGTGAGGTTTAGCGTTAGGTTTAGGGTTAGGAAAGGGTTAGAATTAGGGTGAGGGTTAGGTTTAGGGTTAGGGTTAGGTTTATGGTGAGGGTTATTTTGAGGGTTAGGGTGATGATGATGGTGAGGGTAATGGTGAGGTTTAGGTTTAGGGTGAGGGCTACTGTGATGGTGAGGGTTAGGGTGAGTGTGAGGGTGAGTATGACTTTTACCATTAGGTAAGTGTTAGGGTTAGGGTTAGGGTGAGGATTAGGGTTAGGGTGAGATTTAGTTTGAGGGTTAGGGCGAGGGTTCAGGTGAGGCTGAGGGTTAGGGTGAGGGTGAGGTTTCAGGTGAGGGTGAAGGTTATGGTGTGGGTTAATGTTAGGTTTAGGGTGAGGGTTTGAGTCACGATGAGGGTTAGGTAGAGTGTGAGCATTAGGGTTAGGTTTAGGGTGAGGTTTAGGGTTAGGTTTAGGGTTAAGGCAAGGGTTAGGTTGAGGGGTAGGGTTAGGCTTACGGAGAGGGTTAGGGTTAGTGTGAGGTTTAGGGTTAGGTTTAGAGTAAGGGTTAGTCTGAAGATAAAGGTTAGGGGGAGGGTTAGGGTTAGGGTTAGGGCTAAGGTTAGCGTTAGGGTAAGGGTGAGCGTTAGGCTGATGGTGAGGGTGAGGGTGACGGTGAGGGATATGTTTAGGGTGAGGGTGTGGGTTAGGGTTAGGATTAGGGTTAGGTTTTGGGTTAGGCTGAGAGTGAGCGTGAGGGTGGGGGTTAGGATTAGGGTTAATTTGAGGGTTAGGGGGAAGGTGAGTTTGAAGGTGAGGGTGAGGTTGAAGGTGGCGGTGAGGTTGAGGGTTAGGGTTAGGATTAGGGTTAGCGTAGAGTGAGGGATAGGGTTAGGGTTAGGGTGAGGGTGAGGGTGAGGGTTAGCTTCAGGGTTAGGTTTAGGGTGAGGGTTAGGGTTAGAGTTATAGTTAGGGTAAGGGTGAAGGTGAGAGTTAGGTTTAGGGTTAGGTTTAGTGTGAGGTTTAGGGTTAGTGTTAGGGTAATGGTTAGGCTGAGGTTTAGGTTTATGGTTAGGGTTAAGGTGAGGGTGAGGTTTAGGGTTAAGGTTAGGGTTAGGATGAAGGTTAAGGTTAGGGTTCAGTTTGTGTAAGGGTTAGTGTAAGGGTGAGGGTTAGGGTTAGGTGATGTTTAGGGTGTCGGTGATGATTAGGGTGAGGATGAGGTTGAGCTTGTGGGTGAGGGAGTGGGAGAGCGTGATGGTTAGGGTTAGGATTAGGGTGAGGGTGAGGGTTACGGTGCGGGTTAGGTTTACGGTTAGGGTTAGGGTTAGGGTGAGGTTTAGGGTGAGGGTTAGTGTTAGGGTTAGGGTTAGGGTGAGGGTTAGGGTTAGGGTTAGGTTGAGGGTGAGCGTTAGGATTAGGATTAGGGCTAGGTATAGGGTTAGGTTTGGGGATAGGTTTACGGTTTGGGTGAGGTTTTGTTTGGAGTTAGGTTTAGAGTTAGGGTGAGGGTTAGGGTTTGGATTAGGGTTAGTTTTAGGGTTAGGCTGTGGGTGAGGTTGTGGGTGAGTGTGAGCGTTAGGGTTAAGGTGAGGGTTAGGATTAGGGTTAGGGTTAAGGTTAAGGTGAGGGTTAGGGTTAGGAATAAGTTCAATATGAGGTTAGGCTGAGGGTTAAGGTTAAGGTTCTTTTGAGGGTAAAGGTTAGGATGAGGGTTAGGGTTAGGGTGAGTGTTAGGGTGAGGGTAAGGGTTAGGGTGATTGCTAGTGTGAGGGTTAGTGTTACTGTTAGCGTTAGGGTTAGGGTGAGGGTGAGGGTAAGGTTTACGGCGAAGTTTAGGGTGATGGTGAGGGTTAGGGTGAAGGAGAGGGTTAGGGTTAAGTTTAGGTTGAGGGTTAAGTTTAGGGTGAGGGCTAGTGTTAGTGAGAGGGTTAGGAATGAGGGTGAGGGGTAGGGGTAGGGTTACGGTAAGGGTTAGGGTTAGGCTGAGCTTTAGGGTTAGTGTGAAGGGGAGGGATAGATTTAGCATTAGGGTTCTGGTTAGGGATAGGGTTAAGGTGAGGGTGAGGGTGAGGTTGAGGTTGAGGTTAGGGTTAGGGTTATGGATAGGTTGAGTGTGGGGTTGAGGTTGAGCGTGAGGGTGAGGGTTAGGGTTACTTTTAGGGTGAGGGCTAGGGTGAGGGTGAGGGTTAGAATGACGGTTAGGGTGAGGGTGAGGGTTTCGGTTAGGAAAGGCTTTGGGTTAGGGTTAGGGTGAGGATTAGGGTGAGGGTGAGTTTTAAAGTGAGGGTTAGGGTTAGCGTGAGGTTTAGGATTAGGGTTAAGGTGAGGTTTAGGATTAGGATGATGTTTAAGGTGAGGGTGAGAGTTAGTTTGAGGGCGAGTATGAGGGTTAGGGTGTAGGTGAGTGTTACGGTTAGGGTAAGGGTTAGGGTGATGGTGAGGGTAATGGGGAAGTTGAAGTTTAGGGTTAGGTTTAGGGTGCGGGTTTGGGGTAGGGTTAGGGTAAGGTGTTAGGTGAGGGGTAGGGTAAAGGTTAGCGTCAGAGTTAGGGTTAATGTGAGGGTTAGGGTTAGGGTTAGGGTTAGTGTAAGGATAAGGATTAGGGTGAGGGTTAGGTTGAGAGTGATGGTTAGGTTTAGCATTAGGGTTAGGGTGATGTTTAGGGTGAGGGATAAGGTGAGGGTTAGTGTTAGTATGAGGGTGAGGGTTAGAATTAGTTTTAGGGTGAGGGTTAGAGTTAGGGTGAGATTTAGGGTGGGGTTAGAGTCAGGGTGAGGGTTTGGGTAAGGGTGAGTTTTAGGGTGTGTGTGACGGTTAGGGTTAGGGTGAGGGTTAAGGTGACCGTGAGGGTTAGGGTGAGGGACAGGGTTAGGGTTAGGGTGAATATTAGGGTGAGGGATAGGGTTAGGGTTAGTGTGAGGATTAGGGTTATGGTTAGGGTTATTTTGAGGGTAAGGGTTAGGGTGAGGTTTAGGTTAGGGTGAGGGTTAGGGTTAAGGGCAGGTTTAAGTTTAGGGTGAGGAATAGGGAGAGGGTGAGGGTGAGTGTGAGGGTGAGGGTGTGGGTGAAGGTTTTGGTTAGGTAAGGGTTAGGGTTGGGGTTATGGTGAGGATTAGGGTGAAGGTGAGGGATAGATTGAGGGTTAAGTTTAGGGAGAGTGTTAGGGTTAGGGTTAGGATTGGTGTTAGGGTAAGTTTTAGGGTTAAGGTTAGGATTAGGGTTAGGATTAGTGTTAGGGTTAGGGTTAGGATTATTTTTAGAGTTAGGGTTAGGGTTAGGGTAGGGTATGTTTTAGTGTGAGGATTAGGGTTAGGGATAGATTTAGGGTTAGTGTGAGGTTAAAGGTTAGGGTGAGGATTAGGGTGCGGGTGATGGTTAGTGTTAGGGTTAGGGTGAGGGTGAGGGCTAGTGTTAGGATTAGGGTTAGGGTTAGGGTTAGGGTTATTTTTAGGGCTAGGTTGAGGGTCAGGGTGAGTGTGATGGTGAGGTTTAGCGTTAGTGTTAGGGTTAGGGTGAGAATGAGGGTGAGTGTTAGGGTTAGGGTTATGGTTAGGCTGAGGACGAGGGTGGGGGTGAGTGTAAGGGTTAGGGTTAGCGTTAGAGTTAGGGCTAGGTTGAGCGTGAGTGTTAGTGTGACAGTGAGGGTGAGGGTGAAGGTTAGGGTTTCGGTTAGGTAAGAGTTAGGGTTATTGTTAGGGTGAGGTTTAAATTGAGGATGAGTGTTAGTTTGAGGGTTAGGGTTAGGGTGAGGGTTAGGTTTATAGTTAGGTTGAGTAGTAGGGTTAGTGCGATGTTCAGGGTGCGGGTGAGGCTTAGGGTGAGCGTTAGCGTGCGGGTGAGTGTGAGGGTTAGAGTGTGGCTGAAGTTTAGGGTTAAGGTGAGGGTTAGTGTGACGGTGAGGGTTAGGTTGAGTGTGATGGTTAGTGTTAGGTTTTGGGTGAGGGTTCGTGTTAGTTTTAGGGTAATGGTGAGGGTTATGGTGAGGTGTAGGGTTAGGGTTATGGTGAGGGTTAGGGATAGTGTGAGGGTTAGGGTTAGGTTAAGGTTTAGGGTTAGGGTTAGGGTTAGGATTAGGGTGAGGATTAGGTTGAGGGTTCGGTTGATGGTGAGGGTAAAGTTTAGGGTGTGGGTTAGGGTTAGGGTCAGGTTAGCCTGACAGTGAGGGTTAGGGTGAGGGTGAGGGTTAGGTTTAGGGTTAGGGTGAATGTTGGGGTGAGGGTTAGGTTGAGGTGTACGGTTAGGGTTAGGATGTGCCTTAGGGTTAGTGTGAGGCTTAGAGTTAGTTTTAGGGTTAGGATTAATTTGAGGTTAAAGTTTAGGGTGAGGGTTAGTGTGAAGGTGAGGGTTAGGTTGAGGGTTAGGGTTAAGGTATGGTTGGGGTTAGGTTTACAGTGAGGGTTATGGTTAGGGTGATGTTTAGGGTGAGCGTGAGGGTTAGGATGAGTGTGAGTTTTTGGGTGAGGGTGAGGGTTCAGGTGAGGGTGACGGTTAAGGTGTGGGTTAGGTTTAGGGTTAGGGTCGGGTTAGGGTGACATTGAGGGTTAGGGTGAGGGTGAGGGTTAGGGTTAGTGTTAGGGTGATTGTTAGGGTGAGGGTTAGGTTGAGCGGTAGGTTTAGGGTCAGGGTGAAGGTTAGGTTTAGTGTGAGGGTTAGTGTTAGGTTTAGGGTTAGGTTTAGAGAGAGGTTTAAGTTTAGGATGAGGGTTAGGGTGAAGGTGAGGTTTAGGGTGAGGATTAGGGTGTTGGTTAGGTTTAGGTGAGAGTTAGGATTAGGGTTAGGATGAGGGTTAGGGTGAGGGTGATGGTTACAGTTAGGATTAGGGTCAGGGTTAGGATTAGGCTGAGGGTGAGTTTTTGGGTGAGGGTGAGCGAGAGGGTTAGGGCTAGGTTTAGGATGGGGGTTAGGTTTAGTGTGAGGTTTAGGGTGAGTGTGAGGGTGAGTGTAAGGGTTAGGGTGAGGGTGAGTGTGAGGGTGAGGTTTAGCATTAGGGTTAGGATGAGGTTGAGGGTGAGAGTTAGGTTTAAAGTTAGGGTGAGGGTTAAGGTGAGGGCTAGTTTGAGGGTGAGGGTTTCGTTTAGGTAAGAGTTAGGGTTAATGTGAGGGTTAGGATTAGTGCGAGGGTTAGGGTTAGGGTTAGTGTGAGGATAAGGGTTATGGTGAAGGTTAGGAAGAGGGTGAGGGTTAGGGTTAGCGTCAGGGTTATTGTGAAGTTTAGGGAGAGGGTTAGGGTTAGGGTGAGGCTTAGGGTTAGTTTGATGTTTAGGGTGAGGTTGAGGGTTAGGGTAAGATTTGAGGTTGAGGGTGAGTGTTAGAGTGAGTGTGAGATTGAGGGTGAAGGTGAGAGTTAGAATTAGGGTTAAGGTTCTGGTGAGGGTGAGGATTATTGTTAGGATTACGGTTAGGTTTAGGGTTAGGTTGAGGGAGAGGCTGAGGTTTAGTGTTAGGGTTAGGATTAGGGTTAGGGTTAGGGTGAGGGCTAGGCTGAAGGTGACGGTTAGGGTTAGAGTGAGGTTGAGGGTGAGTGTTAGGGTTAGGGTTAGGGTTAGGGTGAGGATTAGGTGGAGGTTGAGGTCTCATGTGAGGGTCAGGGTGAAGGTTAGGGTTAGTCTGATGTTTAGGGTGACGGTGAGGTTTAGGTCGAGGGTGAGGGTTAGGGTTATGTTTAGGGTGGGAGTTAGAGTTAATGTTATGGTTAGGGTGAGGGTTAGGGTGCGGGATAAGCTTAGGTTTAAGGTGAGGGTTAGTGTTAGTGTGAGGATAAGGTTATGGTGAGGGTTAGGATTAGGGTGAGGGTTAGGTTTGGCGTTAGGTTTAGGGTTAGGTTTAGAGTGAGGGTTAAGGTGAGGGTTAGGCTAAGGTTTAGGGTAAGGGTTAGAATTAGGTTGGGGGTTAGGTTTAGGGTAAGTGTGAGGGTGAGGGTGAGTGTTTGGTTTAGGATTAGGGTTAGGGTTAGGCTTAGGGTGAGGGTGAGGGTAAGATTGAGGGTTACGGTCAGTGTGAGGGGTAGGTTAAGGTTATGATTAGGGTGAGGGTAAGGGTTACGCTGAGGATTAGGGTGAGGGTGAGGGTTAGGTTTAGGGTTAGGGTGAGGGTGAGGGTGAGGTTGAGGGTTAGGGTTAGGTGAAGGGTTATGGTTAGGGTGAGGGCTAGATTGAGTGTGAGGTTTAGGGTTAGGGTTAGGTTTAGGATGAGGGTTAGGCTTTGGTTAGGGTTAGGGTGAGGGTGAGGGTGAGGGTTAGGTTTAGGTTGAGGGTTAGTGTTAGGGTGAGGGCTAGGGTGAGGGTGAGCATTAGGGTCAGGGTGAGAGTGGGGGTGAGTGTGAGGGTTTCGTTTAGCGAAGGGTTAGGGTTAGGGTGAGGTTTAGGGTGAGGGTGAGGGTTAGGTTGAGTGTTAGGTTTAGCGTGAGGGTTAGGGTTGGATTTAGGGTGAGGGTTAGGGTTAGTATGATGTTTAAGTTGAGGATGAGGTTTAGGGTGAGGGTGAGGGTTCGGGTTTGGGTGAGGATGAGGGTTATGGTGTGCGTGAGGGTTAGGTTTCGGGTGAGATTTAGGGTGAGGGTGAGGGTTAGGGTGAGGGTGAGGATGAGGGTTCAGTTTATGATTAGGGTGAGGGTTAGCGTTAGGGTTAGGGTTAGGGTGAGGGTTAGGGTGAGCTTTAGGGTTAGTGTGAGGGATAGGGTTATGTATAGGGTTAGTGTTAATGTCAGGAAAAGGGTTAGGGTGAGGTTTAGGGTGACGGTGAGGGTTATGGTTAGGGTAAGGGTAAGGGTTACGGTGATGGTTAGGGTGAGGGTGAGGGTTAGGGTTAGCATTAGGGTTAGAGTTAGTGTGAGGGTGACGGTCAGGGTGATGGTGAGGGTTTCAGTTATGTAACGGATAGGGTTAGTGTGAGGATTAGGGTGAGGGTGAGGATTAGATTGAGGGTGAGGGTTAGGGTTAGGGTGAGTGTTAGGTTTAGGGTGATATTTAGGTTGAGGGTGAGGGTTAGGGTGAGCGTGACTGTTCGGGTTAGGGTTCGGGTTCGGGTGGGGGTGAGGGTTAGTGTGTGGGTGAGGTTTAGGACTCGGGTGAGTTTTATGGTGAGGGTTAGCGTTAGGGTTAGTGTTAGTGTGAGGTTTAGGGTGAGGCGTATGGTTAGGGTTAGTTAGGGTTAGGGTGAGGTTTAGGGTTAGTGTGAGGGTTAGGGTTAGGTATAGGGTTAGGGTTATTTTGAGGATGAGTGTTAGGGTGAGGGTGAGGGTTAGGGTTAGCGTTAGGGTTAGGGTGAGGTTTACGGTGAGGGTTAGGTTTAGGGTGAGTTTCAGTGTTAGGGCGTGGTTGATGGTTAGGGTTAGGGTGAGGATTAGGGTTAATGTTAGGGTTAGGGTTATAGTGAGCTTTAGAGTTAGGGTGAGGTTTAGGGTGAGGGTGAGGTTTAGGGTTAGCAATAGTGTTAGGTTGAGTATTAGGGTAAGAGTTAGGTTTAGGGATAGAGTAAGAATGAGGGTTAGGTTTAGGATTAGGGTTAGGGTTAGAGTTTTGTTGAGGCTTAGGGTGAGGGTTAGTGTTAGGATTATGGTTAGGGTTAGGGTTACAGTTATTGTTAGGGTTAGGGTTCGGGTTCAGTTGAGTGTTAGTGCGAGGGTTAGCATTAGGTTTATGCTTAGGATTAGGGTGAGGGAGAGTGTGAGGGTTAGGATTAAGATTAGGGTTAAGGTATGGGTTAGGCTGAGGGTGAGGGTGAGGGTAAGGGTGAGGGTTAGGGTTAGGGTGAGGGTTAGGGTTAGGGTTAGGAGGAGTGTTAGGGTGAGGGGTAGGGTTAGGGTTAGGGTGAGGGTTAGGGTGAGGATTAGGGTTAGGGTTATGTTTGGGGTTAAGGTGAGGTTTAGGGTTAGGCTGAAGTTTAGTTGGACGGTGAGGGATAGGGTGAGGTTGAGGTTGAGGGTGAGGCTTAGGGTAAGGGTGAGGGTGAGGGTGATGGTGAGGGTTATTGTTAGGTTTAGGTTTAGGGTGACTGTGAGGGTTATGGTTAGGATTAGGCTTTGGTTAAGTGTTAGGCTGAGTGTGAGTGTGAGGGTGTTAGGGTTAGTGTTAGGGTGAGGGTTAGGGTTAGTGTGAGGGTTAGGGTGAGTGTGAGTTTGAGGTTCAGGATTAGGGTGACTGTGACAGTGATGATGAGGTTTACGGTTAGGATTAGGGTTAGGGTGAGTTTTAGAGTTACAGTTAGGGTTAAGGTGTGGGTTAGGATTAGGGTTAGTGTTAGGGTTATTGTTAAGGTTAGGTTTAGGGATAAGGTAAGAGTGAGGTTTAGGGTTAGGGTTAGGGTGAGGTTTAGGTTTAGTGTGAGGGCTATGCGGAGGGTGAGTTTTAGGGTGAGTGTGAGGGTGAGGGTGAGGGTAAGGGTTACGATTTGAGTTAGGGTTATTGTAAGGTTGACGGTGACGGTGATGGTGAGGGTGAAGTTTAAGTTTAGGGTTAGGGTTAGGGTGAGAGTGAGGTTGAGGGTTAGGGTTAGGATTAGGGTTAGGTTTAGGGTTAGGCTGAAAGTGACGGTGAGGGTGAGGGTGAAGCTTAGGGTTAGGCTTAGGGTTAGGGTTTAGGTGAGGGCTAGGGTGAGGGTAAAGGTTAGGGTGAGAATGAGGGTGAAGTTGAGGGTTTCGGTTAGGTAAGTGTTAGGGTTAGGGTTAGGGTGAGGATTAGGGGAGAATGAGGGTTATGGTGAGGGATAGCGTTATGGTGAGGGTTAGGGTTAGGGTTAGGGTGAGGCTTAGCGTTAGGATGATGGTTGGTATGAGGGTGAGGGTTATTGTTATGGTTAGGGTTAGGGAAAGGGTAAGGTTTAGGGTTAGGGTTACTGTGAGGGTTAGGGTGAGGGTTATTGTTAGGATTAGGCTGAGTGCTAGGGTTAGTGTGAGAGTTAGGGTTAGGGTTAGTGTGAGGATAAGGGTTAGGGTGAGGTTTAGGATGAGGGTGAGGGTTAGGATTATCGTTAGGTTTAGGGTGAGGTTTATGGTGAGGGTTAGGTTTAGGGTTAGGGTGACGGTGAATGTTAGATTTAGGGTTAATGTGAGGGTTATGGATAAGATGAGGGTTAGGTTTAATCTTACAGTGAGGGTTAGGGTGAGGGTTAGGGTGAGGGTGAGTGTGAGGTTTAGGGTGTGGGTGACGGTTAGGGTTAGGGTGAGGGTGATGGTGACGGTGAGGGTTAAGGTGAGGGTGAGGATTAGGGTTATTGTGAGAGTTAGGGTGAGGGTTAGGGTTAGTGTTAGTGTGAGGATTAGGATTAGGGTTAGGGTTAGGGTTATGATGAGGTTAAGGGTTAGGGTGAGGTTTATGGTGAGGGTGAGGATTAGGGTTAGCATTAGGATTAGGGTAAGGTTTAGGGTTAGGGTTAGGGTGAGGATGAGGGTTAGGGTTAGGGTGAGGATTAGGATTAGATTGAGGGTTAGGGATAGGTTTAGGGTTAGGATGAGGATTAGGCTGAGGGTTAGGTTTAGGGTTAGGGTGAGGGTGAGGGTGAGGGTATGGGTTAGGGTGAGGGTTATGTTGAGTGTAAGGTATAGGGTTAGGGTTAGGTTTAGTGTGGGCGTTAGGGTGAGGCTTAGGGTTTCTTTTAGGGTAAGGGTTAGGGTGAGGGTTAGGGTGAGGTTAAGGGTTAGGGTGAGGGTTAGGTTGAGGAGGGATAGGTTTATGATTAGGGTAAGGATTAGGCTGAGGGTTAGGGTGAGGTTGAGGGTTAGGGTTTGGGTGAGTGTAGGGTAAGTGTTAGGGTGTGGGCTAGGGTTAGGGTTAGGGCTAGGATGAGATTTAGGGTTATCTTGAGGGTGAGGTTGAGTGTTAGCTTTAGGATTCGGTTAGGGTGAGGGTGAGGGTTAGGGATAGTGTTAGGTTTATGGTGAGGTTTAGGGTTAGGGTTAGGGTTATGGTTAGAGTTAGAGTGAGGGTGAGGTGAGGTTTACGGTTTGGATTAGGGTTAGTGTTAGGTTTAGGGTGAGGGTTAGGCTGAGGTGTAGGGTTAGGGTTATGGTGAGGGTGAGGGTGAGTGTTAAGGTTAGGGTGAGGGTTAGGGTGAGGGTGAGGGTTAGGTATAGCATTAGGGTTAGGGATAGGGAAAGGTTAGGGTTAGGGTTAGGCTTAGGGTGAAGGTGTGGTTTAGGGTTGGCATTAGGGTTTCGGTTAGGGTTATGTTGAGGGTAAGGGTTAGGGTAGGGTTAGGGTGAGTGTGAGGGTGTACGTTAGGGTTAGGGTTAGGGTCATGGTTAGGGTTAGGGTGAGGGTTAGGTTTAGGGTGAGTTTGAGGGTAAGGTTTAGCATTGAGGGCTAGGGTTAGGGTTAGGGTGAGTGTTAGGGTTATGGTGAGGGTGAGTGTGAGGGTTAGGTTTAGGATTAGGGTCAGGGTGAGGTTTAGGGAAATGGTTAGGTGTAGGGTTAGGGATAGATTTAGCGTGAGGCTGAGGGTGGGGGTTACGATTTGGATTAGGGATACGTTTAGGCTTAGGCTGCGGATGAGTTTGAGTGTGAGGGTGAGGGTTAGGGTTAGGGTGAGTGTTAAAGTTGGGGTTAGGGTTAAGGTTAAGGTGAGGCTTATGGTTAGGGTCAGTGTTGGGATGAGGGTTAGGCTGAGGGTTAGGGTTAGAGTTAGGGTGAGGGTAAGCGTTAGGGTGTGGGTGAGGGTTAGGATTAGGCTTAGGGTTAGGGTGAGAGTTAAGGTGAGGGTTAGGGTTAGGGTTAGGTTTAATGTTAAGGTGAGGGTTAAGGTGAGCATTATGGTTAGTGTTAAGGTTAGGGTGAGGGTGAGGGTGAGGGTAAGGCTTAGGTGAGGGTTAGGGTGAGGGTGAGGGATAGGGTTTTTGGTGAGGGTAAGGGTTAGGGAGAGATTTAGGGTGAGGTTTAGGGTTAATGTTAGCATTAGCCTTAGGATAAGGGTGGGGTTTGGTTGAGGGTTAGGTTTAGGGTTAGGCCGAGGTTGAGGTTTAGGGTTCGGGTTAGGGTTAGGGTTCGGGTTAGGCTGAGGGGTAGTGTTAGGGTTAGCGTTAGGGTGAGGGTTAGTGTGAGGGTTAGGGTTAGGTTTAGGTTTAGGGTTAGGGTGAGGATTAGGTTTAGGGTAAGGGCTAGGGTGAGGGTGAGGTTTACGGTGAAGGTTAGGGTGAGGTTGATGGTGACAGTTAGGGTTAGGGTGAGGCTTAGGGTGAGGGTGAGGAATCGTGTTACCCTTAGGTTTAGGTTTAGGGTTAGGATTAGGGTGACAGTTAGGGTTAGGTTTAGTGTTAGAGTTCGAGTGAGGGTGAGTATGAGGGTTAGGGTTTTGATTAGGGTTAGTGTTAGGGTTAGGCTGATTGGTAGGTTTAGGGTTAGTGTGAGGGTGAGGGTGAGGGTGAGGTTTAAGGTTAGGGTGAGTGTTAGGGTGAGGGTGAGGATTAGGGATAGCATTAGTTTTAGGGTTAGGGTTACTGTGAGCGTTAGGGTTATCATGATGGTGAGGGTAAGGGTTAGGTTTAGGATTAGGGTTAGGCTTAGGGTGAGGGTTAGGGATAGTGTTAGGGTTAGAGTGAGGGTTAGGTTTAGGGTTAGGGTTACAGTTAGGGTGAGGGTGATGGTGAGGTTTAGGGTTTGGATTAGGGTTAGGTTTAGGGTTAGGGTGAGGGTTAGGCTGAGGGGTTGTGTTAGGGTTATGGTGATGGTGAGGGTGAGTGTTAAGGTTAGGGTGAGGGTTAGGGTGAAGGTGACGGTTAGGGATAGCATTAGGTTTAGGGATAGGGAAGGGTGAGGCTTAGAGTTAGGGTTAGGTTGAGAGTGAGGTTTACGTTATCATTAGGTTTTCGGTTAGGTTTATGTTGAGGGTTAGGGTTAGGGTAGGGTTAGGGTGAGTGTGAGGGTGAGGGTAAGGGTTAGGGTTAGGGTTAGGGTCATGGTTAGGGTTAGGGTGAGGGTTAGGTTTAGGGTGAGGTTGAGCGTAAGGGTTAGGGTGAGGGCTAGGCTTAGGGTTAAGGTTAGGATAATTGTTAGGTTTATGGTTAGGGTGAGGGTGAGGGCTAGGTTTAGGATTAGGGTTAAGGTCAGGGTGAGGGTTAGTGATAGGGTTAGAGGTAGGGTTAGGGTTAGAGTTAGGGTGACTTTGAGGGTGAGGGTTACAGTTTGGATTAGGGTTAGTTTTAGGTTTAGGCTGAGGTTGAGTTTGAGTGTGAGGGTGAGGGTTAGGGTTAGGGTGAGTGTTAGGGTTGGGGTTAGGGTTAAGGTTAAGTTGAGGGTTAGGGTTAGAGTTAGGGTTAGGATGAGGGTCAGGCTGAGGGTTAGGGTTAGGTTTAGTGTGAGGGTAAGCTTTTGGGTGAGGGTAAGTGTTAGGATTAGGCTTAGGGTTAGGGTGAGAGTTAGGGTTCGGGTTCGGGTTAGTGTTAAGTTTAGGGTTGGGGTGAGGGTTAGCTTGAGGTGTTAGGGTTAGGTTTAGGGTTACGGTGAGGGTGAGGGTAAGGCTTAGGTGAGGGTTAGGGTGATGGTGAGGGATAGGGATTTTGGTGAGGGTAATGTTAGGGGGAGGTTTAGGGGAAGTTAGGTTTAATGTTAGCATTAGCCTTAGGGTAAGGGTGAGAGTTAGGGTGAGGGTAAGGGTAAGGTTTAGGGATAGGGTGAGGATTAGGGTTCGGGTTAGTGTTAGGGTGAGGGTTAGGCTGAGTTGTAGGGTTAGGTTTAGGGTTAGGGTGAGGGTAAGTGTGAGGGTAAGTGTTAGGGTGAGGGTTAGGGTGAGGTTGAGATTTAGGTTTAGCATTCAGATTAGGGTTAGGGTGAGGGTTAGTGTTAGGGTTAGGATTAGAGTGAGGGTGAGGCTTAGTGTTAGCATTAGTTTTAGGATTAGGGTTAGCGTGAGGGTTCAGGTTAGGGTTAGGATTATGGTTATGCTTAGGGTTAGGCTGAGAGTGAGGTTGAGCGTGAGGGTGAGGGTTAGGGTTAGGCTAAGGGTTAGAGTTAGATTTAGGGTTAAGTTTAGGGTGAGGGTTAGGGTTAGGGATACGGTTAGGATGAGTGTTAGGGTTAGGTTTAGGGTTAGGGTGAGGTTTAGGGTGGGGGTTAGGGTTAGGGTTAACGTGAGGGTTAGGGTGAGGGTACGGGTTAGGGTGAGGTTTAGGGGGAGGGTTAGGGTTAGGGTTAAAGTGAGGGTTCGGGTGAGGTTAAGGGCTAGGGTGAGGGTTAGGGTGAGGGTGAGGGATAGGGTTATGGTGAGGGTAAGTGTTAGGGTGAGGGTTAGGGTGAGTGTGAGGGATAGGGTTATGGTGAGGGTAAGGGTTAGGGCGAGGTTTAGGCGAGGTTTAGGGTGAGGTTGAGGGATAATGTTAGCATTAGGGTTACAGTAAGTGTGAGGCTTAGAGTTAGGGTTAGGGAGAGGTTGAGGATTAGGCTTAGGGTTATGGTTATGGTGAGGGTTAGGCTGAGGGTTAGGGTTAAGTTTATTTTTAGGGTGAGGGTTAGGTTGAGGGTTAGGGTTAGGTTTAGGGTGAGGTTGAGGGTGACGAAAAGGGTTAGGGTGAGGGTTAGAGTGAGGTGGAGGTTTAGGGTTAGCATTAGGGTTAGGGTGAGGATGAGGGTTAGGGTTGGGGTGAGGGTGAGGGTTAGTTTTAGCATTAGTTATGGTTATGGTTAGGGTTATGGTGAGGGTTACGGTTAGGGTGATGGTGATGTTGAGGGTTAGGGTTAGGCTTAGGATTAGAGTTAGGGTATGGGTTAGGCTGATGGTGGGGGTAATGGTGAGGGTGAGTGTTAGGTTTAGTGTGAGGTCTAGGGTCGAGGGTTAGAATGAGAGTGAGGGTTTCTTTTAGAAAAGGCTTAGGGTTAGAGTGAGGATTAGGGTGAGTGTGAGGTTTAAGGTGAGGGTTAGGGTTATGGTTAGTGTGCGGGTGAGGGTGAGGATGAGGATTAGGGTTAGGGTTAGGATTAGGGCTAGGGTTAGGGTTAGGCTGAGAGTGGGGGTGAGGGTGAGGGTGAGGTTGAGGCTTAGGCAGTAGGTGATTGTTTGTGTTAGGGTGAGAGTTAGGTTGACGGTGAGGGTTAGGGTGAAGTTGAAGTTTACGGTTAGGGTGAGGGTTCGGGTGAGGGTTCGGGTGAGGGTTCGGGTGAGGGGTAGGGTTAGAGTTAAGATGAGGGTTAGGGTTAATGTGTGGTTTAAGTTTAGGTTTAGGGTTAGAGTGAGAATAAGTGTTAGGGTGAGGGTTAGGATGAGAGTGAGGGTTAGAGTTAGAGATAGGGTTAGCGTGAGGGTTTGGGTGAGGGTTAAGGTGACGGTTAGGTTTAGGGTTAGGGTTAGATTTAGGGTGAGGGTTAGGGGTTGGATTAGTGTTAGGGTTAGGTTTAGGCTGAGGTTGAGGTTGAGGGTGAGGGTCAGGGTTAGGGTTAGTGTGAGTGTTAGGGTTGGGGTTGGGTTTAAGGTGAGGCTGAGGGTTAGTGTTAGGGTTAGTTTTAGCTTGAGGGTTTGGCTGAGGGTTAGGGTCAGGATAAGGGTGAGGGTAAGGTTTAGGGTGAGTGTTAGGGAGAGGGTAAATCTTAGGCTGAGGCTTAGGGTTAGGGTGAGGTTTAGTGTGAGGGCAAGGTTGAGGGTAGAATGTTAGGGTGAGGGTTAAAGCGAAGGTGAGGGATAGGGTTAAGGTGAGGGTAAGATTTAGGGTGAGGTTTAGGGTGAGGTTGAGGGTTAATGTTAGCATTAGGGATACGGTGAGGGTGAAGGTTAGCGTCAGGGTTCGGGATAGGGTGAGGCTTAGGGTTAGGGTTAGGTTTAGGGTGAGGGTTAGCCTGAGGGGTGGGGTTAGGTTTAGGCTTAGGGTGAGAGTTACAGTGAGGTTTAGGGTTAGGTTTAGGGTTAGGGTTAGGGTGAGGTTAAGGGTGAGTGTAAGAGTTAGGGTGAGGGTTAGGGTGAGGTTGAGGTTTAGGGTTAGCATTAGGATTAGGGTTAGGTTGAGGTTTAGGTTTAGGTTTAGGGTTAGAGTGAGGGTGAGGGCTAGTGTTAGCATTAGGGTTAGGGTTAGGGTTAGGGTTAGTGTTAGGGTGAGGGTGAGGGGGAGTGTTAGGTTTAGGATTAGGGTTAGGTTTGGGGTTGGCTGAGGGTGGGTGTGAGATTGAGGATGAGGGTTAGGGTTAGGATTAGTTTCACGGTGAGGGCTATGGTGAGGGTGAGGTTTAGGGTGAGGGTTAGGGTGAGGGTGAGTGTTTCGGTTAGGAAAGGCTTAGGGTTAGGGTTAGTTTGAGGATTAGGATGAGGGTGAGGGTTAGTGTTAGGGTGAGGATTAGGGTTAGGATTAGCGTGAGGGTTAGGGTTAGGGTGATGTTTAGGGTAAGAGAGACTGTTAGGATGAGGGTGAGTGTAAGGGTTAGGGTGTAGGTGAGGGATAGGGTTAGGGTGAGGGTTAGGGTGATGGTGAGTGTTAGGTTCAAGGTGAGGGTTAGGGCTAGGGTTAGGGTGAGTTTTAGTGTTAGGGTTAGAGTGAGGTGTAGGTTTAGGTTTAGGGTGAGTGTTAGGGTTAATGTGAGAGTTAGGATGAGGGTTAGGTATAGGGTTAGTGTTAGGGTGATATTTAGGGTGAGCGTGAGTGTTAGGTTTAGCCTTAAGTTTAGGGTGAGGGTTGGGTGAGGGTTAAGGTGAGAGTGTTAATATTAGGGTGAGGGTTAGACTTAGGTTTAGGGTGATGATTAGGTTTAGGGTGAGGTTGAGTGTGAGGTTTAGGTTTCGGGTTAGGCTTAGGTGTAGGGTTAGGCTTAGGGTGAGGGTGAGGGTGAGGGTCAGAATTAGGTTTAGGGTGAGGGTTAGGGTTATGGTTAGGATTAGGGTGAGGGTGAGTGTGAGGTTTAGGTTTCGAGTTAGGCTTAGGTGTAGGGTTAGGCTTAGGGTGAGGGTGAGGGTGAGGGTCAGAATTAGGTTTAGGGTGAGTGTTAGGATCATGGTTAGGGTTAGTGTGAGTGTGAAGGTGAGTGTTAGGGTGAGACTAGTGGTGAGGTAGAGGGTAAGGGTGAGGTTTAGGGTTTGGGTGAGGGTTAGGTTTAGGGTTAGGGTTAGGCTGAGTCTGAGGTTTAGGGTGAGGGTGAGGGTGAGGGTAAGGGTGAGGGTTAGGGTTAGCGTTAGGGATATGGTTAGGGTGAGGGTTAGGGTTAGTGTTAGGGTTAGGATGAGGGTTAAGCTGAAGTTTAGGGTTAGGTTTCGGGTGAGGATAAGGGTTAGGGTGAGGGCTAGGTTGAGGGTGAGGGTATGGTTAGGCTTAGGGTTATGGTGAGCTTTAGGGTGATGGTAAGGGTTAGGGTGAGGGTTAGAGTGATGGTGAGGATAGGGTTAAAGTGATGGTAAGGGTTAGTGCGAGGTTTAGGGTGAGGTTGAGGGTTAATGTTAGCATTAGGTTTATGGTGAGGGTGAGGGTTGGGGTGAGGGTTAGGTTTAGGGTTAGGGATAGGGTGAAGATTAGGGTAAATGTTAGGTTTAAGATGAGGGTTAGTCTGAGGGGTAGGGTTAGTATTAGGGTTAGGGTGAGGGTTAGGTTGAGGGTTAGGGTTAGGATTAGGGTTAGGTTTAAGGTGAGTTTGAGGGTGAGGGTAAGGGTTAGGGTGAGGTTTAGCGTGAGATTGAGGTTTAGGGTTAGCATTAGGATTAGGGTTCGGGTTCGGGTGAGGGTTTGGAGTAGGGTTCGGGTTATGGTGAGGGTGAGGGCTAGTGTTAGCATTAGGGTAAGGGTTAGGGTTATGGTTAGGGTGAGGATGAGGCTTACATATTGGGTTAGGATTAGGGTTAGGATTAGTGTTAGACTGAGGGTGGGGGTGAGGTTGAGGTTGAGGGTTAGCGTTAGAGTTAGTTTTAGGGTTAGGACTAGGGTGAGGGTGAGGGTTAGTGTGAGGGTGAGGGTTTTCGGGTAGGAAAGGCTTAGGTTTCGGGTTAGGGTGAGGATTAGGTTGAGGGTGAGGTTTAAGGTGAAGGTTAGGGTTAGGGTGAGGATTAGGGTTAGGGTTAGGGTGAGGGTTAGGGTTAGGGTGATGTTTAGTGTGAGGGTGAGTTTGAGGTGGAGGGTAAGATTGTAGGTGAGGTTTAGGTTTAGGTTGAGTGTTAGGTTGAAGGTGAGGGTTAGGGTTAGTGTTAGGGTGAGGGTTAGGTTTAGGGTTGGGGGAGGGGTAGGGTGAGGGTTAGGTTTAGGGTTAGGTTGGGGGTTAGGGTTAATTTAAGGGTATGGTTAGTGTTAGGGTTAGTGTGAGGATAAAGGTTAGGGTGAGGGTGAGGATTAGGGTTAGCATTAGGGTTAGGGTTATGGTTAGTGTGAGGGTTAGTGTTAGGGTTAGTGTGCGGGTTAGGGTTAGGGTGAGGGTGAGGGTTAGGGTTAGGGTGAGGGTTTTGGTTAGAGTTAGGTTTAGGTTGAGGGTGAGGGTGAGGGTGAGGTTTAGGTTTTGGATTATGGTTAGGTTTAGGGTTCGGCTGAGTCTGAGGTTGAGTGTGAGTGTGAGGTTTAGGGTAAGGGTGAGGGTGAGGGTGAGGGTTAGGTTTAGGTCTAGGATTAGGGTTAGGGTTACCTTCAGGCTGAGGGTGGGGGTGAGGTTGAGTGCGAGGTTTAGGGTTAGGGAGAGTTTTAGGGTGAAGACTAGGTTGAGGGTGAGGGTTGGGGTGAGGGTGAGGGTTATGTTGAGGGGAGGTTTTTGGTTAGGAAAGGCTTAGGGTTAAGGTTAGGGTGTCGATTACGGTGAGGGTGAGGTTTAAGGTGAGGGTGAGGATTAGGGTTATTGTTAGAATGAGGGATAGGGTCAGGTTGATGTTTAGGTTGAGGGAGTGTGTGAGGGTGAGGGTTAGGGTGAGGGTTAAGTTGTAGGTGATGGTTAGGTTTAGGGTGAGGGTTAGGGTGACAGTGAGGGTTAGGGTGAAGGTGAGGGTTAGGGTTACTTTTAGGGTGAGTGTTAGTGTGAGGCTTAGTGTGAGGATTAGGGTTAGGTTTAGCGTTATGGAGTGGGTAAGGGTTAGGATGAGGTTTAGGGTGACGGTGAGGGTTAGGGTTAGCATTAGAATAAGGGTGAGGGTTAAGGTGAGTGTTAGGGTGAGGATGAGGTTGAGGGTTAGGGTTAGGGTGAGGGCTGAGGGGTGGGGTTAGGTTTAGGCTTAGGGTGAGAGTTCGAGTGAGGTTTAGGGTTAGGTTTAGGGTTAGGGTTAGGGTGAGGTTGAGGGTGAGTGTAAGAGTTAAGCTGAGGGTTAGGATGAGGTTGAGGTTTAGGGTTAGCATTAGGGTTAGGTTTAGGGTGAGGTTAAGGGGTTAGGTTTAGGGTTAGAGTGAGGGTGAGGCCTAGTGTTAGCATTAGGGTTAGAGTTAGGGTTAGGGTTAGCGTTAGGGTGAGGGTGAGAAGGAGTGTTAGGTTTAGGATTAGGTTTAGGGTTAGGGTTAGGCTGAGGGTGGGGGTGAGATTGAGGATGAGGTTTAGGGTTAGGATTAGTTTTAGCATAAGGGCTAGGGTGAGGGTGATGTTTAGGGTGAGGGTTAGGGTGAGGGTGAGAGTTTCGGTTATGAAAGGCTTAATGTTAGGGTTACTTTGAGGATTAGGATGAGGGTGAGGTTTAAGGTGAGGATTAGGGTTAGGGTGAGGATTAGGGTTAGGATTAGGGTCAGGGTTAGGGTTAGGGTGATTTTAGGGTGAGAGTGAGTGTTAGGGTGAGGATGAGGGTATAGTTGAGGGTTAGGTTTATGGTGAGGGTTAGGTTGACGGTGAGGGTTAGGGTCAAGGTGAGGGTCAGGGCTTGGGTTAGGGTGAGGGTTAGGATTAGGGTTAGGGTGAGGGCTAGGGTGAGGGTGAGGTTTAGGGTGAGGGTTAGGGTGAGGGTGAGAGTTTCGATTAGGAAAGGCTTAGGGTTAGGGTTAGTTTGAGGATTAGGATGAGGGTGAGGTTTAAGGTGAGGGTTAATTTTAGGGTGAGGATTAGGGTTAGGATTAGGGTCAGGGTTAGGGTTAGGGTGATGTTTAAGGTGAGAGTGAATGTTAGGGTTGGGGTGAGGGTTAGGGTGACGATGAGGGTTAGGGTCAAGGTGAGGGTTAGGGCTTGGGTTAGGGTGAGGGTTAGGATTAGGGTTAGGGTGAGGGGTAGGTTTAGGGTTAGGGTGAGTGTTAGGGTTAATATGAGGGTTAGGGTTAGGTTTAGGGTTAGTGTTAATGTGATATTTAGGGTGAGGGTGAGGTTTTGGGTTAGCGTTAGGTTTAGGGTGAGGGTTGGGTTAGGGTTAAGTTGAGAGTTAGTGTTAGTATGAGGGAGAGGGTTAGAGGTAGGTTTAGGGTTAGGGTTAGGGTTAGGGTTAACGTTAGGGTGAGGGTTAGGTTTAGGGTTAGGGTTAGTATGAGGGTTAGGCTGAGGGTTAGGCTTAGGGTTAGGGTGAGGGTAAGGATTAGGGCGAGGGTTAGGTTTAGGATTAGGTTTAGGGTTAGGGTGAGGGTTAGGGATAGCTTTAGGGTTAGCCTGAGGGTTTGGGTTAAGGCTAGGTTTAGAGTTATTGTGAGGGTGAGGGTTAGGGTTTGAATTAGGGATAGGGTTAGGGTTAGGCTGAGGTTGAGGTTGAGGCTGAGGGACAGGGTTAGGGTTAGGGTGAGGGATAGGGTTAGGGTTAGGGTTACAGTGAGGGTGAGGGTTAGGGTTAGGATGAGGATTAAGGTTAGGGTTAGGTTTAGGTTGAGGGTTAGGGTTAGGGTGGCATTGAGGTTAAGGGTTAGGTTGTGGGCTAGCATTAGGTTTAGGGTTAGGATGAGATTTAGGGTGAGGGTGAGGTTTAGAGTTAGGTTTAGGTTGAGGGTTAGGGTTATGGTTAGGGTTAGGGTGAGGGTGAGGTTGAGAGTTAGAGTGAGGGTGATGGTGAGGGTGAGGTTGACGGTTAGGTTTAAGGTGAGGGTTAGTGTTGTGGTTAGGGTTAGGGTGAGGGTTAGGCTGAGGGGTAGGGTTAGTATTAGGGTTAGGTTGAGGGTTAGGATTAGGATTAGGGTTAGGTTTAGGGTGCGTTTGAGGGTGAGGGTAAGGGTTAGGGTGAGGTTTAGCGTGAGATTGAGGTTTAGGGTTAGCCTTAGGGTTAGGGTTAGTGTTTGCGTGAGTGTTTGGGTTGGGGTTCGGGTTATGGTGAGGGTGAGGGCTAGTGTTAGCATTAGGGTTAGGGTTAGCGTGAGGATGAGGGTTTCAGATTAGGTTGAGGGTGAGGTTTAAGGTGAGGGTTAGGTTTAGGTGAGGATTAGTGTTAGGGTTAGGGTGAGGGTTAGGTTTAGGGTGATGTTTAGTGTGAGGATGAGTTTGAGGTTGAGGGTAAGGGTGTAGGTGAGGTTTAGGTTTAGGTTAAGGGTTAGGTTGAAGGTGAATGTTAGGGTTAGGTTTAGGGTGAGTGTTAGGTTTAGGGTTAGGGTAAGGGTAAGGGTTACGGTGATGGTTAGGTTGGGGGTTAGGGTTAATGTAAGGGTTATTGTTAGTGTTAGGGTTAGTGTGAGGATAAGGGTTAGGGTGAGGTTTAGGGTGAGAATGAGGGTTAGGGTTAGCCTTAAGGTTAGGGTGAGGATTAGGGTGAGGGTGAGGGTGAGGGGTAGGGTTAGTATTAGGGTTAGGGTTAGTGTGAGGGTTAGTGTTAGGCTTAGTGTGAGGGTTAGAGTTAGGGTGAGGTTGAGGGTTAGGTTTAGTGTGAGGGTTAGGATTAGGGTTAGGGTTAGGATTAGGGTGAGGGAAAGGATTAGGGTGAGTTTTAGTTTGACTGTGAGGGTTAGGGTGAAGGTGAGTGTTAGGGTGAGAGTTAGGGTGAGGGTTATTTTTAGGGTTAAGGGGGAGGTTAAGGGTTAGGGTGAGTGTTAGGGTGAGGTTGATTGTTAACGTTAGCATTAGGGTTATGGTGAGGTTGAGGGTTAGGGTGAGGCTTAGGGTTAGGGTTAGGTTTACAGTGAGGTTTAGGCTGAGTGGTAGGGTTAGGGTTAGGATTAGGGTGAGGGTTAGGGTGAGGTTTAGGGTTAAAGTTATTGTTAGGGGTTTGGTTGAGGTTGAGGGTAAGGGTTAGGGAGAGGGTTATGGTGAGGTTGAGGTTTAGGGTTAGTATTAGGTTTAGGGTGAGGGTTAGGCTTAGGATTACGGTTAGTGTGAGGTTGAGTGTGAGGTTTAGGTTGAGGGTGATGGTGAGGTTGAGGGTGAGGGTGAGATTTATGTTTAGGGTTAGTTTTAAGTTTAGTGTTAGGTTTAGAGTTAGGGTGAGGGCTAGTGTGAGGCTGAGGGCTAGGGTTAAGTTTAGGATTAGGGTGAAGTTTAAGGTTAGGGTGAGTGTTAGTGTGAGGTTGAGGTTTAGGGTTAGTATTAGGGTTAGGGTGAGGGTTAAGGTTAGGTTTATGGTTAGGGTGAGGGTGAGGGCTAGTGTTAGCATTAGAGTTAGGGTTAGTTTTAGGGGTAGGGTGAGAGTGAGGGTTTGGGTTAGCCTGAGTGTTAGGGTGAGGGTTACGGTGAGGGTTAGGTTTAGGGTTAGGGATAGTGTTAAGGTTAGGGTGAGGGTGAGGATTATGGTTAGTGTTAGGTTGAGGGTTAAGGTTAAGGTGATGTTTAGGTTGAAGGTGACGGTTAGGGTGAGAGTTCGGGTTCTGGTTAGGGTGAGGGTTAGGGTGAGAGTGAGGGTCAGAGTTACTTTTAGGGTGAGGGTTATGGTTATGGTTATGGTTAGGGTGAGTGTGAGGGTGAGGGTTAGGGTGAGGGTGATGGTGAGGTTGAGGGTGAGAGTGAGAGTTATGTTTAGGTTTAGTTTTATGGTTAGTGTTAGGTTTAGAGTTAGGGTGAGGGCTAGGGTGAGGGTGAGGGTAGGGTTAAGGTTAGTATTAGGGTGAGGGTTAGGTTTAAGGTGAGGGTTAGGTTTAGGATTAGGGTTAGGGTGAGGGTTAGGGCTAGTGTTAGCATTAGAGTTAGGGTTAGGTTTAGGGTTAGGGTAAGGGTGAGGATGAGGGTTAGGGTTAGGGTTAGGATAAGGTTTAGAGTTAGGGTTAGGCTGAAGTTGGGGGTGAGGTTGAGGGTGAGCGTTAGGGTTAGGGTTAGTTTTAGGGTGAGGCTGAGGATTAGGGTGAGGGTTAGGGTGAGGGTGAGCGTTTCGGTTAGGAAAGGCTTAGGGTTAGGGTTAGGGTGAGGATTAGGGTGAGGGAGAGGTTTAAGGTGAGGGTTAGGCTTATGTGAGGATTAAAGTTAAGGTGGGGTGAGGGTTAGGGTCAGGGTGAGGGTGAGGATGAGGGTGTAGTTGAGGGTTAGTTTTGGGGTGAGGGTTAGGGTAATGGTGAGGGTTAGGGTGAAGGTGAGAATCAGGGTTAGGTTTAGGGCTAGGGTTTGGGTTAAGGTTAGGTTGAGGGTTAGGGTGAGAGTTAGGTTGAGGGTTAAGTTTAGGTTTAGGGTTAGGGTGAGGGTTAGGGTGAGGTTTAGTGTTAGTGTTAGGGTTAGGGTTAGGTTCAGGGTTAGAGTGGTCATTAGCGTGAGGGTTAAGTTTAGGTTTAGGGTTAGGGTGAAGTTTAGTGTTAGTTTTCTCATTAGGGTTAGAGTGAGGGTTAGGGTCATGGTAAGGGTTGGAGTGAGGGTGAGGGTTAGGGTTAGGTTGTGGGTTATTGATAGGGTTGGGATTAGGTGAGGGTCAGGGTTACGTTTAGGGTTAGAGTTAGAGTGAGTGTGAGTGTGAGGGTTTGAGTTAGCATTAGGGTTAGGGTTAGGGTTATGCTGAGGGTGAGGGTGAGGTTTAGGTTTAGGGTGAGGGTTAGTTTTAGGGTTAGGGTGAGGGTGAGGTTTAGTGTGAGGGTTAGGCTAAGTGTTACGTTAGTATTAGGGTGAGGGAAAGGTTTAGGGTGTGGGTTAGTGTGAAGGTGAGGCTTAGGTTTAGGGTTAGGGTTAGGGTGAGCATTAGGATGAGGGTTAGGGTTAAGTTTAGGCTGAGTGAAGGTTAGAGTGAGGTTTAGTTTTATGGTTAGGGATAGGGTTAGGGTGAGGGTAAGGGTTAGAGTGAGGGTTACGGTGAGGGTGAGGGTTAGAAATAGCATTAGGGTTAGGATTAGGGTTAGGGTGAGTGTTAGGGTTGCGGTTAGGGTTAGGGTCAGGGTTACAGTGAGGGTTATGTTGAGGGTTAGGGTTAGGATTAGGGTGAGGTTTAGGGTTAGGGTTAGGGTTAGGGTGAGGGTGAGGGTGAGGATTAGGTTTAGTGTTAGGGTGAGGGTTAGGGTTAGGGTGAGGGTTAGAGTGAAGGTGAGGGTAAGGTTTAGAGTGAGGGCTAGGGTTATGGTTAGGGTTAGGGTGAGTTTTAGGTTTAGGGTGAGGGTGAGGGTTAGGTTTAGTATTAGGGTTAGGTTTAGGGTTAGGCTTAGGTTGAGCGAGAGGGTGAGGGTCAGAGTTAGTTTTAGGGTGAGGGTTAGGGTTATGGTTAGACTTAATGTGAGGGTGAGGGTGAGGTTTATGGTGAAGGTGATGGTGATGGTGAGGGTGAGGATTAGGGTTAGTGTTAGGTTTAGGGTGACGGTTAGGCTGAGGGGTAGGGTTAGGTTTAGGGTTAGGGTGAGGGTGAGGGCTAGTGTTAGCATTAGAGTTAGGGTTAGGGTTAGGGTTAGGGTGAGGGTGAGGGTTAGGGTTAGGGTTAGGATTAGGTTTAAGTTTAGGGTTAGGCTGAATTTGGGGGTGAGGGTGAGGGTTAGGGTTAGGGTTAGTTTTAGGGTGAGGGCTAGGGTGAGGGTGAGTGTTAGGGTGAGGATGAGGGTTTCGGTTAGGAAAGGCTTAGGGATAGGGTTAGGTTGAAGATTAGTTTGAGGGTGAGGTTTAAAGTGAGGGTTAGGGTTATGTGAGGATTAAGGTTAGGGTTAGGGTGAGGTTTAAGGTGAACGTGAGGGTTAGAGTTAGGTTTAGGGTTATTGTTAAGGTGAGGGTAAGGTTTAGGGTGAGGGTTAGGCTGAGGGTGAGGGTTAGGGTTAGGTTGAGGTTTAGGGTGAGCGTTAGGGTGAGGATTAGGTTTAGTGTTAGATTTAGGGCCAGAGTTATGGTGAGGTTTAATATTAGTGTTAGTATTAGGGTTAGGGTGAGTGTTTTGGTGAAGGTAATGGTTAGAATGAGGGTTAGGGTGAGGGTGAGGGTTAGTGATAGCATTAGGGTTAGGTTTAGGTTTAGGGTGAGGGTTAGGGTTAGGGTTAGGGTTATGGTGAGGGTGAGAGCTTGGGTTAGAATAAGGTTAGGGTGAGAGTTAGGGTTAGGGTTAGGGCTTGGGTGAGGGTGAGGGTTAGGTTTAGGGTTAGGGTTAGGGTGAGGTTAAGGGTTAGGGTGAGGTTGAGGGATAATGTTAGCATTAGGGTTACAGTGAGGTTGAGCGTTAAGGTGAGGGTGAGGGTTAGGGTTAGTTATAGGGTGAGTATTAGGGTTAGGGTTAGGTTTAGGGTGAGGTTTAGGCTGAGGGGTAGGTTTAGGGTTAGGGTTAGAGTGAGTGTTAGGGTGAGGTTTAGGGTTAGGTTTAGAATTAATGTTAGGTTGAGGTTGAGGTTGAGGGTAAGGGTTAGGGTGAGGGTTAGGGTGAGTTTGAGGGTTAGGGTTAGTATTAGAGTTAGGGTGAGGGTTAGGGTTAGGATTAGGGTTATTGTGAGGTTGAGGGCTAGTGTTAGCATTAGAATTAAGTTAGGGTTAGGGTGAGGGTGTGGGTTAGGGTTATGTTTAGGATTTGGTTTAGGGTTAGGTTTAGGCTGAAGTTGGGGGTGAGTTTGCAGCTGAGGTTTAGGGTTAGGGTGAGTTTTAGGGTGAGGGATATGGTGAGGGTGAGTGTTAGGGTGAGGCTTAGAGTGAAGGTGAGGGTAATGGTAAGGGTGAGGGCTAGGTTTAGGGTTAAGTTTAGGATGAGTTTTAGGTTTAGGGTGAGGGTGAGTGTGAGGGTTAGGTTTAGGATTAAGCTTAGGTTTAGGGTTAGTCTTAGGGTGAGGGTGAGGGTGAGGGTCAGAGTTAGTTTTAGGGTGAGGTTTAGGTTTATGGTTAGGGTTAGCGTGAGGGTGAGGGTGAGGCTGAGGGTGATGGTGAGGGTGATGGTGAGGTTGAGGGTGAGAGTGAGAGTTATGTTTACGTTTAGTTTTATGGTTAGTGTTAGGTTTAGAGTTAGGGTGAGGGCTAGGGTGAGGCTGAGGGCTTGGGTTAAGGTTAGGATTAGGGTGAGGTTTAGGTTTAGGGTGAGGGTTAGGTTTAGGATTAGCGTTAGGGTGAGGGTGAGGGCTAGTGTTAGCATTAGAGTTAGGGTTAGGGTTAGGGTTAGGGTAAGGGTGAGGATGAGGGTTAGGGTTAGGGTTAGGATAAGGTTTAGATTTAGGGTTAGGCTGAAGTTGGGGGCGAGGTTGAGGGTGAGGGTTAGGGTTAGGGTAAGTTTTAGGGTGAGGGATAGGGTGAGGGTGAGCGTTTAGGTTAGCAATGGCTTAGGGTTAGGATTATGTTGAGGATTAGGGTGAGGGGGAGGTTTAAGGTGAGGGTTAGGGTTATGTGAGGATTAAGGCTAGGGTTAGGGTGAGGGTTAGGGTCTGGGTGAGGGTGAGGGTGAGGGTGTAGTTGAGGATTAGGTTTGGGGTGAAGGTTAGGGTGATGGTGAGGGTTAGGGTGAAGGTGAGAGTTAGGGTTAGGGTTACTGCTAAGGTTAGGGTTCGGGTTAGGTTGAGGGTTAGGGTGAGCATTAGGGTGAGGGTTAAATTTAGGTTTAGGGTTAGGGTGAGGATTAGTATGATGGGCAGGGTTAGTGTTAGGGTCAGGGATAGGTTTAGTGTGATATTTAGGGTTAGGTTTAGGTTTAATGTTAGTGTTTGGGTGAGGGTTAGGGATAGGTTTAGGTTTAGGGTGAGGGTGAGGGTTAGGGTTAAGGTTAGGAAGAGGGTTATGGTTAAGCTTAGGTTGAGGTTGAGCATGAGGATGAGGGTGAAGGATAGTGATAGGTTAAGGGAGACGATGAGGCTGAGGGTTAGGTTTATGTTTTGGGTGAGGGTTAGATATAGGGTGAGGGATAGGTTCAGGGTTAGAGTTAGGATTAGGCTAAGGGTGAGGGGTGAGGTTTAGTTTTAGGAATAGGTTTAGGTTTAGAATGAGGGTGAGGTTTAGGTTTAGAATTCGTTTTAGGGTTAGTTTTAGGTTTATGGTGAGGATGAAGGTTAGGGTTAGGGTGAGGGTTAGGGTTTTGGTGAGGGTTAGGTTTAGGGTGATGTTTAGAGTGAGGGTGAGGTTTAGGGGGAGTTGGGAGGGGGAGGAGGAGTGTGTGGGTGTGGGTTAGGTTTAGGGTTCGAGTGAGGTTTAGGGTGACGGTGAGGGTTAATTTGAGCGTGATTGTTAGGGATAGGGTTAGGGGGAGGTTTAGGGTTAGGGTTAGGGTTAGGGTTAGGGTTAGGGTTAGGGTTAGGGTGAGGGTTAGGTTTAGGGTTAGGTTTAGGGTAAGGGTGAGGGTTAGTGTTATGGTTAGGGTTAGTGTGAAGCTGCGGGTTAGGTTTAGGATTAATGTTAGATTTAGGGTTAGGCTTAGGTTTAGAGTGAGGGTGAGGGTGAGGTTTAGGGTTAAGATGAGTGTTAGGTTTAGGGTGATGGTGAGAGCTCAGATGAGGGTGAGGGTTAGGGTTTGGTGAGGGTTACGTATAGGGTGAGGGTAAGGGTGATGATGAGGATTAGGGTGAGGGTGAGAGTTAGGGTTAGGGGAAGATTTACGGTGAGGTTTAGGGTTAGGGTTAGGTGTAGAGTGAGGGTTAGGTTGAGGGTTAGGATTAGGGTTAGTTTTAGGGTTAACGTTAGCGTTAGTGTGAGGTTTAGGTTTAGCGTTAGGGTTAGGATAAAGGTTAGGGTGAGGGTGAGTTTTTGGGTGAGGGTGAGGGTTAGGGTTAGCGTTAGGGTTAGGGTGAGGGGTTAGGATTAGGGTTAGGGTAAGTTGAGGGTTAGGGTTAGGGTTAGGTTGAGGGTTATGGTTAGCATGAGGGTTAGGTTTAGTTTTAGGATTATGGTGAGGGTGAGGTTGAGTGTTAGGGTTGGGTTAGGGTTAGAGTTAGGGTGAGGGTGAGGGTCAGGGTTAGGATTAAGGTTGGGGTTATGTTTAGGCTGGGAGTTAGGGTGAGGATGAGGGTTAGGTTTAGGGTGAGTGTTAGGGTTAGGGTTAGGGTTACGATGAGGGTTAGGGTGAGGGGTAGATTTAAGGTTAGGGTTAGGGTTAGGTTTAGTGTGAGGGTTAGGTTTAGGGTTAGGGTGAGGGTGAGGGTGAGGTTTAGGGTTTGGTTTAGTGTTAGGGTGAGAGTTAGAGTTAGGTTTTATGTTAGGGTGAGGGTTAGGCTGAGTGTGAGGGTTAGGTTTAGGTTTACGGTGAGGGTTAGTGTGAGGGTTAGGTTGAGGGTGAGGTTTAGGGTTAGGATGAGGGGAAGGGTGAGGGTTAGGGTTAGGGTTCGGCTGAGGGGTAGGGTTAGGTTTAGGGTGAGGGTGAGGGTTTCAGTTAGGTAAGGGTTAGAGTCAGGGTGAGGGTGAGTTTTAGGGTGAGGGTGAGGTTCAGGGTGTGGGTTAGGGTTAGGGTTGGGGTGAAGGTTAGGGTGACGATAAGGGTTAGGGTGAAGATGACAGTTAGGGCTATGGTTAGAGTTAGGGTGAAGGTAAGGGTTAGGTTTACAGATAGGGTGAGGTTTAGTGTGAGGGGTTGGTTTAGGTTTAGGGTGAGGGTTAGGGTTAGTGTGAGAGTTAAGGGCAGGTATACTGTTAGGCTTATGGTGAGGGTAAGCGTTAGGGTGAGGGTGAGTGTGAGGGTTAGGGTTAGGGTTAGTGTTAGGATTAGGGTGAGTGTTAGGATGAGAGTTTCGTTTAGCGTTAGGGTAAGAGTTAGGGTGAGGTTGAGGGTTAGGGTTAGGTTTAGGGTGAGGTTTAGGTTTAGGGTTAGGGTTTGGGTGAGGTTGAATGTAATGGTTATGCTGAGGGTTAGGGTGAGTGTGAGGGTTAGGTTTAGGGATAGTGTGAGAATTACGGGTAGGTTTAGGGTTAGGATGAGGCTTACGCTGACGGGTAGGTTTAGGGTTAGGGTGAGGGATAGGTTTAGTGTGATTGTTAGGGTTAGGTTTAGGGTTAGGGTTAGGGTGAGTGTGAGGGTTAGGGTTAACCTTAGGAAGAGGGTTAGGCTTAAGCTTAGGTTGAGGTTGAGTGTGAGGGTGAGTTTTAAGGATAGTGTTAGTTTAAGGTAGACGGTGAGGCTGAGGGTGAGGGTGAGGTTTAGGGTTAGGGTTAGGGTTAGGTTTAGAGTGAGGGTGAGGTAAAGTTTTAGGATTAGTTTTAGGGTTAGTTTTATGCTTATGGTGCGGGTGAGGGTCAGGGTTAGGATTAGGGTGAGGGTTAGGGTTTTGGTGAAGGTTAGGTTCAGGGTGGTGTTTAGAGTGAGAACGAGGGTTAGGGTGAGGGTGAGGGTGAGGGTGAAGGTGTGGGTGAGGGTTAGGGTTAGGGCTCGGTTGAGGGTTAGGGTGATGGTGAGGGTTAAGGTGTGTGTGAGTGTTAGGGATAGGGTTAGGGTGACAGTAAGTGTTAGGGTGAGGTGACGGTTAGGGTTACCGTTATGGTTAGGGTTAGGGTTAGGTTATGGGTAAGGGTTATGGTGAGGGTGACGTTGAGGTTTAGGGTTAAGTTTAGCGTTAGGTTTAGAGTGAGGGTTAGGATGAGGATTTGGATTAGGGGTAGGGTAAGGGTTATGGTGAGGGTGAGGCTTAGAGTTAGGTTTAGGGTGAGGGTTAGGTTTAGGGTTTGGGTGAGGATGAGGGTAATCTTTATGCTGAGGGTCAGGGTGAGGATGAGGGTTAGGGTTAGGTTTAGGGTTCAGGTGAGTGTTAGGTTGAGAGTTAGAGTTAGGTTTAAGGTTAGGGTTAGCCTGAGGGTGAGGGTTAGGGTTAGGGTTACGGTGAGGGTTAAGGTGAGGGTTAGGGTGAGGGTGAGGGTTAGGGTTAGGGTGAGGGATACGGTTAGGGTGAGGGTTAGGGATAGGGTTAGTGTTAGGTTGAGGTCTAGGTTGAGGGTGAGGATTAGGGTTAGGGTTAGTGATAGGGTTAGGATTAGGTTTAGGGTTAGGGTTAGGTGAGTGTTAGGCTGAGTGATAGGGTTAGGGTTAGGGTTAGGGTGATGGTAAGGGGTATGGTGAGGATGAGTGTCAGGGTGAGTGTGAGGGTGAGGGATGTGGTTAGGATTAGTGTTAGGGTTATGGTTAGACTGAGGGTTAGGGTGAGATTTAGAGATAGATTTAGCTTAAGGGTTAGGGTTAGGGTGAGGATGATGGTGACGGTTAGGTTTAGGATTAGTGTTAGGTTTCTGGATAGGCTTAGGGTGAGGATGAATGTGAGGTTGACGGTTTGGGTTAGGGTGAGCGTTAGGTTTAGGGTGATGGATAGGGTTAGGTTTAGGGTTTGGTGAGGGTGAGGGTTAGGGTGAGGGTGAGGGTTAGGATTAGAGTTATTGTTAGATTTAGGGTTAGGGTGAGGTTTAAGGTGATGGTGAGGGTTCGGGTGAGGGAGAGGGTTAGATTTAGTGTTAGGGTTACAGTGAATTTTATGGTTAGGTTTAGGTTTAGGGTGAGGGTTAAGGTGAGTATTAGGGTTGGGGTTAGGGTTAGCGTTAGGTTGAGGTTTATGGTTAGGGTTAGGTTGGGGTTAGGGTTAGGGTGGGTTTAGGGTTAGTGTGAGGATTATGTTTAGGTTTAGGGTTAGGGTTAATGTTAGGATTAGGGTTAGGGTTAGGGTTAGGATGAGGGTTAAGGTTAGTGTTGGTGTTAGGGTTAGGGTGAGGCTTAGGCTTAGGTGTAGGGTGAGGGTTAGGTTTAGGTAGAGGCTGAGGATGAGGTTTAGGATTAGGGTTAGGGTTAGAGTTAGGGTGAGGATGAGAGTTAGGGTAAGGATTAGGTTTAGGGTTATAGTTAGGGTTAGGGTTAGTCTGAGGGTGAGGTTAAGGGTGAGGTTTAGGGTTAGGGTTGGGGAGAGTGTTAGGGTTAGGGTAAGGATGAGGTTTTGGCTGAAGGGTAGGGTTAGGGTTAGGGTGAGGGTGAGGGTTATGTTTAGGTTTAGGTTGAGGGTAAGGTTTAGAGTTAGGTTTAGGATTAGAGTGATGTTGAGGGTTCGGATGAGTGTGAGGGTTAGGGTGTTGGTGAGGGTTAGGTTTAGGGTGATTTTTAGGGTGACGGTTAGTGTTAGGGTGAGGGTGAGGATTAGGGTTAAGGTTAGGGTTATGTTGAGGTTTAGGTTTAGCGTTTGGTTTAGGGTGAGGTTTAGGGTGAGTGTTAGGGTTATGGTTAGGTTTAGGGATAGGGTTAGTGTGAGGTTTAGGTTTAGGATTAGAGTTAGGGTAAAAGTAATGGTGAGGGTGAGATTTAGGGTGAGGGTGAGTATTAGGGTTAGCGTTAGGGTTAGTGTGAGGCTTCGGATGAGGGTTAGGGTTAGTGTTAGGGTGAGGTTGATTGTTAGGGTTAGAGTTAATGTGAGGGTTATTGTTAGGGTGAGGCTTAGGGTTAGGATGAGGGTTAGGGTGAGAGTGAGAGTGAGGGTTAAGGTTGGATTAGGTTTAGTGTTAAGGTGAGGGTGAGGGTGATGCTTAACTTTAAGGTTAGTGTAGGGTTAAGGTTAGGCTTAGGGTGAGGGTGAGGATGAGATTGAGGGATAGGGTTAGGTTTAGGTTGAGGGTTAGTGTAAATGTGAGGGTTAGGGTTAGGGTTAGGGTGAGGGTGAGGGTTAGCGTCAGGGTTAGGGTTAGGGGTAGTGGTAGTGTGAGGGTGAGTGTTATGTTTAGGGTTAGGGGTAAGTGATGGTTAGGGTTTGCATGAGTGTTAGGGTTAGTGTTAGGGTGAGGGATAGGGTTAGGGTGATGTTTAGGGTGATGGTGAGGTTTAGGGTGAGGGTGAGGGTGAGGGTGAGGTTGAGGGTTAGTGTGTGGGTGAGGTTTAGGTTTAGGGTGAGGGTTAGGGTAAGCGTGAGGGTTAGGGTTAGGGTTAGTGAGAGGGTTAAGGTTAGTGTTAGGGTTAGATTTAGTGTGAGGCTGAGGATTAGGGTTAGGGTTAGTTGAGGCTTACTGTTAGGGAGAGTGTTAGGGTTAGGCTTAGGGTGAGGGTGGGGGTGAGGGTGAGGGTTAGTATTAGGGTTAGGATTAGGGTAAGTGTGAGGGTGAGGGTTAGATTTAGGATTAGTGTTAGTGTTAGGCTTAGGCTTATTGTGAGTGAGAGGGTGAGGGTGATGTTTAGGTTAATGGTGAGGGTTAGGGTTAGGGTTAGGGTAATTGTTATGTTTAGGGTTACGGTTAGGGTTAGGGTGAGATTTAGGGTGAGCGTGAGCGTTAGCTTTAGGGTGAGGGTCCGGGTTAGAGTTAGGGTTAGGGTGTATGTGTGGATTAGGGTTGGGTTAGGGTTAGAGTTAGGGTGAGGGTGAGGGTGAGGGTTAGGTTTAGCGTGAGGGTTAGAGTGAGAGTTAGGGTTAGGGTGTGGGTGAGGGTTAGGGTTGGGTTAGGGTTAGAGTGAGGGTGAGTGTGAGGGTGAGAGTTAGGTTTAGGGTAAGGTGTATGGTGAGGGTTAGGGTTAGGGTTAGGGTTAGACTGAGGGGTAAGTTTAGGTTTAGGGTGAGGTTGAGGGTGAGCGTTTTGGTTAGGTAAAGATTAGGGTTGGGGATACTGTGAGGATTAGGGTGAGGTTTCAGGTGAGGGTGAGGGTTTTGGTGAGTGTTAGGGTTAGGGTTAGGGTGATTGATTGGGTTAGGGTTAGGGTAAGGGTTAGGGTTAATGTGAGGTTTAGGTTTAAGGTTAGGGTTAGGGTAAAGGTAAGGGTGAGGGTGAGGTTTAGGGTGAGGTTTAGGCTGAGGTTGAGGGTTAGGGTTACCATTAGGGTTAGTGTGAGGGTGACTTTGAGGGTTAGGATTAGGGTTAGGGAGATCTTGAGTGTTAGGTTTAGAGTTAGTGTGAGGGTTGGGGTTAGGGTGAGGGTGAGATTGAGGGTTAGGGTTGGGTTAGGGTTAGAGTAAGGGTTAGGGTGAGTGTAAGGGTTAGGATTAAGTTTAGGGTTAAGTTTAGGCTGGGGGTGAGGGTGAGGAAGATGGTTATGTTTAGGGTGAAGTTTAGGATTAGAGGTAGGGTTAGAGTGTTAGGATTAGGGATAGGGTTAGGATGAGGTTTAGGTAAGGGGTAGAGTTAGGCTTAGGGTGAGGGTTAGGGTTAGTGTTTGGGTTAGGTTTAGGGTTAGGGTTAGGGTGAAGGTGAGGTTAAGTGTTGGCGTGAGCGTTAGAAAGAGGGTGAGAGTTAGGGTTAGGTATAGGATGAGAGTTAGGGTGAGGGTTAGGGTTAGGGTTAGGCTGTGGGTTAGGGTGAGCATTAGGGTGAGGGTTAGCTTTAGGGTTAGGGTGAGGGTTAGGGTGAGGGTAAGGTTTAGGCTGAGGATTAGGTTGAGGGTGAGTGTTAGGGTGAGGTTGAGCGTTAGGGTGTGGGTGAGGGTTAGGGTTAGGGTGAAGGTTAGGGTGACAGTAACTGTTAGGGTGAGGGGGACGGTTAGGGTTTCGTTTAGGGTTAGGTTGAGGGTTAGGGTTAGTGTTAAGGATAGAATGAGGGTTGGGGTGAGGGGTTGGGTTAGGGTTAGGTTGAGGTTTAGGTTAGTGTGAGAGTTAAGGTTAGGGATAGGGTTAGGGTTAGGGTGAGGATAAGGGTTAGGGTGAGGGTGAGGTTTAGGGTTAGCGTTAGTGTTAGGGTTAGTGTGAGGGTTAGTATGAGGGTTAGTGTAAGGGATAGGGTGAGGGTTTTAGGGTTAGGATTAGTTTTTGGGTGAAGGTGAGGGTTAGGGTGAGGGTTAGGGTAAGGGTTAGGGTTAATATTAGGGTGAGGGTAAGAGTTAGTTTGAGGGTTAGGGTTAGGGTGTGGATTAGCGATACCATTAGTGTTAGGATGGGGGTTAGGTTGAGGGTTAGGGTTAGGGTTAGGGTTAGGATTAGGGTTAGGTTGAGGTTGAAGGTTAGAACTAGGGTTAGGGTTAGGGTGAATTTTTAGGCTGAGGGTGATTGTGAGGCGGAGGGTTAGGTTTAGGATTAGGGTTAGGTTTAGGGTCAGGCTTAGGGTGAGGCTGAGGGAGAGGGTGAGGATTAGGTTTAGGGTTAGGTTGAGATTTAGCGTTAGGGTTAGGGTGAGGTTTAGGTATAGGGTTAGGGTTAGGGTGGAGTTGAGGTTGAGGGTTAGGATTAGAGTTAGGGTTAGAGTTAGGGTGACTGTGAGGGTGATGTTTAGGGTTAGGATTAGGATTAGGTTTAAGCTGAGGGTGAGGTTAAGTGTGCGGGTGAGGGTTAGGGCGAGGGTTAAGGATAGGGTTAGGGTTAGGGTAAGGGTGAGGTTTAGGGTTAGGGTTAGTATGAGGGTTAGGCTGATGGTGAGGGTTAGTGTGTGCATAAGGGTTAGTTTTAGGGTGAAAGTAAGGATTAGGGTTAGGGTTAGGTTGATGTTAAGGGTGAGGTTTAGGGTTAGGGTGAGGGCAAGGGTTAGGGTGAGGTTTAGGGTTAGGGTTATTATTAGGGTTAGGGTGAGGGTTAGGGTGAGTGTGAGGGTGAGGTTGAGGGTTAGTTTTAGGTTTAAGGTGGGGGATAGGGTTAGGGTGACAGGTTTAGGGTTAGGATGAGGGTTATTTTGAGGGTGAGGTTTAGGGTTAGGGTTAGCGTGAGGGTTAGTTTGACGGTGAGGGTTAGGTTGAGTGTGAGGGATAGGGTTAGGATTAGGGATAGGGTGAGGATTAGTGTGAGGTTTAGGGTTAGGGTGAGGGTTAGGGTGAGGTTTAGGGTTAGCGTTAGGGTGAGGATTGGCATAGTGTGAAGGTTAGGGTTAGGGTTAGGGTTAGAGTGAGGGTAAGGATTAGGTTGAGGGTAAGGTTTTGTGTGAGGGTTAGGGTTAAGATTAGGGTTTGGGTGAGCAAAAGGGTTAGGGTGAGGGTTAAGGTGAAAGTTAGGGTTTGGCTTAGGATTAGATTTAATGTTACCGTTAGGTTTAGGGTGCTAGTTAGTGTGAGTGTTAGGGTTAGGGTGAGGGTTATGGCTAGGATTAGGGTTATGGTTATGTTTAGGTTAGGGTGAGGGTTAGGGTTAGGGTGAGGGTGAGGGTGAGTGTGTGGGTGAGGGTTAGGTTTATGGTGATGGTTAGGGTGACTGTGAGGTTTAGGGTGAGTGTGAGGTTTATGGTTAGGTTTAGGGTTACGGTGAGGTTGAGGGTGAGGGTGAGGGTTAGGTTTAGTTTTAGGTTGAGGTTTAGGGTTAGTGTGATGTTTAGGATGAGGGTGAGGGTTAGGCTGATTATGAGGATTCGAGTGAGGGTTAGTGTGTGGGTGAGGGTTAAGGTTAGGGTGAGAGTTAGTGTGACGGTTAGGGTTAGGGTGAGGGTGAGTGTTAGGGAAGAGGGTAAGCGTTAATGTGAGGGGTAGGATTATGGTTAGGGTTAGGGTGAGGTTTAGGGTTAGGTTTAGGGTTAGTGTGAGAATTAGGGAAAGAGTTAGGGTTGGAGTTATGTTGAGGGTAAGGTTTAAGGTGAGTTTTAGGGTGAGGGTGAGGGTTAGGGTAAGCTTTAGTGTTAGGGTGAGGGTTAGGGAGAGTGTTACGGTTAACGTTAGGGTGAAGGTGAGGGTTAGGGTTAGCGTTGGGGTGAGGGTTAGGGTTAGGGTGAGGGTTAGGGATATGGGTAGGGTTAGGGTGAGAATGAGTGTGAGGGTTAGGGTGACAGTTAGTATTAGGGTTTGGGATAGGAATAGGTTGAGGTTAGGTTTAGGATTAGGGTTAGGATGAGGGTTAGGGTTAGGGATATTGTTAGGGTTAAGATTAGGGTGAGGGTTATGGTTCGGGTAACGTTTAGGGTTAGGGTAGGGTAATTGTTAGGGTTAGGGTTAGGGTGAGGGTGAGAGTAACGGCTATGGTTAGGTTTAGGTTTAGAATGAGGGTGAGGGTTAGGGTTAGGATTATGTTTAGGTTTGGGGTTGGGCTGAGGGTGAGGTTGAGTGTGAAGTTGAGGGATAGGGTTAGGTTTAGGATGATGGCTAGGGTGAGGATTAGGGTGAGTGTGAGGGTGAGGTTGAGGTTTTTGGTTAGGGTTAGGGTTAGGATGAGGATTAGGGAGAGGGGTAGGGTTAGGGTTAGGATGAGAATTAGGGTTAGCGAGAGGGTTAGGGTTAGGTTTAGATTGGGTTTGGTTGAGGGTGAGGAGTAGGGTGAGGGTTAGGGTTAGGGTTAGGGTTCGGATGAGTGGAGAGTTAGGGTTAGGGTTAGGTTGAGGGTTAGGTTTAGGTTTAGGGGTAGGTTGAGTGTTAGGGTTGGGGTTATGGTGAAGGTTAGGGTTAGTGTGAGGGTTAGGTTGAGGACCAGGATAAGCGTTCGGATGAGGGTTAGGGTTAGCGTGAGGTTTAGGGTTAGGGTTAGGGTTGGTGTGAGGGTTAGTGTGAGGGTAGGGATAGGGTTCGGGTTAGGGTGAGGGTTAGAGTTAGGGTTACTGTTAGGGTGAGGGTTAGGTTGAGTGTGAGGGTTAGGGTTAGTTTGAGGATTAGGGATACGGTGAGGGCTAGGGTGAGGGTGACGTTTAGGGTTAGCGTGAGGGTTAGGGTGAGGGTTAAGTTGACCAGTAGGGTTAGGCTTCATGTGAGGGTTAGGTTTAGAGTTAGGCTTATAGTTAGGGTTAATGTTAGGATTAGGGTGAGGTTAAGGGTTAGGGTGAGGGTTAGGGAGACAATGAGGCTTAGGGTTAGCCTGAGATTTGCGTGAGGGTTAGTGTGAGTTTTAGGGTCAGTGTTAGGGTTAGGGTGAGTGTGAGGGTAAAGGATAGGGTTAGGGTGAAAGTTAGGGTTATGCTTTCAGTTAGGGTTAGGGTTAGGGTGAGTTTTAGATTTAGGGTTAGGTTTAGGATGAGGGTGAGGTTGAGGATTAAGTTTAGGGTTATGTTTAGGGTGAGGGTGACGGTGAAGGTTAGTTTTATGATTAGGGTTAAGGTTAGATTTAGGCTGAGGTTGGGGGTGAGGTGAGGGTGAGGATTAGGATTAGAATTAGGATTAGGGTTAGGGTTAGGCTTATGGTGAGAAAGAGGGTGAGGGTTAGGGTTAGTGTGAGGTTTAGGGATACGGTTGCTTTAGGGTGAGGGTGAGGTTGAGGGTTAGGACTAGGGTTAGGGTTATTGTTAGGGTGAGGGTGAGAGTGTGGGTTAGGGTTAGGATTAGTGTTAGGGTTAGGGTTATGCTGAGGGTGAGGGTAAGGGTGAGGTTGAAGGTGAGAGTTAGGGTTAGGGTAAGGGTTAGGCTTAGGTTTAGTGTTAGGGTGAGGATTAGGGTTAGGATTAGGATGAGGGTTAGGCTGAGGGGATGGTATTAGCTTTAGGGTGAGGGTTAGGGTTAGGTTCAGGGATAGGGTGAGGGTAAGGGTTAGGGTGAGGGTTAGGGTTAGGATGAGGGTTAGGGTGAGGGTGAGGGTTAGTGTTAGGATGCGGGGAAGGGTGAGGGTTAGGGTTAAAGTTAGGTTGAGGGTAAATGTTAGGGTGAGGGTGAGGGTGAGGGTTAAGGTTAGGGTTAGCGTTAGGTTTAGGGTGAGGGTTAGGATGAGGGTTAAGATTAGGGTGAGGTTAAGGGTTAGGGTGAGGGTGAAATTTAGGGTTAGGTTTTGTGAGGGATAGTGTTAGGGTTTGGGTGAGGGTGAGGGTAATCTTTATGCTGAGTGTTCGGGTGAGGGTGGGGGTTAAGGTTAGGTTTAGGGTTAGGGTATGGTTTAGGGTGAGAGTTAGAGTTCAGTTGAAGGTTAGGTTGAGGTTTAGGGAGAGGGTGAGAGTTAGGGTTAGGGTTAGGGTTATGTTGAGGGTTAGGATGAGGGTTAGGGTGAGGGTGAGTGTTAGGGTTAGGGTGATGGATAGGATTAGGGTGAGGGTTAAGTTTAGGGTTAGGGTGAGGTGTAAGGTGAGGGTGAGTGTTAGGGTTAGGGTTAGGAATAGGGTGAGGGTTAGGTTTAGGCTTAGGGTTAGGGTGAGGTTTAGGCTGAGGTGTAGGGTTAGGGTTAGGGTGAAGGATAGATTTATTATAAGGGTTAGGGTTAGGGTTAGGGCTAATATTAGGGTGAGGGTAAGAGTTAGGTTGAGGGTTAGTGTTGGGGTGATGATTAGCGATAGCATTAGTGTTAGGTTGAGGGTTAGGTTGAGGGTTAGGTTTAGGGTGAGGGTGAGGTTGAGGGTTAGGGTGAAAGTTGGGGTGAGGGTTAGAACTAGGGTGAGGCTAAGGGTTAGTTTTAGGGTGAGGGTGAGGGTCAGGGTGAGGGTAAGGCTCAGGGTGAGGGTGAGAGTTAGGGTTAGGGTTAGTGTTAGGGTTAGGCTGAAGTTGACTGTGAGGTTTAGGGTTAGGGTTAGGTTTAGGGTGAGCTGAGGGTGATGGTTAGGGTTAGGATTAAGGTTAAAGTTAGGGTTAGGCTGAGGGTGTGGGTGAGGGTGAGCGTGAGGGTTAGGGTTAGGATTTGGGTTAAGGTGAAGGTGAGGGTTAGCTTTAGGATTAGTGTTAGGGTTAGGGTTAGGCTTAGGGTGAAGGTGAGGGTGAAGTTGAGGGTTAGGTTTAGGGTTAGGGTGAGGGATAGCATTAGGGTTAGGGTTAGAGTGAGTGTTATGGTTAGGGTTATGGTTAGGGTGAGGGTGAGGTTTAGGTTTATGGGTAGTGATAGGATTAGGCTTAGGCTTAGGGTGAGGGTGAGGGTGAGGATTAGGGTTAAGGTGAGGGTTAGGTTGACAGTGAGGGTTAGGTTAAGTGTGAGCGTTAGGGTTAGGATTAGGGTGAGGATGAGGGTTAGGATCAGGGTTAGGTTTAGGCTTAGTGTGAGGGTGAGGGTTAGGGTTAAGTTTAGGGTTAAGTGAGGGTTAGGGTTGGGGTGAGGGTTAGGGTTAGGGTTAGTGTGAGGGTGAGGGTTAATATTACGGTGAGTGTGAGGTGGGCCTTGGGGTTAGGATTAGTGTTAGGGTTATGGTTAGACTGAAGGTTATGATTAGGATTAGGGTTATGGTTAGGGTGAGGGTGAGGGTTAGTTTCGGTGTTAGGGTTAGTGTTAGGTTTAGTGTGGTGATGAGGGTTAGGGTTAGCGTTAGGGTTAGGGGTAAGTGAGGTTTAGGGTTATGGTGAGGGTTAGGGTTAGGGTGAGGGTGAGGGTTAGGGTTATGGTGATATTTAGGGTGAGGGTAAGGTTTAGGGTGAGGGTGAGGGTGAGGGTTCGGGTGACGGTTAGGTTGTGGGTGAGGATAAGGTTTAGCGTGAGGGTTAGGTTGACTGTGAGGGTTAGGGTAAGTGTGAGGATTAGGGTTAGGTTTAGGGAGAGGGTTAAGTTTAGGGTAAGGGTTAGGTTTAGGTTGAGGTTGAGTGTTAGGGTTAGGGTTAGTTGAGGCCTACGGTTAGGGTGAGAGTAAGAGTGAGGGTTAGGGTTAGGATGTGGGTGAGGATTAGTGTTGGGTTAGGGTTAGAGTTATGGTGAGGGTGAGGGTTAGGCTTAGGCTTAGGGATAGGGTTAGGTTTAGGCTGGGGGTGAGGGTGAGGATGAGGGTTAGGTTTAGGGAGAGGGTTAGGGTTAGGGTTAGGGGGAGTGTTATGGTTAGGGTTAGGTTTACGGTGAGGGGTAGGTTTAGGGTAAGTGTGAGGTTTAGGGTTAGGGTTAGGGTTAGGGTTATGTTGAGGGTAAGGGTTAGGGTGAGGGTTGGGCTTAGCGTTAGTGTTAGGGTGAGGTTGAGGGTTAGGTTTAGGGTTAGGCTGAGGGGTAGGGTTAGGGTTAGGGTGAGGGTGAGGGTGATGGTTTCATTTACGTAAGGGTTAGTTTTAGGGTTATGGTGAGTATTAGGGTGAGGGCTCAGGTGATTGTGAGGGTTAGTTTGAGGGTTAGGGTTAGGGTTAGGGTTAGGGTTAGCTTTAGGGTTAGGGTGAGGGTTAGGGTTAGGTTTATGTTTAGGTTTAGGGTAAGGTTTAGGGTGAGGTTGAGGGTTAGGGTTAGGTATAGGGTGAGGGTTAGAGTTAGGGTTAATGTTTGAGTGAGGGTTAGGGTAATGGTTAGGATGATGGATAGGGTGAGGGTGAAGGTTAGGATTAGGTTAAGGTTAGGGTGAGCGTTAGGGTTAGGGTGAGGTTTAGGGTTAGGTTTTATGTTAGCCTTAGTGTTAGGGTTTGGGTGAGTGTTATGGTTAGTGTCAGGGTTAGGGTGAGGCTTAGGGTGAGGTTTATGTTGAGGGTGAGTGTTAGGGTTAGGGTGAGCATTAGGGTTATGGTGAGGGTTAAGGTTATAGTTAGGGTGAGGTCTAAGCTGAGGGTGAGGTTTAGGTTTAGGGATGGTGTGAAGATTAGGGTTAGGGTTAGGTTTAGGGTGAGGGTTAGGCTGAGGGTTAGGGTTAGGGTTAGGATGAGGGATAGGTTTATTGTGAGGGTTAGGGTTACGGTTAATGTTAGGGTGAGGGTAAGAGTTAGGGTGAGGGTTAGGGTTAGCGTGAGGGTTAGGGTTGACATTAGGGTTAGGATGACGGTTAGGGTGAGGGTTCTGTTTAGGGTTATGGATAGGGTGCGGTTAAGTGTTAGGGTTAGAGTTAGTGTGGGGGTAAGGGTTAGGGTGAGGTTTAGGGTTAGGGTTAGGGTTAGGGTGAGGTTGAGGGTTAGGGTTGGGTTAAGTTTAGAGTTAGGGTGAGGTGAGGGTGAGGGATAGCTTTAGGGATAGTTTTAGGGTTAGGTTAGTGTAGGGAGCCAGGGTAAACGCCATTACAAGATGGCGCCCACTCCCTTGCTGCTTTGAGGTAACCACTCCATTTCAGGCGGTGCTTGGCGGGACGGTGGGTCCTGGGCTTTGCGCGTGCGTGAGCCACGTAGAGTCCCCAGCCAATCCCGTGGCACCTGGTGAAGGTGAAAGGCAGTTGACCAATGATAGACCGACCCGTGTCCCTATTCCCTATATAAGCGGCCATGTTTTGGGTGCACGCTCTCTCGCGCTCATGCTCTCCCATAAATAAAAAGGCTCTCCAATAAAGCATGATCTGAGAAGACTCCTGGTGTGGTGGTCGTTCTTCCTCGCTGGTCGAGAAGGCATTCACTGCAAGTGGTGCCGAAACCCGGGACTCGCACGAGAGGCCGAGCAGGAGCCAGAACTCAATACGCGGAGAGGGGACGTCGGTAAGTATCCCCCAGTATGCTGTTCACTGTAGATTTAGATATTTATTGGTTGCTTGCATTGCTTCTTCCTTTGTGGCTTGTCTTTTTGATGGTGTGCACTTGCCTCGAGGAGGGAGGGTTTGATTTAATCCATGAAGGATGCAAAGTACTAACACGGCATCAGGATAGTCTATCAGAGTCAGCATCCAGTAAATGGGAGGAAAATAGTCCTAAAAGAAAAAGGGAAAAAGACAAAAGGATCCTAAAGAATTAAAGTAGGAGGGACTGCAGCCCTCACAAAAGGAGAAGGGTCTTAGGGAAGAGGGGGTCTCAAGGAGACCCCTATGCCCTTCTTTAAAAGCAAACCGGTTCTCAGCCCTACATGTGGAAGGGCAGGACCAAGAATGCAGTGATCTTGTGAGTGACTCAGAGAAAGAAATGTTAAAGGAGGAGGGAGAGCAGCTCGATCCAGCTGATAGTGAAGACTTAGAAGAGGGTGCGGCTGAGTATGAGGCAGACAGATATGGGGGGTGGCGCCCCCTAGGGGTGGGAGTACCGCAGCAGCCAGGAAGAGGAAACGGAGCTGGCCCTCACCCGTTGCCCCCCCCCCCCCGCCGTGCCCGCCGGCGGGGCGGAGTCACTTTATAAAAGGAAGCACCTGGTCGCGGCTGGCGGCCGCCTTTCCAGTTTTTGAAAATCCCATTACTAATGAGAGAATTCTTGAGCCGGTTTCCTACTCCCAGTTAAAAGATTCAGTTGAGGCAGTCAGGACTTATGGGGTGACGGCCAGTTATACCACTGCCTTGCTTCGAAGGCTAACTATTAATGCTATGATTCTGTGGGAGCAAAAACTGTTCAATATTTTCCTGAATTAGTGGCTAAACAGGCAATTTTGGTCTGAGGAAAAAAAAAGGCAATTTTGGGTATAAAGTATTGTTTAATGCACTTTGCAAAAATTCCAGATAAATTAATTATTCCATACACCCGTGAGCAAGTTGAAATTTTAGCAGCCACAGTGGATATGTGGGCAATTCTTGTTTGCTCATTTCCAAATGTAATTGATAACCATTATCCTAAGCATCCTCTGCTTGCCATAGTTAACAAAAATTTAGTGTATTTTCCTGTTGTCAAAGGAGCCCTTGGTTGATGCTCTGACCATCTTTACGGATGGATCAAAATCTGGACAAGGTGCCTTTTTTTTTCAAGGACACAAACAGGCGGTAGTCTTTAATTTTCGGCCGAATGCCCCACAGGCTGTTGAATGTTTAATTGTGCTTGAAGTTTTTAAAAGATTTGATCAACCTTTTAATTTATTTTCTGATTCATTATATGTTGTAAATGCCGTTGCTTCTCTTGAAGTTGCTGCTTCAATTAAGCAGGCCAGTACAATTTCTAATGTTTTGTTACAGATTCAGTCCCTTACCTTAAACAGAATACACTCTTTTTATATTGGACATATTCGCGCCCACTCTATGTTGCCGGGCCCGATGGCAAGGTGTAATGATTTGGTGGACCAGGCAACTCGGGCTGTGGCCCTGGTTGCTGCTGATCCTGTAGAATTGGCAAAAGACTTTCATAGATTGTATCATGTACCTGCTAATACCCTTAGGAAAAGATATAATTTGTCCAGGCATGTAGCAAGAGATATTGTTAAAGCCTGTAAATTTTATGTTACCTTTCTTCATCCTCCCCATGTGGGGGTAAACCCCAGGGGGTTGAGACCAAACGCCCTATGGCAAATGGATGTTACTCATCTGACAGAATTTGGTAAGTTAAGATATTTACATGTGTCTATGGACACCTTTTCTGGTGTCATTCATGCCACACCTCTGGCAGGAGAAAAGGTGTCTCATGTCAAAATACACTGCTTAGAAGCTTGGGCAGCTTGGGGAAAGCCCCTTAGACTTAAAACGGATAATGGCCCTGCTTATACTTCCCATGGTTTTCGTGCCTTTTGCGCACAAATGCAGGTTGCCCACACCACTGGATTGCCCTACAATCCTCAAGGACAAGGTATAGTGGAAAGAGCTAATAGAAGCATAAAAGGAATGCTTCAAAAACAAAAAGGGGGAATTGCTGAGTCAGCGTCCCCCAGGGAAAGACTTTCTCTTGCGCTCTTTACCCTTAATTTTTTAATTCTAAATGACAACGATCAGTCTGCCGCAGATCGGCATATGACAAGAGACCCCATGGATACTAAAGACATGGTTATGTGGAAGGATGTTATTAATAAAAATTGGTATGGACCGGATCCGGTAATAACGAGATCCAGGGGAGCTGTTTGTGTTTTTCCACAGAGTCAAGAAGTACCTCACTGGGTGCCAACGAGACTGACCAGGCCGGTGGAGACTGCAGCAGAACCACCTTTGAAGATGCCATCCACTCGTCTCCTGATGCAGCTGATCTTCCTGCTGTTAGCAACAGTGCTAATAGCAACCCCTGTGATAGCTAAACCAATGGTTGTGGGCTGTCACCAGGGCCTGGCCAGTTCCTATGCCCCTGCATGCAGACTCCCTTTTTCTCCCCACCTTATTTTCCACAGATTGTAGGATGGAAGACTGGATTGCCTCTGCGGTGTACTTTTTCAAAGAGTGGGTGGGAATCGGAATGTTTTTAGCCTGCTGCCTGGTCCTCCTCAAGTGGTTAGGCTTAGGGTGAGGGTGAGGGTAAGGTTTAGGTTTCCGGTTAGGGTTAGGGTGAGGGTTAGGGTTAGGGTGAGGGTTAGGGTGAGGGTGAGGGTTAGGGTGACAGTTAGGTTTAGTATAAGTGTGAGGGTTAGGGTTAGGGTTAGGTTTAGGGTGAGGGTTAGGTTCAGGTTATGGTTAGTGTTAGGGTTAGTGTGATGATGAGGGTTAGGGTTAGGTTTAGGGGTAAGTGAGGGTTAGTGTTAGGGTGACAGTTAGGATTAGGGTTAGGGTGAGGGTTAGGGTTAGGGTTAGGTTTAGTGTGAGGGCGAGGATGAGGGTTAGTGTTAGGATTAGCGTTAGTGTGAGGGTGAGGGTTAGGTTTAGGTTTAGTGTTAGGGTTATTGTTAGGCTTAGGGTGAGAGTGAGGTTGAGAGTGAGGTTTAGGGTTAGGGTGAGGGTTAGTATTAGGGTGATGGTGAGGGTTCTGGTGAGTGTCAGGGTTAGGGTGTGGGTGAGGGTTAGGTTAGGGTGAGGTTTAGGTTTAGGGTTAGTTTTACGGTGAGCGTTAGGGTGAGGGTGAGGGTTAGGGTTAGGGTGACGGTTAGCGTTAGGGTTATGGTTAGGGTGAGGGTTAGGGTGATGTTTTCATTTAGGTAAGGGTTAGTTTTAGGATTATGGTGAGGATTAGGGTGAGGGCTCAGGTGATTGTGAGGGTTAGTTTGAGGGTTAGGGTTAGGGTTAGGGTGAGTGGTAGGGTTAGGGTTAGGGTGAGTGTAAGGTTTAGGCTTAGAGTTAGGGTAAGGGTTAGGGTTAGTGTTAGCGTTAGGGTTAGGGTGAGGGTTAGGGTGAGGTTTATGTTTAGGGTTAGGGTAAGGTTTAGGGTGAGGTTGAGGGTTAGGGTTAGGTTTAGGGTGAGGGTTAGAGTTAGGGTTAATGTTTGAGTGAGGGTTAGGGTAATGGTTAGGATGATGGATAGGGTGAGGGTGAAGGTTAGGGTTAGGTTAGGGTTTGGGTGAGGGATAGGGTTAGGGTGAGGCTTAGGGTTTGGGTTAGGGTTAGGGTTAGTGTTAGGGTGAGGGTGAGTGTTATGGTTAGTGTTAGGGTTAGGGTGAGGCTTAGGGTGAGGTTTATGTTGAGGGTGAGAGTTAGGGTTAGGGTGAGTGTTAGGGTTATGGTGAGGGTTAAGGTTACAGTTAGGGTGAGGTCTAACCTGAGGGTGAGGTTTAGGGTTAGGGATAGTGTGAAGATTAGGGTTAGGGTTAGGGTTAGGGTGAGGGTTAGGCTGAGGGCTAAGGTTAGGGTTAGGATGAGGGATAGGTTTATTGTGAGGGTTAGGGTTACGGTTAATGTTAGGGTGAGGGTAAGAGTTAGGGTGAGGGTTAGGGTTAGCGTGAGGGTTAGGGTTGGCATTAGGGTTAGGATGATGGTTAGGGTGAGGGTTCGGTTTAGGGTTATGGATAGGGTGCGGTTAAGTGTTAGGGTTAGAGTTAGTGTGGGGGTAAGGGTTAGGGTGAGGTTTAGGGTTAGGGTTAGGGTTAGGGTGAGGTTGAGGGTTAGGGTTGGGTTAAGTTTAGAGTTAGGGTGAGGTGAGGGTGAGGGATAGCTTTAGGGATAGTGTTAGGGTTAGGTTAGGCTTAGGGTGAGGGTGAAGGTAAGGTTGAAGTTTCCGGTTAGGGTTAGGGTGAGGGTTAGGTTTAGGGTGAGGGTTAGGGTGAGGGTGAGGGTGAGGGTGACAGGTTTAGTGTAAGTGTGAGGGTTAGGGTTAGGGTTAGGTTTAGGGTGAGGGTTAGGTTCAGGGTTATGGTTAGTGTTAGGGTTAGTGTTATGATGAGGGTTAGGGTTAGGTTTAGGGGTAAGTGATGGTTAGTGTTAGGGTGACAGTTAGGATTAGGGTTAGGGTGAGGGTTAGGGTTAGGGTTAGGTTTAGTGTGAGGGCGAGGATGAGGGTTAGTGTTAGGATTAGCGTTAGTGTGAGGGTGAGGGTTAGGTTTAGGTTTAGTGTTAGGGTTATTGTTAGGCTTAGGGTGAGAGTGAGGTTGAGAGTGAGGTTTAGGGTTAGGGTGAGGGTTAAGGTTAGGGTTAGGGTGAGGGTTAGTATTAGGGTGATTGTGAGGTTTCTGGTGAGTGTGAGGTTTAGGGTGTGGGTAAGGGTTAGGTTAGGGTGAGGTTTAGGTTTAGGGTTAGTTTTACGGTGAGCGTTAGGGTGAGGGTGAGGGTTAGGGTTAGGGTGACGGTTAGCGTTAGGGTTAGGTTTAGGGTGAGGGTGAGTGTGAGGGTTAGTGTTTGTGTTAGGGTTAGTGTGAGGGTGCGGGTTAGGTTTACGATTAGTGATAGGTATAAAGTTAGGTTTAATGTGAGAGTGAGGGTGAGAGTGAGGTTTAAGGTTAGGGTGAGGGTAAGGGTTAGGGTTAGGATGAGGGTTAGGTTTAAGGTGATGGTGAGGGTTCAGGTGAGGGTGAGGGTTAGGGTGTGGGTGAGGGTTAAGTTTAGGGTGAGGGTTGGGTGACAGTGAGTGTTAGGGTGAGGGTGAGGGATAGGGTTAGGGTAAGTGTTACGGTGAGATTTAGGGTGAGGGTTAGGTTTAGGGTGAGGGTTAGGGTTAGGGTTAGTTTTAGGTTTAGGGTTAAAGTTAAGGTTAGCGTTAATGTGAGGTTTCGGTTTAGGGTTAGGGTTAGGATAAATGAAAGGGTGAAGGTGAGGTTTAGGGTGAGGATGAGGGTTAGGGTTAGCGTTAGGGTTAGGGTGAGGGTTAGGCTGACGGATAGGGTTAGGGTTAGGGTGAGGGATAGATTTAGTGTGATTGTTAGGGTTAGGGTTAAGGTTAATGTTAGGGTGACGGAAAAGGTTAGGGTGAGGGTTAGGGTTAGGGTGAATTTTAGGTTTAGCATTCGGTTTAGGATGAGGGTTAGGGTGAGGGTTATGGTTGGGGTTAGGGTTAGGTTTAGGGTGAGCGGGAAGGTGAGAGTTAGGGTTAGGATTAGGGTTAGGGTTAGGGTTATGCTGAGGGTGAGGTTGAGGCTGAGGGTGAGTGTTAGTTTTAGTGTTAGGGTTAGGTTGAGGATGAGGGTGAGGGTTAGGTTTAGGATTAGTGTTAGGTTTCTGGTTAGGCTTAGGGTGAGGGTGAAGGTGAGGTTGAGGGTTAGGCTTAGTGTGAGCTTTAGGGTTAAGGTGAGGGATAGGATTAGAGTTAGGGTTAGGGTGAGTTTGAGGGTTAGGATTAGATTTAGGGTGACGGTGAGGGTCAGGGTTAGGTTTAGGTTTAGTGTTATTGTTAGGGTTAGTCTTAGGGTGAGGGTGAAGTGAGGGTTAGGTTTAGGGTGAGGGTTAGGTTCACAGCGAGGGTTAGGGTAAGTGTGAGGGTTATGGTTAGGGTTAGGGTGAGGGTGAGTGTTAAGTTCAGGGATAGGTTTAGGGTTATTGTGAGAGTGAGGATTCGGATTAGGTTTAGGTGAGGGTTAGGGTTAGGGTTATGGTTAGGGTGAGGGTGAGGGTTAGGTTTAGGGTGTTGTTTAGTGTGAGGGTGAGGTTTAGGGTTAGAGTGAGGGTTCGGTTGAGGGTGAGCGTTAGGGTGTTTGTGAGGGTTTGGGTTAGGGTGAGGGTTAGGGTGACAGTGAGGTTTAGGGTGAAGGTGAGGGTTAAGATTAGGGTTTGGGTGAGGGTTAAGTTTAGGGTTAGTGATAGGGTGACGGTGAGGTTGAGGGTTAGGGTTAGGTTTAGGTGAGGCTTAAAGCTAGGGTGAGGGTTAGGGTTAGGGATAGGGTTAGGGTGAGGGTCAGGTTAAAGGTTAGGGTTAGGATTAGGGTGAGAGTTAAGGTGAGGGATAGTGTTTGGGTTAGCGTGAGCTTTATTGTTAGGTTTGTGTTTAGGGTGAGGATGAGTGTTAGGGTGAGGGTGAGGGTTTGGTTGAGGGTGAGGGTTGGGGTGTGGGTGAGGTTTAGGGTTAGGCTGAGAGTTAGGGTGACGGAGAGGGTTAGGGTTAGGGTTAGGATTAGCGTTAGGGAAAGGTTTAGTGTTAGGGTAAGGGTAGGTTGAGGCTTAGGGTGAGGGTTAGGTTCAGGTTTAGAGTTAGGGTTAGGATTAGGGTTAGTGTTAGGATTAGGGTTAGGGTTAGGCTTAGGGTGAGGGTAAGCATTAGGGTGAGGGTTAGGGTAACGGTTAGGTTTAGGGTTAGGATTAGTGTTAGTGTTAGGGTTAGGGTGAGGCTGCGGCTTAGGTTTAGTGTGACGGAGAGGGTTAGGGTTAGGGTTAGGATTAGCGTTAGGGTAAGGTTTAGGATTAGTGGTAGAGTTAGGGTGAGGGTGAGGGTTAGGGTTAGGGTTAGGGTTATTGTTATGGTTATAGTTAGGGTGAGGGTGAGGGTGAGGTTGAGGGGTAGGTTTAGGTTTAGGTTTAGGTTATGGGTTAGGGTTAAGCTGAGGGTGAGGGTGAGGGTGAGTGTTAGGTTTAGTGTGAAGTTTACAATGAGGTTGAGGGTCAGGGTAAGTCTGAGGATTAGGGCGACTGTGAGGGTTCGGGTGAGTTTGAGGGTTAGGTTGTGGGTGATGATTAGGGTTAGGGTGATTGTTAGGGTGAGAGTAAAAGGTAGTGTGTGGGTTAGGGTGAGAGTGAGGGTTAGTGTTAGCATTAGCATGAGGGTTAGGGTTAGGGTGAGAGTTAGAGTTAGGGTTGGTGTTAGGATTAGGGTGAGGTTTAGGGTTAGGATTAGTCTTAGAGTGAGGGTGAGGGTTAGGGTTGGGTTTACGGTTCGGGCGAAGTATAGGATGAGGGTGAGATTTAGGGTTAGGGGTATTGTGAGGGTTATGGTGAGGGTGAGGTTTAGGGTTAGGATTAGGCTTAGTGTGAGGGTGAGGGTTAGGGTTAGGTTTAGGGTTAGGGTGAAGTATAGGATGAGGGTGAGATTTAGGGTTAGGGGTAGGCTGAGGGTTAGGGTTATTTTGAGGGTTAGGTTGAGTTTTATGGTGAGGGTTAGGTTTAGGGTGAGGATAACGTTTAGGGTGAGGTTTAGGGTGAGTGTGAGGGTTAGCGTTAGGATTAGGGTTAGGGAGAGGGTGAGGGTTAGGTTTAGATTTAGGGTTAGGGTTGGGGCTAGGGTTAGGGTGAGAGTTAGGTTTAGGGTTAGGATGAGTGGTATTTGAGGGTGAGGGTTAGGGTTAGGGTTAGGGTGAGCGTTAGGTTGAGGGTTAGGGTGACTTTTAGGGTTAGGGTTAGTGTGAGTGTTAGTGTTAGTGTGAAGGTTAGGGTTAGGGTTAGGGTTAAGTTGAGTGTAAGGGTTAGGGTGAGGGTAAGGTTTTGTGTGAGGGTTAGGGGTAAGGTTAGGGTGAGGGTTAGGGTGAGGGTTAGGTTTTAGTTTAGGATTAGTTTTACGATTAGCGTTAGGGTTAGGGTGCCATTTAGGATGAGGGTTAAGGTTAGGGTTAAGTTGAGGGTGATGGTTAGGGTTAGTATTAGGGTTAGGGTGAGGGTTATGGATAGGGTTAGTGTGAGGGTGAGGGTGAGGGTTAGGGTTAGGATTAGCGTTGGGTTGAGGGTTAAGGTTAGTGTGAGGGTTAGGGATATGGTTAGTGTTAGGGTGAGAGCAAGGGTGATAGTGTTAGGCTTAGGGTTAGGGTTAGGCTTAGGTTGAGGTTGAGGGTGAGGGTGAGGGTTAAGAATAGGATTAGGATAAGGGAGACGGTGAGGCTGAGAGTTAGGGTTATGGGTTGGGTGAGAGTTAGGTTTATGGTTAGGGATAGGGTTAGGTTTAGAGTCAAGGTTAGGCTGAGGGTGAGGGTGAGTTTTAAGTTTAGGGTTAGGGTTAGGTTTACAGTGAGGGTGAGGTTTAGGTTTAGGATTAGTTTTAGGGTTAGTTTTAGGCTTATGGTGAGGTTGAGGGTGAGGGTTAGGTTTAGGTTGAAGGTTAGGGTTTTGGTGAGGGTTATGTTTAAGGTGAAGTTTAGAGTGAGGTTGAGGGTTAGTGTGAGGATGAGAGAGAGTTTGAAGGTGTGGGTGAGGGTTAGGGTTAGGGTTTGGTCAGGGTGAGGGTGACGGTGAGGGATAAGCTGAGCGAGAGATTTAGGGATAGGGTTAGGGTGAGGCTTAGGGTTAGAGTTAGGTTGTGGGTTAGTGTGAGGGTCAGGTTTCGGGTGAGTGTGAGGGTTAGGGTTAGGATGAGGGGAAGGGTGAGGGTTAGGGTTAAAGTTAGGTTGAGGGTAAGGGTTAGGGTGAGTGTGAGGGTGAGGGTTAGTGGTTGGTTCAGGGTTAGTGTGAGGGTGATGGTTAGGTTTAGGATTAGTGTTAGGGTTATGGTTAGGCTTAGGTTTAGAAAGAGGGTGAGTGTGAGGATTATTATTAGGTTGAAGGGTACGGTTAGGTTTAGGATGAGGGTCAGGTTTAGGGTGATGGTGAGGGCTCAGGTAAGGGTGAGGTTTAGGGTGTGTGTGAGGCTTAGGTTTAGGGTGAGGGTTAGGGTGACAGTGAGGGTTAGCGTGAGGGTGAGGGTTAGGTTTAGGGTAAGGGTTACTGTGAAGTTTAGGGTTAGGGTTAGGTAAAGGGTGAGGGTTAGGGTGAGTGTTAGGTTTAGGGTTAGTTTTAGGGTTAAGGTTAGGGTTACTGTGAGGTTTAGGTTTAACGTTAGGTTTAGGATAAAGATAAGGGTGAGGGTGAGGGTGAGGGTTAGGGTTAGCATTAAGGTTAGAGTGAGGGTTAGGGTAAGAGTTAGGATTAGGGTTAGGTTGAGGTTGAGGGTTAGGGTTAGCGTTAGGGTGAGGTTAGTTTTAGGGTGAAGGTTAGGGTTAAGGTTAGGGTTAGGTGAGGGTGAGGGTGAGTGTTAGGGTTAGGTTACGGTTATAGTTAGGTTGAGGGTGAGGGTTACGTTTTGGATTAGGTTTGCGGTTAGTTTTAGGCTGGGGGTGAGGGTGAGGATGAGGATTAGGTTTAGGGTTATGTTTAGGGTTAGGATTAGGATTAGGGTGAGTGTTAGGGCTAGAGTTAGGTTTAAGATGAGACTAAGGGTGAGGGGTAGAGTTAGGGTTAGGGTGAGGCTTAGGGTTATTGTGAGGGTTAGGTTTAGGGTTAAGGTTACGTCTATGGTGAGGGTAAGGATTAGTGTGAAGTTTATGGTGAGGGTTAGGATGAGGGTTAGGGTGAGTGGGAGGGCCAGGGACAGGGTTAGGTTTATGGTGAGCGTTAGGGAGAGGGTTAGGTTTAGGTTTAGGGTGAGGGTTAGTGTGAGGGTAAGGTTTAGGGTGAGGGTTAGGGTGAGGGTGAGGGTTAGGGTTAGGATGAGGGAAAGGTTGAGGGTTAGGGTTAAAGTTAGGTTGAGGGTAAATGTTAGGGTGAGGGTGAGGGTTAAGGTTAGGGTTAGTGTTAGCGTTAGGTTTAGTGTGAGGGTTAGGATGAGTGTTAGGATTAGGGTTAGGGTAAGGGTTAGGGTGAGTGTGAGGGTTAGGGTTAGGTTTTGTGATGGTTAGGGTTAGGGTGTGGGTGAGGGTGAGGGTAATCTTTATGCTGAGTGTTAGGGTGAGGGTGAGGGTTAGGGTTAGTTTTAGAGTTACGGTGAGGGTTACGGTGAGTGTTAGAGTTCGGTTTAAGGTTAGGTTGAGGTTTAGGGTGAGGGTGATTGTTAAGGTTAGGGTTATGGTGAGGGTTATGGTGAGGGTTAGGGTGAGGGTTAGGTTAAGGGTGATGGATATAATTAGGATGAGAGTTAGGGTGAGAGTTAGGCTGAGGTGTATGGTTAGGGTTAGGGTGAAGGATAGATTTAGTATGAGGGTTAGGGTTATGGTTAGGGTAAATATTAGGGTGAGGGTAAGAGTTACGGTGAGGGTTAGGGTTAGGGTGAGGACTAGCGATAGCATTAGTGTTAGGATGAGGGTAAGGTTGAGGGTTAGCGTTAGGGTTAGGGTTAGGGTAAGTGTGAGGTTGAGGGTGACGGTGAAAGTTGGGGTGAGGGTTAGGCCTAGGGTAAGGCTAAGGGTTAGTGTTAGGTTTAGGGTGAGTGTGAGTGTCAGGGTGAGGGTAAGGCTGAGGGTGAGGGTGAGGGTTAGGGTTAGTGTTAGTATTAGTGTTAGGGTTAGGCTGAGGGTGATTCTGAGGTTTAGGGTTAGGGTTAGGGTTAGGGTGAGCTGAGGGTGAGGGTTAGGTTTAGGATTAGGGTTAAGTTTAGGGTTAGGCTGAGGGTGAGGGTGAGGGTGAGTGTGAGGGTTAGGGTTAGGATTAGGGTTAGGGTGAAGGTGAGGGTTAGCTTTAGGATTAGTGTTAGGGTTAGATTTAGGCTTTGGGTGAAGTTGAGGGTGAGGTTGACGGTTAGGTTTAGGGTTAGTTGAGGCCTACAGTTAGGGTGACAGAGTGAGGGTTAGGGTTAGGATGTGGGTGAGGGTTAGAGTTGGGTTAGTGTTAGAGTTAGGGTGAGGGTGAGGGTTAGGCTTAGGCTTAGGGATAGGGTTAGGTTTAGGCTGGGGATGAGGGTGAGGATGAGGGTTAGGTTTAGGGTGAGGGTTAGGGTTAGGGTTAGGGGGAGTGTTATGGTTAGGGTAAGGTTTAGGATGAGGGTTAGGGTGAGGGGTAGGTTTAGGGATAGGGTGAGAGTTAGGGTTAGTGTGAGGTTTAGGGTTAGGGTTAGGGTTAGGGTGAGGTTTAGGATGAGGGTTAGGGTAAGGGGTAGAGGTAGGGTTCGGGTGAGTTTTAGGGTTAGTGTGAGGGTTAGGTTTAGAGTTAGGGTTAGGGTGAAGTTGAGGGTAAGTGTTAGGGTGATCGTTAGGATGATTGTGAGGGTTAGGGTTTGGGTTAGGATGAGGGTTATGGTGAGGGTGATTGCTAGGGTTAGAGTGAGGGTTAGGGTGAGCTTTAGGATGAGGGTTAGGTTTAGGGTTAGGGTGAGGGTTAGGGTTAGGGTAAGGCTTAGGCTGAGGGTTAGGTTGAGGGTGAGGGTTAGGGTAAGGGTGAGGGCAAGTGTGAGGTCTAGGGTTAGGGTTAGGGTTAGACTGAAGGGTAGGGTTAGCGTGAGGATTAGGGTGAGGGTGAGGGTTTCATTTAGGTAAGGGTTAGGGTTACGGTGAGGATTAGGGTGAGGGTTCTGGTCAGGGTTTGGGTTAGGGTGTGGGTGAGGGTGAGGATTAGGTTGAAGGTTAGGGTGATGGTAAGGGTTAGGGTGAGGGTGACGGTTAGGGTTACTGTTAGGGTTAGGGTGAGGGTTAGAGTTAGGTTTAGGGTTAGGGATAGCCTGATGGTTAAGGTGAGGGGTTGGGTTAGGGTTAGGGTGAGGGTTAGGGTTAAGGTTAGGTTGAGGGTTAGGGTTAGTTTTAGGGTTAGGGTTAGGGTGATGGTGGTGGTTAGGTTTAGGATTTGTGTTAGTGTTAGTGTTAGGGTTAGGGTTAGGGTTAGGCTTAGGTTGAGGTTGAGGGTGGGGGTGAGGGTGAAGGATAGGGTTAGGCTAAGGGAGACTGTGTGGCTGAGTTTTAGGATTATGGATTGGGTTGGGGTTAGGTTTAGTGTGAGGGATTGAGTTAGCGTTATGGTTTGTGTTAGGTTGAGGATGAGAGTGAGGTTTAGGTTTAGGGTTAGGGTTAGGTTTAGAGTGAGGGTGAGGTTTAGGTTTAGGATTCATTTTAGGGTTAGTTTTAGGCTTATGGTGAGGGTGAGGGTGAGGGTTAGGTTTAGGGTGATGTTCAGAGTGAGGGTGAGGGTTAGGGTGAGGGTTAGGTTTAGGGTTAGGGTGAGGTTTAGGGTGACGGTGAGGGTTAAGGTGAGGGTGACTGTTGGGGATAGCGTTAGAGTGAGGATTAGGGTGAGGGTTAGGGTTAGGGTTAGGGTGAGTGTTAGGGTTAGGTTTAGGTTTAGTGTGACGTTGAGGATGAGGGTTAGTGTTAGGATTAGGCTTAGTGTGAGGGTGAGGGTTAGGCTTAGGTTTAGTGTTAGTGTTAGTGTTAGGCTTAGGGTGAGAGTGAGGTTGAGAGTGAGGTTTAGGGTTAGGGTAAGGGTTAAGGTTAGTATTAGGGTGAGGGTTAGTGTTATGGTAATGGTGAGGGTTCAGGTGAGGTTGAGGGTTAGGGTGTGGGTGAGGGTTAGGTTAGGGTGAGGTTTAGGGTTAGGGTTAGTTTTATGGTGAGCGTTAGGGTGAGGGTGAGGGTTAGGGTCAGGTTTAGGGTTAGGGTTAGGGTGACGATTAGCATTAGGTTTAGGTTTAGGGTGAGGGTGTGGGTGAGGGTTAGTGTTCGTGTTAAGTTTAGTGTGAGGGTGCGGGTTAGGTTTAGGATTAGTGATAGGTATAAAATTAGGTTTAAGGTGTGAGTGAGGGTGAGAGTGAGGTTTAGGGTTAGGGTGAGGGTTAGGGTTAGGGTTAGGATGAGGGTTAGGTTTAGGGTGATGGTGAGGGTTAAGGTGAGGGTGAGGGTTAGGGTGTGGGTGAGGGTTAAGTTTAGGGTGAGGGTTGGGTGACAGTGAGTGTTAGGGTGAGGGTGAAGGTTAGGGTTAGGGTAAGTGTTACGGTGAGGTTTAGGGTTAGGGTGAGGGTTAAAGTTAGGGTTAGGTTTAGGGTTAGGGTAAAAGTTAAGGTTAGGGTTAATGTGAGGTTTAGGTTTAGGGTTAGGTTTAGGATAAAGTAAAGGTTGAGGGTGAGGTTTAGCATGAGGGTGAGGGTTAGGGTCAGAGTTAGGGTTAGGGGGAGGGTTGGGCTGACGGATAGGGTTAGGGTTAGGGTGAGGGATATTTTTAGTGTGATTTTTACGGTTAGGGTTAGGGTTAATGTTAGGGTGATGGAAAAGGTTAGGGTGAGGGTTAGGGTTAGGGTGAATTTTAGGTTTAACATTCGGTTTAGGATGAGGGTTAGGGTGAGTGTTAGGGTTGGGGTTAGGGTTAGGTTTAGGGTGAGCGAGAGGGTGAGTGTTAGGGTTAGGATTAGGGTTAGGGTTAGGGTTATGCTGAGGGTGAGGTTGAGGCTGCGGTTGAGTGTTAGTTTTAGTATTAGGGTTAGGTTGAAGATGAGGGTGAGGGTTAGGTTTAGGATTAGTGTTAGGGTTCTGGTTAGGCTTAGGGTGAGGGTGAAGGTGAGGTTCAGGGTTAGGCTTAGTGTTAGCTTTGGGGTTAGGGTGAGGGATAGGGTTAGGGTTAGGTTTAGGGTGAGGGCTAGGGTTAGTGTTAGATTTAGGGTGACTGTGAGGGTGAGGGTTAGGTTTAGGATTAGTGTAATTGTTAGGGTTAGGTTTAGGGTGAGGGTGAAGTGAGGATTATGGTTAGGTTGAGGGTTAGGTTCACAGTTAAGGTTAGGTTAATTGTGAGGGTTATGGTTAGGGTTAGGGTGAGGGTGGGGGTTAGGATCAGGTTAAGGTTTAGGTTTAGTGTGAAGGTGAGGGTTAGGGTTAGGGTTAGGTGAGGGTTAGGGTTAGGGTTAGGGTTATGTTGAGGGTGAGGGTGAGGGTTAGGTTTAGGGTGATGTTTAGGGTGAGGGTGAGTTTTTGGTTTAGAGTGAGGTTGCGGGTGACGGTGAGCGTTATGGTGTTGGTGAGGGTTTGGTTTAGGGTGAGGGTTAGGAGGACAGTGAGCTTTAGCGTTAAGGTGAGGGTTAAGATTAGGGTAAGGGTGAGGGTTATATTTAGGGTTAGGGATAGGGTGATGGTGAGGGTGAGGATTAGGGTTAGGTTTAGGTGAGGCTTAAAGCTAGGATGAGGGTTAGGTTTAGGGATAGGGTTAGAGTGAGGGTCAGGTTAAGTGTTAGGGTTAGGATTAGGGTGAGAGTTAGGGTTAGGGATAGTGTTAGGGTTAACATGAGCGTTAATGTTAGGTTTGTGTTTAGGGTGAGGATGAGTGTTAGCGTGAGGGAGAGGGTTCGGGTGAGGGTTAGGGTTAGGGTTAGGATTAGTGTTAGGTTAAGGTTTAGGGTTAGGGTAAGGGTAGGGTGAGGTTTAGGGTGAGGGTTAGGTTTAGGTTTAGGGTTAGGCTTAGGGTTAGGGTTAGTGTTAGGATTAGGGTTAGGGTTAGGGTAGGGTGAGGGTACGCATTAGGGTGAGGTTTAAGGTGAGGGTTAGGTTTAGCATTAGGGTTAGGATGAGGGTTAAGGTTAGTGTTAGTGTTAAGGTTAGGGTGAGGCTGCGGCTTAGGTTTAGGGTGAGGGTTAAGGTTAGGGTGAGGTTTAGGCATTTGTTAGGGTTAGGGAGAGGGTATGGGTGAGGGTTAGGATTAGGGTTAGGTTTAGAGTTAAAGTGAGGGTGAAAGTTAGGGTTAGGATTAGGGTTAGAGTTAGTATTAGTCTGACGTTGAGGTTAAGAGTGAGGGTTAGGGTTAGGGTTGTGGAGAGGGTTGGGGTTAGGACAAAGATGAGGTTTGGGCTGAGGGGTAGGTTTACGGTTAGGTTGAGTGTTAGGGTGTGGGTATGTGTTAGGGTTAGGGTGACGGTGAGGTTTAGGGTAAGGGTGTGGGTTAGGGTTAGGATTAACGTTAGAGTGAGGGTTTAGGGTGAGGTTTAGGGTTTAGGTTTAGGGTGAGGTTTAGGGTGAGGGTTAGTGTTAGGATTAGGGGTAGCTTTAGGGTTAGGGAGAGGGTTAGGGTTAGGGTTATTGTTAGGGTTATAGTTATAGTGACGGTGAGGCTGAGGTTGAGGGTTAGGTTTAGGGGTAGGTTTATGTTTTGGGTTTGGGTTAAGCTGAGGATGAGGGTGAGGGTGAGGGTTAGGTTTAGTGTGAAGTTTAGAATGAGGTTGAGGGTCAGGGTGAGTGTGAGTGTTAGGGTGAGTGTGAGGGTTCGGGTGAGGGTGAGGGTTAGGTTTTGGCTGAGGATTAGGGTTAGGGTGAGGGTTAGGGTGAGAGAAAAGGGTAGTGTGAGGGTTAGGGTGAGGGTGAGGGATAGGGTTCGCATTAGTGTGATGCTTAGGGTTAGGGTGAGTGTTAGGGTGAGGGTTAGGTTTAGGGTTAGATTTAGGTTGACGATAACGGTTAGGGTGAGTTTTAGGGTGAGGATTAGTGTTAGTCTTAGGGTTAGGTTGAGGGTTAAGGTGAATGTTAGTATTAGTGTTAGGGTTAGTGTGAGGGTGATGGTTAGGGTTAGGGTTAGTATTAGAGTTTTGGTTAGGGTGAGGTTTAGGGATAGTGTTAGTTTAGGGTGAGGGTGAGGTTGAGTGTTAGGATTAGTGTTAGGGTTAGAGTTAGGGTGAGGGTGAGGGTGTGGGTTAGGGTTAGGATTAAGGTTAGGGTTAGGCTGAGGGTTAGTGTAAGGTTGAGGTTGAGGGTGAGAGAGGGTTAGGTGAAGGTAAGTGTTAGGGTTTGTGTTAGGGTGAGGGTTAGGGTTAGGGTTAGGATTAGGATGAGGGTTAGGCTGAGGTGTAGGGTGACGGATAGCATTAGGGTGAGGGTTAGGGTTAGGGTCAGGGATAGGGTGAGAGTAAGTGTTAGGGTGAGTGAGAGGTTTGAGCTGAGGGTGAGGGTTAGGGTGTGGGTGCAATTTAGGGTTAGATGAGATTAAGGGTTAGATTGAGGTTTAGGGTGAGGGTGAGGTTTAGGGTTATGTGTAGGGTGAAGGTTATGGTGAGGGTGAGGTTTCGGGTTCGGGTTTGGCTGAGGGTGTGGGTAAGGGTGAGGGTGAGGGTTATGGTTAGGGTGAGGGTTAGGGTTAGGGTGAGGTTTAGGGTGAGGGTTTGGGTTAGTATGAGGGTTGGGCTGAGGAGTAGGGTTAGGGTTAGGGTGAGGATTAGTGTTAGTGAGAGAGTTAGGGATAGGGGTAGGGTTAGGTTGATGGTAAGGGTTAGGGTGAGGGTTAGGGTTACTGTGAGGGTTAGGTTGAGGTTTACGGTGAGGGTTAGGTTTAGGGTGAATTTTTGGGTGAGGGTGAGGGTTAGGATTAGGATTAGGGTTAGGGTGTGGGTCAGAGTTAGGGTTAGTTTTAGGGTTAGTGTGGGGGCTAGAGTTAGGGTGACAGTTAGGTTTAGGGTTAGGATGAGTGTTATTTTGACTGAGGGTTAGGGTTAGGGTTAGGGTGAGCGTTATTGTAAGGGTTAGGTTGAGGTTTAGGGTTAGGGTTAGGGTGAGTGTTAGTGTTAGTGTGAAGGTTAGGGTTAGGGTTAGGTTGAGGGTAAGGGTTAGGGTGAGGGTAAGGTGTTGTTTGAGGTTTAGGGGTAAGGTTAGGGTGAGTTAGGGTGACGGTTAGGTTTTAGTTTAGGATTAGATTTAGGATTAGCGTTAGGGTTAGGGTGCCAGTTAGGGTGAGGGTTAAGGTTAGGGTTAAGTTGAGGGTGAGGGTTAGGGTTAGTATTAGGGTTAGTGTGAGGGCTATGGATAGGGTTAGGGTGAGGGTGAGGGTGAGGGTTAGGGTCAGGGTTAGGATGATCTTTAGGCTGAGGAGCTGATTTAGGGTTAAAGTGAGGGTTAGGGATAATGTGAGGTTAGGGTAACGGTTAGGGTTAGGGTTAGGTTTATTGTTAGGTGTAGGGTTAGGATGAGGGTGGTGGTGAGTGTGAGAGTTAAGATTATGGTTAGTTTTAGGGTTAGTGTGAGGGTGAGTGTGAGGGTCATGGTTAGGATTAGGGTTAGGCTGAGGGTGAGGTTGAGGGTGGAGGTGAGGGTTAGGGTTAGGGTTAGGGTGAAGGTTAGGGTTAGGGTTAGGGTTAGGGTTATTTTTAGGGTTAGAGTTAGGGTGAGGGTGAGGGGGTGGGGGGTTTTAAGATTAGGGTTAGGCTGAGAGTGAGGTTGAGGGTGAGGGTGAGGGCTAGGTTTTGTGTGATGTTTAGGGTGAGGTTGAGGGTCAGGGTGAGTGTGAGGATGAGGTTTAGGTTGTGGGTGAGGATTAGGGTTAGGTTGAAGGTTAGGGTGAGAGTAAGGGTTAGGGTGAGGTTTAGGGTGTGGGTTAGGTTTAGGGTTAGCATTAGCGTGAGGGTTAGGGTTAGAGTGAGGGTTACGGTTAGGGTTAGTGTTAGAGTTAGGATTAGGGTGAGGGTTAGGGTTAGGGTTAGGTTTAGGGTTAGCATTAGCGTGAGGGTTAGGGTTAGAGTGAGGGTTAGGTTTAGGGTTAGTGTTAGAGTTAGGATTAGGGTGAGGGTTAAGGTTAGGGTTAGAGTTAGATTTAGTGTGAGGTTCAGGGTGAGGGCTAGGGTTAGGATTAGGGTTATGGTAAGGTTTAGGCTGATTGTGAGGGTGAGGTTGAGGGTTAGGATTAGGTTATGGTTTAGGGTTAAGCTTAGGATGAGGGTGAGGGTGAGGGTTAGGGTTAGGTTTAGGATTAGGGTAAGGATTAGCTTTAGGGTTAGGGAGAGGTTTAGGGTGAGTGTTAGGGTTTGTGTTAGGGTTATGCTGAGGTTGAGACTTAGGGTTAGGTTTGGGTTTAGGGTTAGGGTTAGGGTGAGGGTTAGGGTTGGGGTTAGGGTGAGGGTGAGGGTGAGTTTTAGGCTGAGGGTGAGGGTTACCGTTAGTGTTACCGTAAGGGTTAGGGTTAGTGTGAGGGTTAGGGTTAGGGTGATGGTGAGGGTTAGAGCTAGGGTTAGGGTTACAGTGAGCTTTAGGCTGAGGGTGACAATGAGGGTGACTGTTAGGTTTAAGATTAGGGTTAGGGTTAGGCTCTGGGTGAGGGTGAGGGAGCGGGAGAGGGTGAGGGTTAGGTTTAGTGTAAGGTTGAGGGTAAGGGTTAGGGTTAGGTTCAGGGTTAGTTTAGGGTGATGTTTAGGGTGAGGGTTAGGATTAGGGCGTGGGTGATATTTAGGGTTCATGTAAGGGTTAGGGTGACGGTGAAGGTTAGGTTTAGGGTTAGTGTTAACGTTAGGGTGAGGGTTAGGTTTAGGAATAGTGTTAGGGTGAGTGTTATGGTGAGGGTTAGGTTTAGGGTTAGGTTTAAGTTGAGGGTAAGGGTTGGGGTGAGGTTTAGGGTCAGGGTTAGTGTTAGTGTTAGTGTTAGGAGGAGGCTTAGGGTGAGTGTTAGGGTTAGTGTTAGGGTTTGGATGAGGGTGAAGGTTAGGTTTAGGGTTAGGGTGAGGGTTAGGTTTAGCGTGAGGTTTAGGGTAGTGTTGCTTTAGGGTGAGGGTGAGGTTGAGGGTTAGGACTAGGGTTAGGCTTATTGTTAGGGTGACGGTAAGAGTGTGGGTTAAGGTTAGGATTAGGGTTAGCGTTAGGCTTATGCTGAGGGTGAAAGTAAGGGTGAGGTTGAGGGTTAGGGTTAGGATTAGGGTGAGGGGTAGGCTGAGGGGTAGGGTGAGGTTTAGCTTTAGGGTGAGGGTTAGGATTAGGGTCAGGGATAGGGTGAGGTTAAGTGTTAGGGTAATGGTTAGGGTTAGGGTGAGGGTTAGGTTGATGGTTAATGTGAGGGGTAGGGTTAGGGTGAGATTAAGGGTTAGGGTGAATGTTAGGGTGAGGGTGAGGTTTAGGGTTAGGATTAGGCTTAGTGTGAGGGTGAGGCTTAGGGTTAGGTTTAGGGTTAGGGTGAAGTATAGGATGAGGGTGAGATTTAGGGTTAGGGGTAGGGTGAGGTTTAGGGTGAGGGTGAAGTTTAGGGATAGGGTTAGGTTTTGGGTGAGGTTGAGGAATAGGTTTAGGTTTAGGGTGAGTGTGAGGTTGAGTGTTAGGATTAGGGTTAGGGTTAGAGTTAGGGTGAGGTTGAGGTTGAGGTTTAGAGTTAGGATTAGGGTTCGGGTTAGGCTGGGGGTGTGGGTAAGGTTGAGGATGAGGGTTATGGTTTGGGTGAGGGTTAGGGTTAGGTTTAGGGTGAGAGCAAAGGTGAGTGTTAGCGTTAGTGTTAGGGTTAGGCTAAGGTTGAGGTTGAGGGTTAGCATGAGGATTAGGTTTAGGGTTTGTGTTGGGGTGAGGGTTAAGGTTATGGTGAGGGTTAGGGTTATGGTTAGGGTTAGGGTGAGAGCGAGGGTTAGGGTTAGTGTTAGGATGAGGTTTAGGCTTAGGAATAGGTTTAGGGTTAAGGTGAGGGTTACGGTTAGTGTGAGGGTAGGGTTAGGCATAGGGTTAGGGTTAAGATTAGGGAGAGTGTTAGGGTTAGGGTAACGGTTAGGGTTAGGTTTAGGGTTATTGTTAGGGTTAGGGTTAGGATGAGGGTGATGGTGAGGGTGAGAGATATGTTTTTGGTTAGGTTTAGGGTTAGAGTGAGGGTGAGGGTGAGGGTTATGTTTAAGATTAGGGTTAGGATTAAGGTTAGGCTGAGGGTGAGGGTGAGGGTGAAGTTCAGGGTTAGGAATAGGGTTAGGATGAGGGTTAGGGTTAGGGTGAGGGTTAGGGTTATTTTTAGGGTTAGAGTTAGGTTGAGAGTGAGGGTGAGGGTGAGGGGTAGGTATACGATTAGGTTTAGCTTTAGGGTTAGGGTTAGGCTGAGAGTGAGTTTGTGGGTGAGGGTGAGGGTTAGGTTTTGTGTGATGTTTAGGGTGAGGTTGAGGGTCAGGGTGAGTGTGAGGTTGGGGGTTAAGTTGTGGGTATTAGGTTTAGGGTGAAGGTTAGGGTGAGAGTAAGGGTTAGAGTGAGGTTTAGGGTGAGGGTGAGCGTTAGGGTTAGAATTAGCGTGAGGGTTATGGTTAGGGTGAGGGTTAGGTTTAGGTTTAGTGTTAGAGTTAGGATTAGGGTGAGGGTTAGGGTTAGGTTTAGGGTTTGGGTGAAGGTTAGGGTGAGGGTGAGATTTAGGGTTATGGGAAGGGTGAGGATTATGGTGAGGGTTAGGTTTTGGGTTAGGGTGAAGTTTAGGGATAGGGTTAGGTTTAGGGTGAAGTTGAGATTGAGGGTTAGGATTAGGGTTAGGGTTAGAGTTAGGGTGAGGGTTAAGGTGAGGGTTAGGGTAAGGATTATTGTTAGGGTTAGGCTGAGGGTGAGGTTAAGTGTTAGGGTGAGGGTTAAATTTAGGGTGAGGGTTAGGGTTAGGGTTAGGGTAAGGTTGAGGTTTAGGGTTAAGTTTAGGGTTAGTATGAGGGTTAGGCTGAGGGATAGTGTTAGGGTTAGGGTGAGGATTAGTTTTAGTGTTAGAGTTAGGATTAGGGTTAGGGTTAGTTTGAGGTTAAGGGTTAGGGTGAGGGTTAGGGTTAGGGTTAGGGTGATGTTAGGGTGAAGGTTAGGGTTAGGTTTAGGGTTAGTTTTAGATTTAGGGTTAGGGTTAGGGTGAGGGTGAGGGTTAGGTTTAGGGTGAGGTTTAGGGTTATGGTGAGGGTTAGGGTGAGTGTTAAGGTGAGGGTGAGGGTTTGGGTTAGTGTGAGGGTAAGGGTTATTGTTAGGTGTAGGGTTAGGGTAAGCATTAGTGTTAGTGTGTGTGTGATGTTTAAGATTAGTGATAGGGTTAGGGTGAGCACTAGGGTTAGTTTGAGGGTGAAGGTGAGGTTTAGGGTGAGGGTGAGGGTGAGGGTGATGGTTAGGGTTAGGGTGAGGATTATTGTTAGGGTGAGGTATAGGGTAAGGGTGAGGGTTAGCGTTAGGGTTAGGGTTAGGCTGAGGGTGATGGTGATGGTGAGGGTTAGAGTTAGGCTTAGGGTGAGGGTTAGGTTTTGTGTGTGTGTTAGGGTGAGAGTGAGGGTAATGGTTAGGGTGAGAGTTAAGGTGAGGGTGAGGGTTAGGGTTATGGTTATGGTGAGGGGGACGGTTAGTGTTTGGATTAAAGTTAAGGTGAGGGCTAGGTTGAGGGTGAGGGTGAGGGTGAGGGTTTTGGTTATGTAATGTTTAGGTTTAGGATTAGGGTTAGGATTAGGTTGAGGGTTATTGTTAGGGTGAGGGGTAGTTTGAGCGTTAGGGTTAGGGTTAGCATTAGGGTTAAGGTGAGGGTTAGGGTGAGTGTGAGGTTTAGGATTAGTTGAGGGTAAGGGTTAGTGTGAGGTGTAGGGTTAGGGTTAGGGTTAGGCTTAGGGTGACGGTGAGGGGACGGTGAGGGTTAGGGTTAGGGTTAGGCTGAAGGTTAGGGTTAGTGTGAGGGTTAGGGTGATGGTGAGTGTTAGGGTTATTGTTAGGGTTTGGGTGAGTGTGAGGGTGTGGGTGAAGGTTAGGGTGAGGGTGAAGGTTAAGTTTAGGGTGAAGATTAGGGTTAATATTAGGGATAGGGTGAGGGCTAAGGTGAGGTTGAGGGTTAGGGTTAGGGTTAGGGTGAGAGTTAGGGTTAGGGTGATCGGGAGGTTTAGGGTGAGGGGTAGGGTTAGGTTTAGTGTGAGGGCTAGGTTTAGTGTGACGGTTAGACTTACGGTTAGGGTTAGGGTTAGGGTTATTTGTGTGGTTAGGTTTAGGCTTAGTGTGAGGGTGAGATTTAAGGTGAAGTTTAGGTTTAGTGTTAGGGTTAGGTTTAGGTTGAGGGTGAGGCTGAGGGTGAGGGTTAGCTTTAGGTTTACGTTTAGGGATTGGGTTAGGCTGAGGATGAGGGTGAAGGTTAGGTTTAGGGTGACGTTTAGGGTTAGGGTGAGGTTTAGGTTTAGGGTAAGAATGAGGGTTAGGGTTTGTGGTAAGGTTATTGTTAGTGTGAGGGTTATCGTTAGGTTGACGATGAGGGTTAGGTTTAGTGTTAGGGTGAGGGTAAGGTTTAGGGTGAGGGTTAGGGTGACGGTGAGGATTACAGCTATGGTTAGTGGTAAGGGGAGTGTTAGGTTAGGGTGAGGGTGAGGGTAAGGGATAGGGATAGGGTTACATTTAGGGTGAGGGTTTGGGTTAGTGTGAGGGTTAAGATTAGTGTTAGGGTGAGGGTAAGGTTTACGGTGAGGGTTATGGTGAGGGTTAGGGATAGGTTTACGGTTACGGTGAGGGTGAGGGTGAGGGTTAGGGTTTGGTTTAGGTTAGGGAGAGGGTGAGCGTGAGGCTTAGTGTTAGGATTAGGGTTTGGGTTAGGGTTAGGCTGAGGGTGAGGGTGAGGGTTAAGGTGAGGTTGAGTGTTAGGGTTAGAATTAGGTTGAGGGTTAGATTGAGGGTTAGGGTTAGGGTTATTGTGAGGTTAACGGTTAGGGTGAGGGTTAGGGTGCGGGTAAGGATTAGGGTGACGTTTCTGTTGAGGGTAAGTTTTAGGGTTAGGGTTAGGATTAGGGTAATGGTAAGAGTTAGTGTTAGGATTAGGGTGAGTGTGATGTGAGGGTGAGTGTTAGGTTTAGGGTTAGGGTTAGGGGAGTGTGAGGGTTAGGGTTAGGTTTAGGGTCAGCGTTTGGGTTAGGGTGAGGGTTAGGTTAGGTTTAGGGTTAGGGTGAGTGTCTGGGTGAGTGTTTGGTTTGGAGTTAAGGTTAGTCTGAGTGGTAGGGTTAATATTAGGGTGAGGTTAAGGGTTAGGGTGAGCCTTAGGGTGAGGGTGAGGGTGAGGGTGAGGGTTAGCATTAGGGTTAAGTTTAAGGTTAGGGTGAATATAATGGTTAGTGTGAGGGTTAGGGTTCGCGTGAGGGTTAGGGTTAGGAGTAGGGTTAGGGTTAGAGTGAGGCTGAGGGTGAGGGTTAGGGTTAAGGTGAGGATTAGGGTGAGGGTGAGTGTTAAGGTGAGGGTTAAGCTTAGGGTTAGGGTTAGGGTGAGGGTTAGAGTTATGGTGAGGGTTAGGGTTAGTTTTAGGGTTAGCATGACAGTGAGGGTGAGGGTTAGGGTGGGGGTTTGGGTTAGGTTTAGTGTGAGGGTGAGGGTGAGGATTAGGGTTAGGATTAGTGTTTGGATCAGGGTTAGGCTGAGAGTGAAGGTGAGGGTTAGGGTTAGCGTGAGGTTTAGGGTTAGGGTTAGGGTGAGGGTTAGGTTAAGGATTAGGGTTAGGTTGAGAGTTAGGCTGAGGGTGAGGGTGAGGGTGAGTGTGAGGGTTAGGGTTATTGTTAGGGTGAGGGTTAGGTTTAGTGTGAGGGTTAGGGTGAGGGTGAGGTTAAGGATTAGGTTAAGGTTTAGAGTGAGGATGATGGTTAGGTTTAGGTTTAGGGTTTGTTTGAGGTTTAGGGTGAAGGTAAGTTTTCGGTTTAGTGTGAGGTTTAGGGTTTGGGTTAGGGTTAGGATTCAGGTGAGGGTAAGTGTTAGGGTGAAGGTTAGTGTGAGAGTGAGGGATAGCCTTAGCGTGAGAGTTAGGTTAAGGGTTAGGGTTACCGTTAGGGTGAGGGAAAGGTTTAGGGTGAGGGATAGGCTTAGGGTGAGGGTTAGTGTTAGGGTTAGGATTAGGTTTATGATTTGGGTGAGGGTGAATGTGAGGGTTAGTGTTAGGGTGAGGCTTAGGGTCAGAGTGAGGATTAGCATTAGGGTTAGGTTTAGGGTGAGGGTGAGGGTGAGGGTTAGGCTTAGGGTTAGGGTTAGAGTTAGGGGGAGGGGAGGGGGGTGTTTCCATTAGGTAAGGGTTAGGGTTTGGGTTAGGGTTTTGCTGATGTTTAGCGTGAGGTTGCAGGTTAGAGTTAGGGTCAGGTTTCACGTGGGGGTGAGGGTTATGGTGTGGGTGAGGTTAGGGTTTGAGTGAGGGTTAGGGTGACAGTGAGTGTTAGGGTGAGGTGTTGGTTAGGGTTAGTGTGAGGTTTACGGTTAGGGTTAGGGTGAAAGTGATGGTCAGGATGAGGGTTAGGTTTAGGGTTAGCGTTAGCATGAGGGTTACGTTTAGGGTTAGGGTTAGGGTGAGGGTTAGGGTAAGCGTTATGGTCAGGGTTAGTGTTAGGGTGAGCGTTAGGGTTAGGTTAAGGGTTACAGAAAGTGTTAGGGTGAGGGTGAGGGTTAGGGTTAGTTTGAGGGTAAGGAGTAGGGTGAGGGTTATGTTGAGGGTGAGTTTAGGGTTAGGGTGAGGGTGAGGTTTAAGGTTAGGGTTAGGGTTAGGGTGAGGGCTACGGTTAGGTTGAGGGTATATGTTAGGGTTAGGGAGACTGTTTGGTTGAGGGTGAGGGTTATTGTTAGGGTTAGGGTGAGGTTTAGGATGACGGTGAGAGTTAGGATGAGTGTGAGGGTGAGGGTGAGAGTTAGGTTTAGGGTTAGAGTAAAGCTTAGGTTGAGGGTTAAGGTGAGAGTTAGGGTTAGGTTGAGGGTTTGGGTGAGGGTAAGGGTGAGTTTAAGTGTTAGGGTGAGTATTAGGGTAAGGGTGAGGGTTTGGGTTAGATTGAGTGTAAGAGTTAGGGTGAGGGTTAGGATGAGGCTTAGTGTGAGGGGTAGGGTGATGTTTAGGGTGAGCATTAGGGTTAGGGTGAGGGTGAGGTTGAGCGTAAAGGTTACTGTGAGGGTTAGGGTTAGCCTGAAGGTTACAGTTAATATGAGGGTTAGGGTGAGTTTTACGCTGAGGGATAGGTTTAGGGTTAGGGTGAGTGTTAGGTATAGAGTGAGGGATAGGGTTAGGGTTAGGATTAGGGTTAGGGTGAGAGTAAGGTTTAGGGTGAGGTTTAGGGTTAGCATTAGGTTTAGGGTTATGGTTAGGGTTTGGGTGAGGGTTAGGGTAAGGGTTAGGATGAGGGTGAGGGTTAGGTTAAGTTTGAGGGTTAGGGTTAGTGTGAGTGTTAGGGTTAGGGTTAGAGTTATGGTGAGGGTAAGGTTAAGGGGAGGGTTACGTGAGTGTGAGGGTGAGGGTGAGGGTTAGGGTTAGTATTAGGGTTAGGGTGAGGTCTAGGGTAATGGTGAATGTTAGGATTAGGCTTAGGGTTAGTGTTAGGCTGAGGGTGAGGGTTAGGTTGAGGGTTAAGGTTAGGGTTAGGGTGTAGTTTAAGGTTAGTGACATGGTTAGGGTGAGCGTGAGTTTAATGGTTCGGATGAGAGTTAGTGTGAACGAGAGGTTTAGGGTTAGGTTTCGGGTGAGGGTTAGGGTGAGGGTTAGGCTGAGGGTGAGTGTTAGGGTTAGGGTGAGCATTAGGGTTAGAATTAGGGTTAGAGTGAGGCTAGGGTGAGGGTGAGGGTTAGGGTAAGGTTTAGGGTTAGGGTTAGAGTGAAGGTTAGGGTAAATATGAGGTTGTGTGTAAGGGTGTGTGTTAGGGTGAGTGTTAGGGTGAGGGTTCGGTTTTAGTGTGAGGGTTAGGGTTAGGGTTATTTTTAGGGTTAGGTTTAGGTTGAGGGTGAGTGTGAGTTTTAGATTTAGGGTTAAGTTACGGTGAGGTTGAGGGTGAGTGTTTTAGTTAGAAAAGTGTTAGGGTTAAGTTTAGAGTTAGGATTAGGGTGAGGGTGAGTGTTAGTGTGAGGATTAAGTTTTGGGTGAACGTTAGGGTGAGAGTTCTGGTTAGGATTAAGTTAGGGTTAGGGTGAGGGTGAGGGTGAGGTTTAGGGTTAGGATTAGGGTGAGGTTGAGTTTTAGGATTAGGGTGAGGGTTAGGGTTAGGTGAGGGTAAGGGTCAGGGGGAGGGTAAGGGTTAAGAGTGAGGGCTTGAATTAGCTTTAGTGTTAGAGTGAGGTTTAAGGTGAGGGTTAGGGTGAGGCTGAGGGTGAGTGTGAGGGTGAGGGGGAGGGGGAGGGTTAGGGTGAGGGTGAGGTTGAGGTGAGGTTTAAGTTTAGGATTAGGGTTAGGGTGAGTGTTAGGGTGAGTGTGAGGGTTAAAAGTAGGTGGGGGTAAGGGTTATGGTGAGGGTTAGGGTTAAGAGTGAGGGCTAGAGATAGCATGAGTGTTAGGGTGAGGTTTACGGTGAGGGTTAGGGTGAGGGTGAGGGTGAGTGTGAGGAGACGCGTTAAGGTTAGGGTTAGGGTTAGGGTGAGGGTGAGGGTTAGGTTTAGCCTGAGGGTTACGGTTAGTGTAAAAGTTTGGGTGAAGGTAAGGGTTAGGGTTGGTTTAGGGTGAGTGTGAGGCTGAGGGTTAAGGTGAGGTTGAGGGTGAGGTTTACGGTGAGGGGTAGGTTGAGGTTGAGGGTTAGGATAAGGGTTAGGAATAGGGCAAGGATTAGGGTTATGGTTAGGGTGAGGGTTAGGCTGAGGGCTAGGGTTAGCTTTAGGGTTAGGGCCATGTTTAGGGTTAGGTGAGGGTAAGGGTTAGGGTGAGTGTTAGGGTTATGTGTGAGGGCTAGAATTACCTTTAGTGTTAGGGTGAGGTTTACGGTGAGGGTTAGGGTGAGGGTGAGGGTGAGTGTGAGGGTGAGGGTTAAGGTTAGCGTTAGCGTGAGGGTGAGGGTGAGTGTTAGGGTGAGGATGAGGGTGAGGTGAGGGTTAGGTTTAAGATTAGGTTTAGGGTGAGTATTAGGGTGAGTGTGAGGGTTAGGTTTAGGTGAGGGTAAGGGTTATGGTTAGGGTTAGGGTTAAGAGTGAGGGCTAGAGATAGCGTGAGTGTTAGGGTAAGGTTTACGGTGAGGGTCAGGGTGAGGGTGAGGGTGAGTGTGAGGGTGAGGGATAGGGTTAGGGCTAGGGTGAGGGTGAGGGTGAGGTTGAGGGATAGGTTTAGAATGATGGTTACGGTTAGTGTAAGGGTTTGGGTGAAGGGGTTAGGGTTAGGTTTAGGCTGAGGGTTACGGTGAGGGTGAGGGTTCGGATAAGGTTGAGGGCTAGGTTGAGGGTGAGGGTTAGGATAAGGGTTAGGGATAGGGCAAGTATTAGGGTTAGGGTTAGGGTTAGGGTTAGGTTTAGAGTGAGGCTTAGTGTTAGGGTTTGGATTAGGATTAGGCTGAGTGTAAGGGTTAGGGTTAGGGTTAGGGTGAGGGTGAGGTTTAGGGTTAGCATTAGGGTTAGGGTGAGGGTTAGGGTTAGGGTTAGGGTGAGGATTAGGTTGAGGGTGAGTGTTAGGGTGAACATTAGGGTTTGGGTGAGGGTTAGGGTGAGAGTGTGGGTTAGGATTAGGTTAGGGTGATGGAGAGGGTAAGGGTGAGTGTTAGGTTTAGGGATACGGTGAGGTTTAGGGTTAAGGTTAGGTTGAGGGTGTTTGTGAGGGTTATGTTTAGGTGAGGGTAAGGGTTAGGGTGAAGGTTGGGTTAAGAGTGAGGGCTAGAGTTATCGTGAGTGTTAGGGTGTGGTTTAGGGTGAGGGTTATGGTGAGGGTGATGGTGAGTGTGAGGGTGAGGGTTAGGGTTAGGGTTTGGGTGAGGGTGAGGGTGAGCATTAGGGTTAGGATTAGGGTTAGGGATATGCTGAGGGTGAGGGTGAGGGTTAGGGTTAGGGTGAGGGTTAGTATTAGTGTAAGTGTTACTGTTAAGGTGAGTGTTAAGGTTAGGGTTAGGGTGAGTATGAGTGTGACAGTGAGGATGAGGGTTAAGGTGAGGGTGAGGTTTAGAGTTAGGGTGAGGGCTAGTTTGAGGGTGAGAGTTAGGGTAAGGGTTAGGGATAGGTCGAGGATTAGGATTAGGGTTAGTATGAGGTTTAGGCTGAGGGGTAGGGTTAGGTTTAGAGTGAGGGTTAGGTTTAGAGTGAGGGATAGGGTGAAGGTTAGGATTAGGTTTAGCGTAAGGGTTAGGCTGAGGGTCATGGTGAGGGTAAGGATTAGGGTTAACATTAGGGTTAGGGTTAGGGTTAGGGTGAGGTTTAGGGTTAGGGTTAGTGTGAGGGTGAGGGTTAGGTTAAGGGTGAGGGTTAGGTTTAGAGTGAGTTTTAGGGTTAGGTTTAGGATTAGGTTTAGAGTGAGGGTGAGGGTTAGGGTAAGGGTGAGGGTTATGTTTAGTCTGAGGGTTAGGGTTAGGGTTAGATTTAGGGTTAATGTTAGGCTGAGGGTGAGGGTTAATGTTAGGCTTAGGGTTTAGGTTAGGGTTAGTGAGATGGTTAGGGTGAGGGTGAGTGTAAGGGTTAGGGTGAGAGTAGGTGTGAGCGTGAGATTTAGGGTTAGGGTTAGGGTGAAGGTTATGATGAGGGTGAAGGTTAGGTTGAGGGTGAGTGTTACAGTTAGGGTGAGCATTAGGGTTAGGATTAGCGTTAGGGTGAGGGCTAGGGTGAGAGTGAGGTATAGGGTCAGGGTTAGGTTTAGGGTTAGAGTGAGGTTTAGGGTTAGTGTGAAGTTAGAGTGAGGGATAGGGTGAAGGTTAGGATTAGGTTTGGCGTAAGGGTTAGGCTGAGGGTCACGGTGAGGGTAAGGATTAGGGTTAGGGTGAGGTTTAGGGTTAGGGTTAGGGTGAGGTTTAGGGTTAGGGTTAGTGTGAGGGTGAGGGTTAGGTTAAAGGTGAGGGTTAGGTTTAGAGTGAGTTTTAGGGTTAGGTTTAGGATTAGGTTTAGAGTGAGGGTGAGGGTTAGGGTAAGGGTGAGGGTTATGTTTAGTCTGAGGGTTAGGGTTAGGGTTAGATTTAGGGTTAATATTAGGCTGAGGGTGAGGGTTAATGTTAGGCTTAGGGTTTAGGTTAGGGTTAGTGAGATGGTTAGGGTGAGGGTGAGTGTAAGGGTTAGGGTGAGAGTAGATGTGAGCGTGAGATTTAGGGTTAGGGTTAGGGTGAAGGTTATGATGAGGGTGAAGGTTAGGTTGAGGGTGAGTGTTACAGTTAGGGTGAGCATTAGGGTTAGGATTAGCGTTAGGGTGAGGGCTAGGGTGAGAGTGAGGTATAGGGTCATGGTTAGGTTTAGGGTTAGAGTGAGGTTTAGGGTTAGTGTGAAGTTGTGGATTAGGGTGTCAGTTAGGGTTCGGGTTAGGATGAGGGTTAGGTTTAGTGTGAGGATTAGGGTTAGGGTTATTTTTAGTGTTAGGTTTAGGTTGAGCTTGACTGTGAGGGATAGAGTTAGGGTTAGGTTAGGGTGAGGTTGAGGGTGAGGGTGAGGTTGAGGGTGAGTGTTTTAGTTAGGAAAGTTAGGTGTTTTAGTTAGGGTTAAGATGAGGGTGAGGGTGAGTGTTAGGGTGAGGATTAGGGTTTGGGTGAGGGTTAGAGTGAGTGTTAGGATTAGGGTTAGGGTGAGGTTGAGGTTTAGGGATAGGGCTAGGGGGAGGGTTAGGGTTAGGGTGAGGTTCAGGGTTACGGTTAGGGTGAGGGTGAGGGTGAGGGTAAGGTTTAGGATTAGGGTTAGTGTTAGGGTTAGGATTAGGGTGAGGTTAAGGGTTAGGGTAAGGGTGAGGGTGAGGTTGAGGGTTACGGTTAGGTTGAGGGCTAGGGTGAGGGTGAGGGTTAGGTTTAGGATTATGGTTATGGTGAAGGTGAGGGAAAGGTTGAGGGTGAGGGTTAGTGTGAGTATTAGGGGAGAGATAGGGTTAGGGTTAGGGTGAGTGTTAGGGTTAGTGTGAGTGTTAGGATTAGCGTTAAGGTTATGGTTAGGGTGAGGATAAGGTTTAGGGTGAGGGTGAGGGTTAGGGTTAGCCTTAGGGTTTGGGTAACAGGTTGAGGTTAAGGGTGAGGGTGAGGTTTACGTTTAGGGTTAGGGTTAGGGTTAGGGTGAGGGTTAGGGATAGGGTTAGGGTTAGGGTGAGGGTTATGCTGAGGTTAAGGTTTAGGATGAGTGTTAGGGTGAGGGTGAGCTTTAGGGTAATTTTGAGGGTAATGATTAATATGAGCGTTAGGGTGAGCGTGAACATTAGGGTTAGGGTGAGGGTGAGGTTTAGGTTTAGGGTTAGGATGAGGTTGAGGGTTAGGGTGAGGGTGAGTTTTAGGGTTAGGCTGAGCATTAGGTTTAGGATTAGGGTTAGGGTGAGGGCTAGGGTGAGCGTAAGGGTTAGGGTTAGGGTTAGAGTGCGGTTTAGGGTTAGTGTGAGGCTGTGTGGTAGGGTGTAGATTAGGGTTAGGGTTAGCGTGAGGGTTAGGTTTAGTGTGAGGGTTTGGGTTAGGGTTATTTTTAGTGTTAGGTTTAGGTTGAGAATGTGGATTAGGGTTAGGGTTAGCGTGAGGGTTAGGTTTAGTGTGAGGGTTTGGGTTAGGGTTATTTTTAGTGTTAGGTTTAGGTTGAGAATGAGGGTTAGGGTGAGGTTTAGGGTTAGGGTTAGGGTGAGGTTGAGGTTTAGGTTTAGAGCTAGGGCGAGGGTTTGTGTTATGGTGAGGTTTAGGTTTAGGGTTATGGCTAGGGCGAGGGTTAGGGTTAGGGTGAGGTTTTGGGTTAGGGTTAGGGTGAGGGTGAGGTTGAGGGTGAGGGTTAGGGTTAGGGTGAGGGTAAGGGTGAGAGTTAGGTTTAGGATTAGGGTTAGGTTAAGGTTAGGGTGAGGTTAAGGATTAGGGTGAAGGAGGGGGTGAGGGTTAGGGTTCGGTTGTGGGCTTGGGTGAGAGATAGGGTTAGGTTTAGGGTTATGGTTATGGTGAAGGTGAGGGATAGCGTGAGGGGGAGAGTTAGGGTGAGTGTTAGGGGAGAAATAGTGTTAGGGTTAGTGTGAGGTTTAGCGTTAGTGTGAGTGTTAGCATTAGGGTTAAGTTTATGGTTAGGGTGAGGGTAAGGTTTAGGGTGAGGTTTAGTGTGAGGGTGAGTGTTAGGGTTAGCGTTAGGGTTAGGGAAACAGGTTGAGGGTAAGGGTGAGGGAGAGGTTTAGGTTTAGGCGTAGGGTTAGGGTGTGTGTTAGTGTTAGCGTGAGGGTTAGGGTTAGGGTTAGGGTTAGGTTTAGTGTTAGGGTGAGTGTTAGGGTGAGGTTAAGATTAAGATGAGTATTAGGATGAGGGTGAGCGTTAGGCTTAGGCTTAGGTTTAGAGTTATGGTGAGGGTTTGGGTGAGGGTTAGGGTTAGCATGAGGGTGAGGCTTAGGGTGAGGGTTAGGTTTAAAGTTAGGGTGAGGTTTAGGATTAGGGTAAGTTTTAGGGTGAGGATTAGGGTGAGGGTGAGGGTTAGTGTGAGGTTTAGGGTTAAGGTGAGTGTTAGGCCTAGTGTTAGGGTGAGGGTTAGTGTTAGGTTGATGTATAAGGTGAGGATGAGATTTTGCATGAGGGTGAGGGTTCTGGTAAGGGTTAGGGTTAGCTTGTGGGTGAGGGTTAGGGTTAGGGTGAGTGTTAGGGTGACGGTGAGTGTTAGGCTGAGGGTGAGTGTTAGGGTTACGGTTAGGGTTAGGTTGAGAGTTAGGGTTAAGTTTAGGGAGAAGGTTAGGGTGAGGGTTAGGTTTAGGGTTAGGGTTAGGGTGAGGTTATGGGTTAGGGTGAGTGTTAGGTTGACTGTGAGGTTTAGGGTTAGCGTTAGGGTTAGGGTGAGGGTTAGGGTGTGGTGTTGGGTTAAGTTTAGTGTGAGGGTTAGGGTTAGGGTGAGGGTTAGGGTGATTGTTAGGTTTAGGGTTAGGATAAGTTTTTGGGTGAGGGTGGGGGTTAGCGGTAGGGTTAGGCTTAGGTTTAGGGTGAGCTTGAGGTAAATAGTTAGGGTGAGGGTTAGGGTGAGGTTGAGTGTTACGGTTAGGTTTAGAGTGAGGGTGAGGGTTAGGGTGAGTTTTAGAGTGAGAGTGAGGGTTAGGGTTAGGTTTAGGGTTAGGGAGAGGGTGAGTGTACTTGTTAGGGTGAGGGTTAGAATGAGGTGGTGGTTCAGGTTTAGGGTGAGGGTGAGGTTGAGGATTAAGGTGACGGTTAGGGTTAGGGTTAGGTTAAGGGTGAGGGTTACTTTGAGGGTTAGGGTTTGGGTTAGAGTGAGGGGTTGGCTGAGGGTTAGGTTTAGGGTGAGGGTTAGGGTGAGGGTTAGTTTGAGGGTGAGGGTTAGGTTTAGGTTTAGGGTGAGGGTGAGGTTTAGGCTGAGGGTTAGGGTGAGGGTTAGGGTTAGGATGAGGGTGAGGGTTAGAGTTAGGGTTAAGGTGAGGGATTGGGGGAGGTTTAGGGTTAGGGTTATGGTGAGGGTTAGGGTTAGTGATAGGATGAGGATTAGGGTTAGTGTGAGTTTTAGGGTCAGGGTTAAATTTAGGGTTAGGGTGAGGTTAAGGGTTAGGGTTAGGGTGAGGGTAAGGGTTAGGTTTAGGGTGAGGGTTAGGGTTATTTTGAGTGTTAGGGTTAGGGTTCGGTTTAGGGTGAGGTTGAGGGTAAGTGTTATGGTGAGGGTTAGGATGAAGTTGAGGGTTCGGGTAAGAGTTAGGGTTAGGGTTAGGATGAGGGTTAGGCTTACGTTGAGGGTTTGGCTGAGGGGTAGGGTTAGGGTAAAGTTGAGGGTTAGTGTTAGTGTGAGGATTAAAGTTAGGGTTAATTTTAGGGTTAGGGTGAGGGTAAGGATTAGGGTTAGGGTGAGGTTTAGGGTTAGTGTGAGTGTTAGGATTAGGGTGAGGCGTTGTGTGAGGGTTAGGGTTAGGGTTAGGGTGAGGGTTAGGGTTAGTGTTAGGGATAGGGTTAGGGTGAGGGTAAGGGTTAAGGTGAGTATTACTTTGAGGGTTAGTGTGAGAGTTAGGGTTAGGTTTAGGTTTAGGTTGTCGGTGGCGGTGACGGTTAGTTTTAGGGTTAGGGTGAGGGTTACGGTTAGGGTGAGGGTGAGGGTTATGATTTGGATTAGGAGTAATGTTAGGGTTAGAATTAGGCTAAGGGTAAGGGTGAGGGTGAGGGTGAGGTTTAGGGTTAGGATAAGGGTGAGGGTGAGGGTGAGGGTGAGATTTAGGATTAGTGTTAGGGTTAGGCTTAGACTTATGGTGAGTGAGAGGGTGAGGGTGAGGGTTAGGGTAAGGGTTAGCGTTAAGGTTAGGGGGATGGTTAGGGTGAGGGTAACGGTTAGGGTTAGGGTTACGGTGAGGGTTTGGGTTAATGTTAGGGTTAGGGTTAGTGTGAGGGTTAGGGTGAGGGTGAGGGTTACGGTTAGGGTTAGGGTTAGGTTGAGGTTTAGGGTGAAGGGTAGATCAGGGTTAGGGTTAGGGTGAGCCTGAGGGTTAGTTTTATGTTGAGGCGTAGGGTGAGGTTTAGGGTTATGGTTAGGGTTAGGCTGAGGGGTAGGGTTAGGGTTAGGGTGAGGGTGAGGTTGAGGGTTTCGGTCAGGGTGAGGGTTAGGGTTAGATTTAGGGTTAGGGTGAGGGATTGGGTTAGGGTGAGGGTGAGGGTTAGGGTTAGTGTGAGAGTTAGGATTAGGGACAGGCTTAGGGTTAGGGTGAGAGATAGTTTGTGGTTTAGGGTTAGGTTTAGTGTTAGGGTTAGGGTGAGGTTTATGTTTAGGGTTAGGGTAAGGGTTAGGGTGAGGGTGAAGGTTAGGGTTAGGTTTAGGTTGAGGGTTAGATTTAGGTTTAGGGTTTGGGTGAGGGTGAGGGTAATGGTTAGGGTGAGGGGTAGGATTACGGTGAGGGTTAGAATTAGGATTAGGGTTATGGTGAGGGTTAGGGTTAGGTTTATGTTTAGGGTGAGGGTGAGGTTGAGGGCTAGGGTGAAGTTTATTGTGAGGGAAAATGTTAGGGTAAGGCTATGGTTAGGGTGTGTGTGAGGGTTACGGTTAGGATGAGGATTAGGTTGACAGTGAGGGTTAGGGTGAGGGTGAGGGTTAGTATTATGTTTAGGGTGAGGGTTAGGGTGACGTTTAGGGTTAGGGTTAGAGTGAGTGTTAGGGTTACGTTTAGGGTTAGGATGAGAGTTAGCTTGAGTTTTAGGGTTATGGTTAGGGTGAGGGTTAGGTTGAGGGGTAGGGTTAGGTTTAGGGTGAAGGTGAGGGATAGGGTTAGGTTTATGGTGAGGTTTCATGTTAGGTTTAGGGTTTGGGTGAGGGTGAGGGTAATGCTTATGCTGAGGGTTAGGGAGAGGGTGAGGGTTAGGGTTAGGGATAGTCTGAGGATTAGGGGTAGGTTTAGGTTTAGGGTGAGGGTTAGGCTGACAGGTAGGGTTAGGGTTAGGGTGAGGGATAGGTTTAGTGTTATTGTTAGGGTTAGGGTTAGGGTGAGGGGCAGGATTAGGGTTAGGGAAAGGGTTAGGGTTAGTTTGAGGGTTAGGTTTTGTTTTAGATTTAGGGTTAGTATGAGGATAAAGGTTAGGTTGAGGTTTAAGTTGAGGGTGAGGCTGAGGGTTCGGTTGAGAATGAGGGTTCGGCTTCGGGTGAGAGTTAGGGTATGGGTTAGGGTTAGGGTTAGGGTGAGGGTTAGGGTGACGGTGAGGGATAGAGTTAATTTTACGGTGAGGGTGAGGGTTAGGGTGAGGTTTAGGGTTACATTGAGGTTTAGGTTTACTGTGAGGGTTAGGGTTAGGGTTAGAGTTATGGTTAGTGTGCAGTTAAAGGTTTGGGTGAGTGTTAGGGTGAGGGTGAGGGTTAGGGTTAGGATTAGGGTTTAGATTAGGGTGAGGGTGAGGGTGAATGTTAGGATTAGTTTAGGGTTAGGGTTAGGCTGAGGGCGAGTGTGAGGGTGAGGGTAAGGGTAAGGTTTAGAGTTAGGGTTAGGGTGAGGGCTAGGTTGAGGGTGAGGGTTACGGTGAGAGTGAGGGTGAGGGTGAGGGTAAGGGTTAGGTAAGGGTTAGGGTTATTGTTAGGGTGAGGTTTAAGTTGAGGGTGAGGGTTAGTGTGAGTGTTAGGGTTAGGGTTAGATTTAGAGTGAGGGGTATGGTTAGGGTGATGTTTAGGGTGAGGGTAAGGGTTAGGGCGAGGGTTAGGATTCGGTTGAGAGTGAGGGTTAGGGTGTGGGTAAGGGTTAGGTTTCAGGTGAGGTTTAGGGTGACGGTTAGTGTTAGGGTGAGTGTGTGGGTTAGGGTTAGGTTTCGGGTGAGGGTTTGCTTCTGAGTTATGGTGAAGGTGAGGTTTAGGATGAGGGGTAGGTTTGGGGTTAGGGAGAGGGTTAAGGTTAGTCTTAGGGTTATGTTTAGGGTTATGGTTAGGTTTAGTGTGAACATAAGTGTTAGGATGAGGTTTAGGGTGTGGGTGAAGGCTAGGGTTAGTGTTAGGGATAGGGTGACGTTTAGATTGAGTGTTAGGGTTAGGGTTAGGGTTAGGTTTAGAGTTAGGGTGAGGGTTAGGGTTAGGGTTAGGGTGAAGTGAGGGTTAGGGTTAGCGTCAGGGTTAGGGCGATTTTTAGGGTGAGGGTTAGGGTTAGGGTGAAGGTTAGAGTTAGGGTTAGGGTTAGGGTGAGGTTTAGGGTTAGGGTGAGGATTAGGGTTAGGGTGAGGATTAGTGTCAGGATGAGGGTTAGGTTGAGGTTTAGAGTTAGGTTTAGGTTTAGGGTTAGGGTTAGTGTGAGGGTTAGGGTTATGGTGATGATTAGGGTGAGGCTGAAGTTTAGGGTGAGTGTGAGGGTTCGATGGTGAGGGTTCGTGTGAGGGTGAGGGTTAGGGTGTGGGTTAGGGTTAGGGTTAGGGTGGGGTTAGGGTAACCGTGAGGGTTAGGGTAAAGATGAGGTTAAGGGTTAGGGTTAGGGTGAGTGTTAGAGTGGCGGTTAGAGTTACGGTGAGGGTTAGGTTGAGGGGTAGGCTTAGGGTTAAGGTGAAAGTTAGGGTGAAATTTAGGGTTAGTGTGAGGGTTAGGGTTAGGGTTAGTGTTAGGGTTAGTGTGAGGTTAAAGGTTAGGGTGAGGGTTAGGGTGAGGGTTAGGTTTAGGGTAAGGGTTAGGGTAAGTTTTAGAGTTAGCGTGAAGGTGAGGTTTAGGTTCAGGGTTAGGTTGAGGTTGAGTGTGAGGGTTTGATTTAGGATTAGGGTTAGAGTTAGGGTTAGTCTTAGTGTGAGCGTGAGGGTTAGGTTGAGGGTTAGGGTTAGGGTGAGTGTTATGGTTGTGGTTAGGTGAGGGTTCGGTTTAGGGTGATGTTTACTTTGAGGGTGAGGTTTAGGGTGAGGGTGAGGATTCGGGTGAGGGTGTGGATGAGGGTTAGGGTGTGGTTGCGAGTTAGGGTTCTGGTATGTTTTAGGGTGACGGTGAGGTTTAGGGTGAGGGTGAGGGTTAGGGTTAGGTTTATGTATAGGGTTAGTGTTAGTGTGAGGATAAGGGTTGGGGTGAGGTTTAAGGTGAGGTTGAGGGTTACATTTAGCATTAGGGCTAGGGTGAGGTTTACGGTGAGGGTTAGGGTTAGGGTGATTTTTAGGGTTAGGTTTAGGGTGAGTGTTATTTTTAGTATTAGGGTTTGTGTTAGGGTTAAGTTTATTGTTAGGTTTAGGGTTAAGGTGAGTGTGATGGTGATATTTAGCGTTAGGGTTAGGGTTATTGTGAGGGTGAGAGTGAGTGTTAGGGTTAGGGTTAGAGTTAGGGTTAGTATGAGGATAAAGGTTAGGGTGAGGGTTAGTGTTAGGGTTAGGCTTAAGGTTAGGTTTAGGGTGAGGGTTAGGTTTAGGGTAATGTTTAGGGTGAGGGTGAGGTTTAGGGCAAGGGTGAGTTTGAGGGTGAGGGTGAGGGTGAGGGTGACGGTGAGGGTTAGGATTAGGGTTAATTTGAGGGTTAGGTTTAGGATTAGGGTTAGGTTTAGGGTTAGGTGAAGTTGAGGGTCAGGGAGATGGTTAGGGTTAGGGTGAGGGTGAGGGTTAGGGTTAGTTTGAGGGATAGTGTGAAGGTGAGTTTGAGGGTGAGGATTAGAGTGAGGGTGAGGGTTAGGGTTAGGGTTAGGTTTAGGATTAGGGTTATGGTTAGGGTTAGTGTTATGGTGAGGGTGAGGGTGAGGGTTAGGGTTTGGGTTATCGTTAGGGTGAGGGTTAGCGTTACAGTTAGGGTAAGGATTTTCCTTAGGGTTCGGGTTAGGTTTAGGGTTAGGTTGAGGTTTAGGGTTAGGGTTACGTTTAAGGTGAGTGTTAGGGTTAGGGTTAGGGTGAGGTTTAGGGTAAGGGATAGGGTTAGGGTGAGGGTTAGGTTTAGGTTTAGGTTTAGGTTGAGGGTGAGGGTGAGGGTTATGGTTATCGTTAGGTTTAGGGTGAGGGTTAGAATGTGGGTGAGGGTTAGGGTTAGGGTGAGGGTTAGGGTGACCCTGAGTGTTAGGGTGAGGTTGAGGGTTAGGGTTAGTGTTAGGGTGAGGGTTAGTGTTAGGGTTAGGTTTAGGGTTAGGGTGAGGGTTAGGGTGAGGTGTAGGGTTAGGGTTAGGGTGAGGGTTAGTGTTAGTGTGAGGGTTAGCGTTAGGTTTAGACTTAGGGTTAGTGTATGGTTAAAGGTTCGGTTAAGGGTTAGGCTGAGCGTTAGGGTTAGGGTTAGTTTTAGGTTGAGGGATAGGATGAGGTTTAGGGTTAAGCTTAGGTTTAGGGTGAGGGTGAGAGTTAGTGTTAGGGTTAGGGTGAGGGTTAAGGTTAGAATGAGGGCTAGTGCCGTGGACTGGTTCTGTCAGGTGACGGAGGAAACTTAGGGGAGGAACCTGGAATAGGGGGGAGATGGCAAACAGACAACTCACACACAAGAGGAGTGGATGCTGAGTGCGATTTAATGCAGAGGATAACAACCTTTTATAGAAAAAGTCTCCCTAAGGAAAGGGCAAAAGTTTACACAATCTTGTTACAGGGCTTCATTCTTGGATGGTCACCAGCTGGTCACCTGAAAGGGCAAAAGTTTACACAATCTTGCTCCAGGGCTTCATTCTTGGGTGGTCACCAGCTGGTCTCCTGAAAGGCACTTGTTTCCGGCTTATCTCTAAGAAATATAATGGGTTTCGACGTTTGTCACCATCTATAGAGACCTTAATTGTCCCATAAGATTTTTCCTGTTCCTTCTTTAATAGTAAGGTCATGGAGGCCTAGATCTAGCAAGTCTTTTAGTAAATGAAAGAGAATAACAGGAAGTTCTTTCTCCCAAGTAGTTATCTCAGCAATTGCCATACATTCTTTCTGTTCTAGCCGCACCTACAGCTTCTTGTAAATCTCTTACAGACAATTCCTTCTGCTGAAGTGACTTGCTGAAACCCCCAATACTTTTATATTTGCTTATGACTTGTCTACTAGCGTCCATAAGAGGGCTTCCAGGGTAGCACTTAACTCTGGTGAGTTAGTCATATTTTTAAGACACTCATCATATATTGGAGTCGCCAACACTCTTAAGAAAGAGCTTTGACTAAGGGAACATTGACAATGAGTAAGTACAATAGAGCAGTAGAAACAGTAAAAGATTAATAGTCACTCTTATACAGTGAGGAAAAGAAAGGCAGAAACACATCTTTCCCAGGGGTTGGCCAGCCTTTCCAGGAGTAGGCGTCTTAGAAGCCCTATTCTCCGAGGTAGACTTCGGTGAAATCCGAATACTCAGAGATGGGTCTCTGAAGCCCCATTCTCAGGTCTGAAAGCTGGTTTCCCATGTTAAGCAGACTCCACTGGAGTAGGCGTGGCAGGCTAGGGTGAGGGTGAGGGTTAGGTGAGGGTGAGGGTGAGGGTGAGGATTACGGTTAGGTAAGAGTTAGGGTTAGGTTTAAGGTGAGGATTAGGGTGAAGGTGAGGGTTAGGTTGAGGGTTAGGGTTAGGGTGAGGTTTAGGGTTAGGGTTAGGGTGAGGGTTAGGTTTAGGGTGATGTTTAGGGTGAGGGTGAGGGTTAGGGTTAGGGTTCGGGGGAGGGTTAGGTTTATAGTGAGGGTTAGCATTAGGGTTAGAGTTAGGATCAGGGTTAGTGTGAGGGGTAGGGTTAGGATTCGGGTGAGGGTTACGGTTAGTGTGAGGTTTAGGGTTAGGGTTAGGGTTAGTGTGAGGATAAGGGTTAGGGTGAGGGTTGAGGGTGAGGCTTAGGGTTAGCGTTAGGTTTAGGGTGAGGTTTAGGGTTAAGGTGAGTGTTAAGGTTAGGGTTAGGGTGAGGGTTAGGTTTAGGGTGAGGGTTAGGGTTAAGATTGGTGTTAGGGTGAGTTTTAGCGTTAGGTTTAGGGTAAGGGTGAGGGTTAGGAATAGGATTAGGTTTAAGTTTAGGGTTAGGGTTATTGTCAGGGTTAGGGTTAGGGTTAGGGTTGTGGTGAGGGTGAGGGTTAGCGTTAGGGTTAGGGTCAGGGTTGGGTTAGGCTGAGTGGGAGGGGGAGAGTGTGGGTGAGGTTTAGGGTTAGGGTTAGGGTTAGGTTTAGTGTGAGGGCTAGGGTTAGGGTTAAGTTTTGGGTGAGGGTGAGGGTGAGGGTAAGAGTTTCGGATAGGTAAGGGTTAGGGTTATTGTTAGAGTGAGGATTAGGTTGAGGGTGAGGGTTTGTGTGAGGGTTAGTGTTAGGGTGAGGGTTATAGTTACGGTTTTGGTGAGGCTTAGGGTTAGAGTGAGGTTTAGAGTATGGGTGAGGGTTAGGATGAGTGTTAGGGTTCAGGTGATGTTGAGCGATCAGATGTGGGTGAAGTTAAGGGTAAGAATGAGAGTCAGGGTGACGGTGAGGGTTAGGGTGACTGTGAGAGTTAGGGTTAGGTTTAGGGTTAGGTTGAGGGTAAGGGTTAGGGTGAGGGTTAGGATGAGGGTAAGGGTTAGGGTTAGCGTTAGTGTTAGGGTGAGAGTTAGGGTTAGGGTTAGGATTAGGGTGAGGGTTAGGGTGAGGGTTGGGGTTAGGGTTAGGGTTACTGTGACGGGGAGGGGGAGGGGGAGGGTTATCAATTGGGTGAGGGTGAGGGTTAGGGAGAGAGTTAGGGAGAGGGTGAGGGTTTCGGTTAGGTAAGGGTTATGGTTAGGGTTAGGGTGAGGTTTAGGGTGAGGGTGAGGTTTAGGTTGAGGGTTAGGGTTAGGGAGAGGGTTAGGGTTAGGGTTAGAGTGAGGGTTAGGGTTAGGTTGAGATTTAGGGTGAGGCTGAGGGTTGCGGTGAGATTGAGGGTTCGTGAGAGGGTGAGGTTTTGGGTGAGGGTGACAGTTAGTTTGTGGGTTAGATTTAGGGTTAGGTTGAGGGTTAGGGTGACAGTGAGGGTTAGGGTGATGGTGAGGGTTAGGGTTAGGTTGAGGGTGAGGATTAGAGTTAGGGTGAGGGTGAGGGTTAGGGTTAGGGTGAGGGTGATGGTTAGGGTTAGGGTTAGGGTTAGGCTGAGGGTGGGGGTGAGGATGAGCGTGAGGGTGAGGGTTAAGGTTAGTTTTAGGGTGAGGGCTAGGGTAAGGGTGAGGGTTAGTGTGACAGTTAGGGTGAAGGTGAGGTTTTCATTTAGGAAAGGCTTACGGTTAGGATTAGGATGAGGATTAGGGTGAGGGTGAGGTTTAAGGTGAGGGTTAGGGTTAGGGTGAGGGTTAGGGTTAGGGTTATGTTTAGGCTTGGGGTTAGGGTGAGGGATAGGATTAGTGTTAGGGTGAGGGTTAGGGTTAGTGTGAGGGTTAGGGTTGGCGTTAAAGTTAGGGTTAGTGTGAGGTTAAAGGTTAGGGTGGGGGTTAGGGTGAGGGTGAGGGTAAATGTTATGGTTAGGGTTAGGTTGAGGGTTAGTGTGAGGGTTTGGGTTAGGATGAGGGTTATGATCAGGGTTAGGGTGAGGGTTAGGGTACGAGTACTGCTTAGGGTGAGGGTGAGGGTTAGGGTGAGGGTGAGGGTTAGGGTGATGTTGAGGTTGAGGGTGAGTGTTTCAGTGACTGTGAGGGTGATGGTTACGGTGAGGATTAGGTTTAGGTTTAGGGTTAGGGTGAGGGTGAGGGTTAGGGTTAGGATTAGGGATAGGTTTAGGTTTAGGCTGAGGATGAGGGTGAGGGTGATGGTTAGCGTTATGTTTAGGGTGTGGGTGAGGGTTAGGTATCGGCTTAGATTTAGGGTGACGGTGAGGGTGAGGGTGAGGGTGAGGGTTAGGGTTATGGTTAAGGTTAGGGACAGCTTTAGGTTTAGGTTGAGGGTGAAGGTGAGGGTTAGGTTTAGGATTAGGATTAAATGTTTTGTAAGGCTTAGGGTGAGGGTGAGGGTCAGAGTTAAGTTTAGGGTGAGGGTTAGGGTTATGGTTAGGTTTAGGTTGAGGGTGATGGTGAGGGTGAGGGTGAGGGTTAGGATTAGGGTAAGGTTTAGAGTTATGGTTAGGGTTAGGGAGAGGGTGAGGGTGAGGGTGATGGTGAGGTTGATGGTGAGGGTGAAGGTTAGGGTTTGGGTGAGGGTTAGGGTTAGGGTTAGGGTTAAGCTTAGTGTGAGGGTTCGGGTTAGGGTTAGGTTTAGGGTTAGGATGAGGGTTAGGCTGAGAGTTAGGCTTAGGGTTAGGGTTAGGGTAAAGGTTAGGGTGAGGGTGAGGTTTAGGTTTAGGATTAGGGTTAGGGTTAGGGTGAAGGTTATTGATAGGTTTAGAGTTAGGGTGATGTTTTTGTTTAGGGTTAGGTTTAGAGTTGGTGTGAGGGTGAGGGTGAGGGTTAGGGTTTGGATTGGAGTTAGTGTTAGGATTAGGCTGAGGGTGAGGTTGAGGGTGAGGGTGAGTGTTAGGGTTAGGGTGAGGGTTAGGTTTAGGGTTAGGGTTAAGGTTAAGATGAGGGTTAGGGTTAGGGTTAAGTTTAATATGAGGGTTAGGCTGAGTGTTAGGGTTAGGGTTCATGTGAGGGTAAGGGTAAGGGTGAGTGTTAGGGTGAGGATGATGGTTAGGGTTAGGCTTAGGGTCAGGGGGAGTGTAAGGGTGAGGGTTAGTGTTAGTGTTAGTGTTAGGGTTAGGGTTAGGTTAACGGTTAGGGAGAGGGTAAGGGTTAGGGTGAGTTTTATGGTGGCGGTGAGGGCTAGTGTGAGAGAGTGGGTTAGGTTTAGGGTGAGGGTAAGTGTTAGGGGTAGGGTTAGGGTTAGGGTAAGGGTTAGGCTGAGGGTTACTGTTAGTGTGAGGGTGGGCTAGTTTAAGCATTAGGGTTAGGGTTAGCGTTAGGGTGAGGGTGAGGGTGAGAGTGAGGGTGAGGTTGAGGTTAGGGTTAGGGTTAGGGTTAGGCTGATGGTTACGGTTAGTGTGAGGGTGAGGGCTAGTTTAAGCATTAGGGTTAGGGTTAGGGTGAGGGTAAGGGTGAGGGTGAGGGTGAGGTTGAGTTTAGGGTTAGGGTTAGGGTTAGGCTGAGGGTGGGGTGAGGATGAGCATGAGGGTGAGGTTAAGGGTTAGTTTTAGGGTGAGTTCTAGGGTGAGGGTGCGGGTTAGGGTGACGGTTAGGGTGAGGGTGAGGGTTTCAGTTAGGAAAGGCTTAGGGTTATGATTAGGGTGAAGATTAGGGTGAGGGTGAGGTTTAAGGTGAGGGTTAGGGTTAGGGTGAGGATTAGGGTTAGGATTAGGGTGAGGGTTAGGATTAGGGTGATGTTTAGGGTGAGGGTGAGAGTTAGGGTGAGGGCAATTGTGAGGATTAGGGTGTAGGTGAGGGTTAGGTTTAGGGTGAGGGTTAGGGTGACGGGGAGTCTTAGGGTCAAGGTGAGGTTTAGGGTTAGTGTAAGGGTTGATGTGAGGGTTGGGCTTAAGGTTAGTGTTAGTGTGAGGATAAGGTTTAGGGTGAGGTTTAGGGTGAGTGATAAGTTGAGGGTTAGGGTGAGTATGAGGGTGAGGGTTAGAGTTAGTTTGAGGGTGAGGGTTAGGTTTAGGGTGAGGGTGAGGGTTTGGGTGAGGGTGAGGGTTAGGCTTAGAGTTAGGGTGAAGTTTAGGATTAGGGTTAGGCTAATGGTGAGGGTTAGTGTGAGCTGTAGGGTTTGAGTTAGGGTGAGGGTTAGGGTTAGTGTGAGTGTTAGGGTTAGGGTTAGGGTTAGGGTTGGTGTGAGGATAAGCGTTAGGTTGAGGGTTAGGTTGAGGGTTAGGATTAGCGTTAGTGTTAGCGTGATGGTTAGGGTGAGTTTTAGGGTTAGGGTGATTGTTAGGGTTAGGGTTAGTGTGAGGGTTAGGGCTAGGGTGAGGATTAGGGTTAGGATTTGTGTTAGGGTGAGTTTTAGGGTTAGGTATACGGCTAGTGTGAGGGTTAGGGTTTGGGTAAGTGTTAGGGTTAGTATGAGGATAAAGGTTAGGGTGAGGTTTAGGGTGAAGGTCAGGATTAGGGTTAGGGTTAAGGTTTGTGTTAGGGTGAGGGTTAGGGTGAGGGTGAGGTTGAGGGTGAGGGTGCCGGTGAGGGTGACGGTGAGGGTTAGATTCAGGGTAAATGTGAGCATTAGGGTTAGTATTAGGATTAGGTTTAGTGTTAGGCTGAAGTTGAGGGTTAGGGTGAGGGTTTGGGTTAGGGTTAGGGTGAGGGTGAGGGTTTCTTTGAGGGTTAGGGTGAAGGTGAGTTTGAGGGTTAGGGTTAGGTTGAGGGTGACTGTGAGGGTGAGGGTTATGGTTAGGATTATTGTTATGGTTAGTGTTAGGGTTAGGGTGATGTTGAGGGTGAGGGATAGGGTTAGGGTTAGCTTTAGGGTGAGGGTTAGGGTTAGGGTTAGGGTAAGGATTATGGTTAGGGTGAGTTTTAGGGTTAGGGTTAGGTTGAGGTTTATGTTTAGGGTTAGGTTTAGGGTGAGGGTTAGGGTTAGGGTTAGGGTGAGGGTGAGGGTTACGGTGAGTGTTATTGTAGGCGTTAAGGTGAGGGTTAGGGTTAGGGTGATATTTAGGGTGAGAGTGAGGGTTTGCGTGAGGGTGTGGGTTAGGGTGTGTGTGAGGGTAAGGTTTCGACTGAGTGTTATTGTGACGATGAGCTTTAGGGTGAGGGTTAGGGTTAGGGTTAGTGTTAGGGTGAGGGTTAGGGTGAGGGGTAAGTAAGGTTTGGGTTAGGGTCAGGGTTAGGGTGAGGGTTAGGTTTAGGGTGATATTTAGGGTGAGGGTGAATGTTAGGGTGAGGGAGATGGTTAGGGTTAGGGTTTGGATTAAGGTTAGGGTGAGGGATAGTTTTAGGATTAGGATTAGTTTTAGGATTTAGGATTAGGTTTAGGGTGAGTGTAATGGTTCGGTTGAGGATTCGGGTGACCTTGAGTGTTAGGGTTTGGGTGAGGGTTATCGTTAGGGTGCAAATTACGGTTAGGGTTAGGGTCAGGGTTTTGTTGAGTTTAAGGGTTAGGGTGAGGTTTAGGGTGAGGGTGGGGGTTAGGGATAGGGCTAGGGTGAGGGTTAGGGTGAGAGTTTGGTTTAGCGTTAGGGTTAGGGTCAGGGTTAGGGTTAGGCTGAGGGGGAGGGAGAGATTGTTGGTGGGGTGTAGGGGTAGGGTTAGCGTTAGGGTTAGTGTGAGTGCTAGGGTGAGGGTGAAGTTTTGGGTGAGGGTGAGGGTGAGGGTATGTTTTCTGTTAGGTAAGTGTTAGGGTGAGGATTAGTTGAGGGTGAGGGTTTGTGTGAGGGTTAGTGTTAGGGTGAGGGTTAGCGTTAATTTTGTGGTGAGGCTTAGGGTTAGAGTAAGGTTTAGAGTACAGGTGAGTGTTAGGGTGAGTGTTAAGGTTCGGGTGATGTTGAGCGATAGCTTGTGGGTGAGGTTTAGAGTAAGGATGAGGGTTAGGTTGACCGTGAAGGATAGACTGACACTGAGGGTTAGGGTTAGGGTTAGGGTTAGGTTGAGGGTAAGGGTTAGGGTGAGGGTTAGGGTGATGGTAAGGTTTAGGGTTAGCGTTAAGTTTAGGGTGAGGATTAGGGTTAGGGTTAGGTTTAGGGTGAGTGTTAGGGTGAGGGTAAGGGTTAGGGTTAGGGTTACTGTGAGGGTGAGGGTGAGGGTGGGGTTAGGGTTAGAGTTAGGGTGAGGGTTAGGGTGAGAGTGAAGGTGAGAGTGAGTGTTTCGGTTAGGTAAGGGTTATGGTTAGGCTTAGGGTGAGGATTACGTTGAGGGTGAGGTATAGGTTGAGGGATAGGGTGAGGGTTAGGTTTAGGGTTAAAGTGAGGACTGGGGTTACTGTGATGTTTATGTGGAGGCTGAGGGTTGGGGTTAGATTGAGGGTTCGGTTTCGGGGGAGGTTTGGGGTGAGTGTGACGGTTAGTTTGTGGGTTAGGGTTAGGCTTAAGGTGAGGCTTAGGGTGACAGTGAGTGTTAAAGTGAGGATGAGGGTTACGGTTAGGTTGAAGGTGAGGGTTAGGCTTAGGTTGAGGGTGAGAGTGAGGGTTAGGGTGAGGGTGAGGGTTAGGGTTAGGGTTAGGTTTATTGTGAGGTTTAAGGTTAGGGTTAGGGTTAGGGTGAGGGTGAGGGTAAGTGTTATGGTTAGGGTTAGGGTGAGTGTTAGGGTTGAGATGAAGGTTATAGTTACGGTTAGGGTGAGGTTTAGGGTGAGAGTACTGCTTAGGGTGAGGGTGAGTTTAGGGGGAGGGTGAGGTTGAGGGTGAGTGTTAAGGTGATGGTGAGGGTGACGGTGACGGTGAGGGTTAAGTTTAGTGTTAGGGTTAGGATTATGGTTAAGATTAGGGACAGGTTTAGGTTTAGAGTGAGGGTGAATGTGAGGGTTAGGTTTAGGATTAGGCTTAGGTGTTTGGTAAGGCTTAGAGTGAGTGTGAGGGTGAGGGTCATAGTTAAGTTTAGGGTGAGGGTTAGGGTTAGGGTTAGGATTAGGTTGAGGGTGAGGGTGAGGGTTAGGTTTAGGGTAAGGTTTAAGGTTATGGTTAGGGTTAGGGTGAGGGTTAGGGTTAGGGTTAGGGATAGGGTGAGGATTAGGGTTAGTGTGAATGTTAGGGTGAGAGTTATGGTTAGGGTTAGATTTAGGGTGAGGGTAAGGGTTAGAATTAGGATTAGAGTTAGGGTTAGAGTTAGAGTGAGGGTGAGGGTGAGGGTTAGGGTTTGGGTTAGAATTAGGGTGAGGGTCAGGGTGAGGGTTATTGTGAGGGTTAAGGTGAGCTTTAGGGTTAGGGTTAGTGTGAGGATTAGGATGAGGTTTATGGTTAGGGTGACGGTTAGGGCTAGGGTGAGGATAAGGGTGAGGGTGAGGGTGAGAGTGAGCGTTAGTGTGAGCTTTAGGGTTAGGGTTAAGGTGAGGGTTAGGGTGAGGTTTAGGGTTAGGGTGAGGATTATAGCTAGGGTGATGGTTAGGGTGAGATTGAGGGTTAGGGTGAGGGTTAGGGTAAGGGTTTGGGTTAGGGTTAGGGTGAGTGTTATGGTAAGGATTAGGTTTAGGGTTAGGTTTAGGGTTAGGTTTAGGGTGACAGTGAAAGTGAAGGTTAGTGTTAGGGTTAAGGTGAGGGTTAAGTTTAGGGTGAGGGCTAGGGTGAGTTTGAGGGTTAGGGTGACGGTGAGGGTGAGGGTGAGCATTTCGGCTAGGAAAGTGTTAAGGTTTGGGTTACAGTGTTGATTGGGTTGAGGGTGAGGGTTAGGGTTTGGGTGAGGGTTAGGGTTAGGGTTAGGGTGAGGGTTAATGTTAGGGTGAGGTTTAGGGTCAGGGTTAGTGTGAGGGCTAGGGTTAGTGTTAGGGTGAGGGTTAGGATTAGTGTGAGGTTTAGGGTTAGGGTTAGGTTTAGGGTTAGTGTGAGAATAAGGTTTTGGTTTAGGGTTAGGGTGAGGGTGAGGGTTAGGGTTAGCTTTAGGGTTAGGGTGAGGGTTATGTTTAGGGTGAGGGTTAGGGTTAGATTTAGGGTTAGGGTGAGTTATAGTGTTAGGTTTAGGTTTAGTGTGAGGGTTAGCATTATGATTAGGTTTAGGGTTAGGGTTACAGTTATTGTTAGGGTGAGGGTTAGGGTTAGGTTGAGGGTGAGGGTGAGGGTTAACATTAGGGTTATGGTTAGTGTTAGTGTGAGTCAGGGGATGAGGATTAGGTTTAAGGTGAGGGTTAGGTTTAGGGTTAGGCTGAGGTTGAGAGTGACGGTGAGGGTGAGGTTTAGGTTTAGGGTGACGGTTAGGGTTAGGGTTAGAATGAGGGTTAGGGCGAGGCTTAGGCTTAGGATGAGGGCTATTGTTAGGTTTAGGTTGAGGGTTAAGGTGAGGTTTAGGGTGAGGGTTAGGGTTAGGGTTAGGTTTAGGTTTAGGGGGAGGGTTGGGATAAGGGTGAAGTTTAGGGTGACGGTGAGGGTTAGGGTGAGGGTGAGGTTGAGGGTGAGGGTTAGGGTGACTGTGAGGGTGATTGTAAGGGTTGTTGTTAGGGTTAGGGTTAGGGTGAGTATGAGGGTTAGGGTTAGGATTAGGGTTTGGTTAAGTTTTAGGCTGAGTGTGAGGCTGAGGGTGAGGGTTATTCTTAGGGTTAGGGAGCGGGTTAGGTTTAGTGTGAGGGTTAGGGTGAGGGTGAGGTTGAGGGTCAGGGTTAGGGTGACGGTGACAGTGAGGTTGAGTGTTAGGGTTAGGATTAGGGTTAGGGTTAGGGTTAGGGTTATGGTTAGGGTGAGAGTGAGATTTAGGGTTAGGGTTAGGGTGAGGTTTAGGTTTAGGGTGAGAGGTACGGTGAGGGTGAGGTTTAGGGTGAGTGTGAGTGTGAGGGTTAGGGTTAGTGTTAGGGTTAGGGTAATGGTTAGGTTGAGAGTTAGGGTGAGGGTGTAGGATAGGGTTAGGGTTAGGGTTAATGTGAGGGTTAGGGTTAGGGTTAGGGTGAGGGTGAGGGTTAAGGTGAGGTTTAGGGTTAGGGTTAGGGTTAGGTTGAGGATGAGGGTTAGTGTTAGCATTAGGGTTAGGTTGAGGGTGAGGGATAGGGTGAGTGTTAGGGTTAGGGTTAGGGATAGCGTGAGGATTATGGTTAGTGTGAGGGTTAGGTTGAGGTTTAGTGTTAGGGTTAGATTTAGGGTGAGGGTGAGGTTTAGAATTAGTATTAGAGTTAGGGTTATAGTTAGAGTTAGGGTTAGGGTGAGGGTTAGGGTTTGGGTTAGAATTAGGGTGAGGGTGAGGTTGAGGGTTATGGTGATGGTTAGGGTGAGCTTTAGGGTTAGGGTTAGGGTGAGGGTTAGGGTGAGGTTTAGGGTTAATGTGAGGGTTAGGGTAAGGGTTTGGGTTAAGGTTAGTGTGAAGGTTATGGTAAGGATTAGGTTTAGGATTAGGTTTATGGTGAGGGTGAAGGTGAGTGTTAGTGTTAGAATTAGGGTGAGGGTTAACTTTAGGGTGAGGGCTAGGGTGAGGGTGACGGTTAGGGTGAGGATGAGGGTGAGCATTTCGGGTACGAAAGTGTTATGGTTTGGGTTACATTGAGGATTGGGTTGAGGTTGAGGGTTAGGTTGAGTGTTAGGCTTAGGGTGAGGGTTAGGTTTAGGGTGAGGGTTATTGTTACGGTGATGTTTAAGGTGAGGTTTCGGGTGAGGGTTCAGGTGACGGAGAGGGTTAGTTTTAGAGTTAGGGTTAGGGTGAGGGTTAGGATTAGGGTTAGGGTTAGGGTCAGGGTTAGTGTGAGGGATAGGGTTAGTGTTAGGTTGAGGGTTAGCGTTAGTGTGAGGTTTAGGGTTAGGGTTAGGTTTAGGGTTAGTGTGAGAATAAGGTTTAGGGTTAGGGTTAGGTTGATGGTGAGGGTTAGGTTTAGCTTTAGGGTTAGGGGGAGGGTTAGGTTAAGGGTGAGGGTTAGGGGTAGGGTTAGGGTGAGGGTTAGTGTTAGGTTGAGGGTTAGGGTTAGGTTTAGGTTTAGGGTGAGTTATAGGGTTAGGATTAGGGTTAGTGTTAGGGTTAGCCGTATGATTAGGTTTAGGGTTATGGTTACAGTTATTGTTAGGGTGAGGGTTAGGGTAAGGTTGAGGGTGAGGGTGCGGATTAACATTAGTGTTATGGTTAGTGTTAGTGTGAGTGAGGGGGTGAGGGTTAGGGTTAGGTTTAGGGTTAGGCTGAGTTTGAGGCTGAGGGTGAGGGTGAGGGTTAGGGTTAGGGTGAGGTTAGGGTTAGGGTTAGAATGAGGGTTAGGGTGAGGGTTAGGGTTAGGGTGAAGTTTAGGGTGAATGTGAGGGTTAGGGTAAGGGTGAGGTTGAGGGTGAGGTTTAGGGTGAGTGTGTGGGTGAGCGTGATGGTGAGTGTTATTGTTAGGATTAGGGTTAGGTTTAGTGTGAGGGTTAGGGTTAGGATTAGTGTTTGGTTAAGTGTTAGGCTGAGTGTGAGGGTGAGGTTGAGGGTTAGGTTTGAGATAGGGTGAGGGCTAGGGTTAGTGTGAGGGTTAGCGTGAGGGTGAGGTTGAGGGTCAGGGTTAGGGTGACGGTGACAGTGAGTGTGAGGGTTAGGGTTAGGATTAGGTTTAGGGTGAGTTTTAGGGTTAGAGTTAGGGTTAGGGTTAGGGTAAGAGTGAGGTTTAGGTTTAGGGTTAGGGTGAGGTTTAGGTTCAGGTTGAGAGATATAGTGAGGGTGAGGTTTAAGGTGAGTGTGAGTGTGAGGGTGAGGGTAAGTGTAAGTGTTCCGATTTGTTTAGGGTTATGGTAAGGCTGAGGGTGACGGTTAGGTTGAGCGTGAAGGTTAGGGTTAGGGTTAGGTTGAGGGTGAGGGTGAGGTTGAGGGTTAGGTTTAGGACTAGGATTAAGGTTAGAGTTAGGCTCAGTGTGATGGTGAGGGTGAGGGTGAAGATTAAGGTTGGGGATAGGGTTAGGGTTAAGGTGAGGGCTAGGGTGAGTGTGAGGGTTAGGGTGAGAATGAGGGTGAAAGTGAGGGTTTCGGTTAAGAAAGATTTAGGGTTAATGTTAGGGTGAGGATTAAGTTGAATGTGAGTGTTAGTTTGAGGGTGAGGGTTCGAGTGAGGGTTAGGGTTAGAGTTAGGGTGAGGGTTAGGGTTAGGGTTAGGGTTAGGTTTAGTTTGAGTGTGAGGGTTAGGGCGAGAGGTAGGGTTAGTGTTAGTGTGAGGGTTAGGATTAGTGTGAGGGTTAGGATTAGGATTAGGGTCAAGTTGAGGGTAAGGGTTAGGTTGAGGTTTAGTGTGAGGGTGAGAGTTAGGGTTACCTTTAGGTTTAGGGTGAGGATTAACCTGAGGGTTAGGTTTACGGTTATGGTTAGGGTGAGGGTTAGGGTGAGGGTTAGGGATAGGGTTAGTGTGAGGGTGAGATTGAGGTTTAGTGTTAGGGTTAGGGTGAGGTTTATGTTTAGGATGAGGGCTACGGTGAGTGTGTGGGTTAGGGTGAGTGTGAGAGTGAGGGTGAGGTTTTCAGTTAGGTAAGTATTAGGGTTAGGGTTAGGGTGAGGTTTAGGTTGAGGGTGAGGGTTAGTTTTAGGGTTAGGGTTAGGTTGAGGGTTAGGTTTAGGATGATGTTTAGTGTGAGGCTGAGGGTTAGGGTGAGGGTGACGGTTCGGGTGAGTGTGAGGGTTAGGGTGTGGTTTAGGGTTAGGTTTATGTTGAGGGTTAGGGTGACAGTGAGGGTTAGGTTTAGGTTTAGGGTAAGGTTTAGGGTTAGCGTGAGGGTTAGGGTTAGTGTTAGGGCTAGAGTTAGGGTGAGGGTGAGGGTTAGGGTTAGGGTTAGGTTGAGGTTTAGGTTTAGGGTGAGGGCCATGGTGAGGGTGTGGGTTATGGTGAGTGTGAGTGTGAGGGTGAGGTTTTCAGTTAGGTAAGGATTAGGGTTAGCGTTAGTGTGAGGTTTAGGTTGAGGGTTAGGGTTAGTATGAGGGTTAGGTTTAGGGTTAGGGTTAGTGTAAGTGTTAGGGTTAGGTTGAGGGTTAGGTTTAGGGTGATGTTTAGGGCGAATGTGAGGGTTAGGGTGAGGGTGAGGGTGACAGTGAATGTTGGGGTTAGGGTTAGGGTGAGGGTGAGGGTTAAGTTTCGGGTTAGGGTTTTGGTTAGGGTAAGGTTTAGGGTTAGGTTGAGGTTAAGGTTCAAGTTACGGTTAGGGTGAGGGTGGGGTTGAAGGTGAGGATTAGGGTTAGGTTTAGGTTTAAGGTGATGGTTAGTGTAAGGGTTAGGGTTAGAGTTAGTGTAAGGGATATGATTACGGTGAGGATTAGCTTTTAGGTTAGGGTTAGGGTGAGGGTGAGGTTTAGGGTTAGAGTAAGTGTGAGGCTTAGGATTAGTGTGAGGATAAGTGTTAGGGTGAGGGTTAGTGTGAGAGTTAGGTTTAGGGTTAGAGTAAGTGTTAAGGTTAGAGTGAGGGTTAAGATTAGGGTTAGGGTTAGGGTGAGGGTGAGGGTGACGGTTAGGTTTAGAGTGAGGATAAGGGTTAGGGGGAGCTTTAGGGTGAGGCTGAGTGTTAGGGTTAGCATTAGGGTTAGGGTTAGGGTTAGGGTGAGGGTTAGGGTTAGGGTTAGTGTAAGGGTTAGGGTTAGGTTGAGGGTTAGGGTTAGGGTGATGTTTAGGGTGACGGTGCGGGTTAGGGTGAGGGTGAGGGTGAAGGTGACGGTGATGGTGAATGTTCGGGTTCGCATTAGGGTTACAGTGAAATTGAGGGTTAGGGTTAGGGTTACGGTTAGTGTAAGGGATAGGATGAGGGTGAGGGTGTGGGTGAGGGTTAGGGTTAGGATTAGGATTACGGTTAGGGTTACTGTTAGGGTGAGGTTTAGAGTGAGGGTTAGGGTTAGGGTTAGGGTTAGGGTTATGTTGAGGTATAGGTTTAGGGTAAGGGCTATGGTGAGGGTGAGGGTTAAGGTGAGTGTGAGGGTGAGGGTTAGGTTTTTGGTAAGTTATGGTTTGGGTTATGGTTAGTGTTAGGGTTAGTGTTAGGTTTAGAGTGAGGGTAAGAGTTAGGGTGATGTTTACTGTGAGTCTGAGGGTTAGGTGAGGGTTCGGTTTCGGTTTCTGGTTCGGGTTAGGTTGTGAGTTAGGGTTAGTTTTAGGGTGAGGGTTAAGATGACAGTGAGGGTGAGGGTATGGGTTACAGTTAGGTTTAGCGTTAGGGTTATGGTTAGGATTAGGGTGAGTGTGAGGGTGATGTTTAGGGTGAGGGTGAGGGCTAGGGTGAGGGTTAGGGTTCAGGTTAGCGTGAGGTTTAGGTTGTGGGAGTGGGTTAGGGTTAGGTTGAAGTTTAGGGTGTGGGGTAGGGTAATGGTTAGGGTTACGGTGAGGGTTAGGGTGAGGGTGATGGTGAGCATTATTGTTAGGGTTAGGGGGAGTGTGAGGGTTAGGGTTAGAGTTAGGGTGAGAGTTAGGTTTAGTGTGAGGGTTAGGGTGCGGGTGAGGTTGAGGATCAGGGTTAGGGTGATGGTGACGATGACAATGAGGGTGAGGGTTTGTGTTAGGATTAGAGTTACAGTGAGTTTTAGGTTTAAGGTTAGGGTTAGGGTTAGGGTGAGGGTTAGGATTAGTTTTAGGGTTAGGTTTATTGTTAGGGTTAGGGTTAGGGTTAGGGTTAGGTTAAGAGTGAGGTTTAGGGTTAGGTTTTGGGTAAGGTTTAGGTTTAGGTTGAGGAAGATGGTGAGAGTGAGGTTTAGGGTGAGTGTGAGGGTGAGGGTGAGGGTAAGGGTTACGATTTGGGCTAGGGTTATGGTAAGGTTGAGGATGACCGTGAGACTGAGGGTGAAGGATAGGTTTAGGTTTAGGGTTAGGGTTAGGGTGAGGTTGAGGGTTAGGTTTAGGATTAGGGTTAGGGGTAAGGTTAGGCTGAGTGTGACGGTGATTGAGGGTGAAGATTAGGGTTAGGGTTAGGGTTAGGGTTAGTGTGAGGATAAGGGTTAGGGTGAGGGTTAGGGTGTGGTTGAGTGTTAGGGTTAGTGTTAGGTTTAGGGTGAGGATTAGTGTTAGGGTTAGGGTTAAGGTGAGGGTTAGGGTGAGGTTGAGGGTTTGGGTTAGGGTTAGGGATAGGTTGAGATTTAGGGTTAGGGTTAGGGTTAGGTTAAGGTTTAGAGTTAGGGTGAGGGTTATGGTTATGGTTATGGTTAGGGTTCGGGTTAGGGTGAGGGTGAGGTTTAGTGTGAGCGTTAGGGTTAGGGTTAGGGTAAGTGTTAGGGTTAGGGTGATGTTTTGGGTTAGGGTTAGGGTTAGATTGATGGTGCGGGTGAGGTTTAGGGTTAGGGTTAGGATAATGATTAGGGTGAAGGTTAGGGTTAGGGTGAGGGTTAGTGTGAGGATAAGGCTTAGGGTGAGGGTTAGGGTGTGGTTGAGGGTTAGGGTTAGTGTTAGGTTTAGGGTGAGGATGTTTTAGGGTTAGGGTTAAGGTGAGGGTTAGGTTGAGGTTGAAGGTTTGGGTTAGGGTTAGGGATAGTGTGAGATTTAGGATTAGGGTTAGGGTTAGGGTAAGGGTTAGAGTTAAGGTGAGGGTTATGGTTATGGTTATGGTTAGGGTTACGGTGAGTTTTAGAGTGAGGGTTAGGTTTAGGTTTAGGGTTAGGGTGAAGGTGAGGGTGAGGGTTAGTGTGACCTTTAGGTTTAGGGTGAGGGCTACGGTGATGGTGAGTGTTAGGGTGAGTGTGAGGGTGAGGGTGAGGGTTTCAGTTAGGTAAGGGTTAGGGTTATGTTTAGGGTGAGGATTAGGTTGAGGGTGAGGGTTAGTTTGAGTGTTAGGGTTAGGGTGATGGTTAGGGTAGGGTTAGATTGAGGGTTAGGGTTAGGATGATGTTTAGGGTGAGTCTGAGGTTTACAGTTCGGATGACTGTTCAGGTGAGGTTGAGGGTGAGTGTTAGGGTGTGGTTTAGGGTTAGCTTTATGGTGTGTGTTAGGGTTACAGTGAGGGTTAGGGTGAGGGTGAGGGTTAGGGGTAGGGTTAGGGTGAGAGTTAGGTTTAGGTTTACGTTGAGGGTTAGATTGATGGGTAGGTTTAGGTTTAGGGAGAGGGTTAGGGTTAGTGTGACGGTTAGCGTTAGCGTTAGCGTTAGGTTTAGTATGAGGATAAAACTTATGGTGAGTTATAGTGTGATCGTGAGGGTAAGGTTTTCGTTAGGGTTAGGGTGAGGGTTAGGGTTAGGGTTAGGTTTAGGTTGAGGGTTAGGTTTAGGGTGATGTTTACGGTGAGGGTGAGGGTTAAGGTGAGGGTGCAGTTGAGGGTGAGGGTTAGGGTGAGGGTGAGGGTGAGGGTGAGTGTGAGGATTAGGTTTAGGGTGAGGTGAGGGTTAGGGTGAGGATTAGGGTTAAGTTTAGGGTTAGGGTGAGGGTGAGGGTGAGGGTTAGGGATAGGGTTGGGTGAGGGTTAGGCTTAGGTTTAGGGTGAGGGTTAGGGTTAGTTTGAGGGTTAGGGTGAAGGTGAGGTTGACGGTGAGGGTTAGGGTGAGTGTGACAGTGAGGGTGTGGGTTAGGGTTAGGATTAGTGTTAGGGTGAGTGTGAGAGTTAGGGTTACTTTTAGGGTGAGGGTGAGGTTGAGGTTTAGGGTTAGGTTTAGGGTTAGGGTAAGGGTAAGGGTTATGTTTAGGGTTAAGGTAAGCGTTAGGTTTAGGGTGAGGGTTAGAGTTAGGGTTAGGATGAGGGTTAGGGTTAGGGTTAGAGTTAGGGTAAGAGTTTTAGGGTGAGGGTTAGTGTTAGGGTTAAGTTGATGGTTAGGTGTAGGATTAGGTTTAGAGTGAGGTTTAGGGTTAGGGTTAGGGTGAGGGTGAGGGTTAGGGTTAGGTTTAGTGTTAGGGTGAGTGTTAGAGTTAGGGTGAAGTTTAGGGTGATGGTGAGTGTGAGGGTGTGTAAGGTTGAGGGTGAGGGTTAGGGTGAGAGTGAGAGTGAGGGTGATGATGAGGGTTATTTTTAGGATTAGGGTTAGGGTGAGTGTGAGGGTTAGGGTTAGGATAAGGGTTTGGTTAAGTGTTAGGCTGAGTATGAGGGTGAGGGTGAGGGTTAATGTAAGGTTTAGGGTGAGGGCTAGGGTTAGTGTGAGGGTTAGGGTGAGGGTGAGGTTGAGGGTCAGGGTTTGGGTGACGGTGACAGTGAGGGTGAGGGTTAGGGTTAGGATTTGGGTTAGGGTGAGTTTTAGGTAGAGGTGAGGGTTACGATGAGGGTTAGAATTAGGATTAGGGTTAGGGTTAGGGTTATTGTTAGGGTTAGGGTAAGGGTTAGGGTTAGGGTTAGGGTAAGAGTGAGGTTTAGGGCTAGGTTTAGGGTGAGCTTTAGGTCCCGGGTGAGGGCTATGGTGAGGGTGAGGTTTAGGGTGATTGTGAGGGTGAGTGTGAGGTTAAGGGTTACGATTTGGGTTAGGGTTATGATAAGGCTGAGGGTGATGATGAGGTTGAGGGTGAAAGTTAGGGTTAGGGTTAGGGTTAGGGTGAGGGTGAAGTTTATGGTGAGGCGTAGGGTTAGGTTTAGGGTAAGGTTTAGGGTTAGCGTGAGGGTTTCGTTCAGGGTAAGGTTTAGGTTGATGGTGAGGGTGAAGTTGTGGGTTAGGGTTAGGGTTACGGTTATGAGTGAGAGTTAGTGTGAGGGTTATGGTTAGAGTTAGTGTAAGGGTTAGGGTTTGGGTGAGGGTAAGGTTTAAAGTTAGGGTTAGGGTGAGGTTGAGGTTGAGCGTTAGGGTTAGGGTTAGTGTGAGGATAAGGGTTAGGGTGCGGGTTAGTGTGAGGGTTAGTGTTAGGGTTAGGGTAAGTGTTAAGTTTAGAGTGAGGATTAAGTTTAGTGTTAGGGTTAGAGTGGGGGTGAGGGTGAGGGTTAGGGTTAGGGTTAGGGTGAGGGTTAGGTTTAGGTTTAGGGTTAGGGTTAGGGTGAGTGTTAGGGTGAGGGTAAGGGTTAGGGTTAGGTTTAGGGTGACAGTGAGGTTGAGGGGTAGGATTAGGGTTAGGGAGAGTGTTAGGGATAGTGTGACGGTTAGCGTTAGGGTTAGAGTTAGGGTTAGTATGAGGATAAAAGCTTAGGGTGAGTTTTATGGTGAACGTGAGGATAAGGTTTATCGTTAGGATTAGGGTGAGGGTTAGGGTTAGGGTTAGGGTGAGGGTGAGAGTTAGGGTTAGGTTAATGTTTACGGTGAGGTTGAGGGTTAGGGTGAGGGTGAGTTTGAGAGTGAGGGTGAGAGTGGTGGTGAGGGTTTGGTTCAGGGTGAGGGTGAGGGTTAGGGTGAGGATTAGGGTTAGGTTTAGGGTTAGGGTGAGGGTGGGGGTTAGGGTTAGTTTGAGGGTTATGGTGAAGGTGAGTTTGACGGTGAGGTTTAGGGTGAGGGTGACAGTGAGGGTGTGGGATAGGGTTCGGCTTAGGGTCAGGGTGAGTGTGAGAGTTATGGTTAAGTTTAGGGTGAGGGTGAGGTTGAGGGTTAGGGTTCGGGTTAGTGTTAAGGTTAGGGTAAGGGTTAGCTTTAGGGTGAGTGTTAGAGTTAGGGTTAGGGTGAGGGTTACGGTTAGGTTTAGGATAAGAGTTAGGGTTAGGGTGACGACTAGTGTGAGGGATAGGGTTAGGGTTAGGTTAAGAGTGAGGGTTAGGGTTAGGGTAAGGTTAAGGGTGAGGGTGAGGGTGATGTTTAGGATTAGTTTTAGGGTTAGGGTGAGGGTTAGTGTGAGTGTTAGGGTTAGGGTTAGGGTAAGTGTTAGAGTTAGTGTGAGGATTAGGGTTAGGGTTAGGGTTAGGTTGATGGTGAGGGTGAAGGTTAGGTTTAGGGTGAGGGTTAGTGTGAGGATAAGGGTTAGGGTGAGGGTTAGGGTGAGGGTGATGGTTACAGTTTGAATTAGGTTTAGGGTGAGTTTTAGTGTTAGGGTTAGGGTTAAGGTGAGGGTTAGGGTGAGGCTTAGGATTATGGTTAGGTTAAGGGTTAGGGTTAGGGTGAGAGTTATGGTTAAGGTTAGGATTAGGGTGAGTTTGAGGGTTAGATTAAGGGTTAGGGTTAGGTTGAGATTTAGGTTTAGGGTTAGGGTAAGGGTAAGAGTTAGCATGAGGGTTAGGGTTAGGGTTAGGTTTAGGGTGAGGTGAGGGTTAGTGTGAGCTTTAGGTTGAGTGTGGGGGCTATGGTGATGGTGAGGGTTAGGGTGAGTGTGAGGGAGAGGGTGAGTGTTTCCCTTAGTTAAGGGTTAGGTTTATGGTTACGGTGAGGATTAGGGTTAAGGTGAGGTTTAGGTTGAGGTTTAGGGTTAGGGTGAGGCTGAGGGTTAGGGTGAGGGTGAGGGTTCAGGTGAGGGTGAGGGTTCCGGTGAGGTTGAGGGTTAGAATGTGAGTTAGGGTTTAGTTTAGGGTGAGGGTTAGAGTGACAATGAGGGTTAGCGTGAGGGTGAGGGTTCAGGTGAGGGTGAGGTTTCCGGTGAGGTAGAGGGTTATGTTTTGGGTTATGGTTAGGTTTAGGATGTGGGTTAGGCTGATGGTGAGGGTGAGGATGAGGGTTAGGTTTAGGTTTAGTGTTAGGGTTAGGGTGAGGTTTAGGGTTAGGGTGAGGGTTAGGGTAAGGTGTAGGGTTAGGGCTAGGGAGAGGGTTAGGGTTAGTGTGAGGGTTAGGGTTAGGTTTAGAGTAAGGGTTAGTCTGAAGTTAAAGTTTAGGGTGAGGGTTAGGGTTAGGGTTAGGGTAAAGGTTAGGGTTAGGTCGAGGGTTAGGTTTAGGGTTATGTTTAGGGTGAAGTTGAATATTAGGGTGAGGGTGAGGTTTAGGGTGAGGGTTAGGGTGAGTGTGAGGGTGATGGTGAGGTTGAGGGTTATGTTACGAGTGAGGATGAGGATTAGGGTTAGGGTTAGGGTTAGGTTGAGGGTGAGGGTTAGGGTGAGGGGTAGGGTTAGGATAATGGTAAGGTTTAGGGTTAGGTTGAGGGTTTGGTTCAGGGTTAGGTTTAGGTTGAAGGTGAGGGTGAAGGTGAGGGTTAGCATTAGGGTTACGGTTAGGGTGAGAGTGTGAGGGTTATGGTTAGGGTTAGTGTAAAGGTTAGAGTTAGGGTGAGGGTTAGGTTTAAGGTTAGGGTTAGGGTTAGGTTGAGGTTGAGCGTTAGGTTTAGGGTTAGTGTGAGGATAAGTTTAGGTTGCGGGTTAGTGTGAGGGTTAGGGTTAAGGTTAGGGTAAGTGTTAAGGTTAGAGTGAGGGTTAAGTTTAATGTTAGGGTTAGAGTGAGGGTGAGGGTTAGGGTTAGGGTTAGGGTTAGGTTTAGGGTTAGGATTAGTGTAAGGGTTAGGTTTCTGTTGAAGGTTAGATTTAGGGTGATGTTTACCGTGACAGTGAGGGTTAGGGTGAGGGTGAGGTTGAGTGTGAGGTTTAGGGTGAGACTGAGTGTGATAGTGAGAGTGACGGTGAATGTTGGGGTTAGGTTTTGGGTTAGGGTGAGGGTGAGGGTTATGGTTGGGTTTATGGTTAGGGTAAGGTTTAGGATGAAGTTGAGGGTGAGGTGAGTTTGAGGGTTAGGGTTAGCGTTAGGATGAAGGTGAGAGTTTGTGTTAGGGTTAGGGTTAGCGTGAGGGTGAGGGTTAGGTTGAGGGTTAGGTTTACGGTTAGGGTTAGAGCTAGGGTGAGGTTGAGGGTGAGGGTTAGGTTTAGGGTTAGGGTGAAGGTTAGGGTTAGGGTTAGGGTGAGTTTTAGGTTTAGGGTGAGGGCTACGGTGAGGGTGAGGGTTAGGTTGAGTGTGAGGGTGAGGGTGAGGTTTTCGGTTAGGTAAGGGTTTGGGTTAGGGTTAGTGTTAGTGTTAGGGTTAGGTTTAGAGTGAGGGTTAGGATTAGGGTTAGGGTGATGTTTAGTGTGAGCCTGAGGGTTAGGGTGAGGGTGAGAGTTCAGGTGAGGGTTAGGGTTTGGGTGAGGTAGAGGGTTATATTTTGGGTGAGATTTAGGTTTAGGGTGTAGGTTAAGCTGATGGTGAGGTTTAGGGTTAGGTTGAGGGTTAGGATTAAGGTTAGGGTGAGGGTGAGGCTGATGTTTAGGGTGAGGTTGAGGGCTAGAGTGAGGGCTAGGGTTCAGATTAGGGTGTGGTTCAGGGTGTGGGAGAGGGTTAGCGTTAGGGTGATGTTTAGGGTGAGGGGTAGGGTTAGGGCTAGGTTTAGGATTAGGGTGAGGGTGAGGGTGATGCTGAGGGTTATTTTTAGGGTTAGGGCGACGGTGAGGGTGAGGGTTAGGTTTAGGATTAGGGTTTGTTTAAGGGTTAGGCTGAGTGTGAGGGCGAGGGTGATTGTTTGGGTTAGTGTGAGGCTTTGGGCTAGTTTGAGGGTTAGGGTGAGGGTGAGGTTGAGGGTCAGGGTTAGGGTAACGGTGACAGTGAGTGTGAGAGAGAGGGCTAGGGTCTGGGTGAGGATTAGCTTTAGGGTGAGGGTTAGTATTAGAGTTAGTTTTAGTGGGAGGGTGAGGGTTAGGAGTAGGGTTAGCATTAGGTTGAGGGTTAGGGTTAGGGTTAGGGTGCAGGTTAGGTTTAGGGTTAGGGTTAGGGTTACTGTGAGGGTTAGGCTGAGGGTTAGGGTTACGGTTAGTGTGAGGGTTAGCATTAGGGTTAGGGTTTGTGTTAGTTTGAAGGTTAGGGTTAGGTTTAGGTTTAGGATAAGGGTTACGCTGAGGATTATAGTTAGGGTTAGTGTGAGTGTTAGGTTTAGGGTTAGGGTTGGGGTTAGGTTGAGGGTAAAAGTTAGTTTGAGGTTTAGGGTTAGGATGAGGGTAAGTGTGAGGGTTAGGGTTAGAGTTATGTTTAGGGTTAGGGTGAGGTTTAGGTTTAGCGTTAGGCTTAGGGTGAGGGTTAGGTTGTAGGTAAAGGTTAGGGTGAGTGTTAGGGTGAGGGTGAGGTTTAGGGTTAGGGTGAGGGTAAGGGTTAGGGTGAGGGTTAGTGTTAGCATGAAGGTTAGGGTGAGGTTGAGGTTTTGGGTGAGAGTTAGGGTTAAGGTTAGGGATATAGTGAGGATTAGGGTTAGGGTTAGGTTTAGGGTTAGGGTTAGTCTGAGGGGTAATGTTAGGGTTAGGGAGAGGGTTAGGTTTAGTTTGAGGGTTAGGGTTAGATTTAGGTTGAGTTTTAGGTTTAGTGTGAGGGTTAGGGTTAGGTTTAGTTTGAGGGTAAGGTTTACGGTGAGGGTTATGTTGAGGGTGAGGTTTAGGTTTAGCATTAGGTTGACCCTTAGGGTTAGGATGAGTGTTATGGTTAGGGTGATGGTGACTGTGAGGGTTAGGATTAGGGTTAGGGTAAGGGTTAAGGTGAGGGTTAGTGTTAGTTTGATGGTTAGGTTTAGGGAAAGCGTTAGGGTTTGTGTTAGTTTGAAGGTTAGGATTAGGTTTAGGGTTAGGATAAGGGTTAGGGTGATAGGGTTAGGGTGATATTTCTTGTGAGGTTGAGGGTTAGGGTGAGGGTGAGTGTTCTTATGAGGGTTAGGTTCGGGTGAGAGTGAGGGTTTGGGTGTGGTTGAGGGTTAGTTTTATGGTGCAGGTTAGGGTGACGGTGCGGGTTAGGTTGAGGGTAAGGGTTAAGTTTAGAGATAGGATTAGGGTGAGGGTGAGGGTTAGGGTTAGAGTTAGGGTGAGAATTAGGGTGAGGTGTCATTATAGGGTTTGGTTTAGGGTTATCGTTAGTATGAGTGTTAGGCTTAGGTATAGGGTTAGTGTGAGTATAAGCTTTAGAGTGAGGGTTAGGATGAGGATTAGCGTTTTGGTGAGGCCTAGGGTTAAGCTTAGGGTGAGGGTTAGGGTTAGGGTGATGTTTAGGGTGAGGTTGATGGTTAGTATGAGGGCGAGAGTGAGGGTTAGGGTGAGGGTAGTGGTGAGGGTGTGGGTTAGCATTAGGTTTAGTGTGAGGGTGAGGGTGAGAGTTAGAGTTAGTTATAGTGTTAGGGTTAGGGTTAGGCTGAGGGTGAGGGTGACGGTGAGGGTGAAGGTTAGGGTTAGGGTTAGGATTAGAGTTAGAGTGAGGGTTAGGGTTAGTGTGAGGGTTTTGGTTAGGGTTACGATTAGGGATAGGGTGAGGGTAAGGGTTAGGGTGAGGGTTAGGTGAGGGATAGGGTTTGGGTGATGTTTAGGGTAAGATTGAGGGTTAGGGTGAGGATGAGGGTACGGGTGAGTTTGAGGGTTCGGTTGAGGGTGCGGGTTACGGTGTGGGTGAGGGTTAGGGTTAGGGGGAGGGTTAGCATTAGGTTTAGGTTTAGTGTGAGGGAGAGGGTTAGGGGTAGGGTTAGGGTTAGGTTGAGGGTTAGGGTTAGGGTTAGGGAGAGGGGTAGGGTTAGGTTTAGGGTGAGTTTTAGGGTGAGTGTGAGGGTTAGGATGAGGCTGAGTGTGAGGGTTAGGTTTAGGGTGAGATTGAGGGTGAGTGTTAGGTTTAGGATTAGGGTTAGTGTTAGGGTTAGGGAGCGTGTTAGGGTGAGTGTGAGGGTGAGGGTGAGGTTGAGAGTTAGGGTGTGGGTGAGGGTTAGTGTTAAGGTTAGGGTTATGGTGAGAGTAAGGATTAGGGTGAGGTTTGGGGTGAGGATGAGGGTTAGGGTTAGTGTTAGGGTTAGGGTGAGGGTTAGGGTGAGTGTTAGGGTTTGGTTTAGGGTGAGGGTGAGGGTTAGGTATTGGGTGAGGTTTAGGGTTAGGGTGAGGGATAGGGATAGGGTTAAGGTTAGGGTGAGGGTGTGTGTGAGTGTTAGGGTTAGGTTTAGCATTAGAGTTAGGTTTAGGGTAAGGGTCAGTGTTAGGATTAGGGTTAGGATTAGGGTAAGGCTGAGGGTGATGTGGAGGGTGAGAGTGTGGTTTACTTTTAGGGTTAGGGTTAGGGATAGGGCATGGTGATGTTGTGGGTTAGGATTAGGATTAGGGTTATGATGAGGGTTCGGCTGAGGGTTAGGGTTAGGGTTAGGGTTAGTGTGAGGGTAAGTTTTAGGGTTAGGATAAGGGTTAGGGTGAGGGTAAAGGTCCGGGTGAGTGTTAAAGTTAGGGTGAGTGTTAGCATTAGGGTTAGGATGAGGGTTAGGTTGAGGGTGAGGGTTAGGGTTAGGGTTAGGGTAAGGTTTAGGTTGACAGTTAGTGTGAGGTTGAGGTTTAGGGTTAGCATTAGGTTACAGTTAGTGTTAGGATGAGGGTTAGTGTTAGGATTAGGGTGAGGGTGAGGGTGAGGGTTACTGTGAGGTTTAGGGTTAGGGTGAGGGTTATTGTTAGGGTTAAGGTGAGTGTGAGGGTTAGGTTTAGGGTGATTTTTGGTGTGAGGGTGAGGGTTAGGGTGAATTTCAGTGTTCGCGTGAGAGTTAGGTTTAGGTTTAGAGTTAGGGATAGGGTTAGGTTGAGTGTAAGGGTAAGGGTGAGGGTTAGGGTGAATGTGAGTTTTAGGTTTAGGGTGAGGGTGAGGGTTAGTATTAGGGTTAGGTTGAGGCTGAGGGTTACTATTAGGATTAGAGTAAGGACTATGGTTAGGCCTAGGGTTAAGTATTAGGGTGAGGGTGAGGTTGAGGGTTAGGGTGAGTGTTAGGGTTAAGTTTAATGTGAGGGATAGTGTTAAATGAGGGTTACGTTTAGGGTGAGGGTTAGGGTTAGGGTAAAGGTTAGGGTGAGGGTTAGGGTTAGGGTTAGGTATAGGCTTAGGTGGAGAGTTAGGGTGAGGTGCCGGGATAGGGTTAGGGTGAGGCTTAGGGTTAGTGTGAGGATAAGGTTTAGGGTGAGGGTTAGGGTGAGGGTGAGGTTTTGGGTTAGCTTTGTGGTTAGGGTGAGGGTTAGGATGAGGGTTATCTTTACGGTGAGGGTTAGGGTTAGGGTTAGGTTGAGGCTTAGGGTTAGGGTGATGTTTAGGGTGATGTTGATGGTTAGTGTGAGGGTGAGGTTGAGTGTTAGGGTGAGGGTCAGGGTGAGGCTGTGGTTTAGGGTTAGGTTTAGGGTGAGATTTAAAATTAGGAATAATGTTAGGGTTAGGGTTATGCAAAGGGTGAGGGTCAGGGTGACGGTGAAGTTTAGGTTAGGGTTTGGATTTGGTTAGAGTGAGGGTTATGGTTAGTGTGAGGATTATGTTTGGGGTTACGATTAGGGATAGGGTGAGGGTAAGGGTTAGGGTGAGGGTTAGGGTGAGGGTTAGGGTTTGGGTTAGGATTAGGGTGAGGGTTAGGGTTTGGGTTATGTTTAGGGTGAGGTTGAGTGTTAGGGAGAGGATGAGGGTTCGGGTGATGGTGAATGTGAAGGTGAGAGTGAGGGATAGTGTGTGCGTGAGGATTAGGGTTAGGGTGAGGGTTATCGTTAGGTTTAGGTTTAGTGTGAGGGTGAGAGTTAGGGGTAGGGTTAGGGTTAGGTTGAGGGTTAGGGTTAGGGTTAGGGAGAGGGTTAGGGTTAGGTTTAGGGTGAATTTTAGGTTGAGTGAGACGGTTAGGGTGAGGGTGAGGGTGAGGGTTAGGGTTAGGTTTAGGTTTAGGGTGAGTTTGAGCGTGAGGGTTAGGTTTAGGATTAGAGTTAATGTTTGGGATCGGGAGAATGTCAGGGTGAGGGCTAGGGTTCGGGTGAGGTTGAGAGTTAGGGTATGGTTGAGGGTTAGTGTTAAGGTGAGGATTACGGTTAGGGTTGGGGTTATGGTGAGAGTAAGAGTTAGGGTGAGGTTTAGTGTGAGGATGAGGGTTAGCGTTAGTGTTAGGGTTAGGGTGAGGTTTAGGGTGAGGGTTAGGGTTTGGTTTAGGGTTAGGTTGAGGGTGAGGTATAGGTGAGGGTTAGGGTTAGGGTGAGGTTTAGGGATAGGTTAGGGTTAGGGTGAGGTGTTGGGTGAGTTTTAGGGTTAGCTTTAGCATTGGAGTTAGGGTGAGGGTGAGGGTGAGGTTTAGCATTAGGGTTAGGATTAGGATTAGGCTGATGGTGATGGGGAGGGTGAGGGTGTGGGTTAGGGTTAGGGTGAGAGTTAGGGTTAGGGCAGGGTGAGGGTGAGGGTTAGGGTTAGGATTAGTTTTAGGATGAGGTTTAGGTTTTGGGTTAGTTTGAAGGTTAGGGTAAGGGTTAAGGTTAGGTTTAGTTTGAGGGTAAAGGTCAAGGTGAGGGTTAGGGTGAGGGTGAGGTTTAGGTTTAGGGTTAAGGTTAAATGAGGGTTAGCGTTAGGGTTAGGGTAAGGGTTAGGGTATGGGTAAATATTAGGGTGAGGGTAAGTTTGAGGGTGAGGTTTAGGATTAGGGTGAGGTTTAGGGTGAGGTTGAGGGTTAGGGCTAGTGTTGGGGTTAGAGTTAGGGTGGGGGTTCGGGTTCGGGTGAGGGTTTGGGTTATGGTTAGGATAGGGGAAGGATTAGGGTTAGGGTTAGGTTGAGGGTGAGGTTTAGGCTGAAGGGTAGCGATAGAGTTAGCTTGAGGTTAGGTTTATTTTGAGGGTTACGGCTAGTTTTAGAGTGACGGTAAGGGCTAGTGTGAGGGTTAGGGTGAGTGTGAGTTTTAGGGTTAGCATTAGGTTTAGGTTTTGAGTTAGGATGAGGCTTAGGGTTAGGATTAGGGATAAGTTGAGGGTGAGGGTGAGGGTTAGGGTTAGGGTTAGTGTAAGGGCTAGTGTGAGGGTGAGGGTTAGGGTTAGGGTGAGGGTGAGTGTGAGGTTTTCGGTTAGGTAAGGGTTAGGGTTACGTTTAGGGCGAGGATTAGGCTGAGGGTGTGGGTTAGGGTTAGGGTTAGGATGAGGGTGAGTGTGAGGGTGAGGGTTAGTGTTAGGATGAGGGTTAGTGTTAGGGATAGGTTGAGGGTGAGTGTGAGGGTGAGGGTAACGGTTAGTTTTAGTGTGAGGGTTAGGGTTACGGTGAGGGTAGGTTTAGGGTGAGGGTTCAGGTTAGGGTTAGGGTGAGGGTTAGTGTTAGGGTGATTTTTGGTTTTAGGGTGTGGGTTAGGGTGAGGGTGAGTGTTCGATTGAGAGTTAGGGTTAGGTTTAGGGTAAGGGTTAGGGTGAGGGTTAGGGTGAGTGTGAGGGTTAGGGTTAGGTTCAGGGTTTGGGATAGTGTTAGGGTTAGGGTGAGGGTGAGGGTTAGGGTTAGTATTATGGTTAGGATGAGGGTTAGGCTGAGGGTTAGTGTTAGGGTTAGTGTGAGGGTTAGGGTTAGGGTTATGGTGTGGTTTAGGGTTAGGGTTAGGATTAGGCTTAGGATAAGTTTTAGGCTGAGGGTTAGGGTTAGGGTTAGTGTGAGTGTTAGTTTTAGGGTTAGGGTTTGGGTTAGGTTGAGGGTAAAGTTTAGGTTGAGAGTTAGGTTGAGGGTGAGGGTTAGGGTTAGGGTGAGGGTTAGGGTGAGTGTCAGGGTGAGGGTTAAGCTGAGGTTAGGTTTAGGGTTAGGGTGAGGGTTACGTTTGGCATTAGGGCTAGGGTGAGGGTGTGCTAGGGTGAAGGTTATGGTTAAGGTTAGGGATAGGGTGAGGATTAGGGTTAGGTTTATTTTTAGGGTGAGGGTTAGACTGAGGGGTTTGGATAGGGTAAGGGTGAGGGTAAGTTATAGTGTGAGGTTTAGGGTTAGGATTAGAGTGAGTGTTAGGTTTAGTGTGAGGGTTAGCGTTAGGGTTAGGGTGAGGGTAAGTGTTAGGTTGAGGGTTAGTGTGAGGGTGAGGTTTAGGGTTAGCATTACGTTTAGGGTTAGGGTGAGGTTGAGTGTTAGTATTAGGGAGAGGCTGAGGTTGAGGGTGAGGGTGAGGGTGAGTGTTAGGTTTAGTTTTAGTGTGAGGGTAAGTGTTAGGGTGAGGGTTAGGTTTAGGATGAGGGTTAGGGTTAGGTTAAGGGTTAGGTTGAGGGTTAGAGTTAGGGTGAGTGTTAGTGTTAGTGTTACCGTGAGAGATAGGGTTAGGGTTATGTTTATTGTGAGGGTTAGGGTTAGGTTGAGGGTGAGTGTTCGAGTAAGGGTTAGGGTTCGGGTAAATGTGAGGGTTAGGGTGTGCTAGCGGGTTAGGTTTAGGGTGAGGGTTAGGGTGACGTTGAGGTTTAGGGTGAGGGTGACGTTTAGGTTTAGGGTTAAGGTTAGGGTGAGGGTTAGGGTTAGGGTTAGGTTTAGGGGAAGATTTAGGGTGAGGTGTCGGGATAGGGTTAGGGTGAGGGTTAGGTTAGGGTTTGGGTTAGTGTGAGGCTAAGGGTTAGGTTGAGGGATAGGGTGAGGGTCAGGGTTAGGGTTAGCGTTAGGGTGAGGGTTAGGGTTAAGTTTTCGGTAAGGGTGAGTGTAAGGTTTAGGGTGATCGTTAGGGGTAGGTTGATGTTTAGTGTGAGGTTGAGGGTTAGTGTGAGGGGGAGGGTGATCGTGAGGGTTTCATTGAGGGTTTGGGTGAGGGTCAGGTTGAGGGTGAGGGTTACCGTTAGGGTTAGGGTGAGGGTGAGGGTTAGGGTTAGGATTAAGGTTAGGGTTAGTGTTAGGCTGAGGGTGAGGGTGAAAGTAAGTGTGAGTGTTAGGGTTAGGGTTAGGTGTAGGGTTAGGGTTAGTGTGAGGGTTAGTGTGATGGTGAGGGTTAGCTTGAGGGTTAGGGTTAAGATTAGGGTTAGGGTGAATTTTAGGTTTACGGTTAGGGTTATTGTTAGGATTAGGGTTAGGGTGAGGGTGAGTGTGAGGGTTAGCCTTAGTGCTAGCGTTAGGTTTAGGGTGAGGGTGGGGTTGTGGTATAGGGTTCGGATTAGAGTTAGGTTTAGGGGGCAAGTGGAGTTTGAGGGTGAGGGTTAGGGTTAGGGTTAGGGTGAGGGCTAGGGTGAAGGTGAGGGTTAGGGTGTGGGTGAGGGTGCGGGTTTCGGTTAGGTTAGAGTCAGGGTTAGGGTGAAGGTGAGGGTTAGGTTGAGGGTTAGGGTGAGGGTTAGGGTGAGTGTTTGGGTTAAGGTTAAGGATAGGTTTAGGATTAAGGTTAAGGTTAGGTTTAGGCTGAGGGTTAGGCTGAGGGTTAGCGTTAGCGTTAGGGTGAAGGTTAGGTTTATTGTGAGTGTTAGGGTTAAGGTTAGGGTTAGCATGATGGTAACGTTTATGGTGAGGGTTAGGGTGTGAGATTTAGGGTTAGCATTAGGTTTAGGGTTAGGGTTAGGATGAGTGTTAGGGTTAGGTTTAATGTTAGGGTTAGGGTGAGGGTGAGGGTTAGGGTGAGGGTTAGTGTTAAGGTGAGGGCTAGAGTGAGGTTGAGGGTTAGGGTGAGGGTGAGGTTGAGGGTGAGGTTTTCGGTTAGGTAAGGGTTAGGGTTAGGGGTTTGGTGAGGATTAGGTTGAGGGTGTGGGTTAAGGTTAGGGTTAGGGTTAGGATTAGGGTGATCGTGAGGGTGAGGGTTAGGGTGAGTGTGAGGGTGAGGGTTAGGGTTAGGGTTAGTGTGAGGGTTAGGGTTACAATCAGTGTTAGGGTTAGGGTGAGGGTTAGGGTTAGGGTGAGTGTTAGGGTTACAGTGATGTTTAGTGTGAGTGTGAGGGTTAGGGTGAGGGTGAGTGTTCTGGTGAGAGATAGGTTTAGGGTTAGTGTTAGGGATAGGGTTCGTGTGAGGGTAAGGGTAAGGGTGAGGGTTAGGGTGAGGGTGAGGGTTAGGTTTAAGCTGAGGGTTAGTGTTAGGGTTAGGGTGAGGGTGAGGTTTAGGTAGAATGTCAGGGTTAGGATTAGGTTTAGTTTGGGGGTTAGGGTGAGGGTAAGGTTTAGGGTGAGGTTGAGGTTGAGTGTGAGGGTTAGCATTAGGGTGAGTGTACGTGTTAGGGTGAGGGTTAAGGTGAGGGTGAGAGTTAGGGTTATCATTAGAGTTAGGGTGAGGGTGAGGGTTAGGGTGACCGTTAGGGTTAGGCTGAGGGATAGGGTGAGCTTTAGGGTTAGTGTGAGGCTAAGGGTTAGGGTGAGGTTTTAGGGTGAGAGTGAGGTTTAGGGTAAGCGTTAGGGATAGGATGAGTGTTAGGGTGAGAGTTATGTTTAGGGTGAGGGTTAGGGTTAGGTTTAGTTTGGGGGTTAGGGTTACGGTGATGTTTATAGTAAGGGTGAGTGTTAGGGTGAGGGTGAAGGTGAGTGTTAGGTTTAGGGTTAGGGTTAGTGTGAGGGTGAGGGTGAAGGTTAGGTTTAGGATTAGCGTTATGGTTATGTTTAGTGTGAGTGTTAGGGTGAGGATGGGGTTTCAGATGATGGAAAGGGTTGGGTGTAGGCGAGGGTTAGGGTTAGGGTGAGGATTAGGGTAAGGGTTAGGGTTACGGTTATGGTGAGGGGAAGGTTTAGGGTGAAGTTTAGGGTGAAGATGAGGGTTAGGGTTAGCGTTCGGGTTAGGATGAGGTTTAGGGTGAGTGTTAGGGTAAGGGTTATTGTTAGGGTTAGGGTTAGGGTGAGGGTGAGGGTTAGTGTTAAGATTAGGGTTAGAGTAAGGATTAGGGTGAGCATGAGGGTGAAGTTTAGGGTGAGCATTAGGGTTAGGATTAGGTTATTTTGCAGGTTAGGGTTATGGTTAAGGTTAGGGTTAGGGTTAGGGATTGGTTTAGTGTGAGGGTAAGGGTAATGGTGAGGGTTAGTGTGAGGGTGACGGGTAGGGTGAGTGTAAGGGATAGGGTGAGGGTTAGGGTGAGGGTGAGAGTTAGGGTTAGCATTAGAGTTCGGGTGAGGGTGAGGGTTAGGGTGAGCGTTAGGGTTAGGGTTATTTATAGGGTGAGCATTAGGGTTACTGTGAGGATAAGGGTTAGGCTGAGGTTTAGGGTGAGGGTGAGGTGTAGGGTGAGGGTTAGGGTTAGGTTTAGGGTTGCAGTTAGTTTTAGCGTTATTTTTATGGTAAGGATGAGTGTTAGGGTGAGGTTGAGGGTGATGGTTAGGTTTAGGGTTGGGTTAGTGTGAGGGTGAGGTTCAGGGTTAGGTTTAGGATTAGCTTTATGGTTATGGTTAGTGTGAGTGTTAGGGTGAAGATGAGGGTTCGTGTGACGGTGAGGGTTAGGGTGTAGGCGAGGGTTAGGGTTAGGGTAAGGATTAGGTTAAGTTTTAGGGTTAGGGTTATGGTGAGGGTAAGGGTTAGGGTGAGGTTTAGGATGAAGATGAGGGTTAGGGTTAGTGTTAGGGTTAGGAGGAGGGTTAGGGTGAGTGTTAGGTTTAAGGTTAGGTTTAGGGTAAGGATGAAGGTTAGTGTTAAGATTAGGGTTAGGGTTAAGTTTAGGGTGAGGGTTAGGGTGAGGGTGAGGGTTAGGGTTAGTGTTAGTGTGAGTGTTAGGGTTAGGGTGAGTGTTAGGTTTAGGGTAAGGGTTAGGGTGAGGGTTAGGATGAGGGTTAGGTTTAGGGTGAGGGTCAGGGTGAGGGTCAGGGTGAGGGTTAGGGTTAGATTGAGGGTTAGGGTGAGGGTTCAGGTGAGGTGAGGTTTATGGTGTGCTTGAGGGTTACGTTAAGGTTTAGGGTTAGGGTGAGGTTTAGGGTTAGGGTTAAGGTTATGGTGAGAGTTATTGTGAGGTGTAGGGATAGGGTTAGGTTGAGGGTTAGGGTGAGTGTGAGGGTTAGGGTTAGCGTTAGGGATAGGAAGAGGGTTAGGTTGAGGCTTAGGTTTAAGGAGAGTGTGAGGGATAGGGTGAAGGTGAGGGTGAGGGTTTATTTTAGATAAGGGTTAGCGTTATTTTTAGGGTGAGGATTAGGTTGAGGTTTAGGGTTAGTGTGAGTGTTAGGGTTAGGGTGTGGGTTAAGGTTAGGATTTGGTTGAGTGTTAGGGTAACGGTGAGGGTTAGTGTAAGGGTGAGGGTTAGGGTTGGGTTTAGGGTGAGTGTTAGGGTGAGGGTGAGGGTTAGGGTGAGGGGTATTGTTAGGGCTAGCGGAAGGGTTAGGGTTAGTGTGAGAGTTAGGGTTAGGATTAGGGTTAGGGTTAGTGTGAGGATAAGGGTTAGGGTGAGGTTAAGGTTGAGGGTGAGGGTTAGAATTATCGTTAGGGTTAGGGTATGTTTAGGGTGAGGGTTAGGGTTAGGGTTAGGGTTAGGGTGATGGGTAGGTTTAGGGTGATGTTTACGGTGAATGTGAGGGTTAGGGTGAGGATGAGGGTGAAGGTTAGGTTGAGGGTGACGGTGAGGGTGAGGGTTACAGTTAGGGTCAGGGTTAGGGTGAGAGTGAGAGTTAGGGTTAGGGTTAAGGTTACAGTGAGAGTTATTTTGAGGTGTTGGGATAGGGTTAGGTTGAAGGTTAGGGTGAGGGTGAGGGTTAGGGTTAGCGTTAGGGATAGGGAGAGGGTTAGGTTGAGGCTTAGGTTTAAGGTGAGGGTGAGGGATAGGGTGAAGGTCAGGGTGAGGGTTTATTTTAGATAAGGGTTAGCGTTATTTTTAGGGTGAGAATTAGGTTGAGGTTCAGGGTTAGTGTGAGTGTTAAGGTTAGGGTGTGGGTTAAGGTTAGGATTTGGTTGAGTGTTAGGGTGACGGTGAGGGTTAGTGTAAGGGTGAGGGTTAGGGTTGGGTTTAGGGTGAGTGTTAGGGTTAGGGTGAAGGTTAGGGTGAGGGGTATTGTTAGGGCTAGCGGGAGGGTTAGGGTTAGTGTGAGGGTTAGGGTTAGGATTAGGGTTAGGGTTAGTGTGAGCATAAGGGTTAGGGTGAGGTTAAGGTTGAGGGTGAGGGTTAGAATTATTGTTAGGGTTAGGATAAGTTTAGGGTGAGGGTTAGGGTTAGGGTTAGGGTTAGGGTGATGGTTAGGTTTAGGGTCATGTTTACGGTGAGGGTGAGGGTTAGGGTGAGGATGATAGTGAAGGTTTGGTTGAGGGTGACGGTGAAGGTGAGGGTTACAGTTAGGGTCAGGGTTAGGGTGAGGGTGAGGTTTAGGGTTTGGGTGAGGGTTAGGTTTACTATGAGGGTTAGGGTTATTGTTAGGGTTAGGGTTAGGGTGAGGGTGAAGGTTAGGGTTACGGTTAGGATGAGGGTAAGGGTTAGGGTGAGGGTTAGGGTGAGGGTGACGCTTAGGATAAGGCTTAGGGTGAGGTTGCCGTGAGGGTTAGTGTTAAGGTTAGGGTTAGGATGAGGGTGAGTGTTAGCGTTAGGGTTAGCGTGAGCTTTAGGTTTAGGTTTATTTTATTATTAGGATTAAGGTTAGGATGAGAGCTCGGGTGAAGGTGAGGGTTATGGTTAGGGTTAGGATGAGGGTAGGTTTAGGTTAGGGTTAGGGTTAGGTTCAAGGTGAGGGTTAGGCTTAGTGTGATGTTTAGGTTGAGGGTGAGGGTTAGGGTCAAGGTGAGGGTTCGGGTTAGGGTTAGGGTGAGGGTGAGTGTGAGGGTTAGGTTTAGGATTAGGGTTAGGTTTAGGGTTAGAGTTGCGGTGAGGGTTAGGTTTAGTGTGAGCTTTAGGGTTAGGATTAGGGTGACGGTAAGTATTAGAGTGAAAGTTAGGTTGAGAGTGTGGGTTAGGATTATCGTGAGTGTTATTGTGCGGGTTAGGGTGATGGTTAGGTTAGAGTTAGGGTTAGGGTGAGGGTGAGGGTTATGGTTATGGTTAAGGTTAGGCTTAGGGTAAGGGCAAATGTGAGGGTGAGGGTTAGGATTATTGTTAGGTTTAGGGTGAGGGTGAGTGTGAGGTTCAGGTATAGGATTAGGGTTAGTGCTAGGGTTAGGCTTAGGGTGAGGCGGAGGGTGATGGTGAGGGTTAGGGTTAGTGTGAGGGTTTGGATTATTGTTAGGATTAGGGTGAGTGTGAGGTTTAGGTTGAGGGTGAGGTTTCGTGCGAGGATGATGGTAAGAGTGAGAGTTAGGGTGTCTGTAAGTGTTAGGGTAAGTGTGAGGGTTCGGGTTAGGGGTAGCATTAGCTTCAGGATTAAGGATAGGGTTCGGATTAGGGTGAGGTTTAGGGTGATGGATGGGGATAGGGATAGCGTTTGGTTAGGGTGAGCTTTAGAGTTTGCCTTAAGATGAGGGTTAGGGTGAGTGGTAGGGTGAGGGTTAGGGTGAGGGTTAGGCTTAGTGTGAGGGTTAGGGTTAGGGTTAGTATTAGGGTTAGTGTGAGTATAAGGGTTAGGGTGAGGGTTAGGGTGAGAGTGAGGCTTAGGGTTAGCGTGAGGGTTAGGGTGAAAGTTAGGGTGAGGTTTAGGGTCAGCTTAAGGTTTAGCATGAGGGTTAGTGTGAGGTTGAGGTATAGGGTTATGGTCAGGGTATGGGATAGGGCGAGGGTTAGGGTAAGGTTGTGGGTTAGGGTTAGCATTATTGTTAGGGTGAGTGTGAAGGTTAGGGTGAGGTTTAGGGTTAGGGTTAGGGATAGGGTGAGGATTATGTTTAGGGTTACGTTTAGGGTGAGGGTTAGGCTGAGGTGTAGGGTTAGGTTTAGGGTTAGTGTGAGAGTTAGGGTGAGGGTTAGGGTTAGGGTTACTGTTAGGATGAGGGTGAGGGTGAGGTTGAAGTTAATTGTTAGGGTGAGGTTTAGTGTGAGGGTGTGGGTTAGGGTTAGCATTAGGGTTAGGCTTAGGGTTAGGTTGAGGGTTAGTGTTATGGTTAGGGTTAGGGTGAGGGTGAGGTTTAGGGTTAGCATTAGGGTTAGGGTTAGGGTTTGGGTGAGTGTTAGGGTTAGGGTTATGTTGAGGGTGAGGGTTTGGGTTAGGATTAGGGTTAGCGTTAGGGTTAAGCTGAGAGTGTGGTTGAGGGTTCAAATGAGGGTTAGGCTAAGGTTTAGGTTTAGAGTGAGGGTGAGGGTCAGTGTGAGGGGTAGGGTGAGGGTTAGGGTGAGGGTGAGGGTTTTGGTTAAGAAAGGGTTAGGGTTAGGGATAGGGTGAGGATTACTGTGAGGGTGAGGTTTAAGGTGAGGCTTAGGGTGAGGGTTAGGGTTAGGGTTAGGCTTAGGGTGAAAGATCCTGTGAGTGTGAGGGTTTGGGTTAGTGTGAGGGTTAGGGTTAGGGTGAGGGTTAGGGTGACGGTGAGCGTTAGGGTGAGGGTTATGGTGAGGGTGAGGATTAGGGTTAGGGTTAAGGTGAGGGTTAGGGTTAGGGTTAAGTTGAGGGATAGGGTGAGGAGCAGGGTTAGTGTGAGGTTAAGGGTTAGGGTGAGGTTCAGGGTGAGAGTGAGGGTTTGGGTTAGCGTTAAGATTAGTGTGAGGGTTATGGTGAGGGTTAGGGTTAGGGTTAGGGTGAGGGTGAGAGTTAGAGTTAGGATTAGGGTGAGGGTTAGGGTTGGTTGAGTGTTAGGGTTAGGGTTAGGGTTAGTTTGAGGGTTCGGGTGATGGTTCAGGTGAAGTTGAGGGTTAGGGTGTGGGTGATCGTTAGGGTTAGGGTGAGAGTTAAGGTGACAGTAAGTGTTAGGGTGAGGGTGAGGATTATGGTTAGGGTGATCGTTAGGGTGAGGGTTAGCGTTAGGATTAGTGTGAGGATTACGGTTAGGGTTAGGGTTAGGAATATATTGAGGGTAAATGTTAGGGTGAGGTTTAGTGTGAGGTTGAGGGTTAGGGTTAGCGTTAGGTTTTGGGTGAGGGTCAGGGTGAGGTTTAGGGTTAGGGTGAGGGTGAGGGTGAGAGTTAGGGTTATTGTTAGTGTGAGGGTTAGGGTTAGGATGAGGGTTAGGGATAGGTTTTGGGTTAAGGTGAGAGTTAGAGTAGGTGTTACATTAGAGTTAGTGTGAGGGTATGACTTAGGGTGCAGTTTAGGGTGAGATTGAGGATTAGGGTTAGGAAGAGGGTCAGGGTAAGTGTTAGGGTGAGGGCTAGGTTTAGGTTTAGGTTTTGGGTGAGTGTTGGGGTTATGGTGAGGGTGAGGGTGAAGATTAGGTTTAGGATTGGGGTAAGGGTTAGGGTGAGGGTTATGGATAGGGTTAGGGTTAGGGTGAGGGTTAGGGTTAGGTTTATGTTTAGTTTTAGGGTGAGGGTGAGGGTGAGGGTTAGGGTTTGTATTAGGGTTAGGGTTACGGTTCGGGTGAGGGTTAGGCTGAGGGGTAGGGGTAGGGTGAGGGTGACTGTTAGGGTAAAGTTATCAGTGTGGGTTAGGATTTGGGTGAAGTTTAATGATAGCATTAGAGTTAGGGTTAGGGTTAGGGTAAGTGATAGGGTTATGGTTAGGGTGAGGGTGAGGGTTTTGGTTAGGAAAGGCTTAGGGTTAGGGTTAGGGTGAGTATTTCGGTGAGGATGAGGTTTAAGGAGAGGTTCAGGGTTAGAGTGAGGATTAGAGTTAGGGTGAGGGTGAGGGTTAGGGTTAGGGTGATGTTTTGGGTGAGGGTGAGTGTTAGGGTGAGGGTGAGGGTGATGGTGAGAGTAAGGGTGTAGGTGAGGGTTAGGGTTAGGGTGAGGGTAGGGTGACGGTGAGGGTTAGGGTGAAGGTGAGAGTTAGGGTTATGGTTAGGGTGAGGGTTAGGTTTAGGGTTAGTGTTAGGGCTAGGGTGAGGGGTAGGATTAGAGTTAGGGTGAGGGTTAGGGTTAATGTCAGTGTTAGGTTTAGGTTTAGTGTGAGGATAAGGGTTAGGTGAGGGTTAGTTTTAGCGTTAGGTTTAGGGTGAGCGTTAGGGTGAGGTTTAAGTTGAGGGTTTGGATTAGTATGAAGGTGAATATTAGAGTTAGGTTTAGGGTGAGGTTTAGGTTTAGGGTGAGGTTTAGGGTAAGGTTATGGTGAGGGTGAGGGTTCGGGTGAGGGTGAGTTTTAGGTTGTGGGTGACAGTTAGGGTTAGGGTGGTAGTTAAGGTGACGGTGAGGGTTAGAGTGAGGGTGAGGGTTAGGGTTACGGTAGGATTAGGGTTGGGGTTAGGGTTAGGCTTATGGTGAGAGTAAGGGTTAGAATGAAGTTTAGGGTGAGGGTGAGGTTTAGGGACAGCGTTAGAGTTAGGGTGAGAGTTAGGGTTAGGGTTAGGTTTCAGGTTAGGGTTAGGTTGAGGGTGAGGGTTAGAGTTAGGGTTAGGGTTAGGGTAAGGTTTATTGTGAAGGTTAGTGTGAGGGTACAGGTGAGGGTTAGGTTGAGGGTTAGGGTGGGCAATAAGGAGAGTTTTAGGTTTAGGTTTAGGGTTAGGGTGAGGGTTAGGTTGTGGTTTAGTGTTAGTGTTAGGGTTAGGGTTACGATGAGGGTTTGGGTGATTGTAAGGGTTAGAGTGAGGGTTAGGGTAAGGGTGGGGTTTAGGTTTAGCATTAGGGTTAGGGTTAGGGTTAGGGTGAGGTTTAGGGTTAGGTTTAGGGTGAGGGTTAGGTTTAGGTTGAGGTTTCGTGATAGGGTTGGTGTTAGGGTGAAAGTGTGCCTTAGGGTTAGGGTTAGAGTTAGGGTGAAGGGGAGTATGAGGGTTAGGTTTAGGATTAGGGTTAGGGTTAGGGTTAGGCTGAGGGTGCAGGTGTTGGTGAGGGTGAGGATTAGGTTTAGGTTACGGGTCAGGTTTAGGATTAGGGTTAGGGGTAGTCTGAGGGTGAGGGTGAGGGTTAGGGTGAATGTCACGGTTAGGGTTAGGGTTAGGGTGAGGGTTAGTGTTAGGGTTAGGGTGAGGGGTAGGGTGAAGGGTAGGTTTAGGTTTAGGGTTTGGGTTAGCGTTAATGTGCGGGTTAGGGTTCGGGTTAGTGTTAATGTAAGTATAAGGGTTAGTGTGAGGATTAGGGTGAGATTGAGGGTTAGTGTTAGGTTGAGGGTTAGTTTGAGGGATAGGGTGAGAGTTAGCGTGAGGGTTAGGTTTAGGTTTAGGTTTAGGGTGAAGGTTAGGGTGAGGGTAAGAGTTAGAGTGAGGGTTAGGGTGAGGGTAAGAGTTAGGGATAGCATTAGGGTTAGTATTAGGGTTAGGGTGAGGGTTAGGGTAAGGGATAGGGTGAAGGTTAGTGTTAGGTTGAGGGTTAGGGATAGGGTTGTGATTAGGGTGAGGGTCAGGGTTAGGGTTAGGGTTAGACATAGGGTAAGGGTGAGTGTGAGGTTTAGGGTTACGATTAGGTTTAGGCTTAGGATTAGGCTGAGGGTGACGGTGAGGGTGAGGGTGAGGTTAAGGGTTAGGGTGAGAATTAAGTTTAGGGTTAGGGTTAGGTTGAGGGTTAGGGTTAGTGCTAGGGTAAGGGATAGGGTTAGTGTGAGGATTAGGCTTAGGGTTAGAGTTAGCATTAGGGTGAGGTAAAGTTTTAGGTTGAGGGTTAGTGTGACAGTGAGTGTTAGGCTTAGGGTGAGGGTTTTGGTGAGCTTTGGTGATGGTTAGGGTTAGGTTTAGGGTTAAGGTGAGGGTTAGGTTCAGGTTTATTTTTAGGGATAGGGTTAGGCTTATGGTGAGGGTAAGGGTTAGAGTGAGATTTAGGGTGAGGGTGAGGGTTAAGGATAGCATTAGGTTTAGGGTTAGGTTTAGGGTGAGGGTTAGGGTTAGGGTTAGGATGAGGGTGAGGGTAAGGGTTATGGTGAGGGATAGGGTTAGAGTTAGGGATAGGGTGAGGTTTAGGTTTAGGGTTAGGGTTAGGGTTAGGGTCAGGGTAAGGGTTAGAGTGAGGGTTAGGGTTAGGGTGATGGTTAGGGATATCATTAGGTTTAGGGTTAGGGTTAGGGTTATTGTTATGCTTACTGTTAGGGTTAGGGTGAGGGTGAAGTTTATGTTGAGGTGTAGGGTTAGGGTTAGGTTTCGGGTTAGGGTGAGGGTTAGGGTTGGGTTAGGGTGAGGCTTCGGGTTAGGGTTAGGGTTAGGGTGAGTGTTAGGTTTATGGTGAGGGTTAGATTGACAGTGAGGGTAAGGGTTAGGTTGAGGGCGAGGTTTAGGGTTAGTGTTAGGGTGAGGTTTAGGTTTAGTTTGAGGGTGAGGGTAAGGGTTAGGTTTAGGACTAGGCTTAGGTTTAAGGTTAGTCTTAGGGTTAGGGTGAGGGTGAGGGTTAGAGTTAGGTTTAGGGTGAGGGTTAGGGTTATGGTTAGGGTTAGGGTGAGGGTGAGTGTGAGGGTGAGGGTTAGGGTGAGGGTGATGGTGAGGGTGAGGGTGAGTGTGAGTGTTAGGTTTAGGGTTAGGGTTATGGTAAGTTTTAGGTTTAGGGTTAGGGTGAGGGCTAGGGTGAGGCTGAGGTCTAGGTTAAAGTTTTGGATTAGGGTGAGGGTTATGGTTAGGGTGAGTGTTAGCGTGAGGATTAGGTTTAGTGTGAGGGTTACGGTTACGGTTAGGGTTAGGGTGAGGGTAAGAGTTACCGTGAAGGTTAGGGTGAGAGTGAATGTTAGGGTGACGGTGAGGTTGAGGGTGAGTTTGAGGTTTAGGGTTAGGGTGAGAGTTAGTGTTAGGGTTAGGTTAAAGTTAGGGTTATGGTGACGTGTACTGTTAGGTTTAAGTTGAGGGTTAGGGTTAGTGTGAGGATTAGGGTTAGGGTTAAGGTTAGGGTGAGGTTTAGGGTTAGGGTTAGGGTTAGGATGAGGGTTAGGCTGAGGGTTAGGGTTAAGGTTTGGGGGAGGGTAAGGGTTAGAGTGAGTGTGAGGGTAAGGTGAGGGTAAGTGTTAGGGGGATGATGAGGGTTAGGATTAGGATTAGGCTTAAGGTTAAGGTGTGGGTAGGGATAGGGATAGGGTTAGGGTGAGGGTTTTGGTTAGATTTAGGTTTAGAATTAGGGTGAGGGTGAGGGTGAGGTTTAGGGTTTGGTTTAGTGTAAGGGTTAGGGTTCGGCTGAGGCTTTAGTTGAGTGTGAGGCTGAGGGTTATGGTTAGGGTTAGGATGAGGTTGAGAGCTAGTGTTAGCATTAGGGTTAGGGGTAGGGGTAGGGTGAGGGTGAGGGTGAGGGTTAGGTTTAGGGCTAGGATTTGGGTTAGGGTTAGGGTTAGGCTGAGGGTGGGGGTGAAGTTGACTGTGAGGTTTATGGTTAGGGTTAGTTTTAGGGTGAGTGCTAGGGTGAGCGTGAGTGTTAGCGTAAAGGTTAGGGTGAGGGTGAGGGTTTCAGTTAGGAAAGGTTTAGGGCTAGGTGTAGTGTGAGGATTAGGGTGATGGTGAGGTCTAAGGTGAGGGTTATGGTTAGGGTGAGGATTAGGGTTAGGATTAAGGTGAGGTTTAGGGTTAGGGTGATGTTTAGATTTTGGGTGAGGGTGAGGGTGAGGGTTAGGGTGAGGGTTAGGGTGTAGGTGAGGGTTATGTTTAGGGTGAGGCTTCAGGTGGCCGTGAGGTTTAGGTTGAAGGTGAGTCTTAGAGTTACGTTTAGGGTGAGTGTTAGGGTGAGGCTTAGTGTGAGGATTAGGGTTAGGTTTAGGGTTATGTAGAGGGTAAGGGTTAGGGTGAGGTTTAGGGTGAGTGTGAGGGTTAGGGTGAGGGTGAGGTTTAGGGTTAGGGTGAGGGTTGCGGTTAGGGTGAGGGTGAGGGTTAGTGTTAGAGTTAGAGTTAGGGTGATGGTGAGGGTTAGGTTTAAGATTAGGGTTAGGGTTAGGGATAGGCTGTGGGTTAGGGTGAGGGTTAGTTTTAGGGTGAGGGATAGGTTTAGGTTTAGGGTTAGGGTTATTTGAGTCTTTGGGTTAGGTTTAGGAATAGGCTTTGGCTGAAGGTTGGGGTTATGGTTAGGGTTCTTGTGAGGGTAAGGTTTAGGGTGAGGGTTAGGGTGAGGGTGAGGGTGAGGATTAGTGTTAGGTTGAGGGTTAGAGTGAGAGTTAGGTTTAGGTTGAGAGTTAGGGTGAGGGTTAGAGTGGGGTTTAATGTTAGTGTTACTTTTAGGGTTAGAGTGAGTTTTAGGGTGAGGGTAACCGTTAGAGTGATGGTTAGGTTGAGGGTGAGGGTGAGGGTGATGGCGAGGGTTAGGGTCAAGGTGAGGGTTAGGTTACGGTTTGGTTGAGGGTTAGGTTTAGGGTTAGGTTGAGGGGTAGGGTGAGGGGTAGGTTTAGGATTAGGGTGAGTGTTAGTGTTAATGTTAGGGTAAGGTTAGGGTTAGGGTTAGTTTGAGGAAAAGGGTTAGGGTGAGGTTTAGAGTGAGAGTGAGGGTTAGGTTTAGCGTTAGGTTTAGGGTGAAGGTTAGGGTGAGGGTTAAGGTGAGGTTTAGTTTTAGTATGAGAATGAGGGTTAGAGTTAGTTTTAGGGTGAGGGTTAGAGTTAGGGTGAGGTTTAGGGTAGGGTTCGGGTTCGGGTGAGGGTTCGGGTGAGGGAGAGTTTTAGGGTGGGCATGATGGTCATGGTTAGGGTGAGGGTTAAGGAGACCATGAGGGTTAGGGTGAGGGTAAGGGTTAGGATTATGGTGAGGATTAGGGTTAAGATTATGGTGAGGATTAGTGTTAGGTTTAGGGTTAGTGTTATGGTGAGGGTAAGGGTTAGGATGAGGTTTTGAGTGAGGGTGAGGTTTAAGGATAGCTTTAGATTTAGGGTGAGGGTTAGTGTGAGGGTTAGGATTCGGGTTAGGCTTAGGGTGACTGTGAGGGTTACAGTTAGGATTAGGGGTAGGGTTAGGCTGAGGGTAAGATTTAGGGTGGGGGTTAGGGTGAGGATTAGGTTTAGGGTGAGGTTGAGGGTGAGGTTTAGGTTTAGGATTAGGCTTAGGTGTAGGGTTAGGCTTAGGGTGAGGTTGAGGGTGAGGGTTAGGGTGAGGGTTAGGATTAGGGTGAGAGTTAGGGTTGGGGTGATGTTTAGGGTGAGGGTGGGTGTTAGGGTGAGGGTGAGGGTGATGGTGAGTGTGAGGATGTAGGTGAGGGTTAGGGTTAGGGTGAGGGTAGGGTAAAGCTGAGGGTTAGGGTTAGGGTTAGGGTGAGGGTTAGGGTTAGGTTTAGGCTGAGGGGTAGTGTGAAGGGTAATGTTAGGGTTAGGGTGAGAGTTAGGGTTAATGTGAGGGTTAGGGTTAGGTTTAGGGTTAGTGTGAGGATAAGGGTTAGGGTGACTGTTAGGGTGAGATTGAGGGTTAGGGTTAGCGTTAGGGTTAGGGTGAGGGTTAGGGTGAGGGTTAAGGTGAGGGTTAGTGTTAGTATGAGGATGAGGGTTAGAGTTAGGTTTAGGGTGATGGTTAGGTTTAGGGTGAGGTTTAGGGTAAGGTTATGGTGAGGGTGAATGTTCAGGTGAGGGTGAGTTTTAGGGTGTGGGTGATGGTTAAGGTTAGGGTGAGGGTTAAAGTGATGGTGAGGGTTAGGGTGAGGGGGAGGGGGAGGGTTGTGGCAGGATTAGGGTTAAGGTTAGGGTTAGGGTTATGGTGAGAGTAAGGGATAGAATGAGGTTTAGGGTGACCGTGAGGTTTAGGGACAGCGTTAGGGTTAGGGTGAGAGTAAGGGTGAGGGTTAGGGTTCAGGGTAGGGTTAGGTTGAGGGTGAGGGTTAGAGTTAGGGTTAGGGTTAGTGTTAGGGTAAGGTTTTGGTGAGGGTTAGGGTGAGGGTTAAGGTGAGGGTTAGGGTTAGTATGAGGATGAGGGTTAGAGTTAGGTTTAGGGTGATGGTTAGGTTTAGGGTGAGGTTTAGGGTAAGGTTATGGTGAGGGTGAGTGTTCAGGTGAGGGTGAGTTTTAGGGTGTGGGTGATGGTTAAGGTTAGGGTGAGGGTTAAGGTGATGGTGAGGGTTAGGTTGAGGGGGAGGGGGAGGGTTGTGGCAGGATTAGGGTTAAGGTTAGGGTTAGGGTTATGGTGAGAGTAAGGGTTAGAATGAGGTTTAGGGTGACCGTGAGGTTTAGGGACAACGTTAGGGTTAGGGTGAGAGTAAGGGTGAGGGTTAGGGTTCAGGTTAGGGTTAGGTTGAGGGTGAGGGTTAGAGTTAGGGTTAGGGTTAGTGTTAGGGTAAGGTTTAGGGTGAGGGTTAGGGTGAGGGTGAGGGTTAGGGTTAGGTTGAGTGTTAGGGTGGGCGTTAAGGAGAGTGTTAGGTTTAGGTTTAGGATTAGGGTGAGTGTTAGGGTGAGATTTAGTGTTAGTGTTAGGGTGAGGGTTAGGGTGAGTGTAAGGGTTAGAGTGAGGGTTAGGGTGAGGGTGAGGGTTAGGGATAGTATTAGGGTTAGGGTTAGGCTTAGGGTGAGGGTTGGGGTAAGGTTTTGGGTGAGGGTTAGTGTTAGTTTGAGGGTTAGGGATAGGGTTGGGATTAGGTTGAGGGTCAGGGTTAGGGTTAGGGTTAGAGTTAGGGTGAGGGTGAGTGTGAGGGTTAGGGTTAGGATTAGGGTTAGGGTTAGAATTAGCTGGGGGTGAGAGTGAGTTTGAGGGTGAGGTTTAGGTTTAGGGTGAGAATTAGGTTTAGGTTTAGGGTTAGGGTTAGTTTGTGGGTTAGGGTTAGGGTTAGGAAGAGGGTTTGGCTGAGGGTTAGGGTTAGGGTTAGGGTGAGGAATATGGTTAGTGTGAGGGTTAGGCTTAGGGTTAGGTTTAGGATTAGGGTGAGGAAAAATTTTAGGTTGAGTTTTAGGGTGATGGTCAGTGTTAGGGTTAGGGTGAGGTTTCGGGTGAGCATTAGGGTGACGGTTAGGTTTAGGTTTAGTGTTAAGGTGAGTGTAAGGTTAAGGTTTAGTTTTAGAGTTATGGTTAGGGTTAGGGTGAGGGTAAGGATTAGAGTGAGATTCAGGGTTAGGTTGTTGGTTAAGGATAGCATTAGTGATAGTGTTAGGGTTAGTGTGACATTTAGGGTTAGGGTGAGTGTGAGGTTCAGTTTTATGTTAATGGTTATGGTTACGGTTAGGGTTAGGGTTAGGTAGAGGGGTAAGTTTAGGGTTAGGGTTAGGATGAGGTTTAGGGTGAGGGTTAGGGTTATGGTTATGGTTAGGGTGAGGGTTAGAGAGAATGTGAGGGTAAGGTTTAGGGTGAGAGATAGGGTTAGGTTTAGGCTTAGGGTTAGGGTTAGGGTGAGGTTTAGGTCTAGGGTTAGGGTTAGGGTTAGGGTGAGAGTAAGGGTTAGAGTGAGGGTTAGGGTGAGGGTGACGGTTAGGGATAGCATTAGGTTTAGTGTTAGGGTTAGGGTGAGGGTTACGGTTACCGTTATTTTTAGGGTGAGGTAGTGGGTTATGTTGAGGTGTAGGGTTAGGGTTAGGTTTAGGGTTAGGGTGAGTGTTAGTGTTAGGGTTAGTGTGAGTGTGAGGGTGAGGCTTAGGATTAGGGTTAAGGTGAGGGTTAGGGTTAGGGTGAGGGTAAGGGTCAGATGTTTAGGTTGAGGGTTAGGGTTATGTTTAGGGTTAGGATGAGGGTGAGGTTGTGGGTTAGGGTGAGGGTGATGGTGAGGGTGAGGGTGAGGATGAGAATTAGGTTTAGGGTTACGTTTATGGTTAGTTTTAGGTTTAGGGTTAGGGTGAGAGATAGGGTGAGGCTGAGGTCTAGGGTTAAGTTTACGATTAGGGTGAGGGTTAGGGTTAGGGTGAGTGTTAGGGTGAGGTGTAGATTTAGCGTTATTCTTATGGTGAGGGTTAGGTTTTGTGTGAGGGTTAGGGTTACAGTTAGGTTTAGGGTGAGGGTAAGAGTTAGGGTGAGGGTTAGGGTGAGAGTGAGCGTTAGGGTTAGCCTGAGTGTTAGGGAGAGGGTTAAGTTGAGGGTTAGGTTTAGGTTTAGGGTTAATGTTACGGTTAGGGTGAGGTGAGGATTATCGTTAATGTTAGGGTGAGGGTTAGGGTTAAGTTGATGTTTAGGTTAAGGGTCAGGTTAGGGTGTGGGTGAAGTTTAGGTTTAGAGTGAGGTTTAGGTGAGGTTGAATGTTAGGGTGAGTTTGAGGTTTAGGGTTAGGGTTAGGTTAGGGTGGGGGTTAGGTTTAGGGTTAGGGTTAGGATGAGGGTGAGGCTGACAGTTAGGTTTAGGGTTCGGGGAAGGGTAAGGGTAAGGGTAAGTGTAATGTGAGGGTTAATGTTAGGCTTAGATTTAGGGTGAGGATTAGGTTGAGGGTTAGTGTTGGGGTTAGGGTGTGGGTTAGGGTTAGGGTTAGGTGAAAGTTAGATTTAGGGTGAAATGTTCGTTTAGGTTTAGGGTGAGGGTTAGTGTTAGTGTTAGGATTAGGGTTAGGGTTAGGGTTAAGGTTAGGGTGAAGTTGAGGGATAGAGTTATGGTGGGGGTTAGGTTTAGGGCGAGGTTCAGGGTGAGGTTGGGGATTAATGTTAGCATTAGGGTTACGGTGAGGGGAAGGGTTAGGGTGAGGGTTAGGGTTAGGTTTAGCTATAGGGTGAGGATTAGGGTTAGGGTTAAGTTTAGGGTGAGGGTTCGCCTGAGGGGTAGTGTTAGGGTTAGGCTTAGGGTGAGGGTTACGTTTAGTGATAGGGTGAGGTTGAGGGTGAAGGTAAGGTTTAGTGTGAGCGTTAGGGTGAGGTTTAGGTTTATGGTTAGCATTAGGTTTAGGGTGAGGTTTAGGGTTAAGATTAGGGTTAGGGTGGGGGTGAGGGCAAGTGTTAGCATTAGGGTTAGTTATAGGGTTATGGTTAGGGTCAGGGTGAGGGTGAGATTTAGGGTTAGGTTTAGGATTAGGTTTAGGGTTAGGGTTAGGCTGAAGATAGGGGTGTGGTTGAGGGTGAGGGTTAGGGTTAGGGTTAGTTTTACAGTGAGGGCTACAGTGAGGGTGATGGTTAGGTTGAGGGTTAGGGTGAGGGTGAGGGTTTCGGTTAGGAGAGGCTTTGGTTTAGGTTTAGGGTGAAGATTAAGGTGAGGGTGAGGTTTAAGGTGAGGGTTAGGGTTATGTGAGGATTAAGGTTAGGGTTAGGGTGAGGGATAGGTTTAGGGTGATGTTTAGGGTGAGAATGAGTGTTAGGGTGAGGGTGTGGGAGAGGGTTAGGGAGAGGGTTAGGGTTAGGGATAGGGTGAGGGCTAGGGTGAGACTGAGGGTTAGGGTGAGCGTTATGGTTAGGGTGAGGTTTAGGGTGAGGGTTAAGGTGAGGGCAATGGTTAGTATGAGGGTGAGAGTTAGAGTTAGGTTTAGGTTGAGGGTTAGGGTTAGGATGAGGTTTACGGTAGGGTTAGGGTGAGGGTAAGGGTTAAAGTTAAGGTGAGTTTTAGGGTGTGGTTGGCAGTTAGGGTTAGAGTGAGGGTTAAGGTGACGGTGAGGTATAGGGTGAGGGTGAGGGTTAGGGTTTTGGTGAGGATTAGGTTTAGGGTTAGGTTTAGGGTTATGGTGACAGTAAGGGTTACGATGAGGTTTAGGGTGAGGGTGAGGTTTGCGGATATGGTTAGAATTAGGGTGAGGGTTAGGTTTCAGGTTAGGTTTGGGTTAGCATGAAGGCAAGGTATAGGGTAAGGGTGAGGGTGAGGGTGAGGGTTAGGGTTATGGTTAGTGTTAGGGTGGGGGTGAGGTTGAGGTTTAGGGTGAGGGTTATGGTGAGGTTGAGGGTGAGGGTGAGGGTTAGGGTTAGGGTTAAGGTTAGGGTGAGGGTTAGGGTTAGGTTTAGGGTTAGGATGAGGTTTAGGCTGAGGGTTAGGCATTGGGTTACGGTGAGGGTAAGGGTTAGGGTGAGGGTGAGGGTTACGTTTAGGATTAAGGTTAGGGTTAGGGTGAGGATTAGGCATAGCGTCAGGTTTAGGGTTAGGGTGAGAGTTTTGGTTGGGGTTTGGATTAGAATTAGGGTGAGGGTGAGGGTTAGGTTTTGAATAAGGGTTAGGTTTAGGGTTAGGCTGAGGTTTAGGTTGAGGCTGAGGGTGAGGGTTAAGGTGAGGGTGAGGGATAGGGTTAGGGTTAGGTTTAAGGTTAGGGTGACGATTAGGGTGAGGGTTAAGCTGATGGCTAAGGTTAGGGTTCGGGGGAGGTTAAGGTTTTGGGTGAGGATTATGGTGAGGGGGAGGATTAGGGTTATGCTTAGGTTTAGTGTTAGGGTTAGGGTGAGGGTTAAGTTTAGGCTTATGGTGAGGTTGAGGGTGAGGTTATGGGTTAGGGTTAGGGTGAGTGTTAGGGTTAGTGTGAGGGTTAGGTTTGGGGTGAGGCTTAAGGTGGCCGTGAGGTTTAGGTTGAAGGTGAGTCTTAGAGTTACGTTTAGGGTGAGTGTTAGGGTGAGGCTTAGTGTGAGGATTAGGGTTAGGTTTAGGGTTATGTAGAGGGTAAGGGATAGGTTGAGGTTTAGGGTGAGTGTGAGGGTTAGGGTTTGCATTAGAGTAAGGGTGAGGTTTAAGGTGAGTGTTAGGGTTAGGGTGAGGATGAGGTTTAGGGTTAGGGTGAGGGTTGCGTTTAGGGTGAGGGTCAGGGTTAGTGTTAGGGTTAGAGTTAGGGTGATGGTGAGGGTTAGGGTTAAGATTAGGGTTAGGGTTAGGGTTAGGATGAGGGTTAGGGTGAGGGTTAGTTTTAGGGTGAGGGTTAGGTTTAGGGTTAGGGTTAGGGTTATTTGAGTCTTTGGGTTAGGGTTAGGGTTATTTGAGTCTTTGGGTTAGGTTTAGGAATAGGCTTTGGCTGAAGTTTGGGGTTATGGTTAGGGTTCTTGTAAGGGTAAGGTTTAGGGTGAGGGTTAGGGTGAGGGTGAGGGTGAGGATTAGTGTTAGGTTGAGGGTTAGAGTGAGAGTTAGGTTTAGGTTGAGAGTTAGGGTGAGGGTTAGAGTGGGGTTTAGTGTTAGTGTTACTGTTAGGGTTAGAGTGAGTTTTAGGGTGAGGGTAACGGTTAGAGTGATGGTTAGGTTGAGGGTGAGGGTGAGGGTGATGGCGAGGGTTAGGGTCAAGGTGAGGGTTAGGTTACGGTTTGGTTGAGGGTTAGGTTTAGGGTTAGGTTGAGGGGTAGGGTGAGTGGTAGGTTTAGGATTAGGGTGAGTGTTAGTGTTAATGTTAGGGTAAGGTTAGGGTTAGGGTTAGTGTGAGGAAAAGGGTTAGGGTGAGGTTTAGAGTGAGAGTGAGGGTTAGGTTTAGCGTTAGGTTTAGGGTGAAGGTTAGGGTGAGGGTTAAGGTGAGGTTTAGTTTTAGTATGAGAATGAGGGTTAGAGTTAGTTTTAGGGTGAGGGTTAGAGTTAGGGTGAGATTTAGGGTAGGGTTCGGGTTCGGGTGAGGGTTCGGGTGAGGGAGAGTTTTAGGGTGGGCATGATGGTCATGGTTAGGGTGAGGGTTAAGGAGACCATGAGGGTTAGGGTGAGGGTAAGGGTTAGGATTATGGTGAGGATTAGGGTTAAGATTATGGTGAGGATTAGTGTTAGGTTTAGGGTTAGTGTTATGGTGAGGGTAAGGGTTAGGATGAGGTTTTGAGTGAGGGTGAGGTTTAAGGATAGCTTTAGATTTAGGGTGAGGGTTAGTGTGAGGGTTAGGATTCAGGTTAGGCTTAGGGTGACTGTGAGGGTTACAGTTAGGATTAGGTTTAGGGTGAGGTTGAGGGTGAGGTTTAGGTTTAGGATTAGGCTTAGGTGTAGGGTTAGGCTTAGGGTGAGGTTGAGGGTGAGGGTTAGGGTGAGGGTTAGGATTAGGGTGAGAGTTAGGTTTGGGGTGATGTTTAGGGTGAGGGTGGGTGTTAGGGTGAGGGTGAGGGTGATGGTGAGTGTGAGGATGTAGGTGAGGGTTAGGGTTAGGGTGAGGGTAGGGTAAAGCTGAGGGTTAGGGTTAGGGTTAGGGTGAGGGTTAGGGTTAGGGTTAGGCTGAGGGGTAGTGTGAATGGTAATGTTAGGGTTAGGGTGAGAGTTAGGGTTAATGTGAGGGTTAGGGTTAGGTTTAGGGTTAGTGTGGGGATAAGGGTTAGGGTGAATGTTAGGGTGAATTTGAGGGTTAGGGTTAGCGTTAGGGTTAGGGTGAGGGTGAGGGTTAGGGTTAGGGCTAGGATTATGTTTAGGGTTAGAGTTCGGCAGAGTTTGGCGGTGAGGTTGAGTGTGAGGTTTAGTGTTAGGGTTAGTTTTAGGGTGAGGGCTAGTGTGAGGGTGAGGTTTTGCGTGAGGTTTAGGGTGAGGTTGAGGGTTTCGGTTAGGAAATGCTTGGGGTTAGGGCTAGGGTGAGGATTAGGGTGAGGGTCAGGTTTAAGGTGAGGTTTATGGTTAGGGTGAGGATTGGGCTTACGGTGAGGATGAGGGTTAGGGTTAGGGTGATGTTTAGGTTGAGGGTGAGGGTGAGGGTGAGGGTTACTGTGAGGGTTAGGGTGTAGGTGAGGGTTAGGTTTAGGGTGAGGGATAGGGTGACGGTGAGGGTTAGGGTGAAGGTGAGGGTTAGGGTTACTTTTAGGGTTAGTATTAGGGTGAGGCTTAGTGTGAGGATTAGTGTTAGGTTTAGGGTTATGGAGAGGGTAAGGTTTACGGAGAGGCTTAGGGTGAGGGTGAGGGTTAGGGTTAGGGTGAGATTGAGGGTTAGGGTTAGGGTTAGGGTGAGGGTTAGGTTTAGGTTTAGGGTCAGGGCTAGGGTGAGGGTGAGACTTAGGCTGAGGGTGATGGTGAGGTTAAGGATGAGGGTTTCAATAAGGTAAAGGTTAGGGTTAGGATTAGGATGAGGATTAAGTTCAGGGAGAGGTTTAGTTTGAGGGTTAGTGTTTGAGTGAGGGTTAGGGTTAGGGTAAGGGTTAGGGTTAGGGTGATGTTTAGGGTGAGGGTCACGGTTAGGGTGAAGGTGAGGTTTCGGGTGAGGGTGAGGGTTCGGGAGAGCTTGAGGGTTAGGGTGTGGGTGAGGGTTCGGGTTCAGGTGAGTGTTATGGTGACGGTGAGGGTTAGGGCGAGGGTGAGGGTTAAGATTAGGGTTAAGGTTACAGTGAGGGTTAGGGTTAGTGTTAGGTTTATGGTGAGGCTTAGTTTGAGGGTTAGAGTTAGGGTTAGGGTTACGGTTAGGGTTAGTGTGACGATAAGTGTTAGGGTGAGGTTTAGGGTGAGGGTGAGGGTTAGGGTTCGCGTTAGGGTTTGGGTGAGGTTTATGGTGTGGGTGAGGTTTAGGGTGAGGGTGAGAGTGAGGGTGAGGGTTACGGTTAGGGTTAGGGTTAGGGTGAGGTTTAGGGTTAGAGTTAGGGTTAGTGTTAGGGTTAGGTTGAGGTTTATGGTGAGGGTGAGGTTTAGGGTGAGGTTTAGGGTGAGGGTTAGTGTGAGTGTTAGAATGAGGTTTAAGCTGAGGGGTAGTTTTAGGGTTAGGGTGAGCATTAGGTTTAGTGTGAGATTTAGGTTTAGGGATAGGGGTAGGTTTAATATGATGATAAGTGATCAGGTGAGAGTTAGTGTGATGGTGAGGTTTAGGGTTAGCATTAGGGTTAGGGTGTGGGTTAGGGTGAGGGTTAGGTTTAGGGTTAAGGTGAGGGTTAGGCTGAGGTTAGGGTTAGGGTGAGGGTTAGGGTTCGCGTTAGGTTTAGGTTGAGTGTAAGTGTGAGGTTTGCGTTAGGGTGAGGGTTAGCTTGCGGGTTAGGCTGAGGGTAAGGGTTAGGGTGAGGTTTAGTTTGAGGGTTAGGCTTAGGTTTAAGATGAAGGTAAGTGTTAAGGTGTGGGTTACGGTGAGGGTTAGCATTAGTGTTAGGGTGAGGGTGAGGGTTATGGTGAGGGATAGGGTAAGGTTTAGGGATAGGGTGAGGGATAGGTTTAGTGTGAGTGTTAGGGTTAGTGTGAGGATAAGGGTTAGGGTGAGGGTTAGGTTGTTGGTGAGGGTTAGGTTATCGTTCGGGATAGGTTGAGGATTAGTCTGAGGGTTGGGGTTAGGGTGAGGGTTAGGTTTAGGGTTAGAGTGAGGGTTAGGGTTAGGGTGATGTTTAGGGTGTTGGTGAGTCTAAGGGTGAGGGTGATGGTTAGGTTGAGTTTTAGGGTGAGGGTGAGAGTGAGGGTGAGGGTTATGGTGAGGGTTAGTTGTAGGGTTAGAGTGATGGTTAGGTTAGGGTGATGTTTAGGGTGAGGGTGAGTGCAAGAGTGAGGGTGACGGTGAGGTGAGGTTTAGGGTGTGGGTGAGAATTAGGCTGAGGTTTATGGTTATGGTTAGGTTTAGGGTTAGGGCGAGGTTTGGGGTTAGAGTTAGGGTGAGAGGGTTAGGTTGATGTTTATGATGAGGGTGAGGTTTAGGGTGAGGTTTAGGTTTTGGGTGAGGGTGAGGTTTAGGGTTAGGTTTAAGGTGAGGGTTAGGGTGAGTGTTAGGGTGACGGTTAGGCTGAGGGGTAGCGTTAGGGTTAGGGCGAGCATTAGGTTTAGTGTGACGGTTAGGGTGAGGGATAGGGGTAGGGTTAGTGTGATGATAAGTGTTAGTGTGAGGGGTAGGGTGATGGTGAGGGTTAGGGTTAGCGTTAGGGTTAGGGTGAGTGTTAGGGTGAGAGTTAGGTTTAGGGTTAGGGTGAGGGTGAGGGTGAGGGTTAGGGTTAGGGTGATGTTGAGGGTTAGATTTAGGATTAGTGTTAGTGTTAGGCTTAGGGTGATGGTGAGTGTGAGGGTGAGGGTTAGGATTAGGGTGAGGGTTAGGTTTAGAGTTAGCATTAGTGTGAGGATAAGGGTTAAGGTAAGGGTTAGGGTGAGGTTAAGGGTTAGTGTGAGGCTTAGGGTGAGGGTGAGGTTTAGGGATAGTTTGAGGGTGAGGGTTAGGGTTGGGGTTAGGGTGAGGTTTATGTTTGGGGTCAGGGCTATGGTGAGGGTGAGAGTTAGGCTGAGTGTGATGGTGAAGTTGAGGGTGAGGGATTCAATTTGGTAAGGGTTAGGGTTAGGGTTAGGATGAGGATTAGGTTGAGGGTGAGGCTGAGTTTGAGGGTTAGGGTTCGGGTGAGGGTTAGTGTTAGTGTAAGGGTTAGGGTTAGGGTGATGTTTATGGTGAGGGTCAGGGTTAGGGTGAAGGTGAGGTTTCAGGTGAGGGTGAGGGTTCGGGAGAGGGTGAGGGTTAGGGTGTGTGAGAGGGTTCGGGTTCAGATGAGTGTTAGGGTGACGGTGAGGATTAGGGTGAGGCTGAGGGATAAGTTTAGGGTGAGGGTTACAGTGAGGGTTAGGGTTAGTGTTATGCTTAGGGTGAGGCTTAGTTTGAGAGTTAAGGTTAGGGTTAGGGTTAGTGTGAGGATAAGTGTTAGGGTGAGGTTTAGGGTGAGGGTGAGGGTTAGGGTTAGCGTTAGGGTTATAGGGTGAGGGTTAGGGTGAGGGTTAGGGTTATGGTGAGGGTTATGGTTAGGGTTAGGGTGAGGATTAAGGTTATGGTTAGGGTGAGGGTTAGAATTAGGGTGATGTTTAGGGTGAGGGTGAGGGTTACGGTGAGGGTGAGTGTTAGGGTTATGTTTAGGGTTAGGGTTAGGTTGAGGGTGAGCGTGAGGGTAAGGTTTAGGATTAGGTTTAGGGTTAGAGTTAGAGTGAGGGTGAGGGTGAGGGTGAGTGTTAGGGGATGGGTGAGATTTAGGGTTAGGGTGTGGATTAGGTTTAGAGTTTGGGTTATGGTGAGGGTAATGGTTAGGATGAGGTTTAGGGTGAAGTTGAGGTTTAGGGATAGCGTTAGAGTTAGGGTGATATTTAGGGTGATGGTTAGGTTTCGGGTGAGGCTTACGGTTAGGGTGAGGGTTAGAGTCAGGTTTAGGGTGAGGTTTAGGGATAGCGTTAGGATTAGGGTGAGGGTGAAGGTGTGGGTTAGGGTTAGGTTTTGGGTTAGAGTTAGCTTGAGGCTGAGAGTGAGGGTTAGGGTTAAGATTAGGATTAGGTTTAGGGTTAAGCTTAGGCTGAGGCTGAGGCAGATGGTGAGGGTGAGGTTAGGGTTAGGGTGAGGGTTAGGGTTAGCGTTAGGTTTAGGGTGAGTGTAAGTGTGAGGGTTTGGGTTAGGGTGAGGGTTAGGCTGCGGGTTAGGCTGAGGGTAAGGGTCAGGGTGAGGTTTAGGTTGAGGGTTCGGCTTTGGGTTAGGATGAAGGTAAGTGTTAAGGTGTGGGTTAGTGTGAGGGTTAGGGTTAGGGTTAGCATTAGTGTTAGGGTGAGGGTGAGGGTGAGGGTGAGGGATAGGGTTAGGGTTAGGGATAGGGTGAGGGATAGGGTTAGTGTGAGTGTTAGGGTTAGTGTGAGGATAAGGGTTAGGGTGAGGTTTAGGTTGATGGTGAGGGTTAGGTTATCGTTCAGGATAGGTTGAGGGTTAGGCTGAGGGTTAGGCTTAGGGTGAGGGTAAGGTTTAGGGTTAGAGTGAGGGTTAGGGTTAGGGTGATGTTTAGGGTGTGGGTGAGTGTAAGGGTGAGGCTGATGGTGAGGGTGAGTTTTAGGGTGAGGGTGAGAATGAGGGTGAGTGTTACATTTAGGGTTAGTGTTATGGTGAGGGTTAGGAGTAGGGTTAGAGTGAGGGTTAGGTTTAGGGTGATGTTTATGGTTAGGGTGAGTGTAAGAGTGAGGGTGAGGGTGAGGGTGAGGTTTAGGGTGAGGGTGAGAGTGAGGGTGAGGGTTATGTTTAGGGTTAGTGTTAGGGTGAGTTTTAGGTTAGAGTTAGGGTGAGTTTTAGGGTTAGGTTGTTGTTTTTGGTGAGGGTGAGGTTTAGGGTGAGGTTTAGGTTTCGGGTGAGGCTGAGGTTTAGGTTTAGGTTTAGGGTGAGTGTTAGAATGAGGGTTAGGCTGAGCGGTAGAGTTAGGGTTAGGGTGAGCATTAGGTTTCGTGTGAGGGTTAGGGTTAGGGATAGGGGTAGTGTTAGTGTGATGATAAGTGTTAGGGTGAGGGTTAGTATGATGGGGAGGTTTAGGGTTTGCATTAGGGTTGGGGTGAGGGTTAGGGTTAGGTTTAGGGTTAGGGTGAGGGTGAGGTTAGGGTTAGGGTGAGGGTTAGGGTTAGCGTTAGGTTTAGGTTGAGTGTAAGTGTGAGGGTTAGTGTTTGGGTGAGGGTTAGGCTGCGGGTTAGGCTGAGGGTAAGCATTAGGGTGAGGTTTAGGTTGAATGTTAGGCTTAGGGTTAGGATGAAGGTAAGGGTTATGGTGTGGGTTAGGGTGAGGGTTAGAGTTGGGGTTAGCATTAGTGTTACGGTGAGGGTGAGGGTTATGGTGAGGGATAGGGTAAGGGTGAGGGATAGGGTGAGGGATACGGTTAGTGTGAGTGTTAGGGTTAGTGTGAGGATAAGTGTTAGAGATAGGGTTAGGTTTAGTGTGATGATAAGGGTTAGGGTAATGGTCAGTTTGATGGTAAGGGTTATGGTTAGCGTTACGGTTGGGGTGAAGGTTAGGGTGAGCGTTGTGGTTAGGGTTAGGGTGAGGGTTAGGGTTAGGGTTAGGGTTAGGGTTAGTGTTAGGGTGACGGTGAGGGTTAGATTTAGAATTAGGGATAGGATTAGTATTAGGGTGAGGGTGAAGGTGAGGGTGAGGTTTAGGTTTAGTGTGAGTGTTAGGGTTAGGGTAAGGTTTAGGGAGAGGTTAAGTGTTAGGGTGATGGTTAGGTTGAGGGTGAGGATTAGGGTTAGCATTAGGGTTAGGGTGAGGGTGGTGAGGATTAGGGTTAGCATTAGGGTTAGGGTTAGGGTGAGGGTTAGGGTTAGGGTTAGGGTAATGGTGAGGTTGAGGGTGAGGGTTAGGGTTAGGGTGAGGGTGAGGTTTCCGGTGAGGATAAAGGTGAGGGTGAGGGTGAGAGTTAGGGTGTGGGTGAGCATTCAGGTTCGGTTGCGTGTTAGGGTGACGTTGAGTGTTAATGTGAGAGTGAGGGTTAGGGTGAGGGTTAGGGTTAGTGTGTGGGTTAGGTTGAGGGTTAGGTTTAGTGTTAGGGTGAGGGTTAGGCTTAGTGTGAGTTTTAGGGTCAGGGTAAGTTTTAGGGTGAGGTTGAGGGTTAGGATGATGGTTAAGGTGAGGGTGAGGGTTAGGTGTAACATTAGGGTTAGGGTTAGGTTTAGGGTGAGTGTAAGGATTAGGGGAAGTGTTAGAGTGAGGGTGAGTGTGAGGTTTAGGGTTAGGGTTAGGGCTAGGGTAATGGTGAGGGTTAGGTTGAAGGTGAGGGTGAGGGAGGAGGTGAGGGTTTCATTTAGGTAAGGTTTAGGGTTTGGGTTAGGTTGAGGATTAGGGTGAGGGTGAGGGTTAGTTTTAGTGTTAGGGTTAGGGTTAAGGTTAGCGTTAGGGTTAGGGTGAGGGTGAGGTTTAGGGTTATGTTTAGGTTGAGGGTTAGGGTTAGGGTGAGTGTGAGGTTTCGGGTGAGGATAAGGGTTTGGGTTTGGGTGAGGGTTAGGGTGTGCGTGAGCGTTCAGTTTCGGTTGAGTGTTATTGTGATGGTGAGGGTGAAGGTGAGGGTGAAGGTTAGGGTTAGGGTTAGGGTGAGGGTTAGGGTTAGGGTGTTGGTTAGTCTGAGGGTGAGGTTTAGGTGTAGCATTAGGTTTAGGGTATGGTTAGGGTGAGGGTTAGGGTTAGGGTTAGGGTGAGGGTGAGGGTGATTGTGAGGGTGCGTGTTAGGTTTAGGATTAGGGTGAGGGTTAGGGTTAGGGTGAGGGCTAGGTTGAGGGTGAGGTTTAGGTTGAGGTTCAGGGTGAGGGTGAGGGTTGCAGCTAGGTATGTGTTAGGGTTAGACTTAGGGACAGGATTAGGTTGAGGTTGAAGGTTTGGGTTAGGGTGAGGGTTAGGGTTAGGGTTAGGGTTAGGTTGAGGGGTAGGGTTAGGGTTAGGGTGAGGGTTAAGTTTAGTGTGAGTTTTAGGGTTAGGTTTAGGGTTAGTGTGAAGATTAGGGTAAGGGTGAGGTTTAGGGTGAGGCTGAGTGTTAGGGTTAGCCTTAGGGTTAGGGTGAGTATTAGGGCTAGGTTGAGGTTGAGGGTTATGGTTAGGGTGATGTTTACAGTGAGGGTGAGTGTTAGTGTGAGGGTGAGGGTTAGAATTAGGATTATGTTTAGGGTTAGGGTTAGGGTGAGGGTTAAGTTTAGTGTGAGGGATAGGGTTAGGTTTAGTTTTAGGATGAATTTTAGGGTTAGAGTTCCAGAGATGGTAAGTTTATGGTGAGGTTTCGGGTGAGGGTGAGGCTTAGGGTTATTCTTAGGGTTAGGGTGAGGGTTAGGGTGAGGTTTAGGTTTAGGGTGAGGTTTAGGTTTAGGGATAGGGTTAAGGTTAGGGTGAAGGTGAGAGATAGGGTTAGGGTTAGGGTGAGGGTTAGGGTGAGGTTTAGGGTTAGGGTTAGGGTGAGGTTTAGGTATAATGTGAGGGTTAGGGTTAGGGATAGTGTGAGGATATAGTTTAGGGTGAGGTTAAGGGTGAGTGTGAGGATTAGGGTTAGCGTTAGGGTTATGGTGTGTGTTAGGGTGATTGTTAATTTGAGGGGTAGTGTTAGTGAGGGTGAGGATTAGAGGTAGCCTTAGCTTGAGGTTTAGGTTTAGGGTGAGGTTTAGGGTAGGGTTAGGGTGAGCTTCCTTGTTCGGGTGAGAGTGAGTTTTAGGGTGTGGGTGAAGGTTAGGGTTAGGGTGAGGGTTAAGGTGACAGTGAGAGTTAGGGTTTGGGTGAGGGTTGGGGTTACGGTGAGTGTTATGGTGAGGGTTAGTGTTAAGGTTAGTGTGAGGATTAGCGTTAGGGTTAGGGTTATGTTGAGGGTAAGGTTTAGGGTGAGGTTTATTGTGAGGGTGAGGGATAGGGTTGGCGTTAGGGAGAGGGTGAGGGTTAGGGTTAGTGTGAGTTTGAAGGTTAGGTTTAGGGTTAGGTTTAAGGTTAGGGTTAGAGTTATGGTGAGAATGAGGGTTAAGTTGAGGGTTAGGTATAGGTTTGGGGTTAGGGTGAGGATCAGGGTTAGGCTTAGGTTTAGAGTTAGGGTGAGGATGAGGGTTAGGATTAGGGTTAGGATTAGGTTTAGGGTTACAGTTAGGGTGAGGGTGAAGATGAGGGTGAGGGTTAGGTTTAGTGTTATGGTGAGGATTAGGGTTAGGGTTAGGGTTAGGTTGAGGGTTAGAGTTAGGGTTAGGAAGAGAATGTGGCTGAGGGTTAGGGTGAGGGTTAGGGTGAGGGGTAGGCTTAGTGTGAGGGTTAGGATTAGGGTTAGGGTTAGGGTTAGGATGAGGTTAAGGTTTAGGGTGAGGGTTAGGTTGAGGTTGAGGGTTATGGTTAGGGCGATTTTTAAGGTGAGCTTTATGGTGAGGGTTAGGATTAGGTTTAGGGTTAGGGTGAGGGTTAGGTTGAGGTTTAGTGTTAGGGGTAGGGTTAGGGTTAGGGTGAGGGTAAGGGTTAGAGTGAGGTTTAGGGTTAGGGTACGGGTTAGGGTGAGAGTAAGCGTTAGCGTGAGGGTTAGTGTGAGCCTGAAGGGTACGTTTGGGGTTAGGGTTATGATTAGGATTAGTGTGAGGGTGAGAGTTAGGTTTAGGGTGAGGTTTAGGGCTAGGGTGAGGGTTAGGGTTAGGTTTAGGGTTAGGGTAAGTGTGAGCATGAGGATTAGGGTTAGGGTTTGGGTTAGGGTTTGGATGAGGTTGAGGGTGAGTGTTAGGGATAGGTTTAGGGTTATAGTTAGTGTGAGGGTGTGGGTGAGGTTTAGGGTTCGGTTTAGGGTTAGGGTTAGGGTGAGGTTGAAGGTAAGGTTGAGGTTTAGGGTGAGGGTGAGAGTTTCGTTTAGGTAAGGGTTAGGGAGATTGTTAGGGTGAGAATTAGGTTGAGGGTGAGGCTTAGGGTTAGGTTGAGTGTTAGGGTTAGGGTTTTGGTGAGCGTTAGGGTTAGGTTGAGGTTCAGGGTGAGGGTGAGGTTTAGGGTGAGGGTAAGGGTGAGGGTGAGTTTCAGCGATAGGCTGTAGGTTAGGGTTAGGTTTAGGCTGAGGTTTAGGGTGACGGTGAGTTTTAGGGTGACTGTGAGGGTTAGGGTTAGTTTTAGGTTGAGTGTTAGAGTTAGGGTTATGGTGAGGGTTAGTGTGAGGGTTAGGATTAAGGTTAGGGTGAGGTTTAGGCTTAGTGTGAGAGTTAGGGTTAGGATGAGGGTAAGGGTTAGGATGAGTGTTAGGGTAATGGTGAGGATTAGGGTGAAGGTGAGGGTTAAGGTTATGTTTAGGCTTAGGGTGAGGTTTGGTTTTAGGATGAGGGTGAGGGTGAAGGTCAGGTTTAGGATTAGTATTAGGTGTAGGGTTATGCTTAGGGTGTGGCTGAGCTTGAGGGTCAGAGTTAGGTTTCAGGAGAGGGTTAGTTTTAGGGTTAGGATTAGGGTGAGGTGAGGGTGAGGGTTAGGTTTACGGTGATGGTGAGGGTGAGGGTGAGGGTGAGGGTTAGGTTTAGGGTGAGGGTTAGGGTTATGTTTAGGGTTAAGGTGAGGGTGAGGGTGAGGGTTGGGGTGAGGGTGATGGTGAGGTTTAGGGTGAGGGTGATGGTTAGTGTTTGGGTGAGGGTTAGGGTTAGGGTTTGGGTTAAGGTTAGGGTGAGTGTTAGGGTTAGGGTTAGGGTTAGTATGACAGTTAGGCTAAGGTTTTGGGTTAGGGTTAGGGTGAGGGTAAGGGTTAGGGTGAGACTCAGGGTTAGGAATAGGTTTAGAGTTCGGGTGAGGGTTTTGTTTAATGTTAGGTTTACAGTTATGTTGAGGGTGAGGGTGAGGGTTAGGGTTTGGATTAGGCTTAGGGTTAGATTTAGGCTGAGGGTGAGGGCGAAGGTGAGGGTTAGGGTGAGGGTGTGTGTTAGGTTGAGGTTGAGGGTAACGGTGAGGGTTTCTGTTAGGTAAGGGTTAGGTTTAGGGTTATGGTGAGGATTATGATGAGGATTAGGGTTAGGATGAGTGTTAGATTTATGCTGAGGGTTAGGGTTAGGATGAGCGTGAGGGTTAGAGTTAGGGTTAGGGTGACTGTTAGGGTTAGGGTGAGGACTAGGTTGAGGGTGAGGGTTAGGGTGAGGGTGAGGGTGAGGGTTAGGGTTAGGGTTAGGGTGAGGTTCAGGATTAGGGGTAAGGTTAGGGTTAGGGTGAAAGTTAGGGTTAGTGTGAGAGTTAGGATTAGGGTTAGGGTTAGGGACAGAGTGAGGATAAGGGTTAGGGTGATGGTTAGGTTGAGGGTGAGGGTTAAGCTTAGCGTTAGGGTTAGTGTGAGGTTTAGGATGAGGGTTAGTTTGAGGGTGTGGGTTAGGTTGAGGGTGAGATTTAGTGCTGGTTTAGGTTGAGAGTTACGGTTAGGGGTAGGGTTGGGTTGAGGGTTAGGGTGAGGTATAGGGTGAGGGTGAGGGTTAGGGTTAGGGTGAGGGATAGGTTTAGGATTAGTTTTATGGTGAGTTTTAGGCTTAGGGTTAGTGTTAGGGTGAAGGTTAAGTTTTGGATTAGGATTAGGGTTGGGTTTGAGTTTTGGGTGAGGGTGAGGGTGAGGGTTGCATTAGGTTTAGGGTTAGGGTTAGGGTGATGGTGGGAGTGAAAGGTAGGTTTAGGATTAGGGTTAGGTTTAGGATTAGCATGATGGTGGGGGTGAAGGGTAGGTTTAGGATTAGGGTTAGGGTTAGGCTGAGGTGGAGTGGAAGGTGATGGTGAGGTTTAGGTTTAGGGTTAGGGTTAGGGTTATGGTGAGGGCTAGGTTGGGATGAGGGTTAGGGTGAGTGTTAGGGTGAGGGTGAGGCTTTCGGTTAGTTAATGGTTAGGGTTATTGTTTTGGTTAGGATTAGGTTGTGTGTGAGGTTTAGTGTGAGGTTTAGAGTTTGAGTGAAGGTTCGGGTTAGGGTTTTTCCTGACGGTTAGGGTTAAGGTGAGGTTTAGGGTGATGGAGAGGCTTAGGGTGAGGGTTAGGGTGAGGGTGATGTTTAGCGATAAGTTGTGGGTGAGGGTAAATTTTAGGGTGAGGGTTAGGGTTACAGTGAGGTTTAGGGTCACTGTGAGGATTAGGGTTGGGTTTAGGGTGAGGTTTAGGGTTAGGGTGAGTGTTAGGTTGAGGGGTAGGGTTAGGGTTAGGGTGAGTGTTAGGGTTACTGTGAGTATTAGGGTTAAGTATAGGGTTAGGGTTAGTTTGAGGGTAAGGGTTAGGGTGAGGGTTAGGGGGAGGGTAAGGTTTCGGGTTAGCATTAGGGTTAGGGTGCGTGTTAGCGTGTGGTTTTGGGTTAGGGTTAGGAATAGGGTTAGGTTGAGAGTTAGGGTTAGGGCTAGGGTGAGGGTAAGGGTGAGAGTGAGGGTGAGGTTGAGGGTTTCGTTTTGATAAGGGTTAGGCGTAGGGTTAGGGTGAGGATTAGGGTGAGGGTGAGGGATAGGTTGAGGGTTAGGGTTAGGGTGAGGTTTAGGGTTAGGGTTAGAGTGAGGGTTAGGGTTAGGGTGAGGTTTAGGGTGAGGCTGAGTGTTAGGGTGAGGGTGAGGTTTCGGGTGAGGGTGAGGTTTAGGGTTTGTGTTAGGGTTACTATTAGGGTGAGGGTTAGGGTGACAGTGAGGGTTAGGGTTAGGGTGAGGGTTAGGGTTAGGGTTAAGGTGAGGGTTAGGGTTAGAGTTAGGGTTAGGGTAAGTGTTAGGTTGAGGGGTAGGTTTAGGTTCAGTTTGAAGGTTAGGTTTAATGTGAGGTTTAGGGTTAGGATTAGTGTGAGGTAAAAGTTTAGGGTGAGGGTGAGGGTTAGGGTTAGGGTTAGGGTTAGGGTGAGGTCTAGGGTGAGGTTTGAGTGTTAGTGTGGGAGTTAGGGTGATGGTGAGGGTTTTGGTTTGGTAAAGGTTATGGTTATTGTTAGGGTGAGGATTAGTTGAGGGTGAGGGTTAGTGTGAGGGTTAGGGTTAGGGTGAGGGTTAGGGTTCATATGAGGGTGAGGGTTAGTGTGTGTGTGAGGGTTAGGGTGAGTGTGAGGGTTACGGTTAGGTTTCAGGTGAGGGTTTGGGTTAGGGTTAGAGTGAGGTTTAGGCTTTGGGTGAGGGGTAGGGTTAGTGTTAGGGTGAGGGTTAGAGTTAGTGTGGGGGTTAGGGTTGGGGTTAGTGTTAGGGTTAGTGTGAGGATAAAGGTTAGAGTGAGGGTTAGGGTGAAGGTTAGGGTAAGCGTTAGGGTTTGGGTTAGGGTTAGGGTGAGTGGTATTGTTACGGGTAGTTTTAGTGTGAGGGTAAGTTTGAGCGTTAGTGTTAGGGTAAGGTTTATGGTTAGTGTAAGGTTTAGGGTGAGGGTTAGGTATAAGGTGAGTATGAGGGTGAGGGTTAGGGTTAGGCTTAGGGTGAGGTTTAGGGTTAAGGTTAGGGTTAGGGTAGGGTTAGGGTAAGGATTAGGGTTAGTGTGAGGGTTAGGATTTGGTTTAGGGTGAGTGTTACGGTTAGGGTTCGGGTGAGGGTGTGGGTAAGGATGAGGGTTAGGGTTAGGGTTATGGTTTCGCTTAGTGTGAGGGTGAGGTTGAGGATTACTGTTTGGATTACGTTTAGTTTTAGGGTTAGGCTGAGGGAGATGGTGAGGGTGAGGCTGAGATTTAGGTTTAATGTGATGGTTAGTGTTAGGCTTAGGGTTAGGTTGAGGGTAAGGTTTAGGGTGTGGTTTAGGGTGAGGGTGAGGGTTAGGTTTAGCATTAGGGTTAGGGTTAGGGTGAGGGTTAGGATTAGGGTTAGGTTTAGGGTGAGGGTGAGGATTAGGGTTAGATTTAGGTTGGGGGTTAGGGTTAGGGTTTGTGTTAGGGTGAGGGTGAGGGTGAGGTGAGGGTTTCGGTTAGGTATGTGTTATGGTTAGGTTAGACTGAGTAATAGGTTGATGGGGAGGGTTAAATTGAGGGTTAGAGTTAGGGTGAGGCTTAAGGTGAGAGTTAGGTTTAGCGTGATGTTTAAGGTGAAAGTGAGGGTTAAGGTGAGTGTGAGGGTTAGGGTTAGGGTTAGGGTTAGGGTTTTGGTGAGGGTGATGGTGAGTGTTAGGTTTAGGATTAGGGTTAGGGTTAGGGTGAATGTTAGGGTGAGGGTAAGGTTTTGGGTGAGGGTAAATTTTAGGGTGTGGGTGAGTGTTAGGTTGAGGGCGAGGATTAGGGTTAGGGTTTTGGTGAGGGAAAGGTTTAGGGTTAGAATTAGGGATAGTGTGAGGATTAGTGTTAGTGTGATGGCTAGGTTTAGGGTTAGGTTGAGGATTAGTTTAGTGTGATGTTTATGGTGAGAGTGAATGTTAGGGTGAGGGTTAGGATGAGGGTTAGGGTTAGGGTTAGAGTTAGGTTTAGGATGAGAGTGAGGGTGAGGTGAGGGTTAGGGTTCGGGTGAGGGTGAGGTTCAGGGTGAGGGTTAGGGTGAAGGTCAGGCTTAGGGTTTGGGTAAGGGTGAGGGTTACATTTAGGTGAGGGTTAGGGTTAGGGTTAGTTTGAGTGTTAGGGTGACGGTTAGGGTTAGGGTTATGGTGAGGGTTAAGGTTAGGGTGAGGGCTAAGGTGAGGGTGAGGGTTAGGGTGAGGGTGAGGGTTTCATTTAGGTAAAGGTTAGGGTTATGGTTAGGATGAGGATTAGGGTGAGGGTGAGTGTTAGGTTGAGGGTTAGGGTTAGGGTTAGCTTTAGGGTGAGGATTAGAGTTAGGGTTAGGGTTATGCTGAGGGTAAGTATTAGGGTGAGGTTTAGGGTGAAGTTGAGGTTTAGGGTTAGCGTTAGGGTAAGGGTGAGGGTTAGTGTGAAGGTTAGGGTAAGGTTTAAGGTTATGGTGAGGGTTAGAGTTAGGGTTAGGGTGAGGGTGAGTGTAAGTGTTAGGGTGAGGGTTAGGGTGAGGTTGAGAGTTAGGGTTTCCATTAATGTTAGGTTGAGGGTGAGGTTTAGTGTGAGGGTCAGGATTCAGATTATGGATAGGGTGAGGATTAGGGTTAGTGTGATGATTAGTGTTACGGTTAGGTTTAGGGTTAGTGTTAGTGTGAGGATAAGGGGTAGGGTGAGGGTTAGGTTGAGGATGGTTAGTGTTAGCATTAGGATTAGGGTGAGGGTTAGGTTTAGGGTGAGGTTTAGGGTTAGGAATATGGTGAGGGTTAGGGTTAGGGTGTGTTTACGGTGAGGGTGAGTGTTAAGGTGAGGGTTAGGTTGAGAATTAGGTTTATGGTTAGGGTTAGCGTTAGGGTGAGAGTGAGTGTGAGGTTGAGGGTTAGGGTTCGGGTGCGGGTGAAGGTGAGGGTGAGGGTTAGGGTGAGCGTCAGGGTTAGGGTTAGGGTTACGGTGAGGGTGAGGGTTAAGGTTATGGATCGGGCTACGATGAGGGTGAGGGTTAAGGTGAGGGTGATGGTGAGGGTTTTGGTTAGGTAATGGTTAGGGTTAGGGTTATGGTGAGGATTATTGTGAGGATGAGGCTTAGGTTGAGTGTTAGGTTAAGGGTGAAGGTTAGGGTTAGGCTTAGGTTGAAGGTTAGGGTTAGGGTGATATTTCGGGTGAGGTTGAGGGTTAGGTTGAGGGTGAGGGTGAGGGTGAGTTAGAGGGTTAGGTTTAACTGTAGGTTTAGTATGAGGGTTAGGGTTAGAGTGTGTTTATAGTGAGGGTGAGTGTTAGGGTGAGGCTGAATTTGAGGGTTAGGTTTAGGGTTAGGGTGAGAGTGAGGGTGAGGGTGAGGGTTAGGTTTAGGGTGAGTGTGAGGGGGAGGGTTAGGGTGATGGTCAGGGTTAGTGTTACGTTTAGGGTGAGGTTGAGTGTTAATGTTAGGTTAAGGGTGATGGTTTCGGTTAGGTAAGGGTTAGGGTTAGGGTTCTGGTGAGGATTAGAGTAATGGTGAGGTTTAGTTTGAGGGTTTGTGTTACAGGGAGGGTTACGGTGAGGGTTAGGGTTAGGGTTAGGGTTAGGGTTAGGGTCAGTGTGAGGAGAAGGGTTAGGGTGAATGTTAGGTTGAGGGTAAGGGTTAGGGTTAGCGTAAGCATTAGTGTGAGCTTTAGGGTGAGGATTAGGTTTAGGGTGAGGGTTAGGTTTAGGGTTAAGGTGAGGGTTAGGGTTAGGATGAGGTTTAGGGTTAGGATTAGTTTTAGGGTGAGTTTTAGGTTTCGGGTTAGGGATAGAGTTAGGGTTAGGGTTAGGATTACGGTTAGGGTTAGGGTTATTGTTAGGGTTAGGGTTAGGTTGAGGGTGAGGGTGAGGGTTAGCGTTAAGTTTAGGGTTAGGTTTAGGTTGAGGGTGGGGGTGAGGGGTAGGTTTAGTATTAGTGTTAGGGTTAGGGTTAGGCTGATGTTGAGGGTGAGGGTGAGGTTGAGGTTTAGGGTTAGGTTTAGGGTTAGGGTGAGGGTGAGGTTGAGTTTTAGGGTGAGGGTCAGGATTTCGGTTAGGTAAGGGTTCTGGATATTGTTAGGGTGAGTATTAGGTTGAGGGTGATGTTGAGGGTTAGGTTGAGTGTTAGAGTTAGGGTTTTGGTGAGGGTTAGGGTTAGGTTGAGTTTTAGGTTGAGGGTGAGGGTTAGGGTGGGGGTGAGGTTTAGGGTGACGGTGAGGTTTAGGGTGAATATGAGGGTTAGTGTTAGGTTTAGGGTGAGCATTAGGGTTAAGTTTATGGTGAGGGTTAGTGTGAGGGTTAGGAGTAGGGTTAGGGTAAGGTTTAGATTTAGTGTGAGGGTTAGTGTTAGGGTTAGGTTGAGGGTCAGGGTTAGGGTGAGTGTTTGGGTGATGGTTAGGGTTAGGGTGAGGGTGAGTATTAGGGTTATGGTTAGGCTTAGGGTGAGGTTTAGGTTTAGGGTGAGGGTGATGGTGAATGTTAGATTTCAGATTAGGCTTAGGTGTAGGGTTAGGCTTAGGGTGAGGGTGAGGGTGAGGGTCAGAGTTAGGTTTTGGGTGATGGTTAGGGTTAGGATTAGGATTAGGGTGAGGGGGAGGGGGAGGGTTAGGTTGAGGGTGATGGTGAGGGTGAGGGTGAAGGTGAGAGTTAGATTTAGGGTGAGGTTTAGGGTTATGGTTAGGGTTAGAGTGAGTGTAAACGTGAGGGTTAGGTTGAGGGTGATGGTGAGATTGAGGCTGAGGGTTAGGGTTAGTGTTTGGGTGAGGCTTAGGGATAGGGTTAGGGTTAAGGTTAGGGTGAGGATTAGGGTTAGGGTTAGGGTTAGTATGAGGGTTAGGCTGAGGTTTTGGGTTAGGGTTAGGGTGAGTGTAAGGGTTAAGGTGAGGGCGAGGTTGAGGGTTAGGTTTAGGATTAGGGTTAGCATTAGAGTGAGGGTTAGGGATAGGCTTAGTGTTAAGGTGAGGGTTTTGTTTAATGTTAGGTTTAGAGTTAGGTTGAGGGTCAGGGTGAGGGTTAGGATTTGGATTAGGCTTAGGGTTAGAATTAGGCTGAGGGTCAGGGTGAGGGTTAGGGTTAGGTTGAGTGTTAGGTTAGGCTTTTGGTGTGGGTTAAGGTTAGGTTGAGTTTTAGGGTGAGGGTGAGGTTTAGGGTGAGGGTTAGGGTGAGGGTGAGGTTGAGCATTAGGCTGTGGGTGAGGGTTAGGTGTAGGGTGAGGTTTAGGGTGACGGTGAGGTTTAGGGTGACTGTGAGGTTTAGGGTTAGTTTTAGGGTGAGTGTTAGGGTTAGGGTTATGGTGAGGGTTAGTGTGTGGGTTAAGATTAGGGTTAGGGTGAGGTTTAGGGTTAGTGTGAGTGTGAGGGTTAGGGTTAGGGTTAGGTTGAGGGTAAGGGTTAGGGTGAGTGTTAGGGTGATGGTGAGGGTTACAGTGAGGGTGACGTTTAGAGTTAAGGTTAGGCTTAGGATGAGGTTTAGGTTTAGGGTGAGGGTGAGTGTGAGGGTTATATTTAGGATTAGGCTTACGTGAAGGCTTAAGGCTTAAGGTGTGGATGAGGGAGAGTGTCAGAATTAGGTTTCGGTTGAGGGTTAGGATTAGGGTGAGGGTGAGGGTGAGGGTTAGGTTGAGAGTGATCGTGAGGGTGAGGGTGAGGGTGAAGGTTAGATTTAGGATGAGGGTTAGGGTTATGATTAGGGTTAGGTTGAGTGTGAGGGTGAGGGTTAGGGTGAGGGTGATGCTGGGGTTGAGGGTGAGGGTGAGGGTTATTGTTTGGGTGAGGGTTAGGGTTAGGGTTAAGCTTGGGGTGAGGGTTAGTGTTAGGGTTAGGATGAGGGTTAGGCTGAGGTTTTGGGTTAAGGTTAGGGTGAGGGTAAGAGTTAGGGTGTGGGTGAGGGTGAGGGTTAGGTTTAGGATTAGGGTAAGTGTTAGGGTGAGGGTTAGGGATAGGCTTAGGTTTAGGGTGGGAGTTTTGTTTAATGTTAGGTTTAGAGTTAGGTTGAGGGTGAGGGTGAGGGTAGGATTTGGATTAGGCTTAGGTTTAGTGTTAGGCTGAGGGTGAGGGTGAGGTTGAGGGTGAGGGTTAGGGTTAGGTTGAGTGTTAGGGTTAGGGTTTTGGTGAGGGTTAGGGTTAGGTTGAGGTTTAGGGTGAGGGTAAGCTTTAGGGTGAGGGTTACGGTGAGGTTGAGGTTGACCATTAGGCTATGGGTGAGGGTTAGGTTTAGGGAGAAGTTTTTTGGTGACTGTGAGGGTTAGGGTTAGGTTTAGGGTTAGTGTTAGGGTTAGGGTTATGGTGAGGGTTAGTGTGAGGGTTAGGATTAGGGTTAGGGTGAGTTTTAGGTTTAGTGTGAGGTTTACGGTTAAGGTTAGTTTTAGGTTGAGGGTAAGGGTTACGGTGAGTGTTAGGGTGATGGTGAGGTTTAGGGTGAGGGTGAGGTTTAGGGTTATGGTTAGTCTTAGGATGAGGTTTAGGTTTAGTGTGAGGGTGAGGGTGTGGGTTAGACTTAGGATTAGGCTTAGGTGTAGTGTTAGGCTTAGGGTGAGGGTGAGGGTGAGGGTCAGAGTTGGGTTTCGAGTGAGGGTTATGGTTAGGGTTAGGATTAGGGTGAGGGTGAGGAATAGGTTGAGGGTGATGGTGAGGGTGAGGGTGAGGGTGAGGGTTAGGTTAAGGTGAAGTTTAGGATTATGGTTAGGGTTAGGGTGAGTGTGAGGCTGAGGGTTTAAGGTGAGGGTGATGGTGAGTTTGAGGGTGAGGGTAGGGGTTAGTGTTTGGGTGAGGGATAGTGTTAGGGTTAGGGTTAAGGTTAGGGGGAGGGTTAGGGTTAGGATTAGGGTTAGGATGAGTGTTAGGCTGAGGGTTTGGGTTAGGGTTAGGGTGAAGGTGAGGGTTATGGTCAGGGTGAGGGTGAGGGTTTCGGTTAGGTAAGGTTTAGCGTTAGGGTTATGGTGAGTATTAGGGTGAGGGTGAGGGTTAGGTTGAGGTTTAGGTTAAGGGTGATGGTTAGGGTTAGGGTTACGGTGAGGGTTAGGATTAGGGTGATGTTTAGGGTGAGGTTAATTGTGAGGTTGAGGGTTAGGCTGAGGGGGAGGCAGAGGGTGATGGTGAGGTTTAGGGTTAAGGGTAGGTTTAGAGTTACAGTGAGGGGTAGGGTGAGAGTGAGTGTTAGGTTGAGGGTTAGGGTTAGGTTGAGGGTTAGTGTTAGGGTTAGAGTGAGAGTTAGGGTTAAGTTTGATGTTTAGGGTGAGGCTGAGTGTTAGGGTTCGGATGAGGGTTTGGGTGAGGGTGAGTGTGAGGGTGAGGGTGAGGTTCAGGTGTAGCTTAGGGTGAGGTTTAGGGTGAGTTTTAGGGTTAGGGTTAGGGTTAGGTTGAAGGTAAGAGTGAGGGTTAGGGTTAGGGTTAGTTTGAGGGATAGAGTTAGGTTGAGGTCTAGGGTGAGGCTGTGGTTTAGGGTGAGTGATAGGTTTAGAGTTAGGGTTAGGTTGATGGTTAGGGTGAAGGGTAGATTTAGGGTTAGGGTGAGGATTAGGGTTAGTGTGAGTGTTTGGGTTAGAGTTAAGGTTAATGTGAGGTTAAAGTTTAGGGTGAGGGTTAGGGTGAGGGTGAGGGTGAGGGTTAGCGTTATCATTAGGGTTAGGTTGAGGGTTAGGGTGAGGGTTAGGTTTAGGGTGAGGGTTAGGTTTAGGGTTAGGGTGAGATTTAGGGTTAGGGTACTGTTTAGCATGAGGGTGAGGGTTAGGTTTAGGGTGATGTTTAGGGTGAGGTGAGGGTTAAGGTGAGGATGAGGGTGAGGGTTAATATTAGGGTTAGGTTTAGGGTGCGGATGAGGGTTATCTTGAGGGTTAGGTTTAGGAATAGGTTTAGAGTAAGGTGAGTGTTAGGGTGAGGGTAAGGATTCGGGTGAGGGTGAATTTTAGGGTGTGGGTGAGGGTTAGGTTTAGGGTGAGGATTAGGGTTAGGTTTATGGTGAGGGTAAGTATTAGGGTGAGGTTTAGGGTGAGGTTGAGGTTTTTGGTTAGCGTTTTGGGTTAGGGTGACGGTAAGTGTGAGGGTTAGGTTTAGGTTTAGGGTTATGGGGAGGGTGAAATTTAGGGTTAGGGTGATGGTAAGGGTTAGGTTTAGGGTTAAGGTGAGGGTAAGGGTTAGGGTGAGGGTTAGGCTGAGTTTGAGTGTTAGGGTTAGCATTAGGATTAGGGTGAGAGTGACTGTTAGGGTGAGGGTTAGGGTTAGGGTTTGGGATAGGGTGAGGATTAGGATTAGTGTGAGGTTTAGGGTTAGGTTTAGTGTGAGGATAAGTGTTAGGTGGAGGCTTAGGGTGAGGGTGAGTGTTAGGGTTAGCATTAGGGTTAGGGTTAGCATTAGGGGGCGAGTTAGCTTTAGGGTGAGTGTTAGGGATAGGATTAGAGTGAGGGTTAGGGCTAGGGTTAGGGTTAGGGAGAGGGTGAGGGTTAGTGAGAGGGTTAGTGTGAGGGTTAACGTTAGGGTGAGGGTTAAGGTTAGTGTGAGGGCTAGAGTGAGGGTGAGGGTTAGGGTGAGGGTGAATGTGAGGGTTTCGGTTAGGTAAGGGTTAGGGTTAAGATTATGGTGAGGGTGAGGATTAGGTTTAGGTTTAGGTTTAGGGTTAGGGTGAGGGTTAGGATGAGGTTTGGGTTTAGGGTTAGGGTTAGTGTGAGAGGTAGGGTTAGGGTTAGTGTGAGGGTTAGGGTTAGGTTTAGGATTAGGGTTAGTGTGAGGATAAGGATTAGGGTGAGGTTAAAGTTGCGGGTTAAGTTTAGGGTTAGCGTTAGGATTAGGGTGAGGGTTAGGGTGAGTGTTAGGGTTAGGGTGAGGTTTATGTTGAGGGTGAGCGTTAAGGTTAGGTTTAGGTTGATGGTTAGTTTTAGGGTTAGGTTTAGGTTGAGGGTTAGGGTGAGGGTTAGAGTGTGGGTTAGTGTTAGGTTGAGGATTTAGTTTAGGATTAGGGTTATGGTGAGTTTTAGGGTTAGGGTTATGGTTAGGTTGAGGATTAGGGTTAGGATTAAGGTTAGATTTAGGGTTAGGGTTATTGTTAGGTTTAGGGTTAAGGTTAGGGCTAGGGTGAGGGTGAGGGTTAGGTTGAGGTTTAGGGTTAGGGTGAGGTTTAGGGTTAGGGTTACAGTGAGGTTTAGGGTTAGGGTGATGTTTAGGGTGAGGATGAGTGTTAGGGTTCGTGTGAGGGTTCGGGTGAGGGTGAGTGTGAGTGTGAGGGTGAGGTTTAGGGTGTGGCTTAGGTTTCAGGTTAGGGTGAGGGTTACGGTGAGGTTTAGGGTTATGGTTAGGGTTAGGTTGAAGGTGAGGGTAAGGGTTAGGTTTAGGGTTATGTTGAGTGTTTGGGTTAGTTTTAGGGCTAGGGTGAGGGGTAGAGTTAGGTTTAGGGTGAGGGTAAGGGTTAGTATGGGGTTTTGGGTTAGTGTTAGGGTTAGTGTGAGGATAAAGTTTAGGGTGAGGTTTAGGGTGAGGGTGAGGGTTAGGGTTATCATAAGGGTTAGGGTGAGGGTTAGCTTTAGGGTGAGGATTAGGTTTAGGGTTAGGGTGAGAGTTAGGGTTAGAGTACTGTTTAGTGTGAGGGTGAGGGTTAGGGTTAGGGTGATGTTTAGGGTGAGGTGAGGGTTAGAGTTAAGGTGTGGGTTAGGGTTAGGTTTAGGTTTAGGGTGAAGTTGAGGTTTAGTGTTAGGGTTAGGGTGGGGGTTATTGTTAGGGTGAGGTCTAGGGTGATGGTGAGGGTTAGAGTGAGGGTTAGTGTGAGGGGTAGCGTTAGGATTAGGGTGAGGGTTAGGTTTAGGGTTAGTGTGAGGATAAGTGTTAGGATATGGGTCAGGTTGAGGGTGAGGGTTAGGTTTAGTGTGAGGGTTATGTTTAGTATTAGGATTAGGGTTATGGTTAGGGTTATAGTTTGGGTTAGGGTTAGGGTTTGGGTGAGGGTGAGTGTGAGGGTTGGCGTTAGAGTTAGGGTTAGGGTTAGGGTGAGTGTGGGTGTGAGGGTAAGTTTTAGGATTAGGCTTAGGTTTAGGCTGAAGGTGAGGGTGAGGGTGAGGGTGAGGTTTTGGGTTAGGGTTTGGGTTAGGGTTATGGTGAGGGCTAGGTTGAGGGTGAGCGTTAGGGTGAGGGTGAGGGTGAGGGTGAGGGAGAGGGTTAGGTTTAGGGTGAGGTTTAGGATTAGGGTTAGAGTTAGGGTTAGGATGAGGGTGAGGGTTAGGTTAGGGTTAGTGTGAGGGTTAGGGTTAGAGTGAGGGTTAGGGTGACGGTGAGGGTTAGGGTGAGTGTTAGTGTTAGGCTTAGGTTTCGGATGAGGGTTAGGGTTAGGGTTAGAATTAGGTTGAGGCTTAAGGTGAACGTAGGGTTAGTGTTAGGGTGAGGGTTAGAGTTAGTGTGAGGGTTAGGGATGGGGTTAGGTTTAGGGTTAGTGTGAGGATAATGGTTAGGGTGAGGGTTAGGTTAAGCGTTAGTGTGAGGGTAAGGGTTAGGGTGAGTGTTATGGTTAGGGTTAGTGTTATGGTGAGGGTAAGGTTTAGGGTTAGTGTTAGAGTAAAGTTTAGGGTTAGGGTGAGGGTTAGGGTAAGGGTTAGGGATAGGGTGAGTGTGAGTGTGAGGGTTAGGGTTAGGATTAGGTTGATGGTTAGGGTTTGGGTGAGGGTTATGGTAAGGGTTAGGGTTAGGGTGAGAGTTAGGGTTTGGTTTAGGGTCAGTGTTAGGGTTAGGTTTAGGGTTAGGGTTAGGGTGAGGGTTAGGGTTAGGGTTAGGGTTAGGGTGAGGGTGAGGGTGAGGGTAAGGATGAGGGTGAGGGTTATTTTTAGTGTTAGGGTGTGGATGAGGGTTAGGGTGAGGGTTAGTGTTAGCGTTAGGGTGAAGGTGTGGGTAAGGATGAGGGTTAGGTTTAGGGTTAGGTTTATGGTTAGTGTGAGGGTGAGGTTTAGGGTTAGGGTTAGGATTCGGTTTAGGTTTAGGGTTAGGCTGAGGGAGAGGGTGAGGGTGAGGCTGAGGTTGATGTTTACGTGTAGGTTTTGGGTTAGGGTGAGGGCTAGTGTATGGGTGAGGGTGAGGGTTTCAGTTAGGTAAGTTTTAGGGTTAGGGTGAGGATTAGTGTGAGGGTGACATTTAGTGTGAGAGTTAGGGTTAGGGTGAGGGTTAGGGTGACTGTGAGGGTTAGGGTTAGGGTTTGGGTTAGGGTGAGGGTGAGGTGAGTATTTCAGTTAGGTAAGGGTTATGTTTAGGTTAGGGTGAGGATTAGGTTCAGGGTGAGTGTTAGATTGAGGGTTAAGGTTAGGGTGAGGGTTAGGGTTAGGCTTAAGGTGAGGGTTAGGTTTAGCGTGATGTTTAGGGTGAGGGTGAGCGTTAAGGTGAGGGAAAGTTTTAGGGTTAGAATTAGGGATAGGGTGAGGATTAGTGTTAGTGTGAAGATTATTGTTAGCGTTAGGTTTAGTGTGAGGATGAGGGTTAGGTTGAGGATTAGGTTGAGGGTGAGGGTTAGGGTTAGCTTTAGGGTTAGGGTTAGGGATAGGGTGAGGATTAGCGTTAGTGTGAGGGTTAGGGTTAGTGTTACTGTGAGGATAAGGGTTGGGTGAGGTTTATGTTGAGGGTGAGGTTTAGGGTTAGCCTTAGGGTTAGTGTGAGCGTTAGGATGAGGGTTAGGGTTAGGGTGAGGTTTAGGGTTATGGTTAGGTTGAGGATTAGGTTAATTGTGATGTTTATGGTGAGGGTGAGTGTTAGTGTGAGGCTGAGGATGATGGTTAGCGTTAGGGTTAGGGTTAAGGTTAGGCTTAGGTTTCGGTGAGAGTAAGGGTGAGGGTGAGGGTTAGGGTTAGTGTTAGGGTGAGGATTGGGGTTAGGGTTATGGTGAGGGTAAGTCTTAGGTTGAGGTTGAAGTTTAGGGTTAGCTTTAGGGTAAGGGTGAGGGTTGGTGTGAGGGTAAGAGTTAGGGTTAGGGTGAGGATTATTGTTAGGGTTAGGGTGGGGGTTAAGGTTAGGGTGAGATCTAGGTTGAGGGTGAGGGTTAGGGTTAGGGTTAGTGTGAGGGGTAGGGTTAGGGTTAGGTTGAGGTTTAGGGTTAGTATGAGGGTTAGGGTTAGGTTTAGGATTAGGGTTAGTGTGAGGATAAAGGTTAGGGTGAGGTTTAGGTTGAGGTTGAAGTTTAGGGTTAGCGTTAGGGTTGTGGTTAGCGTTAGTGTTAGGGTAAGGGTTAGGGTGAGTGTTAGGTTTAGGGTGAGGTTTAGGTTAAGGGTGAGCCTTAGGGTTAGGTTTAGGTTTATGGTTAGGGTTAGGGTTAGGTTTAGGGTGAGGGTTAGGGTGAGGGTTAGAGTGGGGGTTAGTGTTAGGGTGAAGGTTAGGGTTATTATTTGTGTTACGGTGAGTTTTAGGGTTAGGGTTATGGTTAGGGTAAGGGTTATGGTTAGGATTAAGGTTAGATTTAGGGGTAGGGTTATTGTTAGGGTTAGAGCTAGGATTAGAGTGAGGGTGAGGCTGAGGGTTGGCGTTAGGTTTACGGTTAGGTTTAGGGTGATTGTGGGGTGAGGGTTAGGTTTAGGATTAGGATTATGGTTAGGCTGAGAGGAAGGCAGAGGGTGAGGGTGAGATTTAGGGTTAGGGTTAGGTTTAGAGTTATGGTGAAGGCTAGGGTGATGGTGAGGGTTAGGTTTAGGGTGAGGGTTAGGGTAAGGGTTAGAGTCCGGTTTAGGTTTAGGTTGATGTTTAGGGTGAGGCTGAGTGTTAGGGTTCAGTTGGGGGTGGGTGTGAGGCTGAGGGTGAGGTTTAGGGTGTTGCTTAGGTTTCGGGTTAGGGTGAGGGTTACGGTGAGGTTTAGGGTTAGGGTTAGGGATAGGTTGAAGGTGAGGGTGAGGGTTAGGTTTAGGGTTAAGTTGAGGGTTAGGGTTAGGTTGAGGTCTAGGGTGAAGGGTAGAGTTTGGGTTAGGGTGATGGTTAGGGTTTGTGTGAGGGTTTGGGTTAGAGTTAGGGTTAGGGTGAGGGTTAGGGTGAGGGTTAGCTTTAGGGTGAGGGTTAGGTTCAGGGTTAGGGTGAGAGTTAGGGTTAGGGTACTATTTAGCGTCTGGGTGAGGGTTAGGGTTAGGGTGATCATTAGGGTGAGGTGAGGGTTAGGGTTAAGTTGTGGGTTAAGGTTAAGTTTAGGTTTTGGGTGAGGGTGAGGGTTAGTGTTAGGGGTAGGATGGGGGTTAAGGTTAGGGTGAGGTCTAGGGTGAAGGTGAGGGTTAGGGTGAGGTTTAGTGTGAGGGGTAGCGTTAGGATTAGTGTGAGGGTTAGGTTTAGGTTTAGGGTTAATGTGAGGATAAGGGTTAGGGTGAGTTTTAATTGGAGAGTGAGGGTTAGGTTTAGGGTTAAGTTTAGTGTGAGGGTTAGGTTTAGGATTAGGGTTTGGGTTATGGTGATGGTAATTTTTAGGGTTAGGGTTAGGGTTTAGGTGAGAGTGAGGGTGAGGTTTGGTGTTAGGGTTAGGGTTAGGGTGAGGGTGGGGGTGAGGGTTAGGCTTAGGATTAGGGTTAGGTTTAGGCTGAGGGGGAAGGGGAGGTTTTGGGTTAGGGTGAGGTTTTGTTTTAGGGTTAGGTTTAGGGTTACACTGAGGGCTAGGTTGAGGGTGAGGTTAGGGTGAGGGTGAGGTTGAGTGTGAGGGTTAGGCTTAGGGTTAGGGTTAGGGTTAGGGTTAGGGTGAGGGTAAGGGTTAGTGTGAGTGTTAGGGTGCTGGTGAGGGTTAGGGTTAGCATTAGGGTTAAGGTGAGGTTGAGGTTTAGGGTGAGGTTTAGGGCTAGGGATAGGTTTAGGATTAGGGTTAGGGTTAGAGTTAAGGTGAGGGTTAGGCTGAGGCGTAGGGTAAGGGTTAGGGTGAAGGTTAGGTTTAGTGTGAGGATTAGGGTTAGGTTTAGAGTTAGGGTGAGGGTTACGGTGAGGTTTAGGTTTAGGGTTAGGGTTAGGTTGAAGGTGAGGTTGAGGGTTAGGTTTAGCATTAGGGTTAGGGTGAGGGTTAGGATTAGGGTTAGTGTTAGGGTGAGGGTGAGGGTGAGGGTGAGGATGAGGGTTACTGTTAGTTTGAGTGTATGGGTTAGGGTGAGTGTGAGGGTTAGGTGAAGGTTTCGGTTAGGTAAGGGTTATGTTTAGGTTAGGGTGCGGATTAGGTTGAGTGTGAGGATTAGATTGAGGGTTAGGGTTAGGTTGAGGGTTAGGGTTAGGCATAAGGTGAGGGTTAGGTTTAGCGTGATGTTTAGGGTGAGGGTGAGTGTTAAAGTGAGGGAAAGGATTAGGGTTAGAATTAGGTATAGGTTGAGGATTAGTGTTAGTATGAGGGTTAGGGTTACGGTTAGGTTGAATGTGAGGTTGACATTTAGGTTGAGGATTAGGGTGAGGATGAGCGTTAAGGTTAGCATTAGGGTTAAGATTAAGGATAGGGTGAGGTTTAGGGTTAGTGTGAGGGCTAGGGTTAAGGTTAGGTTTACTGTGAGGATAAGTGTTAGGGTGAGGTTTATGGTGAGGGTGGGGTTAGGTTTAGCCTTAGGGTTATGGTGAGCGTTAGGGTGAGGGTTAGTGTTAGGGTGAAGGTTAGGATTATATTTAGGTTGAGTATTAGGTGTATTGTGATGTTTATGGTGAGGGTGAGTGTTAGAGTGAGGGTGAGGATGAGGGTTAGGGTTAGGGTTAGGGTTAGGTTTAGGTTTAGGTTGAGAGTGAGGGTGAGGGTGAGGGTTAGGGTTAGTGTTAGGGTGAGGATTAGGGTTAGGGTTAGGGTTATGGTGACGGTAAATCTTAGGGTGAGGTTTAGGGTGAGGTTGAGGTTTATGGTTAGCATTAGGGTAAGGGTGAGTGTTGGTGTGAGGGTTAGAGTTAGGGTTAGGATGAGGGTTAGGGTTAGGGTTAGGGTGAGTGTAAGAATTAGGGTGAGGATAAGGGTGAGGTTGAGGGTTAGGGTTATCATTAGGGTTAGGGTGAGGTGAGTGTTAGAGTGTGTTTATTGTGAGGGTAAGTGTTAGGCTGAGGGTGAGGTTGAGGGTTAGGTTTAGGGTTAGGGTTAGGTTTAGGATTAGGGTGAGAGTGAGGGTGAGGGAGAGGGTTAGGCTTCGGATGCGGGTGAGGGTGAGCGTTACTGTTAGGGTTAGGGTGAGGGTTAAGTTAAAGAGGAGGGTTAAGGTTAGGTTGAGGGCTCGGGTGGGGGTGAGGGTTTGGGTGAGGGTGAGGGTGAGTGTGAGGGTTTTGGTTAGGTAATGGTTAGGGTTAGGGTTATTGTGACGATTAGCATGATGGTGAGGTTTATGTTGAGGATTAGGTTTACGGTGAGGGTTAGGGTTAGGGTTTTGGTTAGGGTTAGGGTGAGGGTTAGTGTGAGGGTTAGGCTTAGGTTTCGGTTTACGGTGAGGGTGAGGGTTAGTGTTAGGGTTAGGGTGAGGATTAAGGTTAGGGTGTGGGCTAGGGTGATGGTGAGGTTGAGAGTGAGGGTTTCGGGTAGGTAAGTTTTAGGGTTAGGGTTATGGTGAGGATTAGGGTGAGGGTTAGGGTTAGGCTTAGGGTGAGGGTTAGGGTTAGGGTGATGTTTAGGGTGAGGTTGAGTGTGTTAGGTTTTGTGTGAGGGTTCGGGTTCGGGTTAGGGTTAGGGTTAGGCTTTATTTATGGTGAGGATGAGTGTTAGGGTGATGGTGAGGTCGAGGGTTAGGTTTAGGGTTAGAGTTAGGGAGAGAGTGAGGATGAGGATGAGGGTTAGTTTTCGGGTGAGGATGAGTTTGAGTGTGAGCGTTAGGGTGAGGGTGAGGGTTTCGGTTAGTTAAAGGTAAGGGTTACGGTTATGGTGAGGATTAGGGTGGGAGTGAGGTTTAGCCTGAGGGTTAGGGTTAGGGTGAGGGTTACTGTGAGTGGTAGGGTTAGGGTTAGGGTGAGGTTTAGGGTTATTGTGAGTGTTAGGGTTAGGTTTAGGTTTATGGTTAGAGTGAGGATAAGGGTTAGGGTGAGGCTTAGTTTGAGGGTGATTGTTAGGGTTAGCGTTAGGTTTATGGTTAGCATTAGGGTTATGGTGAGGGTTAGGGTTAGGATGAGGGTTAGGTGGAGGGTGAGGGTCAGGGTTAGGTTTAGGTTCAGGGTTAAGGTTAGGGTTAGGGTTTGGGTGAGGGTTAGGGTCAGGGTTTGGTTTAGGGTTAGGGTAAGGGATAGTTTTAGGGTTAGGGTGAGGGTTAAGGTTAAGGTGAGGACTAGGGTGAGTGTGAGGATTAGGGTGAGGGTAAGGGTGAGTGTTTCCGTTAGGTAATGTTTAGGGTTTGAGTTATGGTGGGGATTAGGGTAAGGGTGAGGTTTAGGTTGGGGGTTAGGTTAAGGGTGAGGGTGAGTGTTAGGGTTAGGGTGATGGTTAGGATTAAGTTTAGGGTTAGGGTAAGGGTTAGTGTGAGGGGTAGTTTTAGGGTTAGTGTGAGGGTTAGGGTTAATGTGAGGGTTAGGGATAAATTATGGATTAGGTTTAGTGTGAGGATAAGTGTTAGGGTGAGGGTTGGGTTGAGGGTGAAGTTTAGGGTTGGCGTTATGTTTGGGGTTAGCGTTAGGGTTAGGGTGAGGTTAGGGTGAGTGTTAGGGTTAGGGTGAAGGTTAGCTTGAGGGTGAGTGTTATGGTTAGGTTTAGGTTGATGGTTAGGTTTAGGGTTAGGTTTATGGTGAGTGTTAGGGTGAGGGTTAGAGTGAGGGTTAGTGTTAGTGTGAGGGTTAGGGTTAGGATTAGGGTTTCGGTGAGTTTTAAGGTTAGGGTTATGGTTAGGGTAAGGGTTAGGGTTAGGATTAAGGTTAGATTTAGGTTTATGGTTATTGTTAGGGTTAGGGTTAGGGTTAGATTGAGGGTGAGGGTGAGGGTGGGCATTAGGATTAGGGTTAGGTTTAGGCTGATGGTGGAGGTGAGGGGTAGATATAGGATTAGGGTTATGGTTAGGCTGAGGGGGAGGCAGAGGGTGAGGTTTAGGTTTAGGGTCAGGGTTAGATTTAGAGATACGGTGAGGGCTAGGGTGAGGGTTCGGGTTAGGTTGAGGGTAGGTTTAGGGTGAGGGTTAGTGTTAGGGTTAGAGTGAGGGTTATTTTTAGGTTGATGTTTAGGATGAGGCTGAGTGTTAGGGTTCGGGTGAGGGTTTGGGTGAGGGTGAGTGTGAGGGTGAGCGTGAGGTTTAGGGTGTGGCTTAGGGTTAGGTTTTGGGTGAGGGTAAGGGTGAGGATTAGGGTTAGGATTAGGGTTAGGTTGAAGTTGAGGGTGAGGGTTAGGGTTAGGTTTAGTTTGAGGGTTAGGATTATGTTGAGGGCTAGGGTGAGGGTGAGGGTTAGGGTGAAGGTTATGGTTAGGGTTAGGTTTAGAGTAAGGGTTAGGGTGAACGATAGAATTTGGTTTAGGTTGAGGGTTAGAGGTAGTGTGAGGGTTTGGGTTAGAGTTAGGGTTAGTGTGAGGTTAAAGTTTAGGGTGAGGGTTAAGGTGAGGTTGAGTGTTAGGGTTATCGTTAGGGTTAGGGTGAGGGTTAGGGTGAGGTTTAGGGTTAGGGTGATGTTTAGGGTGAGGTGAGGGTTAGAGTGAGGATGAGGGTGAGGGTTAGGTTATGGTTAGCGTTAGGGTGCGGGTGAGGGTGATGTTGAGTGTTAGGTTTAGGATTTTGTTTATAGTTAGGTGAGTGTTAGGGTGAGGGTAAGGATTCGGGTGAGGGTGAATTTTAGGGTGTGGTTGAGGGTTAGGTTTAAGGTGAGGATTAGGGTTAGGGTTAGGATTATCGTGAGGGTAAGTGTTAGGGTGTGGTTTAGGTTGAGTTTGAGGTTTTGGGTTAACGTTTGTGTTAGGGTGAGGGTTAGTGTGAGGGTTAGGGTTAGGTTTATGTTTAGGGTGATGGTGAGGTTTAGAGTTAGTGTTAGGTGGAAGGTTTGGTTTAAGGTTAGGGTAACGGTAAGGGTTAGGGGGAGGGTTAGGGTGAGTTTCAGTGTTAGGTTTAGCATTAGGGTTAGGGTGAGTGTGAGGGTTAGGGTGAGGGTTAGGGTTAGGGTTTGGGATAGGGTGAGGATTAGGGTTAGTGTGAGGGTTAGGATTAGGTTTTGTGTGAGGATAAGTGTTAGGGGGAGGGTTAGGGTGAGGGTGAGTGTGAGGGTTTCGGTTACGTAAGGGTTAGGATTAAGGTTATGGTGAGGATTAGGGTGAGGGTGCTGGTTAGGTTGAGGATTAGTGTTAGGGTGAGGGTTAAGGTGAGGGTTAGGGATAGGGTTAGGGTGATGGTGGATGTGAGGTGTAGGTTTAGGATTAGGGTTAGGGTTGGGCTGAGGGTTAAGCGGAGGGGGAGGGGAAGTTTTCGGTTAGGGTTAGGGTTAGGTGAGGGCTAGGTTGAGGGTGAGTGTTACGGAGAGGGTGAGGGTGAGGGTGAGGGTGAGGGTTAGGGATAACTTTAGAGTTAGGGTGAGTGTTAGCAGGAGGGTTAGGTTTAGGTTTTGAGCTAGAGTGAGAGTGAGGGTTATGGTTCAGTTTAGGAATAGGGTTAGGTTTAGGCTTAGGGTGAGGTTTAGGGTTAGGGTTAGGGTTAGTTTGAAGGTGAGAGTAAGGGTTAGGGTGAAGTTGAGTGTTAGGGTTAGCATTAGGTTTATGGAGAGTGTGAGTGTTAGGGTGAGGGTTAGGCTTAGATTTAAGGATAGGGTGAGGATTAGGGTTAGTGTGAGTGTTAAGGTTAGGTTAAGTGTGAGGATAATTGTTAGGGTGAGGGTTAGCATTAGGGTAAGGGTTAATGTTAGTGTTAGGGTGATGGTTAGGTTTAGGGTTAGGGTTAGGGAGAGGGTGAAGTTTAGTGATAGGGGTCGGGTGAGGGTTAATGTTAGGTTGAGGATTAATTTAGGGTGAGGGCTAAGGTGAGGGTGAGGGTTAGGGTGAGGGTGAGTGTGAGGGTTTCGTTTAGGTAGGGGTTAGATTTTAGGTTATGGTGAGGATTAGGGTGAGGGTGAGGGTTAGGGTGAGGGTGAGGGTGAGGGTTTTGATAAGGTAGGTGTTAGGGTTAGAGTTAGGTTGAGAATTAAGTTGAGGGTGAGGGTTAGGCTGAGGGTTAGTTTTAGGGTGAGTCTTAGGTTTGAGGATAGGGTGAGGGTTATGGTTAAGGTGATGTTTAGGGTGAGGATGAGGGTTAGGGTGAAGGTGAGGTTTTGGGAGAGTGTGAGTGTTCTGGAGATGGTGAAGGTTAAGGTGTGGGTGAGGATTAGGTTACTGAGTAGTGTTAGGGTGAGAGTGAGTGTTAGGGTGAGGATGAGGGTTAGGGTTAGGGTTAGGGTTAGGGTTAGGGTGAGTGTTAGGGTTAGGTTTAGGGTTACGGTTAGGGTCAGTGTTAGGGTTAGGGTAAGGGTGAGGTTGAGGGTTCGGGTGAGTGTGAGTGTTCAGGTGAGGATGAGGGTTAGAGTTTGGTTGAGGGTTAGGTTTCGGCTCAGTGTTAAGGGGAGGGTGAGGGTTAGGGTTAGGGTTAGCGTTAGGTTTAGGGTGAGGTTTACGTTGAGGGTTAGGATTAGGGTGAGTGTTAGGGTTAGGGTGATGTTTCAGTTGAGGTTGAGTTTTAGGTTGTGGGTGAGAGTTAGGGTTAGGGTGAGGATTAGAGTTAGGGTTAAGTTTAGGGTTATGGTGAGTTGAAGGGATAGGGTGAGGTTTAGTGAGAGGTTGAGGGTTATGGTTAGTGTTAGGTGAGGGTGAGGGTTAGGGTTAGGGTGCGGGTTAGGGTGACAGTTAGGGTTAGGGTGAGGGAGAGGGTGAAAGTTAGGGTTAGGGTTAGGGTTAGGCTTAGAGTTAGGGTGAGGGTGAGAGTAGGGTTAGAATTTGGATTAGGGTTATGGATAGAGTTAGGGTGAGGGTGAGGGTTAGGGTTAGGATAAGAGTTAGGGTGAGAATGAGGGTGAAGTTCAGTGTTAGGATTAGTGTTAGGGTTAGGTTTAGGGTGAGTGTTAGGGTTAGGGTTAGGGTTAGGGTTAGGGTGAGTGTTAGGGTTAGGGTTAGGGTGAGGTTTATGGTTCGGGTGAGTGTGAGTGTTCGGGTGAGGGTGAGGTTTACAGTGTGGGTGGGAGTTAGGTTTCGGCTGAGTGTTAGGGTGATGGTGAGGTTTAGGGTTAGATTTAGCGTTACGGTTAGGGTGAGGATTACGGTGAGGGTTAGTGTTAGGTTGAGTGTTAGGGTTAGGGTGAGGCTTAGGGTTAGGGTGATATTTAGGGTGATGGTGAGTGTTAGTGTGAGGGTGATGGTTAGGGTTAGGGTTAAGGTGAGGGTTAGGTTTAGTATTAGGTTTAGGGTTAGGTTTAGGGTGAGTGTAAGGGTGAGGGTGAGGTTTCGGGTGAGGTTTAGTTTTGGGTTTTGGGTGAGAGTTAGGGTTAGGTCGAGGATTAGGGTTAGGTTTAGGGTTAGGGTTAGGGTGAGTTTAAGGGTTAAGATGAGGTTTAGGGTGAGGGTGAGGTTTACGGTTAGCATTTGGGTTGGGGTGAGTGTTAGGTTTAGGTGCGGGTTAGGGTGAGGTTTAGGGTTAGGGTGAGAGTGAAGGTGAGGGTTAGAGTTAGGGCGTGGGTGATACTGAGGGTTAGAATTTGGATTAGGGTTAGGGTTAGAATTAGGGTGAGGGTGAGGGTTAGGATTAGAGTTAGGGTGAGAGTGAGGGTGAGGTTCAGAGTTAGGATTAGGGTTACGGATAGGGTTAGGGTGGGGATACGGGTAAATGTTCGGGTTAGGGTTAGGGTTAGGGTTACTGTGAGTATAAGGGTTAGGGTGAGGGTTAGGTAGAGGTTGAGGGTTAGGGTTAGGGTGAGGGTTAGGTTTAGGGTTAAGGTGAGGTTTAGGGTTAGGATGAGATTTATGGTGAGGTTTAGGGTTAGAGTGAGGGCTAGGGTTAGGGTTAGAGTTAGGATTAAGATTAGGCTGAGGCTGAGGTTTAGTGTTAGGGTTAGGTTGAGGGTTAAGTTTAGGATGGTGAGGGTGTTGGTTAGGGTGAGGGTGAGTGTGAGGGTGTGTGTTTCGGTTAGGTAAGGTTTAGGGTTAGGGTTATGATGAGGATTAGGGTGAGGGTGAGGTTTAGGTTGAGAGTTAGTTTGAGGTTGAGGGTTAGGGTTAGTTTTAGGATGAGGGTTGGGGTTAGGGTGGTGTTTAGTTTGAAAGTGTGGTTTAGTGTGAGTTTTAGGGTTAGGGTTAGGGTTATTGTATGGTTTAGGGTTAGGGTTAGGGTGAGGGAGAGGGTAGGGTTAGCGTTAGGATTAGTGTGATCGTAGGGGTGAGGGGTAGGTTTAGGATTAGGGTTTGGGTTAGGCTAAGGGCTAGGGTGAGGTTGAGGGTGAGGGTGAGGGTGAGGGTTTCTGTTAGGTAAGGGTTATGGTTATTGTCAGGGTGAGGATTAGATTGAGGGTGAGGATTAGGTTTAGGGTGAGTGTTAGGGTTTTTATTTTGGTGAGGGTTAGGTTTAGGGTGAGGTATAGAGTGAGGCTGAGTGTTAGGATGAGCATTAGGGTTCGGGTGAGGTTGAGCATTAGGGTGTGGGTGAGGGTTAGGGTTAGGGTGAGGTGTAGGGTGTCGGTGAGTGTTAGGTTGACTGTGAGGGGTTATGGTTAGATTTAGGGTGAGAATTAGGGTTAGGGTTAAGGTTAGGGTGATGTTTAGGGTGAGGTGTATGGTTAGGGTTAAGGTGAGGGTTAGGATTAGGTTGAGGGTTAGGGTTAGGGTTAGGGTTAGGTTGAGTGTAAGGGTCACCGTGAGGGTTAGGGTGAGTATAAGGGTTAGGGTGAGGGTTAGGTAGAGGTTGAGGGTTAGGGTTAGGGTGAGGCTTAGGTTTAGGGTTAAGGTGAGGTTTAGGGTTAGGATGAGATTTATGGTGAGGATTAGGGTTAGAGTGAGGGCTAGGGTTAGGGTTAGAGTTAGGATTAAGATTAGGCTGAGGCTGAGGTTTAGTGTTAGGGTTAGGTTGAGGGTTAAGTTTAGGATGGTGAGGGTGTTGGTTAGGGTGAGGGTGAGTGTGAGGGTGTGTGTTTCGGTTAGGTAAGGTTTAGGGTTAGGGTTATGATGAGGATTAGGGTGAGGGTGAGGTTTAGGTTGAGAGTTAGTTTGAGGTTGAGGGTTAGGGTTAGTTTTAGGATGAGGGTTGGGGTTAGGGTGGTGTTTAGTGTGAAAGTGTGGTTTAGTGTGAGTTTTAGGGTTAGGGTTAGGGTTATTGTATGGTTTAGGGTTAGGGTTAGGGTGAGGGAGAGGGTAGAGTTAGCGTTAGGATTAGTGTGATCGTAGGGGTGAGGGGTAGGTTTAGGATTAGGGTTTGGGTTAGGCTAAGGGCTAGGGTGAGGTTGAGGGTGAGGGTGAGGGTGAGGGTTTCTGTTAGGTAAGGGTTATGGTTATTGTCAGGGTGAGGATTAGATTGAGGGTGAGGATTAGGTTTAGGGTGAGTGTTAGGGTTTTTATTTTGGTGAGGGTTAGGTTTAGGGTGAGGTATAGAGTGAGGCTGAGTGTTAGGATGAGCATTAGGGTTCGGGTGAGGTTGAGCATTAGGGTGTGGGTGAGGGTTAGGGTTAGGGTGAGGTGTAGGGTGTCGGTGAGTGTTAGGTTGACTGTGAGGGGTTATGGTTAGATTTAGGGTGAGAATTAGGGTTAGGGTTAAGGTTAGGGTGATGTTTAGGGTGAGGTGTATGGTTAGGGTTAAGGTGAGGGTTAGGATTAGGTTGAGGGTTAGGGTTAGGGTTAGGGTTAGGTTGAGTGTAAGGGTCACCGTGAGGGTTAGGGTGAGGATAAGGGTTAGGGTTAGCGTTAGGTTTAGGGTGGGGTTTACATTTACGGTTAGGTTTTGCGTTAGATTTAGGGTTATTGTGAGGGTTAGGGTGAGGGTTAGGGTTAGGTTTATGCTGAGGGTGAGGTTGAGGTTTAGGGTTAAGTTTAGGGTCAGGGTTAGGGTGAGAGTGAGGGTGAGGGTGAGGGTGAGGTTTTCGTTTAGGTAAGGGTTAGGGTTAGTGTGAGGAATAGGGTGAGGGTGAGGGTTAAGTTGAGGGTTAGGGATAGGTTTACGGTTAGGGTGAGGGTGAGGTTGAGGTATAGGGTTAGGGTTAGGGTTAGATTTAGGTTGACCGTGAGGATTAGAAATAGGATTAGGTTTAGGGTTAGAGTTGGGGTGAGGTTGAGGGTGAGGGTTAGGGTTAGGGTTAGAGTTAGTTTGGGGTTGAGGTGAGGGTTAGTGATAGGATTAGGGTTAGTGTTAGGGTTTGGGTGAGGTTGAGGGTGAATGTTAGGGTTAGGGTTAGGTTTATTGTGAGGATAAGGGTTAAGTTGAGGGTTAGGGTGAGGGTGAGGGCGACAGTGAGGTGTAGGGTGAGGTTGAGGGTTAGGGTTAGTTTTAGGGTTAGGGTGAGTTAGGGTGAGGGTTAGGGTTAGGGTTTGGGTTAGGGTGAGAGTGAGTGTTAGTGTTAGGGTTACGGTGAGGGTTAAGTTTAGGGTGAAGGCTAGGGTGTGGGTGAGTTTTAGGTTGAGGGTGAGGGTGAGGGTGACGGTTAGGTAAATGTTAGGGATAGTGTTATGGTGAGGATTAGGTTGAGGTTTAGGTTTAGTTTTAGGGTAAGGGTGAGGGTGATGGTGAGTTTTAGGGTTAGAGTCAGGGTGAGGGTTGGGGTGAGGGATAAGGTTAGTGGTAGGGAGAGGATTAGGGTTAGGGGTTAGGTTAGATTTAGGTTTAGTATGAGGATAAAGGTTAGGGTGAGGGTTAGGGTTAGTGTTAGGGATAAGTTTAGGGTTAGGGTGAGGGTTAGTGTTAGTGTTAGGGTTAGCGTTAGGGTGAGTGTTGGGGTTAGGGTTAGGGTAAAGATTAGGGTTAGGGTGAGGGTTAGGGTTAGGGTTAGGTTGAGGTTTAGGGTTAGGGTGAGGGGTAGGTTTAGGGTTAGGGTAAGGGTTAGGGTTAGGGTGAGGGCTAGGTTTAAGTTTAGGGGTAGGATGAGGGTGAGGGTGAGGGTGAGGGTTAGGGTTAGGTTTTAGGTGAGGGTTAGAGTGTGTGTGATGGTTAGGGTTAGGTTGAGTGTTAGGGAGACCGAGAGGGTTAGGGTGAGTGTGAGGTTTAGGGATAGGGTTAAGGTGAGGGTTAGTGTTAGGGTTAGGTTAAGGTTTAGGGTGAGGGTTAGGGTGAGGGTAGGGTTAGACTTAGGGTGAGGATTAGTGTTAGTGTGAGGGTTAGATTTAGGGTTAGACTTAGGGTTAGTGTATGGTTAAAGGTTAGATTGAGGGTTAGGGTGAGTGTGAGTGTTATGGTTACCGTTAGGGTTAGGTTAACGGTTAGGGTGAGGGTTAGGTTTAGGGTGAGGGTTTGGGTGAGAGTACTGTTTAGCGTGAGGGTGAGGGTTTGGGTGAGGGTGAGCGTTAGGGTTATGGTTAGTGTTAGGGTGAGGGTTAGGGTTAGGGTTAGTGTTAGGGTGTGGGTTAGGTTGAGGGTTAGGGTTAGGGTTAGGGTCAGGTTTAGGGTTAGTGTGAGAGTTAGGGTTAGGGTTATGGTTAGGGTTAGTGTTAGGATAAGGGTGAGGTTGAGGGTTAGGTTGAGGGTGAGCTTGAGTGTTAGGGTTAGTGTTAGGGTAAGGGTGACGTTTACGGTGTTAGGGTTAGGGTTAGTGTTAGGGTCAGGGTTAGGTTTAGGGTGTTATTTAGGGTGAGGGTGAATGTTAGGGTGAGGGTGATGGTTAGGATTAGGGTTAGCTTTAAGGTTAGGGTGAGGGATAGGTATAGGATTAGGGTTACGGTTAGGATTAGGGTGAATATAAGCTTTAGGTTGATGTTTTGGGTGACCATGAGTGTTAGGTTTTGGGTGAGGGTTAGCGTTAGAGTGCATATTAGGGTTAGGGTCAGGATTTTAGGGATTTTAAGGTTTAGGGTGAGGTTTATGGTGAGGGTTAGGGTTAGGATTAGCGTGAGGGTTAGTGTGAGGGTTAGGGTTATGGTTAGGGTGATTGTTAGGGTGAGGGTTAGGGTTAGGATGAGGGTTATGGTTAGGGTTAGGGTGAGAGTATTGCTTAGGGTGAGGGTGAGGATCAGGGTGAGGGTGAGGTTGAGGGTGAGTGTTAAGGTGACAGTGAGGGTGACAGAGATGGTGAGGGTTAGGTTTAGGGTTAGGGTTAGGGTGAGGGTGAGGGTTAGGGTTAGGATTGGGGTTAGGGTTAGGTTTAGGCTGAGGGTTAGGATGAGGGTGAGGTTTAGCGTGAGGGTGAGGGTGATGGTGAATGTTAGGGTTAGGATTATGTTTAGGGTGAGTTTTAGGGTTAGGGTTAGGGTTAGGGTGTGGGTGAGTGTTAGGTTTTGGCTGAGTGTTAGGGTGACGGTGAGGGTTAGGTTGAGTGTGAGGGTTAGGATTGTGGTTAGGGTTAGGTTCAGGTTTAGGTTTAGGGTGAGTGTGAAGGTGAGGGTTAGGTTTAGGATTAGTCTTAGGTGTTTGGTAAGGCTTAGAGTGAGTGTGAGTCTGAGGGTCAGAGTTAAGTTTAGGGTGAGGGTTAGGGTTAGGGTTAGGGTTAGGTTGAGGGTGAGGGTGAGGGTTAGGTTGTGGGTGATGGTGAGGGTGACGGTGAGGGTGAGGGTTAGGTTTAAGGTAAGGTTTAGGGTAAGAGTGAGTGTGAGGATGAAGGGTAGGGTGAGGGTGATGGTGAGTTTGAGGGTGAGGGTGAGGGTTAGGGTTTGGGTGAGTTTTAGGGTTAGGGTTAGGTTTAAGGTTAGGGTGAGGGTTAGGGTTAGGGTTAGGGTGAGGGTGAGGGTTAGGATTAGGATTAGGGTTAGGGTTAGGTTGAGGTTTAGGGATAGGTTTAGGGTTAGGGTTAGGGTATGTTTAGGGTTAGGTTTAGAGTTAGGGTGAGGGTGAGGGTGAGGGTTAGGTTTTGGATTAGGGTTAGGGTTAGGCTGAGGGTGAGGTTGAGGTTGAGTGTCAGGGTTAGATTTAAGGTGAGGGTTAGGATTAGGGTTAGGGTTAAGGGTAAGGTGAGGGTTACGTTTAGGATTAAGTTTAATATGAGGGTTAGGCTGAGGGTATGGGTTAGGTTTCGTGGGAGGGTAAGATTTAGGGTGAGGGTGATGGTGAGGGTTAGGCCTTAGGGTTAGGGTGAGTGTAAGGATGAGTGTTCGTGTTAGTGTTAGGGTTAGGGTTAGGGTTAGGGTGAGGGTTAGGGTAAGGGTAAGGTTTAGAGTGATTTTTAGGGTGAGGGTTAGTGTTACTGTTAGGGTTAGGGTTAGGGTGAGGGTTAGGGTGAGGTTCAGGGTTAGGGCGAGGTTTACGGTGACAGTGAGGGTTAGGGTGAAGGAGATTGTTAGGGTTAGGGTTAGGGTGAGGGTAAAGTTTAGGGTGAGGTCTAGTGTGAGGTAGAAAGTTAGGGTGAGGGAAAGGGGTAGGGGTAGGGTTAGGGTTAGGTTTAGGGTTAGCCTGTGGTTTCGGGTTAGTATGAGTGTGAGGGCTAGTTTTAGCATTAGGGTTAGGGTTAGTTATAGGGTTAGGGTGAGGGCGAGGGTGAGATTGAGGTTGAGGTTAGGGTTAGGTTTAGGGTTAGACTGAGGGTGGGGTTGAGGGTGAGGGTGAGGGTCAAGTTTAGGTTTAGTTTTAGGGTGAGGGCTAGGGTGAATGTGAGGAATAGGGTGAGGTTGAGGTTGAAGATCAGTGTTAGGCTTAGGGTGAGGATTAGGGTTTGCGTTAGGGTGAGGGTTAGGATTAGGGTGATGTTTAGGGTGAGGGTGAGATTTAGGGTGAGGGCGAGTGTGAGGATTAGGGTGTAGGTGAAGGTAAGGATTAGGGTGAGGATTAGGGTGACGGTGAGGGTTAGGGTGAAGGTGAGGTTTAGGGTTAGGGTTAGGGTGAGGTTTAGGGTTAGGGTTAGGGTGAGGGGTTAAGTGAGGGGTTGGGTAAGGGTTAGGGTGAGATTTAGGGTTAATGTGAGGGTTGGGGTTAGGCTTAGTGTTAATGTGAGGGTAAGGTTTAGGGTGAGGGTTAGGTGGAGAGTGAGGGTTAGGGTTAGCCTTAGTGTTAGGCTGAGTTTTATTGTGAGGGAAAAGGTGAGGGTTAGGGTTATAATGAGGGTGAGGGTTAGAATTAGTTTTATGGTGAGGGTTAGGGTGAGGGTGAGGATTAGGGTAGGGTTAGGGTCAGGTGAGTGTTCAGGTGAGGGTGAGTTTTAGGGTGTAGATGATGGTTAGGGTTAGGGTAAGGGTTATGGTGATGTTGAGGGTTAGGATGAGGGAGAGGGTTAGGGTTATGGTGAGCGTTAGAGTGAGGATTAGGGTTAGGTTTAGTGTGAGGATTAGGGTTAGGGTAAGGGTTAGTGTGAGGTGAGGGTGAGATTGAGGTTGAGGTTAGGGTTAGGGTTAGGGTTAGACTGAGGGTGGGAGTGAGGGTGATGCTGAGGGTGAAGTTTAGGGTTAGTTTTAGGGTGAGGGCTAGTGTGAGGGTGAGGGCTAGGGTGACGGTTTGGGTGAGGATTAAGGTGAGGTTGAGGTTGAAGATGAGGGGTAGGGTTAGGGTTAGGGTTAGGGTGAGGGTTAGGGTTAGTGTGAGGGTTAGGGTTAGGGTTACTGTTAGGACTAGGTTTAGTTTGAGGGTAAGGGTTAGAGCGAGTGTTAGGGTTAGGGTAAGCGTTGGGGTTAGCATTAGGGTTAGGGTGAGGGTTAGGGTGAAGGTTAGGATGAGGCTTAGGTTTAGGATTAGGTTTAGGGTGGGTGTTAGGGTGAGGGTTAGGTTTACGTTTAGTGTTAGGATAAGGGTGAGTGTCAGGGTGAGGGTTAGGGTTAGGGTTAGCATTAGTGTGAGGGTTTAGGTTATGTAAGGGATAGGGTTAGGGTTCGGGAGAGGATTTGGTTGAGGGTGAGGGTTAGGGTTAGGTTTACGGTGAGCGTTAGGATGAGGATTAGGGTTAGTGTTAGGATGAGGGTTAGGGTTAGGGTTATGGTGCAGGTAAGGTTTAGGGTGAGGTTTTACGTAGGGTGATTGTTACGGTTAGCGTTAGGTTTAGGGTGAGGTTTAGGGTGAGGGTTAGGTTTAGGGTGAGGGTTAAGGTTAGGTTGAGGCATCGGTGAGGGTGATTGTTAGAGTGAGGGTGAGGGAGAGAGTGAGGGTTTTGGTTAGGTAAGTGTTAGGTTTAGGGTGAAGGCTAGTTTGAGGTTGAGGGTTAGGTTGAGAGTGAGGGTGAGGGTGAGGGTTTCGGTTAGGTAAGGGTTAGGTTTATTGTTAGCGTGTGGTTTAAGTTGAGGGGGAGTGCTAGTGTGAGGGTTAGGGTTAGGGTTAGGGTGAGGGTGAGGTTTAGGGTGAGGGGTAGGTTTAGGTATAGGCTGAGGGTTAGGGTTCATGTGAGGGTTAGTGTTAGGGTTATGGTTAGTTTTAGTGTGAGGATAAGTGTTAGGATGAGGGTTAGGGTGAGGGTGAGGTTAGGGTTAGGTTTAGGGTAAGGTTTATGGATAGGGTGAGGGTTAGGGTTAGGGTTAGGATTAGGGTTAGAGTGAAGTGAGGGTTAGGGTTAGCCTTAGGTATGGGGTGACAGTTAGGTTGAGGGTTAGGGTTAGGTTTAGGGTTAGGGTGAGGGTTAGTGTTAGGGTTAGGTTTAGGGTAAGTTTAGAGTTAAAGTTAGGGTAGGGTTAGGTTTAGGGTTAGGGTTGGGGTGAAGTGAGGATTAGGGTTAACGTTAGGGTTAAGGCGATGTTTAGGGTGAGGGTTAGGGTTAGGGTGAGTGTTAGAGTTAGGGTTAGGGTTAGGGTAAGGTTTAGGGTTAGGGTGTGTGTGAGGGTTAGGGTGAGGATTAACGTGAAGGTGATGGTTAGGTTGAGGGTTAGGTTTAGGGTAAGGGTTAGGGTGAGAGTTAGGGTTAGGGTGATGTTTAGGGAGAGGCTGAGTGTTAGGGTGAGGGTGACGGTTCGGGTGAGGGTTCGGGTTCAGGTGAGGGTTCGGGTTCAGGTGTGGGTTAGGGTTAGGATTAGGTTGGGGTTAGGGTAACTGTGTGGGTTAGGGTAAGGGTGAGGTTTAGGGTTAGGGTTAGGGTGAGTGTTAGGGTGAGGGTTAGGGTTAGGGTGAGGGTTAGGTTTAGAATTAGTGTTAGGGGTAGGGTTAGGCTGAATGTGATCGTGAGGTTGAGGTTGAGAGTGAGGTTTAGGGTTAGGGTTAGGGTGAGGGTTAGGGTTAGTGTGAGGGTTATGGTGAGGTTTAGGTTGAGTGTTAGGTTTAGGTGTAGGTTGATGGCTGGGGTAAGTTTTAGAGTTAGGGTGAGGGTTAAATTGAGGGTGCGGGTGAGGATTAGGTTTAGGGTTAGGGTGAGGGTGAGGTTTTGGTTTAGGATTATGGTTAGGGTTAGGGTTAGGCTTAGGGTGAGGTGACTGTGAGGTTGAGATTTAGAGTTAGGGTGAGGGGTAGGGTGAGGGTGAGGTTTAGGTTGAGGGTTTGGGTTAGGGTGAGGATTAGGGTCCGGGTGATGTTTAGGTTGAGGGTGAGGGTTAGGGTGAAGTTGAAGGTTCGTGTTCGGGTTCAGGTTCGGTGAGTATGAGGGTTAGGGTGTGGGTGAGGGTTAGGGTTCGGGTGAGTTTTAGGGTGACGGTGAGTATTAGGGTGAGGGTAAGGGTTAGGGTTAATATTATGGTTAGGGTGATAGTGATAGGCTTAGGGTGAGGGTTAGCATTAGTGTGACGGTTAGGGTTATGTATAGGGTTAGTGTTAGTGTGAGGATAAGGGTTAGGGTGAGGGTGAGGGTTAGGATTATGATTTGGGTTAGGGTGAGGGTGAGGGTTAGGGTTAGGATTAGGGTTAGGGTAAGGTTTACAGTGAGGGTTAGGGTTAGGGTGATTGTTAGGTTTAGGGTTAGTGTGACTGTTATTGTTAGGATTAGGGTTATGGTTAGGGTTAGTGTTATCGTTAGGGTTAGGGTGAGGGTTAGGGTTAGTGTGAAGGTGAGGTTTAGCGTTAGGGTTAGGGTTAGGGTGAGTGTGGGGGTGAGTGTTAGGGTTAGGGTTAGAGTGAATGTTATTTTTACGATTAGGGTTATGGTTAGGGTTAGTGTTATTGTTAGGGTTAAGGTTATAGTTAGAGTTAGGGTTAGTATGAGGATAAAGTTTAGGGTGAGGGTTAGAGTTAGTGTTAGGTTTAAGGTTAGGTTTAGGGTGAGGGTTAGTGTTAGGGTGATGTTTAGGGTGAGGGTGAGGGTTAGGGTGAGGGTGAGGTTGAGGGTGAGTGTGAGGGTGAGGGTGACGGTGAGGGTTAGGTTTAGGGTGAATGTGAGGGTTAGGGTTAGGACTAGTGATAGGTTTAGGGTTAGGCTGAACTTAAGGGTGAGGCTGAGGGTTAGCTTTAGGGTGAGATTTAGGGTGAGGCTTAGTGTTAGGGTTAGGTTTAGGCTTAGGGTGAGGGTTAGGGTGAGTGGTAGGGTTAGAGTTAGGGTGAGGGTTAGTGTTAGTTTGAGGGTTAGGTTTAGGGTTAGACTTAGGGTTAGTGTATGGTTAAAGGTTAGGGTGAGGGTTAGGGTGAGGGTGAGTGTTAGGGTTATCATTAGGGTTAGGGTGAGGGTTAGGTGTAGGGTGAGGGTTAGGGTGAGGGTAATGTTTAGCGTGAGGGTGAGGGTTAGGGTGAAGGAGAGGGTTAGGGTTAGATTTAGGGTTAGTATTAAGGTTACGGTGAGATTTACGGTTAGGGTTAGGTTTAGGTTGAGGGTGAGGTTGAGGGTTAGAGTTAGTGTTAGGTAAGGGTTAGATTTAGGTTTAGGGTGAGGATTAGGTTGATGTTGAGGGTTAGGGTGAGGTTTAGGGTAGGGGTTAGGGTGAAGGTTAGGGTTAGAGTGATGTTTAGGGTGAGAGTGAGGGTTCGGGTGAGGGTTAGGTTTCGGCTGAGTGTTAGGGTGACGATGAGTTAGGGTGAGGGTGAGCGTTAGGGTTACGGTTAGTGTTAGTGTTAGGATAAGGGTGAGGGTGACGTTTAGGTTGAGGGTGACGGTGAGGGTGAGGGTTAGGATTAGGATTAGGGTTAGGATTAGGGTTAGGATTAGGGTGAGGTTTAGGTATAGGTTTAGGGTTAGGGTGAGGGTTTGTTTAGGGTTAGGTTTAAAGTTAGGGCAAGGGTGAGGTTGAGGGTTAGGGTTTGGATTAGGGTTAGTGTTAGGGTTAGACTTAGGATAAGGTTGAGGGTGAGTGTGAGTGTTAGGGTTAGGGTGAGAGTTAGGTTTAGGCTTTGGGTTAAGGGTAAGGTGAGGGTTGGGTTTAGGGTTAAGTTTAATATGAGTGTTAGGCTAAGATTTAGGTTTAGGCTTCTTGTATGGGTAAGGGTTAGGATGTGGGTTAGGGTGAGGGTGAGGGTTATGGTTAGGCTTAGGGTTAGGGTGAGGGTTAGTGTGAGAGTTAGGGTAAAGGTTAGAGTGAGGGTTCGGGTGAGGGTAAGGGTTAGGGTGAAGGTTATTGTTACTGTTAGGGTTAGGGTGAGGGTAAGTGTTATGGCTAGTTTATGGTGAAGGTGACGGTTAGGGTGAAAGACAAGGTTAGGGTTAGGGTTAGTTTGAGGGTTAGGTTTAGGGTGAGGGCTAGTGTGAGGGAGAGGGTTAGGTTGAGGGTGAGGGGTAGTGGTATGGTTAGGGATAGGGTTAGGTTTAGGCTGAGGGTTAGGGTTAGTGTGAGGGTGAGGGCTAGTTTTTGCATTAGGGTTAGGATTAGGGTTAGGGTTAGTGTGAGCGGGAGGGGGAGGTTGAGGTTGAGGTTAGGTTTAGGGTTAGGGTTTGGCTTAGGGTCGGGGTGAGGGTGAGTGTGAGGGTGAGTGTTAGGGTTAGTTTTTGGGTGAGGGCTAGGGTGAGGTTGAGGGTGAGGGTGTTGGTTAGGGTGAGGGTGAGGGTTTCCGTTAGGAAAGGCTTAGGGTTAGGGTTAGGATGAGGATCAGGGTGAGGGTGAGGTTTAAGGTGATTGTTAGGGTTAGGGTGAGGATTAGGGTTAGGGTTTAGGTGAGAATTAGGGTTAGGGTGAGGGTTAGGGTTAATGTGAGGGTTAGGGTGAAGGTGAGGTTTAGGGTTAGAGTGAGGGTGAGTGTGAGGGTTAGGTTCAGAGTGAGGATTAGGGTTAGCGTTAGTGTTAGGGTGAGGGTGAGGGTTAGGGTGAGTGTAAGGGTGAGGGTTAGGTTGAGGGTTAGTTTTAGTGTGAGGATTAGGGTTAGGGATAGATTTAGGGTTAGTGTGAGGTTAAAGGTTAGGGTGAGGATTAGGGTGCGGGTGAGGGTTAGGGTTAGGATTAGGGTTAGGTTAAGGGTTAGTATTAGGTTTAGGGTTAGGTTTAGGTTTAGGATTATTGTTAGGGCTAGGGTTAGGGTTAGGGTGAGTGTGAGTGTGAGGGTTAGCGTTACAGTTAGGGTTAGGGTGAGAATGAGTTTGAGTGTTAGCATTAGGGTAACTGTTAGGCTGCGGGCGAGGCTGGGGTGAGGGTGAGTGTTAGGGTTAGGGTTACGGGGAGGGCTAGGTTGAGCGTGAGTGTTAGGGAGAGGTTTAGGTAGAGGGATAGTCTTAGGGTGAGGGTTACGGTTAGGGTGATGTTTAGGGTGAGGTTGAGGGTTAGGGTGAGGTTTGAGGGTGAGGGTGACGGTGAGGGTTATGGTTAGGGTTAAGGTGAGGTTTATTGTTCGGATTACGGTTAGGGTTAGGGTGAGGGTGAGGGTTAGGGTTTGGGTTAGAGTTCGGGTTCAGGGGAGGGTTAGGTTATAGATGACGGTTAGGGTGAAGGTTAAGGTTAGGGTGAGGGTTAGGGTGAGGGTGTGGGTTAGCGTTATGTTTAAGGTGATGGTTAGGGTTAAGGTTAGGGTTAGGGTGAGGGTTAGCGTGAGGGTTAGGATTAGGGTTCGTGTGAGGGTTAGGGATAGTGTGAGGGTTAGGGTTAGGTTTAGTTTGAGGATAAGGGTTATGGTGAGGTGAGGGAGACAGTGAGGTTGAGGGTTAGCGTAAGGGTTATTGTGAGGTTTAGGGTGAGGGTTAGTGTTAGGGTGAGGGTTACGGTTAGGGTGATGTTTAGGGTGAGGTTGAGGGTTAGGGTGAGGGTTAAGGTGAGTGTGAGGGTGAGGGTGATGGTGAGGGTTATGGTTACGGTTAGGAGTGAGGGTGAGGGTGAGGTTTTCGGTTACATAAGAGTTAGGGTTATTGTTAGGGTGAGGGTTAAATTGAGGGTGAGCATTAGTGTGAGGGTTAGGGTTAGGGTGAGTGTAAGGTTTATAGTTAGGTTGAGGGGTAGGGTTAGGGTGATGTTTAGGGTGAGGGTGAGGGTTGGGGTGAGGGTTAGGGTTCGGGTGAGTGTGAGGGTTAGGGTCTGGGTGATGGTTTCGGTTACAGTGAGGGTTAGTGTGATGGTGAGAGTTAGGTTGAGTGTGTGGGTTAGGGTTAAGTTTTGGGTGAGGGTTTGGGTTAGTTTTAGGGTGATGGTGAGGGTTAGGGTGAGGTGTAAGTTTAGGGTTAGGGTGAGGGTTAGGGTTAGTGTGAGGGTTAGGGTTAAGGTGAGGGTTAGCGTAAGGTTTAGGTTTAGGGTGAGGTTTAGGGTTAGGGTTAGGGTTAGTGTTAGGGTTAGGATGAGGGTTAGGGTTAGTGTTAGGGTTAGGGTTAGGGTGAGGGTTAGAGTTAGGGTTACGGTTAGTGTAAGGTTTAGGGGTAGGATTAGGGTTAGGGTTAGGGTGAGGATTAGGGTGAGGGTTCGGGTTCGGGTTCAGGTGAGTGTGAGGGTCATTGTGTGAGTTACGGTTAGGGTTAGGGTCAGGTTAGGGTGACTGTGAGGGTGAGGGTGAGTGTGAGGTTAGGGTTAGGGTTAGGGTGAATGTTAGGGTGAGGGTTAGGTTGAGGGGTAGGGTTAGGGTTAGTGTGAACCTTAGGGTTAGTGTGAGGGTTAGGGTTAGGTTTAGGGCTAGGGTTCGTGTGAGGTTAAAGTTTAGGGTGAGGGTGAGTTTGAGGGTGAGGGTTAGGTTGAGGTTAGTGTTAAGGTAGGGTTGAGGTTAGGTTTTCAGGAGGGTTATGGTTAGGGTGATGTTTAGGGTGAGGGTGCGGGTTAGGATGAGTGTGAGGTTTCGGGTGAGGGTGAGTGTTCAGGTGTGGGTGAGGGTTAGGTTGTGGTTGAGGTTTAGGGTTAAGTTCGGGTTACTGTGACATTGAGGATTAGGGTGACGTGAGGGTTTGTTTTAGTGTTAGGGTCATTGTTAGGGTGAGGGTTAGGTTGAGCGGTAGGGTTAAAGTTAAGGAGAGGGTTAAGGTGAGGGCTAGGGTGAGGGTGAGTGTTTCGGTTAGGTAAGGCTTAGGGTTATTGTTAGGGTGAGGTTTAGGTTGAGTTTGGGGGTTAGTGTGAGGTTTAGCGTTACGGAGATGGTTAGGAATAGAGTTAGGGTGAAGGTTAGGTTTAGGGTGATGTTTAGGGTGAGGATTAGGGTTAGGGTTTGGGTTAGAGTTCAGGTTCAGGGGAGGTTTAAGTTATGGGTGATGGTTAGGGTGAAGGTTAGGGTGACGGTGAGGGTTAGGGTGATGGTGTGGGTTAGCGTTATGTTTAAGGTGATGGTTAGGGTTAAGGTAAGGGTTAGGGTGAGGGTTAGTGTGAGGGTTAGGATTAGGGTTAGTGTGAGGGTTAGGGTTAGTGTGAGAGTTAGGGTTAGGTTTAGTTTGAGGATAAGGGTTATGATGAGTTGAGGGAGACAGTGAGGGTTAGGGTTAGCATAAGGTTTATTGTGAAGTTTAGGGAGAGGGTTAGTGTTAGGGTGAGGGTTACGATTAGGGTGATGTTTAGGGTGAGGTTGATGGTTAGGGTGAGGTTTGAGGGTGAGGGTGATGGTTAAGGTGTGTGTGAGGGTGAAGGTGACGGTGAGGGTTATGCTAAGGGTTAAGGTTAGGGTGAGGGTGAGGTTTATTGTTCCGATTACGGTTAGGGTTAGGGTTAGGCTGAGGGAGAGGCTGAGGGTTAGTGTTAGGGTTAGGATTAAGGTTAGGGTGAGGGCTAGGGTGAGCGTGAGGTTTAGGGTTAGGGTGAGGTTGAGGGTGAGTTTTAGGTTTTGGGTTAGGGCTAGGCTGAGGGCGAGGGTGGGGTTGAGGGTAAGGGTTAGAGTTAGGGTTAGGCTTAGGGTGAGGATTAGGTTGAGCTTGAGGTTTAGTGTGAGGGTTAGGGTGAGGATTAGGGTTAATGTGATGTTAAGGGTGAGGGTGAGGTTTAGGGTGAGGGTTAGGGTTCGGTTTCATGTGAGGGTTAGGGTGTGTGTGAAGGTTAGTGTTAGGGTGAACGTTTGAGTGACAGTGAGGGTCAGGGTGAGGGTGAGGGATAGGGTTATGTTTAGGGTGAGAGTTAGAGTTAATGTTAGGGTTAGGGTGAGGGGTAAGGTCAGGGGGAGGGTTTGGGTTAGGGTGAGGGTTATGGTTAGTGTGAGGGTTAGGTTTAGGGTTAGGGTTAGTGTGAGGATAAGGATTATGGTGAGGGTGATGATTAGGGTGAGGGTTAGGGTTGGCGTTAGGGTTAGGGTGAGGTTTAGGGTGAGGGTTAGGGTGAGGTTTAGGGTAAGTGTTAGGGTTAAGCTGAGGGCGAGGGTGAGTGTTAGTGTGTGGGTTAGGGTTAGGGTTAGGGTGAGGGTTAGTTTTAGTTTGAGGATTAGATTTAGGGATAGAGTTAGGGTTAGTGTGAGTTTAAAGTTTAGGGTGAGGTTTAGGGTTAGGGTAAGGGTTAGTGTTAGGATTAGGTTTAGGGTTAGGTTTAGGGTTATTGTTATGGCTAGGGTTAGGTTTAGGGTGAGGGTTACCGTTAGGGTTAGGGTTAAGGTGACAATGAGGGTGAGTTTTCGGCTTAGGGTTAGGGTTAGGCTGAGGGCGAGGGTGGGGGTGAGGGTAAGAGTTAGGGTTAGGGTTACGGTGAGGGCTAGGTTGAGCCTGAGTGTTAGTGTGAGAGTGAGGGTGAGGGTTTCAGTTAGGTAAGAGTTAGGATTAATTTTAGGGTGAGGTTTAAATTGAGGGTGAGGGTTAATGTGAAAGTTAGGGTAAGGGTGAGGATAAGGATTATATTTAGGTTGAGGGGTAGGGTTAGGGTGATGTTTAGGGTGAGGGTGAGGGTTAGGGTGAGGGTTAGGTTTTGGGTAAGTGTGAGGGTTAGGGTGTGGGTGAGGGTTAGGGTTACGGTGAGGGTTAGTGTGACGGTGAGGGTTAGGTTGAGTGTTAGGTTTAGGGTTAGGATTTGGGTGAGGGTTAGGGTTAGTTTTAGGGTGACGGTGAGGGTTAGGGTGAGGTGTAGAGTTACGATTAGTGTGAGGGTTAGGGTTAGTGTGAGGGTTAGGGTTAGGGTTAGGGTTAGGGTAAGGTTTAGGGTTAGGGTGGGGGTTAGAGTTAGGGTTAGGGTTAGAGTGAGTGTGAGGGTTAGGGTTAGCGTTAGGATTAGGATAAGGGTTAGGCTGAGGGTTAGGGTTTGGGTTAGGGTTAGGGTGAGGGTTAGATTTAGGGTTAGGGTTAGCGTAAGGTTTAGGGTTAGGGTTAGGTTTAGGGTGAGGATTAGGGTGAGGGTTAGGGTTAGGCTTAGGGTTAGGTTTAGGGTTAGGGTTAGGGTTAGGGTTAGGGTTAGGGTTAGGGTGAGGGTAAGGGTGAGCGTTAGGGTTAGGGTTAGGATTACGGTGAGGGGTACGGTGAGCATGAGGTTTAGTGTGAGGGTTTCTTTTAGGTAATGGATAGGGTTATAGTGAGGTTTAGGACGAGGGTGAGGTTTAGGTTGAGGTTTAGAATTTGGGTGAGGGTGAGGGTGAGGTTTAGTGTGAGGGTTAGGTTGAGGGTGAGGGTTTGTGTTAGGGTTAGGGTTAGAGTGAGGATGATCATTAGGGTGAGTGTGAGTGGGAGTGTGAGGATTAGGATTAGGGTTAGGGTGAGATTTAGGCTGAGGGTGTGGGTGAGGTTAGGTTTAGGATTAGGGTTAGGGTTAGTGTTAGGCTTAGGGTGAGGGTTCAGGTTCGGGTTCGGGTTCGGTTTAGGTTTAGGGTGAGGGTTCAGCGTAGGGTTAGGGTTAGGGTTAGGATGAGTGTTAGGCTGAGGATTAGTATTAGGGTTAGGGTGAGGATTAGGGTTAGTGTGAAGATTAGTGTTAGGGTTAGGGTTAGTGTGAGGGTTAGGGTGAGGGTTAGGGTTAGGGTTAGGCTTAGGGTGAGGGTTCAGGTTCGGGTTCCGGTTCGGGTTAGGTTTAGGGTGAGGGTTCAGTGTAGGGTTAGGGTTAGGGTTAGGATGAGGGTTAGGCTGAGGATTAGTATTAGGGTTAGTGTGAGGATTAGGGTTAGTGTGAAGATTAGTGTTAAGGTTAGGGTTAGTGTGAGGGTTACGGTGAGGTTGAGGGTGTGGGTTTAGTTTAGGTAAGGTTTAGGGTTAGGTTAGGGTGAGGATTAGGGTGAGGGTGAGGGTTAAGTTGAGGGTTTGGGTTAGAGTGATGTTTATGGTTTAGGTGAAGGTTCGAGTGAGGGGGAGGGTTAGGGTTAGTGTTAGCGTGAGTGTCAGGGTTAGGGTTACGGTTATTGTGAGGGTTAGGATGAGGGTGAAGGTGAGGGTGAGTGTGAGTGTTAGGGTGAGCGTTTGGTTTAGGATTAGGGTTAGTGAGAGGTTTAGGGTGAGGGTGAGGGTTAGGGTTAAAATTAGGGTAAGGGTGAGCTTGAGTGTTAGGGTTAGGGGTCAGGATCGGGTTAGGGTGAGGATTAGGGTTAGTGTGAGGGTTAGGGATAGGGTTAGGTTTATGGTAAGAGTTTGAGTTAGCGTTAGGTTTAGGGTCAGGGTCAGGGTGAGAGTTAAGTTTAGGTTGAGGTTTAGGGTTAGGTTGACGGTTAGGGTTAGTGTTAGGGTGAGAGTTAGGCTTAGGTGATGTTCATTGTTAGGGTGAGGGTTAGGGTGAGGGTGAGTGTTCTGGTGAGAGTGAGGGTTAGGTTTAGGGTGAGTGTTAGGGTGAGGGTTAGGGTTAGTTTTAGAGTTAGGGTTATGGTGCTCCTTAGGTTTACAATTAGAGTGAGGTGTCGGGATAGGTTTAGGTTGACGGTTCGGTTGAGTGTAAGGGTTAAGGTTAGGGTTAGGGTTAGTGTGAGGATAAGGGTTAGGGTGAGGGGTAGGGTGAGGGTGAGGTTTAGGGTTAGCATTAGGGTTAGGCTAAGGTTAAGGGTGAGGGTTAGCGTTAGAGTGAGTGTTAGGGTTAGTGTTAGGGTGAGGGTTAGGGTTAGGGTGAGGTTTATGGTGAGGTTGAGTATTAGTGTGAGGGTTAAGGTGAGGGTGAGGTTTAAGGTGAGGGTGAGGGTAAGGGTGAAGGTGAGTGTGAGGGTTAGGGTTAGGGTTAGGTTTAGGGTGAATGTGAGGGTGAGGTTTAGGTTAGCATTAGGGTTAGGGTTAGGGTTAAGCTGAGGGAGAGGGTGAATGTGAAGGGTGAGGGTTAGATTGAGAGTTAGTGTTAGTGTGAGGATTAGTGTGATGGTGAGGGTCAGGGTGAGGATGAGGTTTATGGTTAGGATTAGGGTTAGGGTGAGTTTTAGGTTTAGGGTTAGGGTTAGGTTTAGGTTTAGGGTTAGGGTTATTTTTAGGTTTAGGTTTAGAGTTAGGGTGAGGGTGAAGATTGGCATTATCGTTAGGGTTAGGGTTAGAGTGAGGGTGGGGTTGAGGGTTAGGTTTAGGGTTAGGTTTAGATTTAAGTTAAGGCTGAGGGGGAAGGGGAGGTTGAGGGTGAGGGTTAGGATTAGGGTTAGGTTTAGGGTGAGGGCTAGGATGAGGGTGAGGTTTAGTGTGAGGTTTAGGGTGAATCTTTCATTTATGTAAGGGTTAGGGTTAGGGTGAGGATTACGGTGATGGTGTGGGTTAAGCTGAATTTAGGTTTAGGTTGAGGGTTAGGCTTAGGGTTAGGGTGAGGGTTAGGGTTAGTGTGATGTTTAGGGTGAGTGTGAGGGTGAGGCTTAGGGTGCGGGTGAGGGTGAGGGTGAGGTTTAGGTTTAGGTTTAGGGTGAGGGTGAGGGTGACAGTTAGGATTAGGCATAAGGTTAGGGTTAGGGTGAGTTTGAAGGTTAGGATTAAGGTTTGGATTAGGGTGAGGTTGAAGGTTAGGATTAAGGTTTGGATTAGGGTTAGGTAGAGTGTTAGGTTGAGGTGAGTTTTGGGGTGAGAGGGAGGGTTAGGTTGTGGGTGAGTGCTATGGGTAGGGTGAGGATTAGGTTTAGGGTTAGGGTTAAGATTATAGTAAGGGTAAGCATTAGAGTGAGTTTTAGTGTGAGGATGTGGTTTAGGATTAGTGTTAGTATTAGGGTGAGGGTTAGGTTGAGGGTTAGGATTAGGTTTAGGGTCAGGGTGAGGGTGAGGTATAGGGTGAGGGTTAGGGTTAGGGTGAGAGTTAGGATGAGGGCTTGGGATAGGGTTAGGGTGAGGGTTAGGGTAAGTATTAGGGTTAGGGTTAGGGTTAGGGTTTGTGTGAGGATAAGGGTTAGGGAGAGGGTTAGGGTGAGGCTGAGGGTTAGGGTTAGCGTTAGGGTTAGGGTGAGGGTTAGGGTTAGGGAGAGTGTTAGGGTGAAAGTTAGGTTTATGGTTCAGGTTAGGGTGAGTGTTAGGGTGTGGGTAAGTGTTAGGGTGTGGGTTATGTTGAGGTTGAAGTTTAGGGTTCGGTTGAGGGTAAGAATAAGGATGAGGGTTAGGGTGAGGTTGAGGGATAGGGTGAGGGTTTGGGTTAAGGTTAAGGATAGGGTGAGGATTTGGGTTAGGGTTAGGTTAAGGGTGAGGGTTAGGCTGAGGGGTAGTATTAGGGTTAGGGTGAGGGTTAGGTTTAGTGTGAGTGCTAGGGTTAGGTTTAGGGTGACAGTAAGGTTTAGCGTGAGGTTTAAGGTGAGTGTGAGTTTTAGGGTTAGCATTAGGTTTAGGTTTAGGGTTAGGATGAGTGTTAGGGTTAGGTGTAGGGTTAGGATTAGGGTGAGGGTGAGGGTTAGGGTTAGGGTTAGGTTGAGGGTTAGTACTAGGGTGAGGGCTAGGGTGAAGGTGAGGGTTAGGGTGAAGGTGAGGTTTTTGTTTAGGTAAGGGTTAGATTTAGGGTTAGGGTGAGGATTAGGGTGAGGGTGTGGGTTAGGGTTAGGGTTAGGGTGAGGGTGAGTGTTAGGATGAGGGTTAGCATTAGGGTTAGGGTGAGGGTGAGGGTGAGGGTGAGGTTGAGGGTTAGGGTTAGGCTTAGTGTGAGTGTTTTGGTTACGGTGAGGGTTATGGTTAAGATGAGGGTTAGGGTTAGGTTTAGGGTGAGGGTTAGGGTTAGCGTCATGTTTAGTGTGAGGGTGAGGGTTAGTGTGAGGGTGAGAGGTAGGGTTAGGGTTAGGGGTAGGGATAGGGTTAGTGTGAGGGTAAGGGTTAGGGTGAGATTTAGTGTGAGGTTGAGGGTTAAGGTTAGGATGAGGGTTAGGGTTAGGTTCAGGGTTAGGGTGAGGGTGAGGATTAGGGTGAGCGTTAGGGTTAGGGTTAGGGTTAGTTTGCGGATTAGGGTGAGGGTAATGGTTAGGATGAGATTGAGGGTGAGGGTGAGGGTGAGGGTTATTGTGAGAGTAAAGGTTAGGGTTAGGGTGAGGGTGAGGGTGAGATTTAGGGTTAGCATTAGAGTTAGGTTGAATGTGAGGGATAGGGTAAGGGTTAGGGTTAAGGGCTAGGGTGAAGATTAGGTTTAGTGTGAGGTTAGGGTTAGGGTTATGGTTAGGGTGAGTGTGACGTTAAGGGATAGGGTGAGGGTAAGGGTGAGGGTGAGGTGTTTGGTGAGCTTTAGGGATAGGGTGACATTAGGGTGAGTGTTAGGCTTAGGTTTAGGGTGAGGGTTTGGGTTAGGATTAGGATGAGGGTTACCGGTAGGGTGATGTTTATGGTGAGGGTGAGTGTTAGGGTGATGGTTAGGGTGAGGATTAGGGTTAGTGTGAGGGTTAGTCTTAGTGTTAGGGTGAGGGATAGTTTGAGGATAAGGGTTAGGGTGAGGGTTAGGGTGATGGTGAGCTCTAGGGTTAGCATTAGGGATAGGGTGAGCTTTAGGTTGAGGGTTAGGTGTAGGGTAAGGTGAGGGTTAGGTTTAGGTTTAGTGTTAGGGTTAGGCTTAGGGTGAGGGTGAGGGTGAGGGTTAGGTTTAGGATATGGGTTAGCGTTAGAGTTAGTGTGAGTGTTAGGGTGAGGACGAGGGTTCGGGTGATGTTGAAGGTTAAGGTGTGGGCGAGGGTTAGGGTTAGGGTGAGGATTAGTGTTAGGGTTAAGGTTAGGGTTATGGTGAGTGTAAGGTTTAGTGTGAGGGTTAGGGTTAGCGTTAGGGTTAGGATGAGGGTTAAGGTGAGAGTTAGGGTTAGGGTGAGGGTGAGGGTGAGGGTGAGGATTAGTGCTAGGATTATGGTTAGGTTTAGGGGTATTGTGAGGGTGAGGGTGAGGGTGAGGGTGAGGGTTAGGGTTAGTGTTAGTGTGAGGGTTAGGTTTAGGGTGAGGGTGAGGGGTAGGGTGAGGGGTAGGGTTATGGTAAGGTTTTGAGTGAGGGTTAGGGTTAGGGTTAGGGTTACAATGAGGGTCAGGGTGAGGGTTAGGGTTAGGTAGAGGGTTAGGTTTAGGCTGAGGGGCCGGGTTAGGGTGATGTTTATTGTGAGGGTGAAGGTGAGGGTGAGGGTGAGTGTTAGCGTGAGGGTTCAGGTTCGGGTGATTTTTTGGGTTAGGGTGATATTTATGGTGAGGTTTAGGGTTAGGTTAAGATTTAGGCTTCGGGTGAGTGTGAGAGTTAGGGTGAGCGTGAGGTTGAGGGTGATGGTGACTGTTAGGGTTAGGTTTAGTGTGAGGATTAGTGTTAGGGTGAGGATTAGGTTTAGGGTGAAGTTTAGGGTTATGGTAAGGGTTAGGGTGAGAGTTAGGGTTAGGGGTAGGGTGAGGGTCAGGGTGAGGGTTAGGGTTAGGTTGAAAGTTAGGGTTAGGGTGAGGGTTAGGGATAGTGTTAGGGTGAGAGTTAGGGCTAGGGTGATGTTTAGTGTGAGGGTGAGGGTTCGGGTGAGGGTGAGGGTGAAGGTTAGTGTGTGGTTGAGGTTTAGGGTTAGGGTGAGTGTTAGAGTGTGGGTGAGGTATAGGTTTATGTTTAGGTTTAGGGTGAGCATTAGGGTTAGGGTGAGAGTTAGGTTGAGGTGTCGGGATTGGGTTAGGTTGAGGATTAGGGTTAGGGTTAGAGTTAGTGTGAGGATAAGAGTTAGGGTGAGGGTTAGGGTGAGGGTGAGGGTTAGAGTTAGACCTAGGGTTAGGGTTAGGGTTAGGGTGAGGGTTAGAGTTAGGGTTAGGGTGAGTGTTAGCGTTAGGGTGATGTTTAAGTTGAGTTTGAGGTTTAGTGTGAGGGTCAGGGTGAGGTTGAGTGTTAGGTTGAGGTTGCGGTTGAGGGTGAGTTTAAGTGTGAGGTTTAGGGTTAAGTTTAGGGTGAGGGTTAGGGTTAGTGTTAGGATTAGGGTTAGGGTTAAGGTTAGGCTGAGGGTGAGGGTGAAATTGAGGGTGAGGGTTAGGATTAGGGTGAGGGTTAGGGTTAGTGTGAGGGTTAGGGTAGTGTGAGGGTTAGGTTGAGGGGTAGGTTTAGGGTGTGGGTTAGGGTTATGATTAGTGTGAAGGTTAGCATTAGAGTGATGTTTTGTATGAGGGTGGGGGTTACTGTTAGGGTTAGTGTCAGGGAAAGGGTTAGGTTTAGGTTTAGGTTTAGGTTGAGGGTTAGGGTGATGGGTAGTTTTAGGGTTAGGGTGAGGGTTAAGGTCAGTGTGAGGGTAAGGGTTAGGGTTAGACTGAGGGTGAGGTTGAAAGTGAGGGTGAGGGTTAGGGTTACGGTGAGGGTTAGGGTTAGTGTGAGGGTTAGTGTGATGGTTAGGGTCAGGGTGAGGGTGAGGGTTAGAATGAGGTTGAGGGTGAGGGTTATGTTTAGGGTTAGGATTAGGGTTAGGTTGAATTTTAGGGTTAGGTTTAGGGTTTGGGTTAGGATTATTGTTAGGTTTAGGTTTAGGGTGAGGGTGAGGTTTAGGATTAGGGTTAGGGTTAGGGTTAGGCAGAGTGTAGGGTTGAGGGTTAGGGTTAGGATTGCATTTAGGGTTAGGGTAAGGCTGAGGGGGAAGGGAGGTTGAGGGTGAGGGTTAGGTTTAGGGTGAGGGCTAGGGTTAGGCTGAGGGTGAGTTTGAGGGTTTCAGTTAGGTAAGGGTTAGGGTTAGGGTGAGGATTAGGGTGAGGGTAATGGTTAAGCTAAGGTTAGGTTTAGTGTGAGGGTTAGGGTTAGGGTGATGTTTAGGGTGAGGTTTAGGGTTAGTGTTAGGGCGAGAGATAGGGTTAGGATGATGTTTATTGTGAGGGTGTGGGAGAGGGTGAGGGTGAGGGTTAGGGTTAGGGTTAGGTTTAGGGTGAGTTTGAGGGTGAGGTTCAGGATTAGGAATAGGTTTAGGGTTAGGGTTAGTCTGAGGTTGAGGGTCAGGGTGAGGTTGTAGTTTAGGTTTAGGGTTAGGGTTAGGTTTAGGGTGAGGGTTACGGTTAGTGTGAGGGTTATGTTTAGGGTTAGGGTTAGGGTTAGGGTGAGCGTAAGGGTTAGGGTGAGGGTTAGTATGAGGGTGAGGTTTAAGGTTAGGGTTAGGTTTAGGGTGAGCTTTAGCGTTTGGGTGATATTTAGGTTATCGTCGAGTTTTAGGGTGACGGTTAGGGTGAGGGTGAGGGATAGGGTGAGGATTAGGGTTAGGGTTAAGGATAGGGTAAGGATTAGGGTGAGGGTTAGGGTGAGGTGGAGGGTTAGGGTTAGCATTTGGGTTAGGGTGAGTGTGAGGGTTAGGGTTAGGGTGAGGGTTAGGATGAAGGGTAGGCTTAGGATTTGGGTGAGGGTTAAGTTTAATGTGAGGTTTAGGGTGAGGTTTAGGGTGAGGGATAGGTTTAGTTTGAGGGTTAGGGTTAGGGTTAGAGTGAGGGTAAGTGTTAGGGTGAGGGTTAGGCTGAGGGTGTGATTTAGGGTTAGCATTAGGTTTAGGGTGAGGTTTAAGATGACGGTTACGGTTAGGGTGAGGGTAAGGTAGAGGTTGATTTTGAGGGTTAGGTTTAGGTATAGTTTGAGGGTTAGTGTTAGGGTGAGAGTTAGTTTTAGGGTGAGTGTTAGGGTTAGGGTAAGTGTTAGGGTGAGGGTTAGGGTTAGGGTTGGGTTAGGGTGAGTGTCAGGGTGAGGGTTAGGGTTAGGTTGAGGCTTAGGGTTAGGGTGAGGGTTAGGGTAAATGTTAGGGTGAGAGTTAGGGTTAGGGTGATGTTTATTGTGAGGGTGATTGTTAGGGTAAGGGTGAGTGTTGGGGTGAGGGTGAGGGTGAGGGTGAGGCTGAGGGTTAGGGTGTGGTTGAGGCTTAGGATTAGGGTGAAGTTTAGGCTGACAGTGAGGGTTAGGGTGAGGGTGAGGGTTAGGTTTATGGTTAGGGTTAGGGTGAAGGATAGGGTTAGGGTTAGGGTTAGGGTGAGAGTTAGGGTAAGGTTTCAGGATACGGTTAGGGTGAGGGTTAGGGTTAGTTTGAGGGTTAAGGTTAGGGTTAGTGTGAGGATAAAGGTTAGGGTGAGGTTTAGGGTGATGGTGAGGTTTAGGGTTAGGGTGAGCGTTAAGGTTAGGGTGAGGGTTAGGTTTAGGGTGAGGGTGAGGGCTAGGGTTAGGGTGATGTTTAGGGTGTGGTTGACTGTTAGTGTGAGGGTGAGGGTGAGTGTTAGGGTGAGGGTGTGGGTGAGGGTGAGGTTGAGGATGAGGGTTAGGGTTAGGGTTAGGGTGAGGGTGAGGGTGAAAGAGAAGGTTCCTGTTAGGGTTAGGGTTAGTGTTAGGTTTAGGTTTAGGGTTAGGATGAGGTTTAGGCTGAGTGTTAAGTTTATGGTTAGTGTGAGGGTTAGGGTTAGGATGCAGGTGAGGGTGATGTTTAGGGTTAGTTTTAGGGTGAGTTTTAGGGTTAGGGTTAGGGTTTGAGTTAGGGTTATTGTTAGGGTTTGTGTTAGTGTGAGGGTGAGGGTGAGGATTTCGTTTAGGTAAGGGTTAGGGATAGGGTGGGGATTAGTGTGAGGGTGAGGGTTAAGCTGAGGATAGGTTTAGGGTGAGGGTTAGGGTTAGGGTTAGGGTGAGGGTTATGGTTAGGGTGATATTTAGGGTGAGGTTGTGGGTTAGGGTGACGGTGAGGGTTAGGGTGAGGGTGAGTGTGTTTGTGAGCGTTAGGGTTAGGGTTAGGTTTAGGTTGAATGTGAGGGTAAGGGTTAGGATTAGGAATAGTGTTAGGGTTAGGTTTAGGCTGAGGTTGAGCGTCAGGGTGAGGGTGAAGCTTTGGGTTAGGGTTAGGGTTAGGTTGAGAGTTACGGAGAGGGGTAGGGTTAGGGTTAGGTTGAGGTTTAGGGTGAGTGAGAGGATTAGTGTGAGGGAGAGAGTGAGGGTTAGGGTGAGGGTTAGAGTTAGAGTTAGGGTGAGTTTGAAGGCGAGGGTTAGGTTTAGGATTAGGGTTAAGGTTAGGGTTAGGGTGAGTGTTATGGTGAGGGTTCAGGTGAGGGTGAGTGTGAGGGTTAGAGTGTGCATGAGGGTTAGGGTTATGGTGAGGATTAGGGTTAGGATTAGGGTTAGGGTTCTGGTGAGCTTAAGGATTAAGGTGAGGTTTAGTGTGAGGATGAGGGTTACGGTTAGTGTTAAGGATAGGGTGAGGCTTACGGTGAGTGTTAGGGTTAGAGTTAGGGTTAGGGTGAGGGTGAGGTATAGGGTAAGGGTTAGGGTTAGGGTGAAGGTTTGGGATACGATTAGGGTTAGGGTGAGGGTGATGGCGAGTGTTAGGTTTAGGTTTAGTGTTGGAGTTAGGGTGAAGTTGAGGGTGTTTGGATTAGGGTTAGGATTAAGGTTAGGCTGAGGGTGATGTGGAGGGTGAGGGTGAGGGTTAGGATTAGGATGAGGGTTAGTGTTAGGTTTAGGTTTAGAGTTAGGTTTAGGGTGAGGGTTAGGATGAGGGTTAGGTTGAGGGTAAGGGTGAGGGTGAGGGTGAGGGTTAGGGTTAGGGTGAGGGTTAGGGTTTGGGTGATGTTTATTGTGAAGTTTAGGGTGAGTATGAGGGTTCGGGTGAGGGTGAGGCTTCAGGTGAGTTTGAGGGTTAGGGTGTGTGTGAGGATTATGGTTAGGTTGAGGATTGACGTTAGGTTTAGGGTTAGTGTGAGGGTGAGGGTAAGGGTAGGGTTAGGGTTTGGATTAGGGTTAGGGTTAGGGTTAGAGTGAGGGTTAAGGAGAGGGGTAGGGGTAGGGTTAGGATGAGGTTTGGGGTGAGAGTGAGGGGTAGGGTGAGAGTAAGGTTTAGGTTTAGGGTTAGTGTTAGGGTGAGGGTGAGGGTCAGTGTTAGGATTAGGGTTTGGGTTAGGGTTATTGTGAGGTTGAGGTTGAGGGTGAGGTTAGCGTTAGGGTTAGTGTGAGGGTTAGGGTTAGGGTGAGGTTTAGGTTTAGGTTGAGGGTTAGTTTTAGGGTCAGGGTTAGGGTGAGGGTTAAGGTTCGGGTTAGGGTTAGAGTGAGGGTCAGGGTGAGGTTTAGGGTTAGTAGAGAGTTAGGGTTAGGCTCAGGGGTAGGGTTAGCCTTGTTTATTCTGAGGGTGAGGTTTCGGGTGAAGGTTAGGGTAAGGGTAATGTTTAGGGTGAGGTTTAGGGTTAGCGTAAGGTTTAGGATTCGGGTGAGTGTGATGGTTAGGGTGTGGGAGAGAGTTTGGTTTAGGTTGAGTGTTAGGTGACGGTGAGGGTTAGGGTGAATTTGAGGGTTAGGGTGATGTTTATTGTGAGGGTGATTGTTAGGGTAAGGGTGAGTGTTGTGGTGAGGGTAAGGGTGAGGGTGAGGGTGAGGCCGAGGGTTAGGGTTAGGGTTAGTGTGAGGGTTAGGTTTAGGGTGAGGGTTAGGTTTAGGTTGAGGGTTAGTTTTAGGGTCAGGGTTAGGATGAGAGTTAGGGTTAGGGTTAGGGTTAGGGTGAGGGTCAGGGTGATGTTTAGGGTTAGGTTGAAGGTTAGGGTTAGGCTCAGGGGTAGGATTAGCGTGATGTTTATTCTTAGGGTAAGGTTTCGGGTGAAGTTTAGGGTTAGGGTGATGGTTAGGGTGAGGTTTAGGTTTAGCGTAAGGTTTAGGGTTCGGGTGAGTGTGATGGTTAGGGTGTGGGTGAGAGTTTGGGTTATGTTGAGTTTTAGGGTGACGGTGAGGGTTAGGGTGAGTTTGAGGGTTAAGGTTAAGTTTAGCGTGAGGGTTAGGATGAGGATTAGGGTGAGGGGTAGGTTTAGGGTTAGGGTGAGGGTTAGGTTTAGGCTGAGGTTTAGAGTTAGGTTTAGGGTAAGGGTAAGGGTTATGGTGAGGGTTAGGTTGAGGGTGAGGGTGAGGGTGAGGGTTTCGTTTAGGTAAGGGTTAGGGTTAGAGTTTGGGTGAGGATTAGGTGAGGGTTAGGGTTAGGTTGAGGGGTAGGGTTAGGGTGAGGGTTAGGGTTAGGGTTAGTGTGAGGGTTAGCGTTACAGTGATGTTTAGTATGAGGGTGAGGGTTAAAGTTAGGGTTAGCGTTAGGGAAAGGATTAGGGTAAGGGTTAGGGTGAGGGTTAGGGTTAGAGGTAGGTTTAGGGTTAGGGTGAGGGTTAGGGTTAGGGTGAGGGTTAGGGTTAGTGTTAGAGTAAGGGTTAGGGTTAGAGTTAGGGTTAGTGTGAGGATAAATGTTAGGGTGAGGGTTAGGTTAAGTGTGAGGGTTAGATTTGTCGTTAGGGTTAGAGTGAGGGTTAGGGTCAGGGTTAGGTTTAGGATTTGGTTTAGTGTGAGGGTTAGGGTGAGGTTGAAGTTTAGGGTGAGGTTGAGGGTTAGGGTGAGGTTGAGGTTGATGTTTATGTTGAGGGTGAGGGTGAGGTTCAGGGTTACGGTTAAGGTTTGCGTTTGGGTGAGGGTGTGGGTTAGGGTTAGGGTGATATTTAGGGTTATTTTTTGGGTTAGGGTTAGGGTGAGTGTGAGGGTTAGGGTTAGGGAAAGGATGAGGATAAGGGATAGGTTGAGGGTTCGGTTGAGGATAAGGTTTAAGGTTAGGGTTAGGGTGAGTATTAGGGTGAGGGTTAGTGTTAGGGTGAGGATAAGTGTTAGGCTGAGGGTTAGGGTGAGGGTGAGGTTAAGGTTAGGGTTAGGGTTATGGTGAGGGTTAGGGTTTGGGTGATGTTTATGGTGAGGTTTAGCGTTAGGTTTATGGTTAGTGTGAGGGTGAGGGTTACGGGTATGGTTATGGTTATGTTTACGGTGTTGATTAAGGTGAGGGTTAGGGTTAGGGTTAGGGTGAGAGTTAGGTTGTGGTTTCGAGATAGGGTTAGGGTGAAGGTTAGGGTTAGGGTTAGGGTTAGTGTGAGGATCAGGGTTAGGGTTAGGGTTAGGGTGAGGGTAAGGTTTAGGTTTATCTTTAGGGTTAGGTGTAGGTTTAGCGTGAGGGTTAGGGTTAGGGTTAGGGTGAGGATTAGGGTTAGGGTGATATTTAGGGTGAGGGGGAAGGTTAGGTTGAGGGTGAGTGCGAGGGTGAGGGTGAGGGTTAGGGTTACGGTTAGTTTTACGGTGAGGGTGAGGGTGAGGGTTATGGTTAGTGTTAGGGTTAGGGTTAGGGTGAGGATAAGGGTTAGGGTGAGGGTAAGGGTGAGGGTGAGGGTTAGGGTTAGGGTTAGGGTGAGGGTTAGGGTTTGGGTGATGTTTTGGGTGAGGTTTAGGGTGAGGATGAGTGTTCGGGTGAAGGTAAAGCTTCAGGTGAAGTTGAGCGTTAGGGTGTGTGTGAGGATTAGGGTTAGGCTGAGGGTTAACATTAGGTTTAGGGTTAGTGTGAGGGTGAGGTTTAGGGTTAGGGTTAGGGTTTGGGTTAGGGTTAGGGTTAGGGTTAGGGAGAGGGGTAGGTGTAGGGTTAGGGTGCGGTTTGGGGTGAGAGTGAGGGTTAGGGTGAGAGTGAGTGTAAAGTTTAGGTTTAGGGTTAAGTTTAGGTTGAGGGTGAGGGTGAGGGTCAGTGTTAGGATTAGGGTTAGTGTTAGGGTTATTTTGAGGTTGAGGGTGAGGGTGAGGGTTTGGGTTAGGGTTAGTGTGAGGTTTAGGGTTAGGGTGAAGATTAGGTTTAGGTTCAGGGTTAGTTTTAGGGTCAGGGTTAGGGTGAGGTTTAGGGTTAGTGTGAGGTTTAGGGTTAGGTAGAGTGTTAGGGTTAGGCTCAGGGGTAGGTTTAGCGTGATGTTTATTGTGAGGGTTCGGGTTCGGGTGAAGGTTAGGGTTAGGGTGAGGTTTAGGGTTAGCGTAAAGTTTAAGGATCGAGTGAATGTGATGTTTAAGGTCAGGGTGAGAATTTGGGTTAGGTTGACTGTTAAGGTGACGGTGAGGGTTAGGGTGAGTTTGAGGGTTAGAGTTAGGTTAAGGGTGAGGGTTAGGGTGAGGGGCAGGTTTACAGTTAGGGTGAGGTTTAGGTTTAGACTGAGGGTTTGAATTAGGTTTAGGGTGAGGGTAAGGGCTATGGTGAGGGTTAGGTTTTTGTGAGGGTGAGGGTGAGGTTTTCTTTTAGGTAAGGTTTAGGGTTAGAGTTTGGGTGAGGATTAGGTGAGGGTGAAGTTTAGGTTGAGGGGTAGGGTTAGGGTGAGGGTTAGGGTTAGGGTTAGGGTGAGGGTTAGTGTTAGATTGTTGTTTAGTATGAGTGTGAGGGTTAATGTTAGGGTTAGCGTTAGGGAAAGGGTTAGGTTTAGGGTTAGGGTGAGGGTTAGGGTAGGAGGTAGGTTTAGGTTTAGTGTGAGGGTTAGGATTAGGGTGAGGGTTAGGGTTAGTGTGAGTGTAAGGGTTAGGATTAGAGTTAAGTTTAGTGTAAGGATAAATGTTAGGGTGAGGGTTAGGTTGAGTGTGAGTGTTAGGTTTAACGTTAGGGATAGGGTGAGGGTTAGGGTAAGGGTTAGGGTTAGGATTAGGGTTTGGTTTAGTGTGAGGGTTAGGGTTAGGTTGATGTTTAGGGTGAGGTTGAGGGTTAGGGTGAGGGTGAGGTTGATGTTTAGGTTGAGGGTGAGGGTGAGTGTGAGGGTTACGGTTAAGGTTTGGGTTTGGGTGAGGGTGAGGTTTAGGGTTAGGGTGATCGTTAGGGTTATTTTTGGGTTAGGGTTAGGGTGAGGGTGAGGGTTAGGGTTAGGGAAAGGATGAGGGTAAGTGTTAGGGTGAGGGTTAGTTTGAGGATAAGGTTTAGGTTTAAGGTTAGGGTAAGTGTTAGGGTGAGGGTTAGGGTTAGGGTTGGGTTAGGGTGAGGGGCAGAGTGAGGGTTATGTTTAGGTTGAGGTTTAGTTTTATGGTGAGTGTTAGGGATAGTGTTAGGGTGAGAGTTAGGGTTAGGTTGTTATTTATTCTGAGTGTGAGGGTTAGGGTGAGGGCGAGTCCTCAGATGAGAGTGAAGGTTAGTGTGAGGGTGAGGGTTAGGGTGTGGTTGAGGGTTAGGTTTAGGGTGATATTTAGGGTGAGGTTGAAAGTTAGTTTGAGGGTGAGGGCAAGGGTGAGGGTGAGGGTTAGGGTTAGGGTTAGTTTTAGGGTGAGGGTGAGGGTGAGGGTTATGTTTAGTGTTAGGGTTAGGGTTAGGGTGAGGATAAGGGTTAGGGTGAGGGTAAATGTGAGGGTGAGGGTTAGAGTTAGGGTTAGGTTGAGGGTTAGGGTTTGGGTGATGTTTCGCTTGAGGTTTAGGGTGAGGATGAGGGTTCGGGTGAGGGTGAGGCTTCAAGTGAGGTTGAGGGTTAGGGTGTGTGTGAGGATTAGTTTTAGGGTGAGAGTTAACGTTAGGTTTAGGGTTAGTGTGAGGGTGAGTGTTAGGGGTAGGGTTAGGGTTTGGATTAGGGTTAATGTTAGGGTGAAGGTGAGGGTTAGGGAGAGGAGTAGGGGTAGGGTTGGGATGAGGTTTGGGGTGAGAGTGAGGGTTAGGGTGAGAGTGAGGGTAAGGTTTAGGTTTAGGGTTAGGGTTAGGGTGAGGGTGAGGGTGAGGGTCAGTGTTAGGATTAGGGTTTGGGTTAGGGTTACTGTGAGGGTGAGTGTGAGGGTGAGGGTTAGGGTTAGGGTTAGTGTGAGGGTTAGGTTTAGGGTGAGGTTTAGGTTTAGGTTGAGTGTAAGTTTTAGGGTCAGGGTTAGGGTTAGGGTTAGGGTTAGGGTGAGGGTCAGGGTGATGTTTAGGGTTAGGTAGAGGGTTAGGGTTAGGCTCAGGGGTAGGGATAGCGTGATGTTTATTCTGAGGGTAAGGGTTCGGATGAAGTTTAGGGTTAGGGTGAGGTTTAGGGTGAGGTTTAGGGTTAGCATAAGGTTTAGGCTTCGGGTGAGTGTGATGGTTAGGGTGTGGGAGAGAGTTTGGTTTAGGTTGAGTGTTAGGTGACGGTGAGGGTTAGGGTGAATTTGAGGGTTAGGGTGATGTTTATTGTGAGGGTGATTGTTAGGGTAAGGGTGAGTGTTGTGGTGAGGGTGAGGGTGAGGGTGAGGGTGAGGCCGAGGGTTAGGGTTAGGGTTAGTGTGAGGGTTAGGTTTAGGGTGAGGGTTAGGTTTAGGTTGAGGGTTAGTTTTAGGGTCAGGGTTAGGATGAGAGTTAGGGTTAGGGTTAGGGTTAGGGTGAGGGTCAGGGTGATGTTTAGGGTTAGGTTGAAGGTTAGGGTTAGGCTCAGGGGTAGGATTAGCGTGATGTTTATTCTTAGGGTAAGGTTTCGGGTGAAGTTTAGGGTTAGGGTGATGGTTAGGGTGAGGTTTAGGTTTAGCGTAAGGTTTAGGGTTCGGGTGAGTGTGATGGTTAGGGTGTGGGTGAGAGTTTGGGTTATGTTGAGTTTTAGGGTGACGGTGAGGGTTAGGGTGAGTTTGAGGGTTAAGGTTAAGTTTAGCGTGAGGGTTAGGATGAGGATTAGGGTGAGGGGTAGGTTTAGGGTTAGGGTGAGGGTTAGGTTTAGGCTGAGGTTTAGAGTTAGGTTTAGGGTAAGGGTAAGGGTTATGGTGAGGGTTAGGTTGAGGGTGAGGGTGAGGGTGAGGGTTTCGTTTAGGTAAGGGTTAGGGTTAGAGTTTGGGTGAGGATTAGGTGAGGGTTAGGGTTAGGTTGAGGGGTAGGGTTAGGGTGAGGGTTAGGGTTAGGGTTAGTGTGAGGGTTAGCGTTACAGTGATGTTTAGTATGAGGGTGAGGGTTAAAGTTAGGGTTAGCGTTAGGGAAAGGATTAGGGTAAGGGTTAGGGTGAGGGTTAGGGTTAGAGGTAGGTTTAGGGTTAGGGTGAGGGTTAGGGTTAGGGTGAGGGTTAGGGTTAGTGTTAGAGTAAGGGTTAGGGTTAGAGTTAGGGTTAGTGTGAGGATAAATGTTAGGGTGAGGGTTAGGTTAAGTGTGAGGGTTAGATTTGTCGTTAGGGTTAGAGTGAGGGTTAGGGTCAGGGTTAGGTTTAGGATTTGGTTTAGTGTGAGGGTTAGGGTGAGGTTGAAGTTTAGGGTGAGGTTGAGGGTTAGGGTGAGGTTGAGGTTGATGTTTATGTTGAGGGTGAGGGTGAGGTTCAGGGTTACGGTTAAGGTTTGCGTTTGGGTGAGGGTGTGGGTTAGGGTTAGGGTGATATTTAGGGTTATTTTTTGGGTTAGGGTTAGGGTGAGTGTGAGGGTTAGGGTTAGGGAAAGGATGAGGATAAGGGATAGGTTGAGGGTTCGGTTGAGGATAAGGTTTAAGGTTAGGGTTAGGGTGAGTATTAGGGTGAGGGTTAGTGTTAGGGTGAGGATAAGTGTTAGGCTGAGGGTTAGGGTGAGGGTGAGGTTAAGGTTAGGGTTAGGGTTATGGTGAGGGTTAGGGTTTGGGTGATGTTTATGGTGAGGTTTAGCGTTAGGTTTATGGTTAGTGTGAGGGTGAGGGTTACGGGTATGGTTATGGTTATGTTTACGGTGTTGATTAAGGTGAGGGTTAGGGTTAGGGTTAGGGTGAGAGTTAGGTTGTGGTTTCGAGATAGGGTTAGGGTGAAGGTTAGGGTTAGGGTTAGGGTTAGTGTGAGGATCAGGGTTAGGGTTAGGGTTAGGGTGAGGGTAAGGTTTAGGTTTATCTTTAGGGTTAGGTGTAGGTTTAGCGTGAGGGTTAGGGTTAGGGTTAGGGTGAGGATTAGGGTTAGGGTGATATTTAGGGTGAGGGGGAAGGTTAGGTTGAGGGTGAGTGCGAGGGTGAGGGTGAGGGTTAGGGTTACGGTTAGTTTTACGGTGAGGGTGAGGGTGAGGGTTATGGTTAGTGTTAGGGTTAGGGTTAGGGTGAGGATAAGGGTTAGGGTGAGGGTAAGGGTGAGGGTGAGGGTTAGGGTTAGGGTTAGGGTGAGGGTTAGGGTTTGGGTGATGTTTTGGGTGAGGTTTAGGGTGAGGATGAGTGTTCGGGTGAAGGTAAAGCTTCAGGTGAAGTTGAGCGTTAGGGTGTGTGTGAGGATTAGGGTTAGGCTGAGGGTTAACATTAGGTTTAGGGTTAGTGTGAGGGTGAGGTTTAGGGTTAGGGTTAGGGTTTGGGTTAGGGTTAGGGTTAGGGTTAGGGAGAGGGGTAGGTGTAGGGTTAGGGTGCGGTTTGGGGTGAGAGTGAGGGTTAGGGTGAGAGTGAGTGTAAAGTTTAGGTTTAGGGTTAAGTTTAGGTTGAGGGTGAGGGTGAGGGTCAGTGTTAGGATTAGGGTTAGTGTTAGGGTTATTTTGAGGTTGAGGGTGAGGGTGAGGGTTTGGGTTAGGGTTAGTGTGAGGTTTAGGGTTAGGGTGAAGATTAGGTTTAGGTTCAGGGTTAGTTTTAGGGTCAGGGTTAGGGTGAGGTTTAGGGTTAGTGTGAGGTTTAGGGTTAGGTAGAGTGTTAGGGTTAGGCTCAGGGGTAGGTTTAGCGTGATGTTTATTGTGAGGGTTCGGGTTCGGGTGAAGGTTAGGGTTAGGGTGAGGTTTAGGGTTAGCGTAAAGTTTAAGGATCGAGTGAATGTGATGTTTAAGGTCAGGGTGAGAATTTGGGTTAGGTTGACTGTTAAGGTGACGGTGAGGGTTAGGGTGAGTTTGAGGGTTAGAGTTAGGTTAAGGGTGAGGGTTAGGGTGAGGGGCAGGTTTACAGTTAGGGTGAGGTTTAGGTTTAGACTGAGGGTTTGAATTAGGTTTAGGGTGAGGGTAAGGGCTATGGTGAGGGTTAGGTTTTTGTGAGGGTGAGGGTGAGGTTTTCTTTTAGGTAAGGTTTAGGGTTAGAGTTTGGGTGAGGATTAGGTGAGGGTGAAGTTTAGGTTGAGGGGTAGGGTTAGGGTGAGGGTTAGGGTTAGGGTTAGGGTGAGGGTTAGTGTTAGATTGTTGTTTAGTATGAGTGTGAGGGTTAATGTTAGGGTTAGCGTTAGGGAAAGGGTTAGGTTTAGGGTTAGGGTGAGGGTTAGGGTAGGAGGTAGGTTTAGGTTTAGTGTGAGGGTTAGGATTAGGGTGAGGGTTAGGGTTAGTGTGAGTGTAAGGGTTAGGATTAGAGTTAAGTTTAGTGTAAGGATAAATGTTAGGGTGAGGGTTAGGTTGAGTGTGAGTGTTAGGTTTAACGTTAGGGATAGGGTGAGGGTTAGGGTAAGGGTTAGGGTTAGGATTAGGGTTTGGTTTAGTGTGAGGGTTAGGGTTAGGTTGATGTTTAGGGTGAGGTTGAGGGTTAGGGTGAGGGTGAGGTTGATGTTTAGGTTGAGGGTGAGGGTGAGTGTGAGGGTTACGGTTAAGGTTTGGGTTTGGGTGAGGGTGAGGTTTAGGGTTAGGGTGATCGTTAGGGTTATTTTTGGGTTAGGGTTAGGGTGAGGGTGAGGGTTAGGGTTAGGGAAAGGATGAGGGTAAGTGTTAGGGTGAGGGTTAGTTTGAGGATAAGGTTTAGGTTTAAGGTTAGGGTAAGTGTTAGGGTGAGGGTTAGGGTTAGGGTTGGGTTAGGGTGAGGGGCAGAGTGAGGGTTATGTTTAGGTTGAGGTTTAGTTTTATGGTGAGTGTTAGGGATAGTGTTAGGGTGAGAGTTAGGGTTAGGTTGTTATTTATTCTGAGTGTGAGGGTTAGGGTGAGGGCGAGTCCTCAGATGAGAGTGAAGGTTAGTGTGAGGGTGAGGGTTAGGGTGTGGTTGAGGGTTAGGTTTAGGGTGATATTTAGGGTGAGGTTGAAAGTTAGTTTGAGGGTGAGGGCAAGGGTGAGGGTGAGGGTTAGGGTTAGGGTTAGTTTTAGGGTGAGGGTGAGGGTGAGGGTTATGTTTAGTGTTAGGGTTAGGGTTAGGGTGAGGATAAGGGTTAGGGTGAGGGTAAATGTGAGGGTGAGGGTTAGAGTTAGGGTTAGGTTGAGGGTTAGGGTTTGGGTGATGTTTCGCTTGAGGTTTAGGGTGAGGATGAGGGTTCGGGTGAGGGTGAGGCTTCAAGTGAGGTTGAGGGTTAGGGTGTGTGTGAGGATTAGTTTTAGGGTGAGAGTTAACGTTAGGTTTAGGGTTAGTGTGAGGGTGAGTGTTAGGGGTAGGGTTAGGGTTTGGATTAGGGTTAATGTTAGGGTGAAGGTGAGGGTTAGGGAGAGGAGTAGGGGTAGGGTTGGGATGAGGTTTGGGGTGAGAGTGAGGGTTAGGGTGAGAGTGAGGGTAAGGTTTAGGTTTAGGGTTAGGGTTAGGGTGAGGGTGAGGGTGAGGGTCAGTGTTAGGATTAGGGTTTGGGTTAGGGTTACTGTGAGGGTGAGTGTGAGGGTGAGGGTTAGGGTTAGGGTTAGTGTGAGGGTTAGGTTTAGGGTGAGGTTTAGGTTTAGGTTGAGTGTAAGTTTTAGGGTCAGGGTTAGGGTTAGGGTTAGGGTTAGGGTGAGGGTCAGGGTGATGTTTAGGGTTAGGTAGAGGGTTAGGGTTAGGCTCAGGGGTAGGGATAGCGTGATGTTTATTCTGAGGGTAAGGGTTCGGATGAAGTTTAGGGTTAGGGTGAGGTTTAGGGTGAGGTTTAGGGTTAGCATAAGGTTTAGGCTTCGGGTGAGTGTGATGGTTAGGGTGTGGGTGAGAGTTTGGTTTAGGTTGAGTGTTAGGGTGACAGTGAGGGTTAGGGTGAGTTTGAGGGTTAAGGTTAAGTTTAGGGTGAGGGTTAGGATGAGGGTTAGGGTGAGGGGTAGTTTTAGGGTTAGGGTGAGGGCTAGGTTTAGGCTGAGGGTTAGAGTTAAGTTTAGGGTGAGGGTAAGGTTTATGGTGAGGGTTAGGTTGAGGGTGAGGGTGAGGGTGAGGGTTTTGTTTAGGTAAGAGTTAGGGTTAGAGTTTGGGTGAGGATTAGGTTAGGGTGAGGGTTAGGTTGAGGGTATGGTTAGGGTGAGGGTTAGGGTTAGGTTTAGGGTGAGGGTTAGTGTTAGAGTGATGTTTAGTATGAGGGTGAGGGTTAAAGTTAGGGTTAGCGTTAGGGAAAGGCTTAGGGTAAGGGTTAGGGTGAGGGTTAGGGTTAGAGGTAGGATTAGGGTTAGGGTGAGGGTTAGGGTTAGGGTGAGGGTTATGGTTAGTGTGAGGGTAAGGGTTAGGTTTAGAGTTAGGGTTAGTGTGAGGGTAAATGTTAGGCTGAGGTTTAAGTTGAGTGTGAGGGTTAGATTTATCGTTAGGGTTAGAGTGAGAGTTATGGTGAGGGTTAGGGTTAGGATTTGGTTTAGTGTGAGGGTTAGTGTTAGGTTGAAGTTTAGGGTGAGGGTGAGGGTTAGGGTGAGGGTGAGGTTGATGTTTAGGTTGATGGTGAGGGTGAGCGTGAGGGTTACGGTTAAGGTTTGGGTTTGGGTGAGGGTGAGGGTTAGGGTTAGGGTGATCGTTAGGGTTATTTTTTGGGTTAGGGTTAGGGTGAGTTTGAGGGTTAGGGTTAGTGTGAGGGTAAGGGTTAGGTTTAGAGTTAGATTTAGTGTGAGGATAAATGTTAGGGTGAGGGTTAGGTTGAGTGTGAGGGTTAGGTTTATGTTTAGGGATAGGGTGAGGGTTAGTGTGAGGGTTAGGTTTAGGGTTAGGGTTTGGTTTAGTGTGAGGGTTAGGGTTAGGTTGATGTTTAGGGTGAGGGTGAGGGTTAGGGTGAGGGTGAGGTTGATGTTTAGGTTGAGGGTGAGGGTGAGGGTGAGGGTTACGGTTAAGGTTTGGGTTTGGGTGAGTGTGAGGGTTAGGGTTAGGGTGATCGTTAGGGTTACTGTTTGGGTTAGGGTTAGGGTGAGGGTGAAGGTTAGGGTTAGGGAAAGGCTCAGGGTAAGGGTTAGAGTGAGGGTTAGGTTGAGGATAAGGTTTAGGGTTAAGGTTAGGGTGAGTGTTAGGGTGAGTGTTAGGGTTAGTGTCGGGTTAGGGTGAGGGGCAGAGGGAGTGTTATGTGTAGGTTGAGGTTTAGTTTTTTGGTGAGGGTTAGGGATAATGTTAGGGTGAGAGTTAGGATTAGGGTGATGTTTATTGTGAGTGTGAGGGTTAGGGTGAGGGCGTGTCCTCCGATGAGAGTGACGGTTTGGGTGAGGGTGAGGGTTAGGGTGTGCTTGAGGGTTAGGGTTAGGGTGATATTTAGGGTGAGGGTGAATGTTAGGTTGAGGGTGTGGGCGAGTGTGAGGGTGAGGGTTTTGGTTAGGGTTAGTTTAGGGTGAGGGTGAGGGTGAGGGTTATGTTTAGTGTTAGGGTGAGGATAAGGGTTAGGGTTAGGGTTAGGTTTAGGATTCGGGTTAGGGTTAGGCTGAAGTTGAGGGTGAAATTGAGGGTGAGGTTTAGTGTTAGGGTTAGGGTGAGGGTTAGAGTTAGTGTGAGGTTAAGTGTGATTTTGAGGATCAGGATGAAAGTGCGAGTTAGAATGAGGGTGAGGGTTAGAGTGAGGGTTAGGTTTATGATTCAGGTTAGGGTGAGTTTTAGGTTTAGGGTTAGGGTTAGGGTTAGGGTTATTGTTAGGGTTAGGGTGAGGGTGAGTTTTAGCTTTAGGGTTAGTGTTAGTGTTAGGATGAGGGTGGGGTTGAGGGTTAGGGTTATGATTAGGGTTAGGGTTAGGGTAAGGCTGAGTGGAAAATGAGGTTGAGGGTGAGGGTTAGGGTTACGGTTAGGGTGAGGTCTAGGGTCATGTTGAGGGTGAGGGTGAGGTTGAGGATGAGGGTTTCGGTTAGGTAAGGGTTAGGGTTAGGGTGAGGTTTAGGGTGAGTCTGAGGGTTAAGCTGAGGTTACGTTTAGGATGAAGGTTAGGGTTAAGGTTAGGGTGAGGGTTAGGGTTATCATGATGTTTAGTGTGATGGTGAGGGTTAGTTTGTGGGTGAGGATTAGAGTGAGGGTGAGGGTGAGGCTGAGGGTCAGGGTTAGGGTTATGGTTAGGTTTAGGGTGAGGGTGAGGGTTAGGATTAGGAATAGAGTTAGGTTTAGGGTTAGGTTGAGGATGAGGGTCAGGGTGAGGGTGAAGGTTAGGGTTAGGCAATGGTTAGGGTTAGCGTTATGGTGAGGGTTATGGTTAGTGTGAGCGTTATGGTTATGGTTAGGGTTTGGGTTAGGGTTAGGGTTAGGTTTAGGTTTAGGATTAGGGTTAGTGTTAGGATTAGGCTGATGGTTAGGGTTTGGGTGATGTTTAGGGTGAGGGTCAGTGAGAGGATGAGGGTTCGGGTGAGGGTGAGGGTTCGGGTGAGGGTGAGGGTTAGGGTGTGGGTGAGGATTAGGGTTAGGGTGAGGGTTAGCTTAAGGTTTAGGGTTAGTATGAGGGTGAGGGTTAGGGGTAGGGTTAAGGTTAGGTTGAGGGTTAGGTTTAGGGTTGGGGTTTGGGAGAGGTGTAGGGCGAGGGGTAGGGGTAGGGTTAGGGTGAGGTTTAGGGTGAGTGTAAGGGTGATGGTGATGGGGAGGGCTAGGGTTAGGTTTAGGGTTAGTGTTAGGGTGAGTTTGAGGGTTAGGGTTAGGTTTAGTATTAGGGTTAGGGTTAGGGTTAGGGTGAGTGTCAGTGTACGGCTTCCAGTTCGGGTGATGGTTCGAGTTAGGGTGTGGGTGAGGATTAGGGTTAGGGTGAGGATTAGGGTTAAGGTTAGGGTTAGGGTTATGGTGAGGGTAAGGTTTAGGGTGAGGTTTAGTGTGAGGATGAGGGTTAGGTTTAGTGTTAGTTTTAGGGTGAGGGTTAGTGTGAGGGTGAGGGTTAGGTTTAGGATTAGGGTGAAGGTGAGGTATAGGGTGAGGGTTAGAGTTAGGGTCAGGGTTAGGGATACGTTTAGGGTTAGGGTGAGTGTGAGGGTTACTGTTAGGGTTAGATTTAGGATTAGAGTAAGGGTGAGTGTGAGGGTGATGGTTAGGATTAGGGTTAGGATTAGGGTTAGGCTGAGGGGGAGGGGGAGGGGGAGGGGGAGGGTTAGGGTTAGGATGAGGGTAAGGGTTAGGGTTAGGGTTAGGGTTAGGGTAAGTGTTAGGGTGAGTGTAAAGGTTTGGGTGAGGGTTAGGGTGAGGGTGAGGCTTAGGGTTAGATTGATGGTAAGGTGAAAGTTAGGTTTATACTTAGGTTTATGGTGAGTGTTAGGTTGTGAGTTAGTGTTAGGGTGAGGGTTAGGGTGAAGGTGAGTGTTAGGGTTCGGGTGATGGTAAGGGTAAGGGTCAGGGTTCGGGTGAGAGTGAGGGATAGGGTGAGGTTTTGGGTTAAGGTTAAGGATAGGGTGAGGATTTGTGTTAGGGTTAGGTTTAGGGTGAGGGTTAGGGTGAGTGTGAGGTTTAGGGTTAGAATTGGGTTTATGGTTAGGGTTAGGGTGAGGTTTAGGGTTAGTGTTAGGGTTAGGGTGAGGGTTAGTGTTAGGGTGAGTGCTACGGTGAGGGTGAGGGTTAGCCTGAGGGTAAGGGTGAGGGTGAAGTTTTTGGTTAGGTAAGGGTTAGGGCTAGGTTTAGGGTCAGTATTAGTGTATGGGTGTGGGTTAGGGTAGGGTTAGTGTTAGGGTTAGGTTGCGGGTGAGGGTGAGGTTGAGGGTTAGTGTTAGGATGAGGGTTAGGGTTGAGGGTGAGGGTGAGGTTTAGGGTTAGGTTTAATGTAAGGGTCAGGGATAGGGTGATGGTTAGGGTTAGGGTGAGGGTTAGGAGTAGTGTGAGGTTTAGGGTGAGGTTTAGTGATAGGATGATGTTTATTGTGAGGGTTAGGGTGAGCGTGAATGTTCAGTTCAGAGTTACTGTTAGGGTTAGGGTTGGGGATAGGGTTAGGGTGAGGGTTAGGGTGAGGTTGAGGGTGAGGGTTAGGGTTAGGGTTAGGGTGAGGGATAGGGTGAGCATTAGGGTTATGTTTAGTGTTCATTTAAGGGTTAGGGTGAGGTTAAGGTTTAGGGTGAGGTTTAGGGTGAGGGTTAGGTTGAGGGTAAGAGGTAGGGTTAGCATGAGTGTTAGGGTGAGGGTGAGAATGAGGGTGAGGGTTAGGAATAGAGTGAGAATTAGGGTTAGTGTGAGGGTTAGGGTTAGGGTGAGGGTTAGTGTGAGGATAAGGGTTAGAGTGAGGGTTAGGTTGAGGGTGAGGTGTAGGGTTAGCGTTAGGGATAGGGTGAGCGTTAGGGTGAGTGTTAGGTTTAGGGTGAGGGTTAGGGTTAGTTTTAGTGTAAGGGTTAGTGTTAGGGTGATATTTATGGTGACGGTGAGTTTTAGGGTGAGGTTGAGGTTGAGGGTTAGGTTTAGGGTTCGGGTTAGGGTTACGGTTAGGTTGAGGGTGAGGGTGAGGGAGCGGGTTAGGTTTCAGATTAGGGTTAGGGGTAGGGTTAGTGTGAGTGTTAGGGTGAGGTTGAGGTTTCAGCTTATGGTGAGGGTTAGGGTGTGGGAGAGGGTTAGGGTTATGGTGAGGATTAGGGTTAGAGTTAGGGTGAGGGTTAGGGTGAGGGTGAGTGTTAGGGTGAGTGTGAGTGTTAGGGTGAGGGTGAGTGTTAGGGTTAGGGTTTGTTTGAGGGTTAGGTTTAGGGTGAGGTTTAGGGTTATGGTGAGGTTTAGGGTGAGGGTGAGTGTTAGATTTAGGGTTACGCTTATGGTGAAGTTTAGGGTTAGGGTTAGGGTGAGAGTTATGTTGAGGTGTAGGGATAGGGTTAGGGTGAGGGTGAGGGTTAGGGTTAGCATTAGGGATAGGGTGAGGGTTAGGTTGTGGGTGAGGGTTAGGGTTAGGATTTGGGTGAGGGTTAGGGTTAGGGTGAAGTTTAGGGTGAGGTTTACGGTTAGGGTGAGGGTTAGCTTTCGGGTAACGGTGAGCGTTAGGTTGTGGGTGAGGGTTAGGGTGAGATTGACTGTTAGAGTGACTGTTATGGTTATGGTGAGGGTGAGGATTATGGTTAGGTTTAGGGTGAGGGTGAGGGTTAGGGTGAGGGTTATGGTGAGAGTTAGGGTGAGGGGTAGGTTTAGGGTTAGGATGAGCGTTAGGGTTAGTGTGAGGGTTAGGGTTAGGGTTAGGGTGAATATAAGAGTTAGGTTGAGGTTAGGGTGAGGGATAGGGTTAGTGTTAGGGTGAGGGCTAGGATGAGGGTGAGGGTTAGGTTGAAGTTGAGGGTGAGGGTGAGGTTTTCAGTTAGGTAAGGGTTAGGGTTAGTTTTAGGGTGAGGGTTAGAGTGATGGGTAGTTTTAGCGTTACGGTTAGGGTGAGGGTTAGGGTTAGGGTGAGGGCTAGGGTGAGGGTGAGGTTTAGATTGAAGATGAGGGTGAGGGTGAGGTTTTTGGTTAGTTAAGCTTTAGGGTCAGGTTCAGGGTTAGAATTAGGGTTAGGGTGAGGGTTAGGATTAGGGTAAGTATTAGGGTGAGGGTTATGGATAGGGTGATGTTTAGTGTGAGGGTTAGGGTGAGCGTGAGAGTTCAGGTCAGAGTTAGGGTTAGGTTTAGGGTTAGGGATAGTGTTAGGGTGAGTGTTAGGGTGAGGGTGAGGCTGAGGGTTAGGGTTACGGTTAGGGTGAGGGATAGGGTGAGCGTTAGGGTTAAGTTTAGGGTTATTTTAAGGGTTAGGGTGAGGGTAAGTTTTAGGGTGAGGTTTAGAGGGAGGGTGAGAGGCAGGGTTAACATTAGTGTTAGGGTGAGGATGAGGGTTAGGGTGAGGGTTAGGAATACGGTGAGGATTGGGGTTAGTGTGAGGGGTAGGGTTAGGGTGAGGGTTAGTGTGAGGATAAGGGTTAGAGTGAGCGTTAGGTTGAGCGTGAGGTGTAGGGTTAGCGTTAGGGATAGGATGAGCATTACGGTGAGTGTTAGGTTTAGGGTGAGGGTTAGGGTTAGTTTTAGTGTGAGGGTTAGTGTTAGGGTGATGTTTATGGTGAGGGTGAGTGTTAGGGTGAGGGTGAGGTTGAGGTTGAGGTTTAGGTTTAGGGTTAGGGTTACGGTTAGGTTGAGGGTGATGTTGAGGGAGAGGGTTAGGTTTCAGATTAGGGTTAGGGTTAGGGTTAGTGTGAGTGTTAGGGTGAGGATGAGGATTCAGCTTATGGTGAGGGTTAAGGTGTGGGTGAGGTTTAGGGTTAGGGTGAGGATTAGGGTTAGAGTTAGGGTTAGGGTTATGGTGAGGGTAAGGGTTAGGGTGAGGGTTAGTGTGAGGGTGAGAGGTAGGGTTAGCATTAGAGTTAGGGTGAGTGTGAGGGTAAGGATGAGGGTTTGGGCGAGGATTAGGGTTAGGGTTAGGGTTAGGGTGAGGGTGAGGGTGAGGGTGAGTTTTAGTGTTAAGTTTAGGGTTAGGGTTAGGGTGAAGGTTAGGGTTAGGCTGAGGGTTAGGGTTAGGGTGATGTATATTGTGAGGGTGAGGGTTAGGGTGAGGGTGAGTGTTAGGGTGAGGGTGAGGGTCCGGGTGAGTGTGAGGGTTAGGGTGTGGTTGAGGGTTAGGTTTAGGGTGATGGTTAGGGTGACGGTGAGGGTTAGGGTGAGGGTGAGTGTTATATTTAGGGCTACGGATATGGTGAGGTTTAGGGTGAGGTTAGGGTGAGGGTGAGGGTTAGGGTTAGCGTTAGGGTTAGGGTGAGGGTTAGGGTTAGGGTAATGTTTATGGTGAGTTTTAGGGTCTGGGTGAGGTTTAGCTTTCGGGTGAGGGTGAGGGTTAGGTTGTGGGTGAGGGTTAGGGTTAGATTGACTGTTAGGGTGACTGTTATGGTTAGGGTGAGGGTGAGGATTATGTTTAGGTTTAGGATGAGGGTGAGGGTTAGGGTGACGGTTAGGTTTAGAGTTAGGGTGAGGGGTAGTGTTAGGGTTAGGATGGATGAGTGTTAGGGTTAGTGTGAGGGTTAGGGTTAGGGTTAGGGTGAGTGTAAGAGTTAGGGTGAGGGTTAGGGAGAGGGGTAGGGTTAGTGTTAGGGTGAGGGCTAGGATGAGGTTGAGGGTTTGTTTGAGGTTGAGGGTGAGGGTGAGTTTTTCGGTTAGGTAAAGTTTAGGGTTAGGGTTAGGGTGAGGGTTAGAGTGATATGTAGGTTTAGCGTTAGGGTTAGGGTGAGGGTTAGGAATAGGGTGAGGCCTAGGGTGTGGGTGAGGTTTAGATTGAGGTTGAGGGTGATGGTGAGATTTTTAGTTAGGTAAGCTTTAGGGTCAGGTTCAGGGTGAGAATTAGGTTGAGGGTGTGGATTAGGGTTAGTGTTAGAGTTAGGGTGAGGGTGAGGGTGAGGGTGTTAGATTGAGGGTTAGGATTAGGGTGAGGGTGTGGGTGAGGGTGTGGGTGAAGGTTAGGGTTACGGTTAATGTGAGGGTTAGTGTTACGGAGAGGTTTAGTGTTAGGATGAGGGTTAAGGTTAGGCTTAGCGTGAGGGTAAGGTTTAGAGTGATGTTTAGAGTGAGAATGAGGGTTAGGGTGAGGGTGAGTGTTCTGGTTAGTGTTAGGGTTTGGGCTAGGGACAGGGATAGGGTTAGTTTGAGTGTAAGGGTTAGGGTGAGGGTTACGGTTAGGGTGAGGGTGAGGGTTAGGGTTAGGGTTAGGGTTAGGGTGAGGGTGATTGTTAGGGTGTGGGTATGTGTTAGGGTGAGGGTGAGGGTTAGGGTTAGGGTGAGGGTAAGGGTTAGGGTGAGGGTTAGGGTGAGGGTGAGGGTTTGTGTGAGGGTTTGGGTTAAGGTTAAGGATAGGGTGAGGATTAAGTTTCGGGTTAAGTTTGGGGTAAGGGTTACGCTGAAGTGTAGGGTTAGGGTTAGAGTGAGGGTTAGGATTAGTTTGGGGGTTAGGGTTAGGGTTAGGGTGACTGTAAGGTTTAGGGTGAGGGTTAGTGTGAGTGTGAATTTTAGGGTTATCATTAGGTTTAGTTTTAGGGTTAGGATGAGTGTTAGGGTTATGTTTAGGGTTAGGGTTAGCGTGAGGATGAGCGGTAGGGTTAGTGTTAGGGTGAGGGTTAGTGTTAGGGAGAGGGCTAGGGTGAGGGTGAGGTTTAGGGTGTCAGTAATGGTGAGGGTGAGGTTTTTGGTTAGGTAAGGTTTAGGGTCAGGTTCAGGGTGAGAATTAGGGTAAGGGTATGGGTTCGGGTTAGGCTTAGGGTTAGTGTGAGGGTGTGGGTGAGGGTGAGTGTTAGGATGAGGGTTAGGGTGAGGGTTAGGGTGTGGGTGAGGGTGAGGGTGGGGGTTAGTGTTAGTGTGAGGGGTAGGGTTACGGTGAGTGTTAGGGTTACGGTGAGGATTAGGGTTAGGCTTAGGATGAGGGTTAGGTTTAAGATGATGTTTAGAGTGATAGTGAGGTTTAGAGTGAGGGTGAGTGTTCTGGTGAGAGTTAGGGTTAGGGTTAGGGACAGGCATAGGGTTAGTGTGAGGTTAAGGGTTAGGGTGAAGGTTAGGGTGAGGGTGAGGTTTAGGGTTAGGGTGAGGGTTAGGGTGAGTGTTAGGTTTAGGGTTAGGGTCAGTTTGCGGGTTACGGTGAGAGTAAGGGTTAGGGTGAGATTTAGGGTGAGGGTGAGGGTTAGGGTTAGGATGAGGCTAAGGTTTAGGGTGAAGGTTAGGGTGAGATTGAGAGTTAGGGTTAGGATTAGACTTTGGTTGAGGTTGAGGGTTAGGGTTCGGGTTCAGTTTAGGGTTAGAGATAGGGTGAGGATTAGGGTTATTGTGAGGGTTAGGGTTAGGGATATTGTTTCGGTGAGTGTGAGGATAAGGTTTATCGTGAGGGTTAGGGTGAGGTTGAGGTGTAGGATGAGTGTTAGGGATAGCGTGAGTTTTAGGGATAGGGTTAAGTTTAGGGTGATGGTTAGGGTTAGGTTTAGGGTGAAGATTAGGGTTAGGGTGATGTTTATGGTGAGGGTGAGTGTTAGGGTGAGGGTTAGGTTTAGGGTTAATATTAGTGTTAGTGTTAGACTGAGGGACAAGGTGAGGATTAGGGTTAGTGTGAGGTTTAGCATTAGGATTGGGGTTAGGGTTAGTGTGAGGATAAGGGTTAGGGTGAGGGTTAGGCTGAGGGTGAGGTGTACGGTTAGCGTTAGGGATAGGGTGAGCATTAGGGTGAGGGTTAGGTTTAGGTTGAGGGTGAGGGTTAGGTTTAGTGTTAGAGCTAGTTTTAGGCTTAGGGTGAGGGTGCGGTTGAGGGTTAGGTTTAGAATTAGGGTTTGGGTTAGGGTTAGTGTGAGTGTTAGGGTGAGGATGAGAGTTAGGGTAATGGTGAGGTTTAGGATGTGGGCGAGAGGTAAGGTTAGGGTGAGGATAAGGGTTAGGGTTAGGGTTAGGTTTATGGTGAGGGTAAGGGTTAGGCTGAGGTTTACTTTTAAGGTGAGGGTTAGGGTTAGGTTTAGTGTTAGGATGAGAGTTAGGGTGAGGGTTAGGTTTAGGGTTAGGGTGAGAATTAGGATGAGTGTGTTGGTTAGGGTTAGGGTTAGGGTTAGGTGAGTGTGTGGGTGAGGTTGAGTGCTAGGATGAGGGTTAGGGTTAGGATGATGGTGTGGGTGAGGGTGAGTATGAGGGTTAGGTTTAGCGTGAGGGGTAGGTTTACGGTGAGGGTTAGGGTTAGGGTGAGGTTTAGGGTTAGGCTTAGGGTGAGTGTTAGGTTTAGGGTGATAATTTGAGTGATAGTGAGTGTTACGGTGAGGGTGAGTGTTCTGGTGAGAGTTAGTGTTAGGGTTAGGGACAGGGATAGGGTTATTGTGAGGGTAAGGGTTAGGGTGAGGGTTAGGGTGAGGGTGAGTGTTAGGGTTAGGGTGAGGGTTAGGGTTAGGGTTAGGGTTAGGGTGAGGTTTAGGGTGAGCATTAAGTTTTGGGTTAGGGTTAGTTTGCGGGTTAGGGTGAGATTTAGGGTGAGTGTGAGGGTGAGGGTTAGGGTTAGGATGAGGGTAAGGTTTAGAATGAGGGTTAAGGTGAGGGTGAGAGTTAGGGTTACCATTAGACTTAGGCTGAGGGTGAGGGTTAGGGTTAGGGTTAGGGATAGGGGGAGGATTACGGTTAGTGTGAGGGTTAGGGTTAGGGTTTGTGATTTGGTTAGTGTGAGGATAAGGGTTATCATGAGGGTTAGGGTGAGGGTCAGGTGTAGGGTTAGAGTTAGGGTAAGGGTGAGTGTTAGGGTGATAGTTAAGTTTAGGTTGAGGGTTAGGGTTAGGTTTAGGGTGAGGATTAGTGTTAGGGTGATGTTTATGGTGAGGGTGAGTGTTAGGGTGAGGGTGAGGGTTAGGTTTAGGGTTAATGTTAGGGTTAGGGTTAGAATGAGGGATAGTGTGAGAATTAGGGTTAGTTTGAGGTTTAGCATTAGGATTAGGATTAGGTTTACTGTGAGGACAAGGGTTAGGGTGAGGGTTAGCTTGAGTGGGAGGTGTAGGGTTAGCGTTAGGGATAGGGTGAGCGTTAGGGTGAGGGTTAGATTTAGGGTGAGGGTGAGTGTTAGGTTTTGGGTTAGGGCTAGGTTTATTCTTAGGATGAGGGTATGGTTGAGGGTTAGGTTTAGGATTAGTGTTAGGGTTAGGTTTAGTATGAGTGTTAGGGTGAGGATGAGCGTTCGGGTAATGGTGAGGGTAAGGATATGGGCGAGGGTTAGGGTTAGGGTGAGGATTAGGGTTAGGGTAAAGGTTAGGGTTATGGTGAGGGTAAGGGTTTGGGTGAGGTTTAGGGTTAAGGTGAGGGTTATGGTTAGCGTTAGTGTTAGGATGAGGTTTAGGGTTAAGGTTAGTGTTAGGGTTAGCGTGAGGTTCAGGGTGAGGGTGTGGGTTAGTGTTAGGATTAGGATTAGAGTTAGGATGAGGGTGAGGGTGAAGGTGAGTGTTAGGGTTAGGTTTAGTGTGAGGGTTAGGTTTAGGGTGAGGGCTAGGTTTAGGGTGAGGCTTAGGGTTATGCTAAGGGTTGGTGTGAAGTTTAGGGTTAGGGTTAGGTTTGGAGTGAGAGTCATGGTGAGGGTTAGAGTTAGTTAGAGGTTTAGGGTTAGGCTGAGGGGTAGGGTTAGTGTGATGTTTATTGGGAGGGTGAGGGTTAGGGTGAGGGAGAGTGTTAGGATGAGGGTGAAGGTTCGGGTGAGGGTGAGGGTTAGGGTATTCTTGAGGGTTAGGGTTAGGGTGACAGTGAGTATTAGGGTGAGGGTGAGTGTTAGGATTATGGTTAGGTTTAGGGTGAGGGTGAGGGTTAGGGTTAGGGTGAGAGTTAGGGTGAGGTGTAGGGATAGGGTTAGGGTGAGGGTTAGGATGAGGGTGAGGGTTAGGGTTAGAGTTAGGGATTGGGTGACTTTTAGGGTGAGGGTTAGGTTTAGTGTGTGGGTGAGGGTTAGGGTGAGGGTAAGGGATAGTTTTAGTGTTAGGGATAGGGTTAGGTTTAGGGTTAGGGTGATGGCTAGGGTGAGGGTGAGAGTTAGGGTGAGGGTGAGAGTTAGGGTGAGGGTGAGGGTGAGGTTTTCGGTTAGGTAAGGGTTAGGTTTATTTTTAGGGTGTGAATTATGTTGAGATTGAGGGTTAGTGTGATCTTTAGGGTTAGAGTGAGGGTTAGGGTTAGGATTTGGGTGAGGTTTATTCTTAGGGTGATGTTTAGGGTGAGGTTTATGGTTAGGGTGAGGTTTAGAGTTCAGGTCAGGGTGAGGGTTAGGGTGTGGGTGAGGGTTAGGGTTAGGCTGAGTGTTAGGGTGATGGTGATGATTAGGGTGAGGGTGAGGTTTAGGGTTAGGTTTAGTGTGAGGGTTAGAGTTAGCCTGAGGGTTAGGGGTATTGGTAGGTTTAGCGTTAGGGTGATGGTTAGGGTTAGCGTTAGGTTTAGGTTGAGGGTAAAGGTTAGGTTGAGAGTTAGGTTGAGGGTGAGGATGAGGGTGAGGGTTTCGTTTAGGTAAGGGTTAGGGTTAGGGTTAGGGTGAGGATTAGGGGAGGGTGAGAATTAGGTTGAGGGTTACGGTTAGGCTGAGGGTTAGTGTTAGGGTTAGGGTGAGGGTTAGCGTTAGGGTGATGTTTAGTATGAGGGTTAGGGTTACTATTAGGGTTAGCTTTAGGGTTAGGGTGAGGGTTGGAGTGATAGTGAGGGTTATTTTGAGGGTGAGTGTGAGGGTTAGGTTTAGGGTTAAGGTGAGTTTGAGGGTGATGGGTAGGTTTAGTATTAGGTTTAGGGTTAGCATTAGGTTGAGTGTTAGGTTGAGGGCAAGGGTTCGGTTGAGAGTGAGGGTTAGGGTGTGGGTGAGTGTTAGGGTTACGGTGAGAAATAGGGGTAGGGTTAGGTTTAGGGTTATGGTGAATGTAAGGGTTAGGGTGAGGTATAGTGTGAGGATGAGGGTTAGGGTTAGGGTTAGGGTGAAGGTTAGGGTGAGGATTAGGTTTAGGTTTAGGGTTAGGGTGAGGTTGAGGTATAGGTTGAGATTTAGCGTTATGGTGAAGGTTAGGGATAGTGTTAGGGTCATGGTGAGGGTGAGTGTTAGGTTTAGATTTAGGGTGAGGGTGAGGGTGTGGGTTAGGATTAGGGTAAGGATTAGGGTTAGGCTGAGCGTGAGGGTGATTATAAGGGTGAGGGTGGTGTTAGGGTGAGGGTTAAGTTTAGGGTTAGGGTTAGGATGAGGGTGAGGGTTAGGGTTAGGGTTAGGGTTAGGGTGAGGTTTAGGCTGAGGGTTAGGGTTAGGGTTAGTGTGCGGTTAGGGTTAGGGTTAGGGTTTGGGTTAGGGTTAGTTTTAGGGTTAGGATAAGGGTTAGGCTGAGGGTTAGGTTTAGGGTTAGTGTGAGTGTTAGGTTTAGGGTTAGGGTTTGGGTTAGGTTGAGGTTAAAGATTAGGGTGAGAGTTAGGGTGAGGCTGAGGTTTAGGGTTATGTTTAGGTTTAGGGTGAGGTTTAGGGTGAGGTTTATTTTTAGGTTTAGGCTTAGGCTGAGGGTTAGGGTTTAGGTAAGGGTTAGGATGAGGGATAGGATGAGGGTGAGGTTTAGGGTTAGGGTGAGGGTAAGCGTTATTGTGAGGGTTAGTGTGAGGGTGAGGGTTAGGGTTAGCACGAGGGTTAGGGTGAGGGTTTGGGTGAGGGTTATGGTAAAGTTTAGGGTTAGGGTGAGGATTAGGGTTACAGTTAAGTTTAGGGTGAGGGTTATGCTGAGGGGTAGGGTTGGGTTTTGGGTGAGTGTTAAGTTTAGGGTGAGGGTTAGGGTTAGGGTTATGGTGAGTTTTAGGTTTAGTGTGAGGGTTAGGGTGAGGGTGAGGGTTAGGCTTAGGGTGAGGTTGAGGGTAAGTGTAAGGGTGAGGGTTAGGGTGAGGATGAGTTTTATGTTTAGCATTAGGTTTACCATTAGGTTTAGGATGAGGGTTACGTTTAGGGTGAGGATGAGGATTAGGGTTACTGTTAGTGTGAGGTTTAGTGTTAGGGTGAGGGTTAGGTTTAGGGTGAGGGTTATGGTTAGGGTAAGGGTTAGGGTGAGGGTTAGGATTAGGGTTAGGTTGAGGGTCAGGGTGAGCTTTAGTGTTAGGTTGAGGGTTAGGTTAGGTTAAGGGTTAGGGTTAGGGTTAGGTTGAGAGTTAGGGTTAGGGTGATGTTTATTATAAGGTTGAGGGATAGGGTTCGGTGAGGGTGAGGGTTTGGGTGTGGTTGAGGCTTAGTGTTCGGGTGAGGGTTAGGGTGACGTTGAGGGTTAGGGTGAGGGTTAAGGTTAAGTCTAGAGTTAGGCTTAGGTTGAGGTTTAGGGTTAGGGTTATGTTTAGTGTGACAGTTAGGTTTAGGTGTCGTGAAAGGATTAGGGTGAGGGTTAGGGTTAGTGTGAGGGTTAGGCTTAGGGTTAGGGTTAGTGTGAGGATAAGGTTTAGGGTGAGGGTGAGGGTTATGGTTAGCGTTAAGGTTAGAGTGAGGATTAGGTTGAGGGTTAGCGTTAGGGCGAGGGTTAGGGTTAAGGTTAGGGTCAGGGTTAGGGTTAGGGTGATGTTTAGGGTGAGGTTGATGGTTAATGTGAAGGTGAGGGTGAGGGTTAGGGTGCGGGTCAGGGTGAGGATGAGGGTTTGGGTTAGGATTAGGGTGAAGTTGAGGCTGAGAGTTAGAATTAGGAATAGTGTTAGAGTTAGGGTTAGGCTGACGGTGAGGTTCAGGGGGAGGGTGAAGTTTAGGGTTAAGGTTAGGATTAGGGTTAGAGTGAGGGTTACGGTTAGTGTGACGGTTATGGTTAGGGTTACGATTAGGGATAGGTTGAGGGTAAGGGTTAGGGTGAGGGTTAGGGTGAGGGTTAGGGTTAGGATTAGGGTGACGGTTAGGGTTTGGGTGATGTTTAGGGTGAGGTTGATGGGTAGGGAGAGGATGATGGTTCGGCTGAGGGTGAGAGTGAGGGTGTGGGTGAGGATTAGGTTTAGGGTGAGTTTTAGGGTGAGTGTGACGGCTACAGTTATGGTGACGGTGAGGGTTAGGGTTAAGGTTAGGGTTAGGGTGAGTTTGAGGGTGAGGGTTAGGTTTAGGATTAGGGTTAGGATTAGGGTTAGGGAGAGTGTTAGGGTGAGGGTGAGGGTGAGGGTGTGGTTGAGAGTTAGGGTGTTGGAGAAGTTTAGGTTTAGGGTAAGGATTAAGTTTAGGGTTAGGGTTAGGGTTATGGTGAGAGTAAGGGTTAGAGTGAGGTTTATTGTGAGGATGAGGGTAAGGTTAGTGTTAGGGTTAGGATGAAAGTTAGGGTTTGGTTTAGGGTTAAAGTGAGGGTGAGGTATTGGGTGAGGGTTAGGGTAAAGGTGAGGGATAGGGATAGGGTTAAGGTTAGTGTGAGGGTGAGGATGAAGGTTAGGATTAGCGTTAGGATTAGGGTTAGGCTGAGGGTGATGGGGAAGATGAGAGTGTGGTTTAGGGTTAGGGTGAGGTTTAGGGTTAGGGCAGGGTGAGGGTGAGGGTTAGGGTGAGGATTAGGGTTAGAATTAGGGTTAGGTTGAGGGTTAGGTTTAAGGTTAGTGTAAGGGTTAGGGTTAGGGCTAGGTTTAGGGTTAGGATAAGGGTTAGGCTGAGGGTTAGGGTTAGGGTTAGTGTGAGTGTTAGGTTTAGGGTTAGGGTTTGGATAGGTTTGAGGGTAAAGTTTAGGGTGATTGTTAGGGTGAGGGTGAGGTTTAGGGTTACGGTGATAATTAGGGTGAGGATTAGGCTTAGGTTAATGGTTAGGATTAGGGTGAAGTTTAGGATCAGGGTTAGGTTTAGAGTTAGGTATAGTGTGAGGTTTAGGGTGAGGGTGAGGTTGAGGGTTAGTGATAGGATCATGGTTAGGGTTAGACTTAGGGTGAAGTTGAGGGTGAGGGTGAGGGATAGGGTTAGGATAAGTGTGAGGTCTTGGTTTAGGGTGAGGTTTAGGGTTAGGGTAAGGGTTAGGGTGACGGTTAGTGTTAATGTGAGGGCTAGGGTGTTGTTTATTGTGAGGGTGAGGTTTAGGTTTAGGGTGATTTTTCGGGTGAGGTTGAGGGTTAGGATGAGTGTGAGGTTTAGGGTTAGAGTTAGGGTTTGGGTGAGTGGTATGGTGAGCGTTAGGGTTAGGATTAGGTTTAGGGTTAGGGTTTGGTTTAGAGTGAGAGTAAGGTTTAGTGTGAGGGTGAGGGTGAGAGTGACGGTTAGGGTGTGGGTGAAGCTTAGGATTAGTGTGAGGGTTAGGTATAGTTTTAGGGTTATGGTTAGGGTGAGGGTAAGGTTTAGGTTTAGGGTGATTTTGAGGGTGAGGGTTATGATAAGGGTGAGGGTGAGTGTAAGAGTTAGGGTGAGGGTTAGGGTGAGGGTGAGGGTTAGGGTTAGGGTTAGGTTTAGGTTGAGGGTAATGTTAACGGTGAGGGTGAGGGTGAGAGTGATATTTAGCGTGTGGATGAAGCTTAGGTTTAGTGTGAGGGTTATGTTTAGGGTTAGGGTTAGGGTTAGGGTGATGTTGAGGGTGAGGGTTATGATAAGGGTGAAGGTGAGTGAAAACGTTAGGGTGAGGGTTAGGGTGAGGGTGAGGGTTAGGTTTAGGTTTAGGGTGAGGGTAAGGTTAAGGGTGAGGGTGAGTGTGAGAGTGATGTTTAGCGTGTGGATGAAGCTTAGGTTTAGTGTGAGGGTTATGTTTAGGGTTAGAGTTAGGGTTAGGGTGATGTTGAGGGTGAGGATTACGGTAAGGATGAGGGTGAGTGTAAGAGTTCGAATGAGGGTTAGGGTGAGGGTGAGGGTTAGGGTTATTTTTAGGTTTTGGATTACGGTTAGGTTGAGGGAGAGAGTTAGGTTTAGGGTGAGGGTTAGGGTTAGGGTGAGGGTTATGGTTATGGTTATGGTTAGGGTTAGGTTTAGGTTGAAGGTGAGGGTAAGGTTTAGGGTGAGGTTTAGGGTGAGGGTGAGGATGAGGGTTAGGGTTAATGTTAGGGTTAGGATTAGGGTGAGGGTTAGGGTTAGTGTTAGAGTTAGTATTAGGGTGAGGGTGAGGGTGAGGTTTAGTGTTAGGGTTAGGTTCAGGGTGAGTGTAAGGTTTAGGGTGAAACTTTGTGTGATGGTGAGGGTTAGGGTTAGGTTTATGGTAAGGGTTAGGTTTAAGCTGAGGGGGTGGGGGAGGGTGAGGTTGACGGTAAGTGTTAGGGTTAGGCTTAGGTTGAGGGCTAGGGTGAGGGTGAGGGTTAGTGTGAGGGTGAGGGTGAGGGTTTCATTTACCTTAGGGTTAGGGTTAGGGTGAAGATTAGGTTGATGGTGAGGGTTAAGCTGAGGTTAGGCTTAGTGTGAGGGTTAGGCTTAGGCTTAGGGTGAGAGTTAGGTTTAGGGTGATGTTTAGGTTGAGCGTTCGTTGAGGGTGAGAATGAGAGTGAGGGTGAGGGTTAGTTTTAGGGTTAGGTTTAGGGTTAGGTTGCGTGTGAGGGTTAGGATTAGGAATAGGGTTATGGTTAGGGTTAGGCTGAGGGTAAGGGTCAGGGTGAGGGTGAAGTTTAGGGTTAGGGTTAGGGTTAGGGTGAGGGTTAAGGTTAGTGTGACGATTATGATTAGTGTTTGGTTTAGGGTTAGGGTGAGGGTAAGGGTTAGCATGAGGTTAAGGTTAAGGGTTAGGGATAGGTTTAGGCTGAGGGCTAGGGTGAGGCTGAGGGTTAGTGTGAGGGTTAGGGTGAGGGATTCTTTTAGCTAAGGGTTACAGTTATGGTGAGGATTATCCTGAGGTTGAGCTTTAGGTTGAGGGTTAGGGTTAGGTTTAGGGTAAGAGTTAGGGTTTGGGTGAAAGTTTAGGGTGAGGTTGAGGTTTAGGGTGAGAATGAGTGTTGGGGAAAAGTTGAGGGTTCGGTTGAGGGAGAGGGTTAGGGTGTGGGTGAGGATTAGGGTTAGGGTGAGGGTTAGTGTTAGCATTAGAGTTAGTGGGAGAGTGACGGTTAGGGATAGGGTTAACATTAGGTTGAGGGTTAGGATTAGGGTTACGGTTAGGGTGAGGGTTAGAGTGAGGGTGAGGGTTATTGTGAGGGTGAGGGTGAGGGTTAGGTTAGGGTTAGGGTAAGTTTGAGGGTGATGGTTAGGTATAGGATTAGGGTTAGTGTTAGGATTAAGTTGAGTGTTAGGTTGAGGGTGAGGGTTGGGGTGAGAGTGAGGGTTAGGGTGTGGGTGAGTGTTAGGGTTAGGGTTAGAATTAGGGGTAGGGTTAGGGTTATGGTGAAGGTAAGGGTTAGGGTGAGGTATAGTGTGAGGATGAGGGTTAGGGTTAGGGTTAGGGTGAGAGTTAGGGTGAGGGTTAGGTTTAGGTGTAGGGTTAGGGTGAGGTTGAGTGATAGGGTGAGGTTTAGCGTTATGGTGAGGGTTAGAGATAGGCTTAGGGTGAGGGTGAGGGTGAGTGTTAGGTTTAGAGTTAGGGTGAGGGAGAGGGTAAGGGTTATGATTAGGGTAAGGATTAGGGATAGGCTGAGGTGAGGGTGATGGTAAGGGTGAAGGTTAGGGTTAGGGTGAGGGTTAGGTTTAGGGTTAGGGTTAGGGTGAGGGTGAGGGTGAAGGTTAGGTTTAGGGTGAGGGTGAGGGTTAGGGTGAGGGTAAGGGTTAGGGTTAGTGTGAGTGTTAGGTTTAGGGTTAGGGTTTGGAGTAGGTTGAGGGTAAAGTTTAGGGTGAGGTTTAGGGTTATGTTTAAGGTTAGGGTGAGGGTTAGGTTTAGGGTTAGGCTTAGGGTGAGGGTTAGGGTGTAGATAAGAGTTAGGGTCAGGGTTAGGATGAGGGTGAGTTTTAGAGTTAGGGTGAGCGTAAGGGTTAGTGTGAGGGTTAGTGTTAGGGTGAGGGTTAGGGTTAGGGTTAGGTTTAGGTTAAGGGTTAGGGTTAGGGTTAGGGTGAGAGTTAGGGTTAGGGTGATGTTTATTATAAGGTTGATGGTTAGGGTGAGGTTGAGTGTTCCTGTGAGGGATAGGGTTCGTGTGAGCGTGAGGGTTTTGTTGTGGTTGAGGGTTAGTTTTAGGTTGAGGGTTAGGGTGACGGTGAGGGTTAGGGTGAGGGTGAGGGTTAAGTCTTGAGTTAGGGTTAGGTTGAGGTTTAGGGTTAGGGTTATGGTTAGGGTGAGGTGTCGGGATAAGGTTAGGGTGAGGGTTAGGGTTAGTGTGAGGGTTAGGCTTAGGGTTAGGGTTAGTGTGAAAATAAGGTTTAGGGTGAGGTTTAGGGTGAGGGTGAGGGTTAGGGTTAGCGTTAGGGTTAGATTGAGTGTTAGGGTGATGGTTAGCCTTAGGGTAAGAGTTATGGTCAGTGTGAGGGTGAGGGTTAGGGTTAGAGTGATATTTAGGGTGAGGTTGATGGTTAATGTGAGGGTGAGGGTGAAGGTGAGGGTGATGGTCAGGGTAAGGTATAGTGGTAGGGTTACGTTTAGGCTGAGCGTGAGGGTCAGGGTGAGGTTTAAGGTTAGGGTTAGGGTTAGGATTAGGGTTAGAGTGAGGGTTACGGTTAGTGTGAGGGTTATGGTTAGGATTATGATTAGGGATAGGTTGAGGGTAAGGGTTAGGGTGAGGGTTAGGGTGAGGGTTAGGGATAGGTTTAGGATTAGGGTGATGGTTAGTGTTTGGGTTATGTTTACGGTGAGGTTGAGGGGTTGGGAGAGGATGATGGTTCGGGTGTGGTTGAGGGTGAGGGAGTGGGTGACGATTAGGGTTAGGGTGAGGGTTAGCGTTAGGTTTAGCTTTCTTGTGAGGGTTAGGGTTAGGGGTATTGTTAGGGTTATGTTGAGTATTAGCGTTAGGGAGAGGGGTAGGGTTAAGCTTAGGGTGAGTTTTAGCGTGAGTGTGACGGTTAGGGTGATGGAGACGGTGAGGGTTAGGGTTATGGTTATTGTTATGGTTAGGGTTAGGGTGAGTTTGAGGGTGAGGATTAGGTTTAGGATTAGGGTTAGTTTTAGGGTTAGGGAGAGTGTTAGGGTGAGGGTGAGTGTGAGGGTGAGGTTGAGAGTTAGGGTGTGGGAGAGGGTTATGTTTAGGGTAAGGATTAGGTTTAGGGTTAGGGTTAGGGTTATGGTGAGAGTAAGGGTTAGGGTGAGGTTTTATTGTGAGGATGAGGGTAAGGTTAGTGTTAGGGTTAAGGTGAGGGTTAGGGTGAGGATTAGGGGAGAGTGAGTGTTATGTTCAGGGATAGGGTTAGGGTGAGGGTTAGGGTTAGGTTTAGGGTCAGGCTTAGCGTTAGCGTGATGTTTAGTATGAGTGTTAAGGTTACTGTTAAGGTTTGGGTTAGGGAAAGGGTTAGGGTTAGGTTTAGTGTTAGTGTGAGGGTTAGGGTGAGGGGTATTGCTAAGGTTAGGGTGAGTGTTAGAGTTAGTGTGAGGGTTAGGGTTAGGTTTAGTGTTAGTGTGAGTATAAGGGTTAGGGTGAGGTTTAGGATGAGGGTCGAGGATTAGGATTATCATTAGGGTTAGGGTGAGGTTAGGGTGAGTGTTAGGGTTAGGGTAAGGTTTAGGGTGATGGTGAGGTTTAGTGTTAGGGTGATGTTTAGGGTGAGCATGAGGGTTAGGGTGAGGATGAGGGTGAGGGTTAGGTTGAGGGTGAGGGTGATGGTGAGGGTTATAGTTAGGGTTAGGGTTAGGGAGAGGGTGAGGTTTAGGATTAGCCTGAGGGTTAGGTTTACTGTGAGGGTTAGGGTTCTTTTTAGGGTGAGGGTGAGGGTGAGGTGGAGGGTTCGGGTTAGGGTTAGGATGAGGGAAAGGGTTAGGGTGAGATTTAGGGTGAGGGTGAGGGTTAAGGTTAGGGTAAGGGTGAGGGTGAGTGTTAGGGTTAGGGTTAGGGTGAGCTTTAGGGTAAGGGTTAGGGTTATTGCTAGGATTATGGTTAGGATGAGGGCTAGGGTGAAGGTGAGGGTTAGGGTTAGGGTTAAGATGAGGATTAGGTTTAGGTGAGGGTTAGGCATAGGTTTAGGTTGAGGGTTAGGGTTAGTATGATGTTTAGGTTGAGGGTGAGTTTTAGGGTGAGGGTGAGGGTTCGGGTTAAGCTGAGGGTGAGGGTGAGTGTGAGGTTTTGGTTTAGGATTAGAGTTAGGTTTAGGGTTAGAGTTGGGGTGTGGGTTAGGTTTAGTGTGAGGGTTAGGGTTAGGGTTAGGGTGAGGGTAAGTATTAGGGTGAGGGTTAGGGTGAGAGTGAAGGTTAGGATTAGCGTGAGTGTTAGTGTGAGGGTTAGGGTGAGTGTTAGGGTTCGAGTTAGGGTTAGGGTGAGGGTGAGGGTTATGGTTAGGGTTAAGGTGAGGGTAAGGGTTAAGGTGATGTTTAAGGTGAGGGTGAAAGTTAGGGTTAGGGTTAGAGTGAGTGTGAACCTTACGGTGAGGGTTCGCGTTAGGGTTAGGCTTAGAGTAAGGGTGAAGATGAGGGTGAGGGTTAGGGTTATTTTTCGTGTTAGGGTTAGTGTGAGGCTGAGTGTTGTTGTGAGGGTTATGGTTAGGGTGAGAGTTAGGGTGTCTGTGAGGTTTAGGGTAAGTGTGATGGTTCGGGATAGGTGTAGCATTAGCGTGAGGATTAGTGTTAGTGTTAGGATTAGGGTGAGGGTTAGGGTGAAGGATGGGGATAGGGTTAGGTTTATGGTTAGTGTTATGGTTAGAGGATTAGGGTTAGCATTAGGGTTAGGGTGAGCATTATCGTTAGGGTTAGGGTGAGAGGTAGGGTTAGGTTTAGGGTGAATGTTAGGCTTAGTATGAGGGTTAGGGTTAGGGTTAGTGTCAGGATAAGGGTTAGGGTGAGGGTTAGGGTTAGAGTGAGGGTTTTGTTTAGCGTGAGGGTTAGGGTGAAGGTTAGGGTGGGGGTAAGGGTGAGGGTTAGGTTAGCGTTAAGTTTGGGGTTATGCTGAGGGTTAGGGTGAGCATAGGGTTTAGGGTGAGGGTTAGGGTGAGGGTGAGGGAGTGTTATGGTCAGGGTAAGGGTTAGGGCGAGGTTTAGGGTGAGGTTGAGGGTTAGGGTTAGCATTATAGTTAGGGTGAGGGTGAAGGTTAGTGTGAGGATTAGGGTTAGGGTAAGGGTTAGGGTGAGGGTAAGGCTGAGGGGTAGGGGTCGGGTTAGGGTTAGGGTTAGGATGAGGGTGTGGGTGAGGTTGAGGTTAAGTATTAGGGTAAGGGTTAGGGTGAGGATGAGGGTTAGTATTAGAATGAGGGTTACGGTTAGGGTTAGGTTGAGTGTTAGGGTTATGGTTGGTGTTAGGGTGAGGATTAGGGTTGGTGTTAGGTTGAGGGTGAGGGAGAGGGATAGGGTTAGGATTAGGGTTAGCGTTAGGGTTAGGCTGAGGGTGAGGGTGAGGGTGAGTATGATGGTTAGAGTAAGGGTTAGGTTTAGAGTGAGGGCTAGGGTCAGTGTGAGGGGTAGGGTGAGGGTTACAGTGACGGTGAGGGTTTTGGTTAGGAAAGGATTATGTTTAGGGTTAGGGTGAGGAGTATGGTGAGGGTGAGTTTTAAGTTGATGGTTTGGGTGCCGGTTAGGGTTAGGTTTAGGGTGAAGGTTCGGGTGAGGGTGAGGATTAGGTTTAGTGTGAGGGTTAGGGTTAGGGTCAGGGTTAGGGTGATGGTGAGGGTTAGGGTTAGGTTTAGGGTTAGGGTTAGGGTTAGGGTGAGGTTTATGGTGAGGGGAAGTGTTAGGGTTAAAGTGAGAGTTAGGGTTAGTGTGAGGGTTAGCGTTAGGGTTAGGGTTAGTGTGAGGATAAGGTTTAGGGTGAGAGTCAGGGTGATATTGAGGGTTTGGGTTAGTGTTAGGTTTAGGGTGAGGGTTATGGTGATGGTTAGGGTTAGTGTTATGTTGAGGGTGAGGGTTAGAGTTAGGATTAGGGTCAGGGTTAGAGTTGGGTGAGGGTTAGGGTTAGTGTTAGGTTGAGGATTAGAGTGAGGGTGAGATTTAGGTGAGGATTAGGGTTAGTGTGAGGATTAGGGTTAGTGTTAGGATGAGGGTTAGGGTTAGATTGATGTTTAGGGTGGGGGTGAGGGTTACGGTGAAGGTGAGGGTGAGGGTGAAGGTGAGGGTGTAGGTGAGGGTTAGGGTGAGGGTTAGGGTGACTGTGAGGGTTAGGGTGAAGGTGAGCGTTAGGCGTAGGTTTAGGGTGAGGATTACGGTTAGGTTTAGAGTGACGGGTAGGGTAATGGGTAGCGTTAAAGTTAGGGTGAGGTTTAGCCTTAATGTGAGGGTTAGGATTAGGTTTAGTGTTAGTGTCAGGATATAGTTTAGGGTGTGGGTTAGGGTGTGAGTGCGGTTTGGGTTTAGCGTTAGGGTTAGGGTGGGGGTGAGGGTAAGGTTGAGGGTTAGGGTGAGGTTGAGGGTTAGGGTTAGGGTTAGGGTTAGGATGAGGGTGAGGGTGAGGGTTAATGTGTGGGTGACGGTTAGGGTTAGGGTGAGGGTTAAGGTGACGGTAAGGGTTAGGGTGAGGGTGAAGATTAGGGTGAGCATTAGGGTGAGGGTTAGTGTTAGGGTTAGTGTGAGGATTAGGGTTAGGGTTAGAGTTTGGGATATGTTGAGGGTAAGGGTTAGGGTGAGTTTTAGCATGATGGTGAGGGTTAGGGTTAGCTTTAGGTTTGGGTGAGGGATAGGGTGAGAGTTAGGGTTAGCATGAGGGTGAGCGTTAGGGTTAGGGTTAGGGTGTGGGTTAGGTTTAGGATGAGGGTTAGGGATACTGTTAGCTTTAGGGTGAGAGTTAGGGTTAGGGTTAGGATTAGAGTTAGGGTGAATGAAAGGCTTAGGATGAGGTTTAGGGCGAAGTTGAGGTTTAGGGTGAGGGTGAGGGTGAGGGTTAGTGTTTGGATTACGGTTAGGATTAGGGTTAGGCTGAGGGTGAGTTTCAGTGTGAGGGTGAGGAGTAGGGTTAGGGTGAGTGTTAGGGTTGGGTTTAGGGTTAAGGTTAAGGTGATGATTAGGGTTAGGGTTAGGGTTAGGGTTAGGGTGAGGGTTAGGGTTAGGGTGAGGTTTAGGGTGAGGGTGAGGGTTAGGGTTAGCTTTAGGGTTTGGGTGAGGGTTAGGGTTAGGGTTAGGTATAGGGTGAGGATTACTGTTAGGGTTATATTAGGGTGAGGGTTAGGCAGAGGCATAGGTTTAGGGTGTGGGTTAGGGTGAGGGTTAGGGTTAGGGTGAGGTTGAGGGTGAGGGTTAGGGTTAGGGTTAGGGTTAGAGTGAGGGTGAGGGTTAGTGTTAGCATTAGGTTTAGGATAAGGTATAGTGTAAGGGTTAGGGTTAGGGATAGGATTAGGGTTATGGTTAGGGTTAGGCTGAGGTTGTGGATGAGGGTGAGGGTGAGGGTTAGGGTTAGGGTTAGGTTTAGAGTGAGGGCTAGAGTGAGGGTCGGGGTTAGTATGAGGGCATGGGTGAGGGTGAGGGTTTCGGTTAGGAAAGGCTTATAGTTAGGGTTAGGGTGAGGATTAGAGTGAGGGTGAGCTTTAAGGTGAGGATTAGGGTTAGGGTGAGCATTAGTGTTAGGGTTAGTGTTAGGGTTATTGTTAGATTGATGTTTAGGGTGAGGGTTAGGGTTAGGGTGAAGGTGAGGCTGAGGATGACGGTGAGGGTGTAGGTGAGGTTTAGGATTAGGTTGAGGGTTAGGGTGACTGTGAGGGTTACGGTGAAGGTGAGGGTTAGGGTTAGGTTTAGGGTGAGGCTTATGATTAGGTTGAGGGTGAGGGGTAGGGTGAGGGGTAGGATTAGGGTTAGGGTGAGGTTGAGGGTTAATGGGAGGGTTAGGGTTAGGGTTAGGGTTAGTGTGAGGATAAGTTTTAGGGTGTGAGTTATTGTGAGAGTGTGGGTAAGGGTTAGCGTTAGGGTTATGGTGGGGGTTAGGTTTAGGGTTAGGTTTAGGGTTAGGATAAGTGTTAGGCTGAGGGTTAAGGTTAGGTTTATTGTGAGTGTTAGGTTTAGGGTTAGGGTTTGGGTTACTTTGAGGGTAAAGTTTAGGGTGAGGGCTAGGATGAGGCTGAGGGTTAGGGTTAGGATGAGGATTAGGGTGAGGTTTAGGCTTAAGGTAATGGTTAGGATTAGGGTGAAGTTTACGGTGAGGGTTAGGTTTAGGGTTAGTTTAGGGTGAGGGTTAGGGTGTGGGTAAGTGTTAGGGTGAGGGTTAGGGTGAGGGTGAGGGTTAGGTTTAGCATTAGGGTTAGGGTGAGAGTGAGGATTATGGTGAGGGTTAAGGTTAAGGATAGGGATAAGGTGAGGATTAGGGTTAGGGTTAGGTTTAGGGTGAGGGTTAGGCTGAATGTTAGGGTTGGGGTTAGGGTGAGGCTTGGGTTTAGTGTGAGGGTTAGGGTGAGGGTAAGGGTTAGGGTGAGGGTGAGGTTTAGTGTTAGCATTAGGTTTAGAGTTAGGATTAGGATGAGGGTTAGGGTTAGAGTGAGGGTGAGGTTGAGGGTGAGGGTGAGTGTTAGGGTTAAGTATAGTGTGAGGGTTAGTGTTAGGGTGAGGATTAGGTTTAGGGTGAGGGTTAGGTTTAGAATAAGGGTTAGGGTGAGGGTTATGGTTATGGTTATGGTTAGGGTTAGGGTTAGGGTTAGTGTGAGAGTTAGGGTGATGTGACGGGATAGGTTTAGGGTGAGGGTTTTTGTTAGTGTGAGGATAAGGTTTAGGGTGAGGGTTATGGTGAGGGTGAGGATTAGGGTTAGCGTTAGGGTTAGGGTGAGGGTTAGGGTGTGGATGAGGGTGAGGGTGAGGGTTAGGTTGTGGGTGAGGATTAGGGTTTGGGTGAGGGTTAGTGTTAGGTTTAGGTTTAGTTTGCGGATGAGGGTTAGTGCTAGGGATATGGTTAGGTTGAGTTAGGGTTAGGTTTAGGGTTAGGGAGAGGGGTAGGGTTAGGGATAGGGTGAGTTTTAGGGTTAGTGTGAGGGTTAGGGTTATTGTGAGGGTGACCTAACCCTAACCCTCACCCTAACCCTAACCCTAAGCCTAACCCTTCCCCTAACGCTCACACTCACACTAACCCTAAACCTAAAACTAATCCTCACCCTAACTCTAATCCTCACCCACACACTAACCCTCACCCTCATCTGAACCCTCACCATCAACTGAACACTCATCCTCACCCTAATCCTCAGCGTAAACATCACCCTAACCCTAACCCTCACCCTAACCCTTACCCTAACCCAAAACCTCACCCTCACATTAACCCTCACCCTAATCATTACCCTAATCCTAACTTTCACCCTAAACATAACCCTAACCCTTACCCTCACTATAACCCTAAAGCTAACCCAACCCTAATCCTCACCGAAACACTAACCCTCGCCCACACCCTAACCCTCATCATCACCCGAACCCTCATCTTCACCCTAACACTCACACTAACTCTAACCCTAACCCTTATCATAAACCTAACGCTCACACTCACCCTAAGCCTAACACTAACCCTAACCCTAAACCTAAACCTCACCCTCACCCGAAACCTAACCCTTACCCTAACGCTCAACCTATCCCTAACACTAACCCTACACCTCATCCTCACCCTAATCCTCACCATAACCCTTATCCTCAAACTAACCCTAACCATAACCCTAACCCTAAACCTCACACTAAACCTAATCCTCACCCTATCACTAACCCTAACCCTAACCCTCAGCCTATCCCTCACCCTCACCCTAACTCTAATGCTAACCCTAACTCTCAACCTCACCCTAACCCACAACCTAACCCTTACCCTCACCCTAAGGCTAACCCTCACCCTCACCCTAAATCTCACCCTAAACCTTACACTCACTCTAACCCACAAACTAACCTTAACCCTAACCCAAATGATCACCCTAACACTCACCCTCACCCTAACCCTAAACCTAACCCTAACCCTCACCCTAAACCTAATCCTCACACTCACCCTAACCCTCACCCTAACCCTTACCCTCACACTAACACTTTCCCTAACCCTAAACCTATCCCTAACTCTCACAAGAACACTCACCCACACCCTAACCCTCACCCTCACAATAAACATCACCCTAAACCTAAGACTCAGCCTAAACCTAACCCTAACCCTCTCCCTAACCAAAACCCTCACTGTAACCCTAAAACTAACACTAACCCTAAGCCTAACCCTCACCCTCAGCCTCACCCTCACCCTCACCCTAAACTAACCCTAACCCTCATCCTAACACTCACTCTCACCCTCACCCTAACCCTAACCCTAACCTTAACCCACACCCTCACCCTAATCCTCACCCTAACCCTACCCCTAACCTTTACCTAACCAAAAACCTCACCCTCACCCTCACTCTCACCCTAGCCCACACACTAACACTAACCCTCAACCTAACCCTAACCCTAACCCTCACCCTCACCCTAACCCTAACCCTAAACTTAACCCTAACACTCATCCTAACCCTAACACTAAACCTAATGCTAACCCTAAAACTCACACTCACCCTAACCCTCACCATAACCCTTACTGTCACCCTAACGCTACCCCTAACCCTCACAATAAAACTAGCCCTCACCATAACCCTAACCCTACCCCTCAGCCTAAACCTCACCCTAAACCTAACCCTAACCCAAATCCTCATCCTATCCTTAACCTTAACCCAAACCCTCACCCTATCCCTCACCCTCACCCTAACCCTCATCCTTATCCTTACCCTCACCCAAACCATAACCCTCACCCTCGACCTAACCCTCACCGTAACATTTTCCCACACCCTAACACTCACCCTAACCCGAACTATAAACCTAACCTTCACCCTAACCCTCAACCTAACCCTAACCTTCATCCTCACTGTAATATTCACCCTAAACTTTATCCTCACCCTAACCCTTACCCTATCCTAAACCTAACCTTCAGACTAACCCTAACCCTAACCCTAACCCTCAGCCTAACCCTTATCCTAACACTAAACCTAAACCTAAACCTCACCCTAAACCTAACCCTAACCCTAACCCTAACCCTCACATTAACCATAACCTTAACACTCAGCCTAAACCTCATCATAACCCTAACACTAACCCTAACCCTCATCTTAACCCTAACCCTCACCCTCACCCTCACACTAACTCTAACCCTAAACCTAACCCTAACACTCACCCTCACCCTCACCCCAACCCTAACTGTATCCCTAACCCTTATCCTAACCCTAACCCTCACCCTATACCTCACCCTCACACTAACCCTAACCCTGACCTTTACCCGAACCCAAACACGAACCCTCACCCTAACACACACCTTAACCCTAACCTTAATCCTAATCCTAAACCTAACCCTCACCTTCAAATTCACCCTAACTCTAACCCTAAACCTAACCCTCACCCTCAATCTCACCCTCACCCTAATCCTCACACTCACCCTAAACCTCACCCTAACCCTAACCCTACCCCTCTCCGTAATTCTCACCCAAAACCTAACCGTAACCCTAATCTTTACCCTCACCCTGACCCTCAACCTCAGCCTAACCCTAACCCTAACCCTATTCCTAATCCTAACTCTTACCCTCACATTCACCCTAAAAATAAACCTAACCCTAACCCTAACCCTCACCCACACCCTCACCCTTACCCTAACCTTCACACTCATCCTACCCCTCACCCTCACCCTCACCCTAAACATCACCCTAGCCCTAAACCGCAGCCTAACCCTAACCCTAACCATCACCCTAAACCTAACCTCAACTTAACCCTCAACCTCACCCTAATCCTCACTCTAAACATAACCCTTACCTAAAGGAAACCCTCACCCTCACACTCACCCTAACCCTAACTCTAAACCTAACAATAACCGTAACTCTAACCCTAACACTAACCCTAAAAATCACCCTAAACCTAATCCTAACCCTAACCCTCACCCTAACCCTCACCCTCATTCTAACCCTCACTCTCACCCTGATCGTCACCGTCACACTAACCCTCACACTAAACCTAACCATCACCCTAACACTAACCCTCACCCTCACTTTCACACACACCCTCAGCCTATCCCTAACCTTAACACTAATCCTAACCCTAACCCTCACCCTCACCCTAACCCTAACCCTAACCCTCATCCTCAACCTCACCCTCATGTGCACCCTCACCCTAAGCCTCACCCTCACACAAACCCTCAACCTCAACCTAAACATCACCCTACCCCTAACCCTCACCCTCACCCTAATCATCACCTTAAACCTCACCCACACCCTAATCCTCACCCTAACCCTCACCCTCACCCTAAACCTCACCCTTACCCTCACCCTAAACATCACCCTAACCCTAAATCTCAGCCTAACCCTAACCCTAACCATCACCCTAAACCAAACCTCAGCTTTACCCTCAACCTCACCTTAATCCTCACCCTAACCCTAACCCTTACCTAAACGAAACCCTCATCCTCACCCTAACCGTAACTCTAAACCTAACAATAACCCTAACTATAACCCTAACACTAACCCTAAAAATCACCCTAAACCTAATCCTAACCCTAACCCTCACCCTCACCCTCACACTCATTCTAACCCTCACTTTCACCCTGACCGTCACCGTAACACTAACCCTCACACTAACCCTAACCATCACGGTAACCCTAACCCTCACCCTCCCTTTCACCCTCAACCTCAGCCTAACCCTAACCCTAACAATAATCCTAACCCTAACCCTCACCCTCACCCTAACCCTAACCCGAAACGTAACCCTCATCCTCAACCACACCCTTATGCGCAACCTACCTAACCCTCACCCTCACCCTCACACAAACCCTCAACCTCACCCTAAACATCACCCTAACCCTAACCCTCACCCTCACCCTAACCCTCACCCTAACCCTTATCCTCACACTAACCCTAACCCTAACCCTAACCCTCACGCTAACCCTAACCCTCACCATAACCCTATCCCAAAACCTCACCCTAACCCTCACTCTAACCTTATCCTCACACTAAACCTCACCCTAACCCTAACCATAAACCTAAACCTCACCCTCACCCTAACCCTCACCGTCACCCTAACCCTCACCCTAACACAAAGCCTCAACCACACCCTAACCCTCCCTGAAACCGAACCCGAAACCTCACCTGAACACTAACCCTTACCCTAACCCTCACCCTCACAATAAACATCACCGTAACCCTAGCTCTCACCCTAAAACTAACCCTAACCCTCACCCTAACCCTAAGCCTCAACCTAACCCTAACCCTCACCGTGACACTCACCCTAACCCAACCCCAACACTAACACTCACCCTAACCCTTACCCTAAAACTAACACTCACGTTAAACCCTCACACTAACACTAACCCTCACACTATACCTAAACCTAACACTTCCTCACCCTCTGCCTCACCCTCACCCTAACCCTAACTCTCATCCTAACCCTAACCCTAAACCTAATGCTGACCCTAAATCTGACCCTCAGCCTAACCCTCAGCCTAACCCTTACCCTCACCCTATCCCTAACCCTAACCGTCAGACTTAACCTAACCCTCACCCTAACTCTAACCCTAAACCTCACACTAAACCTAACACTCACCCTAATACTAACACTACCCCTCATCCTAACCCTCACCCTAAACGTAACCCTAACCCTAATCCTCACCTTATCCCTAACCTTAACCCTAAACCTAACACTCACCCTCACCCTAACCCTAACCCTAACCCTAACCCTAAACCTAAATCTCAAACTAACCCTAAACCTAACCCTCAGCCTTACACTTATCCTATCCCTAAACCTAACCATAAACCTCACCCTGAACCGAACCCGAACCCGAACCCTCAAACTAATCCTAACCCTAACCCTTAACCTAATGCTAACCCTAAATCTAACCCTCAGCCTATCCCTCACCTTTACCCATTCCCTCACCCTCTCCCTAACTCACACCATCACCCTAACCCTCACCCTAAAACTTACCCACACCCTATACCTCACCCTAACCCTAACCCTAAATGGAACCCTCACCCTAAACCTCACCCTAACCCTAAACATAACCCTAAACCTAACCCTCACCCTAACCCTCACTCTAAACCTAACCCTCACCCTCACCGTAACCGTCACCTTATCCTAACCCTAAACCTAAATCTCACACTAACCCTAACCCTAACCCTTAGCCTAACCCTTATCCTAACCCTAAAACTAAACCTAACTCTCACCCTAACCCTAACCCTAACCTGCACCCTCAAACTACTCCTAACCCTAACCGTCAGCCTAACCCTCATCCTATCCCTAAACCTAACACTAATCCTCACCCTAACCCTAACCCTACCCTCACCTTAAACCTAAACCTCACCCTCACCCTTCCCATCACCCTCAGCCTAACCCTAAATCTAACCCTGAACCTAACCCTAACACTCACCCTCACCCTCACCCTAAACCTAACCCTAACCCTAACCCTCACCCTGATTCTCACACTAAACCTAACACTAATCCTAACCCTCATCCTCACACTAAACCTCACCCTAACCCTTACCCTCACCATAACCCTAACACTAACTCTAACCCTAATAATCACCCTAACCATAACCTTCACCCACAACCTAACCCTCACCCTCATCCGAATCCTCAACCTCACCCTAACAATCTCCCTAACCCTAATTCTAACCCTAACCCTAACCTTCAACCTCACCCTGAACCTCAACTTTAGCCTAACCCTAAACCAAACCCTACTCCTAATCCTAACCCTCACTCTCACCCTAAACCTAACCCTAAACCTCACCCTGACCCTCACCCTCACCCTAAACCTCAACCTCACCCTAACCCTCACCCTCAACCTAATCATCACCATCACCCTAACCCTAACCCTAACCCTCAACCTAAACCTAAACTCAGCTTAACCCTCACCATCACCGTAATCCTCACCCTAACCCTAACCCTTACCTAACTGAAACCCTCACCCTGACACTCACCCTCACCATAACCCTCACCCTAAACCTAACCCTAACCCTAACCTTCAACCCCACCCTCACCATAACCTAATGCTAGCTCTAACGCTAAACTTCACCCTCACCCTAACCTAAACCTAACAATAAACCTAACCCTAACCCTAACCCTAACCTTAACCCTAAAACTGACCCTAACCCTAATCCTAACCCTAACCCTCATCCTCAGCCTCACCCTGACCCTCACCATCACAATAACCCTCACACTAACCCTAACCCTTACCCTAAACCTAACACTAACCTTCATCCTTCACTTTCACCCTCACCCTCAGCCTAACCCTAAACCTAACCCTAATCCAAAACTAACCCTCACGCTCAGCTTCACCCTAACCCTAAACCTCACCCTAACCCTCAACCTAACCCTCACCCTCACCTTAACCCTAACCCTCATTCTCACCCTCACACTAACACGGAACCTCAACCTAAACCGTACCCTAACCCTAACACTCACCCTAAAACTAACCCTAACACTCAGCCTAACGCTAACCCTCACCCTAACACTTACCCTAACCCTAACGCTAACCCTAAACCTCACCCTCACCCTAACCCTCACCCTAACACTTATCCTCACAATAACCCTAACCCTCACCCTAACCCTCAACCACAACCTAACCCTCACCCTCACCCTAACCCTCAACCTCACCTGAACACTCACCCTCACCCTAACCCTCACCCTCACAATAAACATCACCCTATCCCTAACTCTCAACCTAACCCTAACCCTAACCCTCACCCTAACCCTAACCCTCAACCTAAACCTAACCCTCACCCTGACCCTCACCATAACCCTAATCCTAACCCAAAACCTTACCCTAAACCTAACCCTCACACTAAACCTAACCCTCACCATAACAGTAACCGTGAAACTAACCCTAACACTAACCCTCACCTCACCCTCACCCTAACCCTAACACTCATCCTAACCCTAACGGTAAACCTAATGCTAACCCTAAACCTCACCCTCAACCTAACCCTCACCCTTACCTTTACCCTCACCCTAACCCTAACCCTAACCCTCACACTAAACCTAACACTCAAACTAACCCTAAACCTACCCTTCAGCCTAACCCTCACCCTAAACCCAACCCTAAACCTAATCCTCACCCTATCCCTAAACTTAACCCTAACCCTCACCCTCACCCTAACCCTCATGCTAACCCTAAATCTCACCCTCACCCTAACCCTCACACTAACCCTTAGCCTCACCCTAACCCTAAACCTCACCCTCATCCTAACACTCACCCTAACCCTTACCTACACCCTAGCCCTCACCCTAAGCCTAACCCTAAACCTAATCCTTACCCTAACTCACACCCTAACCCTAAACATAATCCTGACCATCTAATCCTCACCCTAACCTCAACCCTAACCCTCAGCCTAAACCTTATCCTAACACTAAAACTAACCCTAACCCTCATGATAACCCAAAACCCAAACCTAAACCTAACCCTCAAACTAACCCTAACCCTAACCCTCAGTCTAACCATCACCCTACCCCTAACTCTAACCCTCACCCTCACCCTCACCCTAACCATAACCCTAAACCTAACCCTCACCCTAAACCTAACCCACACCCTTACTGTCACCCTCACCCTCAGGATAACCCTAATCCTTACCCTAATCCTAACCCTCACCCTCACCCCTCCTTAACTCTAAACCTAACACTCACCCTCACCCTCACATTAACCCTAGCCCTAACCCTCACCATAGCGCTAACCCTCACCCTATACCTCAACCTCACCCTAAACCTAAACTTAACCCTAAGCCTAACCCTAACCTTCACCCTAAGCCTAAAACTAACCTTAACCCTCACCCTCACACTATACCTCACCCTAACCCTTACCTTCACCATAACCCTAAACCTAATCCTAATTCTCAACCTAACCCTAACACTCACCCACACCCTAACCCGAACCCGAACCCGAAGCCAAACCTGAACCCTTACACTCAACATAACACTAACCCTAACCCTAATCCTAAACCTAACCCTCACCCTCAAACTCACCCTAACACTAACCCTAACCCTCAACCTCACCCTCACAATAACCCTCACCCTCACCCTAACCCTCACCCAAACACTAACTCTAACCCTAACCCTCAACCTAAGGCTAACCCTATCCCTAACCCTCACCCTCCCACAAACCCTAACCCTAACACTAACCCTCACCCAAACCCTAATCCTCACCCACAACCTAAACCTCTCAATCACCCGAACCCTCACCCTTCCCCGAACACTCATCCTCCCTAACCCTTACCCTCACCCTAAACATCACCCAAACCCTAACCCTTACCCTAAACCTAACCCTAACCCTCACCCTAACCGTAACCCTCAATGTAACACTCAACCTCATGCTAATACTCCCTATAACCCTAAACCTTACCTAAAACAATCCCTCACCTTAACCCTAACACTAACCCTCTCCCTCACCCTAGCCCTCAGCCTAAACCTATCCCTAACCCTAACACTCTCCCTAACCCTTAACCTCACCCTAAGCCTTCCCCTCACCCTAACCCTAAACCTAACACTAATCATAATCCTCACACTAACTTTAACCCTCACCCTAACCCTAAACCTAACCCTAATCCTAAAATTCACCCTCATCCTGACCCAAACCCTCAGCCTAACCCTAAGCCTATCTGTATTCCAAATCCTAACCCTGACACCCACGCTCACCCTAAACGTAACCCTAACACTAACCCTCACCCTCACCCTCACCGAACGCTCACCCTCACCCTAAACATCATCCTAAACCTAATCTCACCCTAAGCCTAACCCTAACCTTCACCCTAACCCTAAACTCAGCTTAACCCTCACCGTCAACCTAATCTTCACCCCTAACCCTAACACTAAGGTAAATGAAACCCACAACCTCACCCTCACACTAACCCTCACACTCACCCTAGCCCTCACCCTAACCCTAAACCTAACCCTTACCCTCAACAGCCCCCTACCCCTCCTCCTGAGCCTAAACCTAACCCTAACCATAACGCTCACCCTAACCCTCACCATCACACAAACCTTCACCCTAACCCTTACCCTCAAATTTACCCTAACCATAACCCTCACCCCCAACCTCACCCTCACCCTAATGCTAACCCAAACCCTAACCCTAAACTTAACCCTAACAACTAACCCTAACCTCACCCTCACCCTCAACCTAAACCTAATCCTAACCATAACCATAACCATAACCCTCACCCTAACCCTAAACCTCACACTAACCCTAACCCTCTCCCTCAACCTAAGCCTAATCCAAACCCTAACAATAACCCTAACCCGCACCCTCACCCTAAATCTTACACCCACCCTCACCCTTACCATAACCCTTACCCTCACCATCACCCTAAACCACCCCTTACCCTCATCCTAAACCTAAACCTAACCCTAAACCTAACCCTTACACTAACCCTAAACATCGCCCACAACCTAAACGTCACTCTCATCCTCACCCTCAACCTAAACCTTACCCTTACCCTAAACCTCACCTTAACCCTAACCCTAATCCTAACCCTAACCCTAACCCTAATCCTAACCCTAATGCTCACCATATCCCTCACCCTAACGCTAACTCTAACACTAACACTCACCCGCATCCTAACCCTCACCCTCACCCGAACAATCACCCAAACCCTAACCCTCACCCTCAAAATAAATATCACCCTAACCCTCACCCTCAAACTAAAGGTAACCCTAACCTTCCCCCTATCCCTAACACTCACCCTAAACCTAACAGTCATATTGACCCTCACCCTAACACTAACCCTAACCTTATCCCTCAACCTCACCCTAACCCTCACCCTCACCCTAAACATCACCCTAACAATAACCTTCACCCTAAACTTAACCCTAACCCTCACCCTAAACCTAAACTCAGCTTAACCCTCAACCTCACCCTAATCCTCACCCTTACCCTAACCCTTACCTAACTGAAACCCTCACGCTCACCCTCACCCTGACCCTAACACTAATCCTAACCCTAAACCTCACCCTCACCCTAACCCTAACCCTAAAACTAACCCTATCCCAACACCTCAGCCTAACTCTCAACCTAACTCTAACCCTAACCCTAACGTTCACCCTAACCCTAAATCTAAACCTAACCCTAACCCTCACCCTAACCCTCACCATCACCCTATCCCTAACCCTAACTCTAACCCTCAACCACACCCTAACTCTCACCCTCACCCTAACCCTCACCCTCAACTGAACACTCACACTCACACTCAACCTCACCCTAATTCTAACACTCATCCTAAACCTAACGGTAAATCTAAACCTCTCCCTAACCCTTACCCTCACTCTAACCCTCACTCTAACCATTACCCTCACCCTAACCCTAACCCTAACCGTCACACTAAACCTAACACTCAATCTAACCCTAAACCTAACCCTCACCCTAAACCTAACCCTAAGCCTAATCCTCACCCTCTCCCTCACCCTCACCCTAACCCTCATGCTAACCTTAACCCTCACCCTCAACCTAACCCTCACCCAAAACTTACCCTCTCAATAACCCTAAACCTCACCCTTAATCTAACCCTCACCCTAACCCTAACCCTCATCCTCAACTTCACCCTCACTGGCTCCCTCACCCTAACCCTCACCCTCACCCTCACTCTCACACTAACCCTCAACCTCACCCTAAACATCACCCTAATCCCAACCCTCATGCTCACCCTAACCCTAACCCTCACCCTAACCCTAATGCTAAGCCTAACCCTCACCCTCACCCTAACCCTTATCCTCACACTAACCCTAACCCTAAACCTAACCATCACACTAAACCTAACCCTCAGACTAACCCTATCCCGACACCTCACCATAACTCTCACCCTAACCCTAACCCTAACCCTCACTCTAACCCTAACCGTAAACCTAACCCTCACCCTCACCCTAACCCTCACCGTCACCCTCACCCTCACCCTAACCATAAGCCTTAACCACACTATAACCCTCACACTTCCCGAACACGAACTCTTACCCAAACACTCAAACTTACCCTAACCCTCACCCTCACAATAAACATCACCCTAAACCTAACTCTCACCCTAACATTAACCCTAACTCTCACCCTAACCCTAAGCAGACCTAACCATAACCCTCATCCTGACCCTCACCCTAACACTCACCCTAAACCTAACCCTCACCCTAACACTAACCCTCACACTAAACCTAAACCTAACACTCATCCTCACCCTCTACCTCACCCTCACCCTAAACCTAACCCTCATACTAACACTAACCCTAAAACTAATGCTAACCCTAAATCTCACCCTCACTCTACCCGTTACACTAAACTTTACCCTCACCCTCACCTTAACCCTAACCGTCAGACTAAACCTAACCCTCACCCTAACCATAACCCTAAACCTCACACTAAACCTAACCCTCACCCTAATCCTAAACCTACCACTCAGCGTAACCCTCACCCTAAACCTAACCCTAACCCTAACCCTAATCCTCACCATATCCCTAACCTTAACCCTAACCCTGACCCTCACCCTAACCCTAACCCTAAATCTAAATCTCACCTTATCCCGAACCCTAACCCTAAACCTCACGCTCACCCTAGGCCTCACCCTAACCCTAAACCTAAACCTAAATCTAAATCTCACCTTATCCCGAACCCTAACCCTAAACCTCACGCTCACCCTAGCCCTCACCCTAACTCTAAACCTAAACCTAACCCGCACCATCAACCTCACCCTCACCCTAACCCTATCCCTCACCCTAACATTAACACTAACCCTAACACCAACTCTCAACCTCACCCTCACCCTCAGCCTAACCCTAACCCAAACCCTAACCCTAACTCTCACACACCCACACCCTCACCTAACTCTAACCCAAACCCTAACCCTCAACCTAAATCTAAACCTCACCATAATCCTAAAGCTCAAGCTCACCAACACACTAATCCTAACCCTAACCTTAAGGCTAAAACTCACCCTCACCCTAACTCTCACGCTAAACTTTTCCCTCACCCTAACCCTAACCCTAACCCTCACACTAACCCTAACCCTCACCCTCACCCTAACCCTAAACGTAAACCTAACCCTACCCCTCCGCCTCAGCCTAACCCTAACCCTAATCCTAATACTAAACCTAACCCTCACTCTCACCCTCAACCTAAACCTAACCCAACCCTAACCCTCCCCCTCCCTCTCCCCCTACCCCTCCCACTCCGCATTACCCTACCAATATAAATAAACCTAAACCTAAACCTAACCTTCATCCTAACCCTAACGCTCACCCTAACTGTCCCCCTCCCCCTCACTCTCACCCTCACCCTAAACCTAACCCTAACCCTAAACCTCACCCTCACCGTCATCCTCACCCTCACCGTCACACTCACCCTAAAATCTAACAATAACAATAAACCTAACCCCAACCTTAACCCTCACCCTAACACTAACACTAACCCTAAAACTAACCCTAACTCGCACACTAACCCTAATCCTCACCCTAACCCTATCCCTCACCCACACCCTCAAGCTCACCCTCAGCCTAAACCTAAATCTACCCCTAATCCTAATCCTAAGCCTAAACCTCACTCTCACCTTACCCTAACCCTAACCAACTCCCTCACCCTCACCCTCACCCTAACCTTCAGGCACACCCTCTTCCTCATCCTAAACCCAATCCTAACCCTAACCATCACCCTAACCCTAATCCTCAACCTAACCCTAAGCCTAACCCTCAACCTCACACTCACCCTAACCCTAACCCTAACACTAACCCTCACCCTAAACATCACCCTAACCCTAATGCTAATCCTAACCCTCACCCTCACCATAACCCTCACCCTAACCCTTATCCTCACCCTCAACCAAACGCTAATCCTAATTCTCACCCTATCCCTAACAGTTACCTTAACCCTCACAATCTCCCTAGCCCTCACCCTAACTCTAACCCTAACCCTAACCCTCACCAGAACTCTCACCTTCACCCTAACACTCACCCTCACCCCAAACATCACCCTAACCCTAACTTTCACTCTAAACCTAACCCTAACCCACACCCTAACCCTAACCCAAACCCTAACCGTCACCCTCATTGTAATCCTCACACTAACCCTAAACCTAACACTTACCAACCGAAACACTCACCCTCACCCTCACCCTCAACCTAACCCCAACATCACCCTCAGCCTAACCCTAATCCTAACCCTACCCCTCACCCTCACCCTCACCCTAACACTAACCCTCACCCTCACCCACACCCTTACCTAACTCTAACCCTAAACCCAAGCCTCAACCTAACCCTAAACCTCACACTAACCCCAACCCTCACCTTCACCCAAACATTAATCCTAACCATAACCCTAAGCCTAACCCTCACCCTCGCCCTAACCCTCACCCTCACCCTTACCCTCACCCTAAACCTAACCCTGAGCCTAACCCTCACACTAACCCTAATCTTCACCCTAAACCTAACCCCAAAGGAACCCCAAACCCTAACACGCACCCTATCCCTAACCCTCACACTCACCCTCACCTTCACCCTAACCCTCACCCTCAACCAAGCCCTCACCCTATCCTTAAACTTAACCCTAAACCTCAACCTCACCCTCACCCTCAGCTTAACCCTAACCTAACCCTAACCCTAATCCAAACCCTAACCCTCACCATCACACTCACCCTGACTCTAAACCTAACCCTACCACTCACCCTCACACACACCCTTTCCCTAAATCTAACCTTAAACCTAACCATCACTCTAAACGTAAATCTCACCCTAAATCTAAACCTCACACTCACCCACACAATAATCCTAACCCTAACCCTAAGCCTAACACTCACACTCAACCTAAACCTCCACCTAAACTTTTCCCTCACCCTAACCCTAAACCTAACACTCACACGAACACTACCACTCACCCTTACCCAAACTCTAACCCTCACCCTAACCCTAACCCTCCCCCTCACCCTAACCCTAACCCTAATCCTAATCCTAACCCTAAACCACACTCTCACCCTCACACTAAACCTAACCCTAACACTAAAATTCACCCTCACCCTCACTCTCACCCTCACCCTCACCTTCACCCTCACCCTAAACCTACACCTAAACCTAACCTTAACCCTCACCCTGACACTAACCCTAACACTAATCGTAACTCTCACACTAAACCTAACCCTCACCCTAACCCTACCCCTACCCCTCAGCCTAACCCTAACCCTAACCCTAACCCTAATCCTCACCAAATCCCTAACTGTAACCCTAACCCTAAACCTCAATCTCACCCAAGCCATCACCCTAACGCTAAGCGTAAACCTAACCCTCCCCTAACCCTAACCCTCACCCTAATTCTAACCGTCACCCTTACCTAACCCTAACCCTCACCCTGACCCTAAATCTAAACCTCAAGTTAACGCTCAGCCTCACCCAAACCCTAACCCTCACCCTACTCCTCAGCCTAACCCTAACCGTAACCCTCAACTTCACCCTAAACCTCACATTAACACTTAACCTCAACCTTAGCCTCACCCTAACCCTAACCATAAACATAACCTTCACCCTAAACCTCAACCTAACCCTAAAACTAACCCTCACCTGAACCTGAACCCGAAACCTAAGCCTAACCCTCACCCGAAACCTCACTCTCAGCCTAACCCTAACCCAAACCCTAATCCTAACCCTAACCCTGACCCTCACCCTAATTCTAAACCTAACCCTTACCCTCACCCTCAACCTCAACCTCACCCACAGTGTAACCCTAACCCTAACCCTAACGCTCATCCTCACCCTCATCATAACCATAACCCTTACCTAACCCTAACCCTCACCCTAACTCTAACCCTCACCCAAACTTAACCCTCACCCTCACATTCACCCTAACACTAACTCTAACCCTTACCCTCACCCTAACCCTAACACTAACACTCACCCTAACCCAAACCCTGATGCTCACTCTCACCCTCACCCTAAGTCTAACCCTATCCCTACCCTAATCTTTACCCTAACCCTCACCCTCACCTTACCCTAACTCTAACCATAACCCAAATCTAATCCTCACCCTACCTCTAAACCTCAAACAACCGTAACCCTCACCCTCACTCTCACCCTAACCCTAACCCTAACCTTAACGCTAACGCTCACCCTAACCCTCACCCTAACCATAAGCCAACCCCTCAGCCAAACCCTCACCCTCAACTTAACCCTAAACCTAAACCTCACCCTAAAACTCACCCTAACCCTGACATTAACCCTAAATCTCTCATTCACCATAAAGCTTACCCTAACCCTTACCTTCGCCCTAAGTCTAACCCTCAACCTAACACTAACCATCACTCTAATCCTAACCCTAAATCTAACCCTAACACTAAACCTCATCCTAACCCTCACCCTAACTCTAACTTTAACCCTAAACCTAACCCTTACACTAACCCTAACTATAACACTAACCCTAACCGTAACCCTCAACCTAACACTAACTCTAACCCTAACCCTAACTCTCACACTAAACCTAAACCTCACCCTAATCCTAAGCCAACCCCTCAGCCTAACCCTAACCCTAACCCTAAACCTAACCCTAATCCTCACCCTATCCTGAACCCTAACCCTAACCCTAAACCTCACCCTCACCCTAGCCCTCACCCTAAGCCTAAACCTAACCCTACCCTAAACCTAACCCTCACCCTAACCCTAAACCTCACCCTGAACCCAACCCACAACATAACCGTCACACTAACCCTCAACGTCAACTTAACACTCACCCTCACCTTAAACCAAACCCTCAACGTACTCCTCACCCTAGCCCTAACCTTAACCCCCAGCTTCACCCTAAACGTCACGTTAACCCTTACCCTCACCCTGACCCTCAGCCTAAACCTAACCATAACCATAACCCTCACCCTAACCCTAAATCTAACCCTCACCTGAAACCTCACCCAAACCCTAACCCTAAAACACACATTCACCCTCAACCTCAGCCTAACCCTAAACCTAACACTAATCCTTACCCTAATCCTCACCCTCACTTCATCCTAACTCTAACGATAACCCAACCCTAATCGTCATCAACCTCAATCTAACCCTAACCTTAAACCTAGCTCTCACCCTAAACCATAAACTCACCCTAACCCTTAACCTAAACCTAACCCTAACCCTAACCCTCACAATAATCCTAATGCTAACCCTAACCCTAAACCTCACACTCACCCTAAACCTCACAGACACCCTAACCCTCATCCTAACACTAACCCTAATCCACACCCTAACCCTCACTCGCAACCTGACCCTCAAGTTCACGCTAAACATCACCGTAAACATAACCTTGACCCTAACCCTAATCCTAAGCCTCACCCTAAACTAAACCTCACCCTCATCCTCACCCTCACTCACAGCCTAAACCAAACCCTATCCCTAACACTCACCTTAACCCTAACCATAAACCTAACCCTCACCCTATCCCTAACCATCACCCTAACCCTAACCCTAACCCTATACATCACCCTAACCCTAACCCTCACCCTAAACCTAACCTTAAACCTCAGCCTCAACCTAAGCCTAAGCCTAAACCTAACACTAATCCTAAACCTAACTGTCACTCTCACCCTAACCCTCACCCTAACCCTAACCTACCCTTAAAACTAACCCTCACCCTAACCCTCACCCTAAGCCTAACCCTAATCCTAAACCTCCCACTCACCCCAACCTTCAACCTAACCCTTATCCTCACCCTCACCCTAACCCTCACATTAACCCTAATCCTCACACTAACCCTAAACCTAACCCTCACCCTCACCCTCATTCTCACCCTCAGCCTAACCCTAACCCTAACACTAACCCTAAATCTAACCCTAACCCTTACCCTCACTCTTACCCTAACCCTAACACTCACCCTCACCCTCACCCTCACCCTAAACCTGAACCTCAAACTCACCCTCACCCTATCCTTAACAATAAGCCTAACCCTCAAACTAACCCTCACCCTAAACCTAGCCCTCACCCTCAACCTAACCCTAACCCTCACCCTAAGCCTAACCCTAAACCTAACACTCACCCTCACCCTAACCCTCACCCATACCCTTACCTTCACCCTACCCCTCACCCTCACCCTCACCCTCACCCTAACTCTAAGCCTAATGCAACCATAACCCTCAATCTAACTCTAACCCTTACCCAACCCTAACCCTCACCCTCAACCTCAATCTATCCCTAACCTTAACACTAACTCTCACCCTAAACCTAACCCTCACCCTAACCATTATCCTCACCCTAACCCTAACCCAAACCCTAACCCTCACACTAATCCTAATGCTAAACCTAACCTTAACACTCAAACTAACCCTCAGCCTAACCCTAAAACTAACGCTAACCCTCACCCTAACCCTAACCCTCACCCTCACCCTAACCCTTACCCTAACCCTAGCCCTAACCCTCAACCTAACCCTCACCCTAACCCTTAACCTCACAATAAACCTAACCCTCAAAATAACCCTCATCTTAACCCTAAAACTAACGCTAACCCTCACCCTAACCCTAAACTTAACCCTCACCCTCACCCTAACCCTCACCCACAAAATAACCCTCACTCTAATCCTGACCTACACCATCACCCTAAACATCACCCTAAACATAACCCTCACTCTAACCCTAACCCTAAGCCTCACACTAAACCTAATCCACACTCTCACCCTCACCCTCACTTAGAGCCTAAGCCTAAACTTAACCCTAACCTTCACCCTAACCCTAACCCTAACCCTCACCCTAACCCTAACCCTCAACATAAACCTCACCCTAAACCTAACCCTCACCCTAAACCTAACCCGAACCCTCACCCTAACCCTAGCCCTCACCCTCACCGTAAGGCTCACCCTAACCCTTAACCTCACACTAACCCTAACCTTAACCCTAATCCTCAGACTAAACCTAACCCTCACCCTAACCCTAACCATTCCCCTCAGCCTAACCCTCACCCAAACCCTGACCCTAACCATAATTCTCACCCTATCCCTAACCCTAACCCTAACCCTCACCCTCACCCTAGCCCTCAACCTAAGTCTAACCGGAACCCTAACCTGCACCTGGACCCTCAACCTCACCCTAACACTCACCCAAATCCTTAACATCACATTAACCATATCCCTCACCCTAACCCTAACCTTAACCCTCACCCTAACCCTAACCATCACCCTAACCCTAACCATAACCCTCACCCTCATCCAAATCCTCACCCTAACCCTAACTCTAACACTTACCTAACCAACACCCTCACCCTAACCCTCACCCTCACAATAGCCCTCACCCTACCCTTAACCCATCCTAACCCTAACCCTCAAACTCACCCTCACTCCCAGCCTAACCTTAAACCTAACCCTAATCCTAACCCTAACCCTCACCCTCACCCTAACCCTAAAACTAAACCTAACCCTCACCCTCACTCAAACCCTCACCCTAACACTAACCCTAAACCTAAAGCTAAACCTCACACTAACTCTCACTGTCACCCTCACCCACACACTAATCCTAAAAGTAACCCTAAGCCTAATTCTCACTCTCAACCTAAAACTCACCCTAATCCTTACCCTCACTCTAAACGTAACCCTAACCCTAACCCTCACAGTAACCCTAACCCTCACCCTAACCATAACCCTACCCCTCAATCTAACCCTCATCCCACCCCTAACCCTAACACTTTCGCCTACCCTAACCCTCACCCTAACCCTAAACCTCACCTTAAAAAAAACCGTCAACCGCAACCTCACTCTCACCCTCAGTCTAACCCTAACGCTAACCCTATGCTAACCGTAAACCTCACCCTCACCCTCACCCTAACTCTAACACTAATCCAACCATAACCCTCAATCTAACTCGAAACCTCACCCAACCCTAACCATAACCCTCAACCTCAATCTAAACCTAACCTTAAACCTAACTCTCATCCTAAACCTAACCCTCACCCTAAACTTTCCCTCACCCTGACCCTAATCGTAAACCTAACCCTCACACTAATCCTAATGCTAACCCAAACCGTAACCCTCAAACTAACCCTCACCCTAACCCTAAAACTAATGGTAACCCTCACCCTCACCCTAACCCTAATCCTCACCCTCACCCTAACCCTCACCGTCTCCTTAACCCTCACCCTAACCCTAAACCTCACCCACAACCTAACCCTCACTCTCACCCTGACCCTCACCCTCACCCTAAACATCACCCTAAACATAAACCTCACCCTAACATTAACCGTAAACCTCACCCTAAACCTAACCCTCACCCTCACACGCACCCTCACTCACAGCCTAAGCCTAACGCTAACTCCAACCCTCACCCTAACCCTAACCCTAAACCTAGCCCTCACCCTAACCCTGACCCTCACCCTAACCCTTGAACTCAAACTAACCCTAACCCTAACCCTAACCCTCAGACTAAAACTAACCCTCACGCTACCCCTAACCATTCCCCTCAGCCTAAACCTCACCCTAACCCTGAACCTAACCCTAATTCTCACCTATCTCTAAACCAAAACCTAAACCTCACCCTCACCCTAGCCCTCAACCTAACTGTAACAGTAAACCTAACCCGCACCCAAAACCTCACCCTCACCCTAACCCTCACCCTCATCCTTAACATCACCCCAACACTAGCCCTCACCCTAACCCTAACCCTAACCCTCACCCTAAATCTAAACCTCACCCAAACCTTCTCCCTCAACCACATCCTCACTCTAAACCTAACCCTAACAATTGCCTAAATGAAACCCTCACCCTCACCCTCACCCTAACCCTCACCCTCACAATAGCCCTCACCCTAACCTTAACCCAACCCTAACCCTAACACTCAAACTCACCCTCACCATCAACCTAACCCAAACCCTAACCCTCAGCCTCACTCAAACCCTCACCCTAAATCTAACCCTAGCCCTAACCCTAAACCTCACACTAACTCTTACCCTCACCCTCACCCACACACTAATCCTAACACTAACCCTAAACCTAACTCTCACCGTCACCCTAAATCACCCTAATATTTACTCTCACCCTAAACCTAACCCTAACCCTAACACCCACATTAACCTAAGCCTTCCCCTCTCCCTAACCCTAATCTTAACACTAACCCTAACCCCCACAGTAACCCTAACCCTCACCCGAACCATAACCCTACTGCTCAATTCAACCCTCATCCTACCCCTAACCCTAACCCTTTTGCTTACACTCACTCTCACCCTAACCCTAACCCTCACCTTAAAAAAGACCGTCACACTCACCCTCACCCTCACCCTCAGTCTAAACCTAACTCTAACCCTAACCCTAATCCTCACCCACAACCTAACCCTCACCCTCACCCTCACCCTCACCCTAGGCCTAACCCTAATACTAACACTAATCCTAAACTTAACACTCACCCTAAAACTCACCCTAAACCTAACCCTAACACTAACACTCACCCTAATCCTTACCCTCATCCTAACACTAACCCTAAACCTAAACCTACGACTCACACTAAACCTAAACCTCACACTAACCCTAAACTTACCTCTCACCCTAACCCTAAACCTAACCCTAAACCTAAACCTTACCCTCACCCTAAGCCTAATCCTAACCCTCACCCTTACCCTACCACTCACCTTAACCTAATCCAATCTTTAAGCCTCACCCTAACCCTAATCTTCACCATAACCTTACCCTCACCCTAACCCTTACCCTAACCCTAACCCTAGCATTAACCCTAACTTTCAGCTTAAACCTCATCCTATCCCTAACCCTAACCCTCACCCTCACCCTAACACTCAACCTAGCATTTACACTGACCCTCACCCTCAGCCTAAACCTAACGCTAACCCTAATCCTAACCCTAACACTCACCCTCACCCTCACCCTAACGCTAAACCTAAACCTCAACCTCACCCTCACCCTCACCCTAACCCTCAGCCTCACTTTCAGCCTCACCCTAATGCTAATCCTAATCCTAACCCTCACCCTAAACCTCAACCTCACCCTAACCCTAACGCTCACCCTCACATTAACCATAACGCTAACCCTAAATGTAACCTTATGCCTCATCCTAAAACTAATGCTAAAACTAAACCTCATCCTCATCCTAACCCTCACAATAATCCTTACCATAACCCTAACCCTAACCCTACCCTTACCCTAACCCTCAGATTAAACATAACCCTCACCCTAATCCTAGTCCTCAGCCAAACCCTCACCCTAACCCTAACCCTAACCCTAATTCTCAGAGTAAACATAACCCTCAACCTCACCCTAGCCTTCACCCTAATTCTAACCCTATCCCTAACCCTCACCCGAACCATCACCCTCACCCTAACCCTCACCCTCATCCTAAACATCACGCTAAACCTAACCCTAACCCTCACCCTAACCCTTTCCCTCATCCTAAGGCTCACCATAACCAAAACCCTCACCCTAAACCTAACCCTCACCGTGACCCTCACCCTCACCCTAACCCTAACCCTAACCCTAACCCTCACCCTAACCCTCTTCCTAACCCTAACCCTAATCCTATCCCTCACCCTACATCTCACCCTAACCCTAACCCTAACCCTAACCCTCACTCTCACTAACTCTCACCCTAACACTTACCATCACCCTAATCCTCACCCTAACCCTAACCCTAACACTAAACTTACACTTCACAGTAACCCTCACCCTAACCCTTACCCTAAAACTCACCCTCAACCTAAACCTCATAGTAACCCTAACCCTCACCCTAACCATCACCCTACCCCTCAACCTACCGTTATCCTACCCCTAACCCTAACCCTTATGCTTACCCTCACCCTCATCCTCACCCTTACCCTCACCCTAACCCAAACAGCCACCCTCTCCCTCCCCCTCAGACTAACCCTAACTCTAACCTTAATCCTAACCCTAACCCGTCATCCTCACCCTAACTCTAACCATAATCCAACCCTATCCCTCACTCTAACTCTAACCCTCACCCAACCATAACCCTCACCCTCAAACTCATTCTAACCCTAACCTTAACCCTAACTCTCACCCTAACAAATGCCCTCACGCTTACCCTTACCCTAAACCTAACCCTAACCGTAACCCTAACCCTCACACTAATCCTAATGCTAACCCTAACCCTAACCCTCAAACTAACCCTCACCCTAACCCTAAAATTTACGCTAACCTTCACCCTAAAACTAACCCTAATCCTCACCCTCACCCTAAACCTCACCCTAACCCTAACCCTAACCCTTACACTAACCCTAACCATAACTCTAACCCTAACCTAACCCTCAACCTAACAATAACCCTAAACCTCACCCTAACCCTTACCTCACCCTAAACCTAACCCTAACCCTAACACTCACACTAACCTAAGCCTTACCCTCTCCCTAACCCTAACCTTAAACCTAACCCTAACCCTCAAAATAACCCTAAAAATCACCCTAACCATAACCCTACCCCTCAATCTAACCCTCATCCTACCCCTAACCCTAACCCTTTCGCTTACCCTCACCCTCAACCTAACCCTAATCCTCACCTTTAAAAAAAACCGTCACCCTCACCCTCACCCTCAGTCTAACCCTAACCCTAACCCTAATCCTAACATTAACCCTCACCCTCAACCTCACCCTATCTCTAACCCTAATCTAACCATAACCCTCACTCTAAATCTAACCCTCACCCAACCCTAACCCTCACCCTCAACCTCAATCTAACCCTAACCTTAAACTTAACTCTCACCCCAAAACTAACCCTCACCCTAAACCTTACCCTCACCCTAACCCAAAACTTAAACCTAACACTCACACTAATCCTAAGGCTAATCCTAATCCTAACCCTCAATGTAAACCTCACCCTAACCCTAAAACTAAGGATAACCCTCACCTTAACCCTAACCCTAATCTTCACCCTCACCCTAAACCTCATCTTCACCTTAACCCTCACCCTATCTCTAACCCTCACCCACACCCTTACACTCACTCTCACTCTCACCCTGACCCTCACCCTCACCCTAAACATCACCCTAAAGATAACCCTAAACCTAACCCTAAGCCTCACCCTAAAACTAATCCTCACCCTCACTCACAGCCTAAGCCTAGGCCTAACCCTAACCCTCACCCTATTCCTAATCTTCACCCTAACCCTCACCCTAAAACTCACCCTCAAACTAAACCTAACCCTAACACTCAACCTCATCCTAATCCTAACCCTAACCCTAACCCTCACCCTCACCCTAACCCTCACTCTAACCCTTAACCTCACACTAACCCTAACCCTCAGACTAAACCTAACCCTTACCCTAACCCTAACCATTCCCCTCAGCCTAACCCTCACCCTAACCCTGACCCTAACCCTAATTCTCACCCTATTCCTAACTCTAACCCTAAGACTCACCCTCACCCTAGCACTCAACCTAACTCTAACCGTAACCCTAACCCACCCCTGAACCCTCACTCTCACCCTAAATCTCTCCCTCATCCTTAACATCACCCTAACCCTATCCCTCACCCTAAACCTAACCCTAACCCTCACCCTAACTCCAACCCTCACCCTAAACCTCTCCCTCAACCAAATCCTCACCCTAACCCTAAACCTAACATTTACCTAACCGAAATCCTCACCCTTACCCTCACCCTCACCCTCACAAGAGCCCTCACCCTAACCTTAACCCAACCCTAACTCTAACCCTCAAACTCACCCTCAGCCTCAGCCTAAACCTTACCCTAACTCTAATACTAACCCTAAACCTCACCCTCACCATAACCCTGACCCTAACCCTACCCTCACCCTCACTCAAACCCTCACCCTCACCCTAACCCTAAACCTCACACTAACTCTCACCCTCACCCTCACCCACACACAAATCCTAACACTAACCCTAAGCCTAACTCTCACCCTCACCCTAAACCTCACCCTAACATTTACCCTCACCCTTAAACTAACCCTAACCCTAACCCTTACACTAACCTAAGCCTTACCCTCTCCCTAACCCAAACCTTAACCCTAACCCTAAACCTCACAGTAACTCTAACCCTCACCAGAACCATAACCCTACCCCTCATAACCCTCATCCTACCGCTAATCCTACCTCTTTTGCTTACCCTCACCCTAACCCTAACCCTCACCCACACCCTAACCCTCACTCTCACGCTAACCGTAACTCTCACCCTAACCCTAACACTAACCCTAAACATCACCCTAACCCTAATCCTCACCCTTACCCTAACACTATACCTAACCCTCAACCTCAACCTTACCCTCACCCTAAGCCTAACCCTAAATATAACACTAATTCTAAACCTAACTCTCACTCTCATCTTATCCCTAATGCTAACCCACACACTAATACTCACCCTCACCCTCACCCTAACCCTTACCCTAACCTAACCCTAACACTCACCCTCACCCTAACCCGCACCCTCACCCAAACCCTAACCCAAACCCTAATCCTAACCCTAACCTGAACTGTCACCCTCACCCTAACCCTCACGCTCACACTAAAACTCACCCTCACCCTAACCCTCACCCTAACACTAGCTCTAACCCTCACCCTAACACTTACAGTCACCCTAATGCTAGTCACCCTAATCCTCACGCTAAGCTTAAACTTAAACATTGTTCTAACTCTAACCCTCACCCTCACCCTCAAGTTCACTCTCAGCCTAACGCTCATCCTCACCCTAGCCCTCACACTAATCCTAACCTTAACCCTAACCCTCACCCTGACCCGAACCCTCACCATCATACTATACATCACCCTAACTCTTACTCTAATCCTAACCCTAACCCTAACCCTCAATCTCACCCTATCCCTAACCCTCACCCTCACCGTAACCCTAACCCTAACCCTAACCCTTACCTCACCGAAACCCTCACACTCACCCTCACCCTCACGCTAACCCTCACTCTCACAATAGCCCTCACCCTAACCTTAACCCAACCTTAACCCTAACCCTCAAACTCACCCTCACCCTCAGCCTAAACCTAAACCTAACCCTTATGCTAACCAAAACCCTCACCCTCACCCTAAACCAAACCCTAAACCTAACCCTCACTGTCACTCAAACACTCACCCTAACCCTAACCCTAACCTAACCCTAACCCTCACACTAACCTAACTCTCACTCTCACCCTCACCCTAACCCTAACCCTAACACTAACCTTTTCCATCACCCTCAACCTCAACCTCATCCTAATGCTAACCATTATCCTAATCTTAACACTAACCCTCACTCTCACCCTCACCCTAAACCAAATCCTAACACTAAACCTCCCCCTCCCCCTCCCCCTCACCTTTACCCTAACCCTAACAATAAACCTAACTCTGAAACTAACCCTAACCCTCACCCTAAACCTACCCCTAATACTCACACTCACCCTAACCCTCACCATCACCCTAACACTCACCCTAACGCTAACCCTAACCCATATCCTAACCCTCACTCTCACCTGGACCCTCACACTCACCCTAAACATCACCGTAAACACAATCCTCACCCTAATCCTAACCCTAAGACTCACCCTAAACCTAACCCTCACCCTCATCCTCACCCTCACTCACAGCCTAAACTTAACCCTAAACCTAACCCTCACCCTAACCCTAATCCTAAACCTAACCCTCACCCTAACCATAACCCTCACTCTAACCCTAACACTAACCCTATACATCACCCTAACCCTAACCCTCACCCTAACCCTAACGATATCCCTAACCCTAAACTTCACTCTCACCCTCACCCTAAGCCTAACCTTAAACCTGACACTAATCCTATACCTAACCCTCACCCTAACCCTAAACCTCACCCTAACCCTAACCCTAAACCAATACATCACCCTAACCCTAACCCTCACCCTAACCCGAACGCTATCCCTAACCCTAAACCTCACCCTAACCCTCACCCTAAAGCTAACCCTAACCTTCACCCTAACCCTCACTCTAAACCTAATCCTAAACCTCCCACTCACCATAGCACTCAACCAAAACTTATCCTCACACTCACCCTAACCCTCACATTAACCCTAACCCTCACCCTAACCCTAAGCCTAACCCTCACCCTCACCCTCATTGTCACCCTCAGCCTAACCCTAACCCTAACCCGAACCCAAACTCTAACCCTAACCCTCACACTCACCCTTACCCTAACCCTAAATCTCACCCTCAACCTCTTGCTAAACCTCAGCTTCAACCTCACCCTCATCCTATCCTTAACAATAACCCAAACCCTCACACTAAACCTCACCCTAAAACTAACCCTCACCCTAAACCTAACCCTTAACCTCACCCTCAACCTCACCCTAAGCCTAACCCTAAACCTAACACTCACCCTCAGCTTAACCCTCATGCTTACTCTTACCTTCACCCTACCACTCACCCGCAGCATCAAAATTACTCTAACCCTAATGCAACCATAACAATCACTCTAACTCTAATCCTCACCCAACCCTAACCCTCACCCTCAACCTCAATCTATCCCAAAACTTAACCCTAACTCTCACCCTAACCCTAACCCTCACCCAAACCCTTACCCCTACCCTTACCCTAACCCTAACCCTAACCCTCACATTAATCCTAATGCTAATCCTAACAGTAACCCTCAAACTAACCCTCACCCTAACCCTAAAAGTTATGCTAACCCTCACCCTAAACCTAACACTAATCCTCACCTTCACCGTAAACCTGACCCTAACCCTAACTCTAACCCTAACCCTAAACCTTACACTAACCCTAACAATAACCCTAACCATAACTTAACCCTCAACCTAACACTAAACCTAACCCTAACCCTAATTCTCACAGTAAACTTAACCCTCACCCTAACCCTAAGCCAACCCCTCAGCATAACCCTAACCCTAACCCTAACCCTAAACCTAATCCTCACCCTATCGCTAACCGTAACCCTAACCCTAAACCTCACCCTCACCCAAGACTTCACCCTAACCCTAACCCTCAGCCTAACCCTCTCCTAACCCTAACCCTCAGCCTAACCCTAACCCTCACCCTGACCCTAACGCACATCCTAACCCTAAACCTAACCCTCAACCTCAACATAACGCTCACCCTCACCTTAACCCTAAACCTCACCCTAACCATAAAATTAACCCTCAACTTCACTGTAAACCTCACATTAACACTCACCCTCACCCAGACCCTCAGCCTAACCCTAACCAAAACCATAACCCTCACCCTATCCCTCACCCTAACCCTAAATCTATCCCTCACCCAAACCCTCACAGGAAACCTAACCCTAAAATTCACCTTCACCCTCAACCTCAGCCTAACCCTAAACATAACACTAATCCTTACCCTAACCCTGACCCTCTATTCACCCTAACTCTAACCATAACCCAACACTAATCGTCACCCTCACTCTAACCCTCGACCAAACATAACCCTCACCCTCACAGTCACTGTATCCCTAACCCCAACGCTAACGCTCACCTTATCCCTAACACTCACCCTAACCCTAACCCTAAACGTCACCCTCACCCTAAAACTAAACCTAAACCTAACCCTCACCTTAACACTCACCCTAAACCTAACGTTAACTCTAAACCTCACCCTCACCATAAAACTCACCCTAAGCCTTATCCTCACCCTAAGCCTAACCCTAACCCTAACCCTAACCTTCAAACTAATCCTAACCCTATCCCTAACACTAACACTAAACCTCACCCTAACTCTAACTCTAACCCAAACCCTAACCCTTACACTGACCCTAACAATAACCCTAACCCTAACCCTCACCCTAACACTAACCCTAAACCTAACCCTAATTCTCACACTAAACCTAACCCTCACCCTAACCCTAAGCCAACCCCTCAGCCTAACCCTAACCCTAACCCTAACCCTAATCCTCACCCTATCCCTAACCGTAACCCTAACCCTAAACCTCACCCTCAACCTAGCACACTCCCTAACCCTAACCCTAAACCTAACCCTCCCCTAACCCTGTCACCCTAACCCTAACCCTCACCCTGACCCTAACCCTCACCCTAATCCTAACCCTAACCCTCAACCTCAACTTAATGCTCACCCTCAACTTACCCCTAACCCTCACTGTACTCCTCACCCTAAACCTAACCATAACCTTCAACTTCACCCTAAACCTCACTTTAACCCTTACCCTAACCCTGACTCTCACCCTAACCCTAACCATAACCATAACCCACACCCTAAACCTCACCCTAACCCTAAATCTAACCCTCACCCGAACCCTCACCCGAACCCTAAACCTAAACCTCACCCTCACCCTCAACCTCAGCCTAACCCTAACCCTAACCCTGAAGCTCACCCTCACACTAATTCTAATCCTAACCCTAACCCTTACCCTCTACTTAATCCTAACGCTAACCCTAACCCATACCCTCACCCTCACCCTCACCCTCACCCTCAGTCTAACCCTAACCCTAACCCTAATCCTAACGCTAACCCTCACGCTCACCCTCACCATAACGCTAACCCTTACCCAACGCTATCCCTCACCCTAACTCTAACCCTCCCCCAAACTTAACCCTCACCCTAACTTGGACCCTAACCCTCTCCCTAACCCTAACCCTAACCCTCACCCTAACCCAAACCCTCACGCTCACCCTCACCCTCACCCTAAGTCTAACCCTAACCCTAACCCTAATCTTAACCCTAACACTCACCCTCACCTCAACCTAATTCTAACCATAACCAAACCCTACTTCTCAACCTCACTCTAACCCTCAACCAAACCTAACCCTCACCCTCAACCTCACCCTAACCCTAACCCTAACCCTAATGCTAATGCTGACCCTAACCCTTACCCTCACACTAACCCTAACGCTAAACGTCACCCTCACCCAAACCCTAGCGCTAAACCAAACCCTCACCCTAACCCGCCTTCTCTACCTCCCCCTCACCCTCAGACTAAATCTATCCTGAATCCTAATCCTAACACTAACCCTCACTCTCACCCTCACCTTAAACCTAACCCTAACCCTCATTCTCACCCTCACAATAAACCTAACAATAACCCTAACCCTCATCCTCACCCTAACCCTAAGCCTCCATCTCCCCCTAAGACTAACCCTAACCCTAACCCTCACCCAACACTCACCATGAACCTAAACCTAAAACTAACCCTCACCCTAACCCTCAACCTAACCCTTACCCTCACCCTAACCGTAACCCTATCGCTAACCCTAACCATAACTATCATACTAAACCTAACATTCACCCTAACCCTAACCCTACCCCTGAGCCAAACCCTCACCCTAACCCTAACACTAACACTAATTCTCACCCTACCCCTAAACATAACCCTAACCATCACACTCACCCTATCCTTCACCCTAACTCTATGCTTAACCCTAACCCGCACCTTAACTCTCACCCTCACCCTCACCCTAATCCTAACAATAATTTTAACCCTAACTCTCTCTGTAACCCTAACCCTAAACCTACCCCTAACCCTAAGCCTCCCCTCCCCTTCCCACTCACTTTCAGCCTAAACCTAACCCTAATCCTAATCCTAACCCTAACCCTCACTCCCACCCTCACTCTAAACCTAAAACTATCCCTAAACCTCACCCTCATCGTCATCCTCTCCCTCACCCAATCCTAAAAATAACCCCAACGCTAACCCTAACCCTAACCCTCATCCTAACATTAACCCTAACCCTAACCCTCACATTAAACCTTACCCTCACCCTAAATGTACCCCTACCCCTCAGCCTAACCCTTACACTAAACCGAACCCTAATGCTAATCCTCACCCTATCCCTAACCTGAACCCTAACCCTCACCCTGACCCTCAGTGTCACCCTAACCCTAACCCTCACTCTCAACCTGACCCTAATCCTAACCCTAACCCTAATCCTAATTCTAACACTATCCCTCACCCTCACCCTAAACATAACCCTATCCCTAACACCAATCCTCACCCTAACCCTCTCCCTAACACTCACGCTAACCGTAACCTTCACTCTCACCCTAACCTTCACCCTCACCCTAACCCTTATCCACACCCTAATCCTGTCACCCTAACCCTCACACTAAACCTAACCCTCACCCTAACCCTAAGCCTAAACCTAACTCTCACCCTAACCTTTTCCCTAATCCTAAAGATAATCCTAACCCTAAACCTAACCCTAACCCTAAACCTCATTCTAACCCTAACCCTCACCCTAAACCTAACCCTCACCATAACCCTAACCCTCACCCTAACACTTCCCTTAACCCTAAGCCTAACCCTCACCCTCTCTCTAACCCTAAACCTAACCCTCACGCTCACCCTCACCCTAACCCTCACCCTAACCCATAAGCTCACACTAACCCTAACCCTAACCCTAACCCTTAGACTAAACTTAACCCTCAACCTAACCCTAATCATTCCTCTCAGCCTAACACTCACCCAAACCCTAACCTTAACCCTAATTCTCACAAAATCCCTAACCCTAACCCTAACCCTCACGCTCACCCTAGCGCTCACCTTATCTCTAACCGTAAACCTAAACCGCACCCGAACCCTCAACATCTCCCTAAACCTCACCCTCATCCTAAACATCACCATGGCCCTATCCCTCACCCTAACCCTAAACCTAACATCACCCTAACCCAAACCCTCACCCTAACCCTCACCCTCAACCTAAACCTTACCCTAACCCTAACAATCACCCTTACCCCAACCCTAACCCAAAACGTAACCCTAAACCTAACCCTCCCTCTTAATCTCACCCTCAACCTCAGCCTAAGCCTACCCTAATCCTAATCCTAACCCTAAACCACACTCTGACTTTCACCCTAAACCGAACTCTAACCCTAACCCTCACCCTCACCTTCACCCTAACTCTAACCCTAATCCAACCCTAACCCTCACTCTCACTCTAACCCTCACCCAAACCTAACCCTAACTCTCAACCTCAATGTAACCCTAACCTTAACCTTAACTCTCACCCTAACCCTTACCCTCAACCTAATTCTAACTTTCACCCTAACCAAAAGCCTCACACTAAACCTCACCTTCACCTTGACCCTAACCCTCACCTTACCCTAACCCTCACCCTAACCCTCACCCTAACTGTAAGGTCCATTCCTGGACGACGAACAGACCTCGCCCAGTACCTGTGTTACCTAGGCAACTGGGATACCTGGAAGAGGTCACGTCCGCATCTGCTGAGCGTTACCTAGGCAACTGGGATACCTGGAAGAGGTCACGTCCGCATCTGCTGAGGTCACATCCTAACCTGATGTGGCCACACCTTTCTCCCACCTGATCCCACTTCCCTTTACCTGGACACACCCTTCCCCGCCCCCTACCCTATATAAGGCCTAAACCGCCGCCAGACCGCCCTCTTTTTTTCTTTTGCCAGCCGCGTGGAGTGCCAACCTTGCCTGGTCCCAGCAGGTCTACTGAATAAACCCCTTACCTGAATACCACGTGCGTGGTGCAGTTTCAGTTCTTACTCGGTCACCTCTTTTTAAAACCTAACATAAATGGTGCCGTGACTCGGATAAAGGGCTTAAAGTCAGGACAGCCGAGATTCCTCTCTGTTTTTTTTCTTTTTTTCATTTTTGTTTTTCCCTTTTTGCTCTGAGGAATACCCACAGTTCTGACGGCCTTTTATGAACCCGTCTATCTGCTGCGGACACAGTGCATCAATTCTATTGCTGGCCTCTGCATCTTCCTCGACACTTCTACATTTTGGTGAGTGACCTGCTCCCTAAGGGGTCTCTGTCGTTCAGTCTCTTTACAGATACCACGCCGGAGAACCTACTAGGCCTTTACTTGACTCCGGTTGTTTGTCACTTCTCTCTAGAGGGCTCGGTGGTAAATTGGGACACCGCTTCCATTCAGTAAGCCCTCCTTCACTCACTAAATTTTTCCCCCTACGTTTTTCTCTTTTGCATTTCTAATGGGTTGTTGTAAGTCACGCCCAAAGGAGGAAACTCCATTGAAATGCCTCCTGCGTTCCCTGGACGTCTTGTCTATTGACTGCATCGACAAGAAACGCCTGATTTATTATTGCACTCAAGTTTGGCCACAGTACCAACTGGATAATCGTTCTCGATGGCCCAGAGATGGGACTTTGGACTATGTCATTCTCAGAGATTTAGACGATTTTTGCCGTCGTAATGGTAAATGGTCTGAGGTCATTCATATTCAGCCATTCTTTGCTCTCCGGGACAACCCGGCCCTATGCCAATCATGCCCGGCCTTTCCACTCCTCCTGGCACGTGGAGAACCCAACTCTAGCGCAGGGCTCCCTCCGGAGCCTGAGGTGCCTGACCCTCTTTTTGACTCTGCCCCTCTTCCTGCTGAGCATCTGGTGCCTTCCCCACCTTCTTCCCTCTCCTCTCCTTCACCCTCTATCTCCTCCCCCCCTGCAGCTCACACCCGGTCTCGCACTGGTGGCACACAACCTCCACCAGACCCCCTGTGCCCTTTGCGAGAGGTGGCAGGGGCTGAAGGTGTAATTAGGGTGCATGCGCCATTCTCAATGTTTGATATTGCTCAGATTGAGAAGCGGCTGGGATCTTATGCCCAAGATTCTAATAATTATGTCAAGCAGTTTAAGAACCTGGCTCAGACCTATGACCTTACTTGGCAGGACATATATCTAATGCTATCCTCTACCCTTACTGCTGAGGAAAAAGAAAGGGTGTGGACTGCAGCCCAGGCACATGCCGATGAAGCTCACCGCCTAGATATTAACTTTCCAGTGGGAGCAACAGCTGTGCCTAGGGAAGAGCCCAATTGGAATTATCAACATAATGCTCCTGGGCGGGAAAGCAGAAATAGGATGATAACTTGCTTAGTGGCTGGCCTTCAAAAGGCAGCCTATCTTCCTGTTAATTACGACAAATTAAACCACATTACTCAAAGGCCCAATGAAAACCCGGCGGAATTTCTTGAACGCCTTACAGTAGCGCTCCAGCGCTATACAAGGCTGGACCCAGAGTCACCAGAGGCTAAGGTGGTTCTCAATACTCATTTTATTGCCCAATCAGCCCCCGATATTAGAAAAAAGTTAAAAAAGGCTGAGAACGGTCCTCAGACCCCTCAACGAGATCTGGTGAGTATGGCATTTAAAGTTTTCAATAATCGAGAGGAACAGGAGATTGCCGATAAGACAGCCCGTGAGAGGGAAAACTATCAAATCCTGGCTGCTGCCATCCGGCCTCCTCTGAGGAGACGCACCCAACAAACACCACCTGGAGCATGCTTCAAGTGTGGGCAAGAGGGCCACTGGGCGAAATTCTGTCCCTCACCACGACCTCCACCTGGACCCTGCCCAAGGTGTGGACAACAAGGACATTGGGGAGTCGATTGCCCCTCCTCACCTCCACAAGGTAGGCCAGCCCCTCCCCCACCCCGCCCACCCAGGCAGGCGGAGCCAGACCGGTCGGAGATTTTCTGCTTGGCTACAGAATGAAGGTGCCCAGGGCCACCTGCTCCCAACAACCAGACCATCACAATGACGGAGCCCAGGGTGTGTTTCTATGTAGCCGGTAAGTTAATATCTTTTCTCTTGGATACGGGAGCGACTTACTCGGTGCTATGTCAATATACAGGCAAGACTTTTCCCTCCCAGATCTCGGTGGTGGGTGTAGATGGCCTACCTACCTGTCCCCCAACTACGGGACCAGTATCATGTAAAATAGGAGACTTTCCTTTTTCACACTCCTTCCTAATCCTACCTCACTGTCCTACCCCACTCCTAGGAAGGGACTTGCTCTCTAAATTTCAGGTCTCCCTTTCATTCCATATCCCCAAACAGCCCACACCTGTTCTACTTTTGTCTTTAGATGAACCTCCACCTGTAACTTCCCAACTAAATCCTTTCCCTTTACCTCCAGATCTTGTCAACCCTCTTATCTGGGATACTTCCACTCCTACTATGGCTAGACACCATACTCCTGTCCTCATTAAACTTAAAGACCCTACCCATTTCCCTGGTACTTCCCAATACCCCATTTCCCTTAGGCACAGGCAAGGTTTAAAACCCATCATCCTTCGCCTTCTTAAACAAGGACTTCTCAGACCCACTAACTCCCCCTTTAACACCCCTATCCTGCCAGTAGTTAAACCTGATGGGACCTATCGCCTAGTCCAGGACCTGCGCACTATTAATGCTGCAGTCCTTCCCATTCATCCTGTTGTGCCTAACCCATATACTCTCCTTTCACAGATACCTCCTGGTACCACCCACTTCTCGGTGCTGGACCTCAAGGATGCATTCTTCACAATCCCCCTGCATCCTGACTGCCAAGATTTCTTTGCTTTTACTTGGGTGGACCCAGACACTTCAAGGGCACAACAGCTGACCTGGACAGTCCTCCCTCAAGGGTTTCGAGACAGTCCCCATTTCTTTGGACAGGCTTTATCAAAGGATCTCCTCTCTCTTCAGGTGTCTCCTAGCATTGTTCTCCAGTATGTGGATGATCTTTTGCTTTGCAGCCCTTCCTTTGAGTTGGCTCGCCAACATACAGCTGACCTCCTCAACTTCCTGTTGACAAAAGGATATAGAGTCTCTCCTTCAAAGGCCCAGATAGCAAAGTCAGAGGTAACATACTTGGGTTTGTCCATAACTCCTACAGAGAGAAGAATTACCCTTGATAGAAAAGCCTACATTGAGTCTCTCTCTGTCCCACAGACCAAGGAGGACATTCTGTCTTTCCTGGGACTTGCAGGCTTCCTTCGTATTTGGATACCCGGTTTTGCTACATTGGCCAAACCTCTTTATGAGGCATCCAAAGGTTCCCTACTGGAGCCGCCAGACCCCACAAAGCCCATTGACACCCCATTTAAAGTTCTGAAGCAAGCGCTTCTTCGGGCTCCAGCACTGGCTCTACCTAACCTCAAGGAACCCTTTATACTCTATGTCACTGAGAAGTGGGGAATTGGCCTTGGGGTTCTTGGACAAATGTCAGGCCCCTCATTTAGACCTGTGGCCTACCTCTCAAAGCAGCTAGACCCAACGGTAAAAGGCTGGCCAGCATGTCTCCGAGCTTTGGCCGCAGCAGCCACCTTGGCACAGGAGAGCACAAAACTCACTTTTGGCCAACCCACTACCATTCGCTCTCCCCACAGACTAAAGGACCTTTTGTCTCATAAATCCCTGTCTTCCCTTTCCCCTTCCCGCCTACAGCTGTTTCATGTTACTTTTATTCAAAACCCTGACTTTTCACTGGAAAGCTGCTCCCCGCTCAATCCAGCCACCTTGCTTCCATCCAATTCTAACCCTCTTTCCCATTCCTGTACAGAGACCTTGGAGGAATTCACACCCCATTTTACAGGTATCTCGGAAACTCCTCTTCCTGACCCAGAAGACACCTGGTACATCGATGGCAGTTCCACATCTACCTCTTCAGGAAGCCGAGTTGCGGGCTATGCCATCGTTAATAACTCTACCATTCTTGAAAGCAGCCCTCTGCCCCCTAGCACTACCTCACAAAAGGCAGAACTTATAGCTTTAACTAGGGCCTTAATTCTAGCCAAGGGCCGGAAGATCAATATTTATACAGACTCAAAATATGCCTATCATATTCTCCATTCTCATGCAGCAATTTGGAAGGAACGTGGCTTCCTGACCACCAAAGGGACTCCCATAACTAATGCCTCACTTATTCTTAAACTATTAGAAGCTGCTTCCCTTCCCCAACAGGTTGCGGTCATCCACTGCAGAGGACACCAGACAGGATTGGATGCCATTACAGTCGGCAATTCAAAAGCAGACCGGGAGGCAAAGCTAGCAGCCCAGAGACAACTCCAGGGACAACTTCCAGCTCCCTTGCTTCTGGTATTGCCTTCAATTCAACCCTCTTATACCCCACAGGAGATCGAGGAACTTATGCACCAGGGAGCCTCCCAGGAAGCACAGGGATGGTGGTCTCTGGAAGGACGAGTTGTTCTTCCTGAGACACAAGCAGACAGCTTTCTTTCCCAGGTTCACCAGGCGCTGCATATTGGATACAAGCCTCTCTCCCACCTTCTTAAACCTTTAATCCATTGCCCTAGCCTAACTACTCGACTAAAGGCTATTACCCAAGCCTGCCCCACGTGTTCTCTTACTTCCTCACAGGGTGGTCTCCGACCAGCTGCATTCCCCACACACCAAGCACGGGGACACACCCCAGGGGAAGACTGGCAGATAGACTTCACTCACATGCCCAGATGTAAGCGGCTCAAATACCTTCTAACTATGGTTGATACCTTTTCAGGATGGATTGAAGCCTATCCCACAACGTCGGAGACAGCTGACACAGTTGCCTCTGTCCTTATTAAAGAAATTATTCCTAGGTTTGGCTTACCCAGGTCACTTCAATCTGACAATGGACCTGCTTTCATCTCCAAAGTGACCCAACAGGTGGCATCCTCTCTAAACATCCAGTGGAATCTTCACATTCCTTATAGGCCTCAGTCTTCTGGAAAGGTTGAAAGAGCTAATGCGCTCCTTAAGACACAACTTACTAAACTTTCTCTAGAGCTCCAACAATCCTGGCCAGAACTGTTACCCCTGGCGCTCACCCGCTTACGTGTTTCTCCCCGCAGCCCTACTTTCCTCAGCCCCTTTGAGTTAATGTATGGAAGACCTTTTCTCCTAGGTAATTTCCCTACTGACAATACCAAAACTCCACTAATAGACTACCTTCCCGTCCTAACCTTTCTTAGGCACATGCTGCGCCAACATGCTGACCAGTGTCTCCCTCAGCCTCATCAAGGCCCCTTTCCCACTCCCCCAATTTTGCCTGGTGATCAAGTGTTTCTCAAGACCCTTAATCCATCTGGTTTACACCCTAAGTGGACAGGCCCTCACCAGGTTCTGCTGACCACCCCCACAGCAGTCAAGCTCAAGGGACAGCCACAGTGGATTCACCTGTCAAGAATAAAAAGGTCTCCTGCTCCTGCCCCTTCTATGCCAACACTGACTTCGAGGTACACCTGTTCCCCCCTTGGGCCTACCAAGGTAAGGCTATCTCGCATCCCTGAAGATCCGGGTGAGTAACACTGAGCTAATTGCTCTCCTCCCCAAAGACCTCACTACCTCATCCCTTAGGTCACCTCCAAGCCATGGACATCCAATCTTTTCTTTCCAGTAATATATTTGCTTTTCATCTTTGTTCAGCCCCTTGCCTGAGAAGACTTCCTCCAGACTTCATCGAAGAGACTCACTTCTTGCAGACATCATGGAACTGGCAGACCAGGAAGCAGTCACCTCCTACTAGGTCACCTCTCTTCCCCCCCCTTTCCTTTTTCAGCCATGCTTCTCCACCATGCTGGGTGGGACTACAGTTCAGTAACTTCTTTTCCTGCCTGAATAGCGCATGGTGTTCTTTTCATCTACCCAATAACTACCCCTTTTGTGTGAACCAAAGTGCCTTGACACCATGCGAGATTTTTCACCAATACCATTTCTGGCCTTCACATCCACGTCCACACCACTTCTCTACTCTGGTGAGTGAAACTACTCTACGGCTCTCTGTCACTCAGTCTCTGTCCAGACGTGGCGCCACGCCAGAGAGCTCCTACGGCCTTTAGCTGAAAGGCCGGTCACCTCTGAAGCCGAGGACGCTTGGCTTTGGGGGCTTGGCCATTTCTCTCTAGAGGGCTCTGGGGGAAGTCGGGACGCCGCTTCTGCCTGGTCAGCTCTTATTCACTCACCAGACTGACTCTACTTTTTGGCTTGTGCCCTGAAGAGTGTGACGCAGGCTGGGTCCCGGGGACCCTCCCCTCTAGGTTCCCTCTCAAAGGCTAGCCATTCTAGGTTTAAAAATTGTCAGAGTTTCCATTTGTTCAGGTTTCCGTCAATGCCTCATGAAACTTCTCCAGACTCCGTCCAACAGACTCGCCTCCTCCAGACTTCATCGAGGAATCAACACCCAAGTGACAGCTGCAGCCTGCTGCCTTCTCCCAGCATGGACCACATCCCAGCCTTTTACCCCTACGACGCCCCTTGCCAGCAGGAAGTAGCCAGAGAGAGTCTTCGCCCTTTTTCATAATTATCAAAAGGCTGGAATGTAAGGTCCATTCCTGGACGACGAACAGACCTCGCCCAGTACCTGCGTTACCTAGGCAACTGGGATACCTGGAAGAGGTCACGTCCGCATCTGCTGAGCGTTACCTAGGCAACTGGGATACCTGGAAGAGGTCACGTCCGCATCTGCTGAGGTCACATCCTAACCTGATGTGGCCACACCTTTCTCCCACCTGATCCCACTTCCCTTTACCTGGACACACCCTTCCCCGCCCCCTACCCTATATAAGGCCTAAACAGCCGCCAGACCGCCCTCTTTTTTTCTTTTGCCAGCCGCGTGGAGTGCCAACCTTGCCTGGTCCCAGCAGGTCTACTGAATAAACCCCTTACCTGAATACCATGTGCGTGGTGCAGTTTCAGTTCTTACTCGGTCACCTCTTTTAAAAACCTAACACTAACCCTCTTCCTAACACTAACAGTAACCCTAAACCTCACCCTAGGCCTCACTCTAACCCTAACCCTAACCCTAACCCTCACTCTCCTTAACCCTCACCCTAACCTTTAACAACACCCTAATCCTCACCCTAACCCTAACACTAACCTTAAACTTCACAGTAACCCTTACTCTAACCCAAACCCTCACCCTCACCGTCAACCTAACCCTCATGCTAACCCTTACCCTCTCCCTACCCCTAACCTTAACCCTAAACCTAAACCTCATAGTAAACCTAACCCTCACCCTAACCATAACCCTACCCCTCAACCTACAGTCATCCTACCCCTAAACCTAACCCTAACTCTCACCCTAACCCTAACCCTAAACCTAACCCTCACCCTAACCCAAAACGCCACCCTCACCTTCACACTTACCCTCAGTCTAACCCTAACACTAACCCTAATCCTAACCCTAAACCTCACCCTCACCCTAACTCTTACCCTAATCCAACCCTAACTCTCACTCTAACTCTAACCCTGACCCAAACCTAACCCTCACCCTCAACCTCAATCTAACCCTAAACTTAACCCTAAATCTCACCGTAACCCATAACCTCACCCTAAACCTTACCCTAAACCTAACCCTAACCCTAACCCTCACACTAACCCTAAAACTAACCCTAACCCTAACTCTCACCCTAACCCTAAAACTAACCCTAACACTCACCCTAACCTTAACCCTAATCCTCACCCTCACTCACAGCCTAAACCTCACCCTAACCCTAACCCTAACCCTAATCCTAACCCTAACCCATATCCTAACCCTCACTCTCACCCTCACCCTCAACCTCACCCTAAACATCACCAAAAACATAACCCTCACCTAACCCTAACCCTAAGACTCACCCTAAACCTAACCCTCACCTTCACCCTCACCCTCACCCTCACTCACAGCCTAAACCTCACCCTAACCCTAACCCTCAACCTAACCCTAACCCTAAACCTAACCCTGACCCTAACCCTAATCCTCACCTTCACCCTAAACCTAACCCTATACATCACCCTAACCCTTACCCTCTCTCTAACCCTAACGCTATACCTAACCCTAAAGCTCACCCTCACCCTCACACTAAGCCTAAGCCTAAACCTAACACTAATCCTAAACGTAACTGTCACTCTCCCCCTAACCCTCACCCTAACCCTAACCTAATCTTAATCCTACCCCTAAATCCAACCTTAAACCTAAAGCTACCACTCACCCTAACACTCAACCTAACCCTTATCCTCACCCTCACCGTAACCCTCATATTAACCCTAACCCTCACCCTAACCCTAAACCTAACCCTCACCCTCATCCTCATTGTCACCCTCATCCTAACCTTAACCCTATCCCTAACCCTAACTCTAACCCTAACCCTCACCCTCACCCTCACGCTAAATCTCACCTTCAACCTCACCCTCACCCTATCCTTAAAAATAACACTAACCCTCACCCTAAACCTAACCCTCACCCTAAACCTAACCCTAACCCTCACCCATACCCTAACCCTAAGCCTAACCCTAAACCTAACACTCACGCTCACCCTGACCCTCACCCTTACCCTTACCTTCACCCTAACCCTCACCCTCACCCTCAACCTAACTCTAACCCTAATCCAACCATAACCCTCACTCTAACTCTAAACCTCACCCAACCCTAACCCTCACCCTCAACCTCAATCTAACCCTAAACTTAACCCTAACTCTCACCCTAAAACTAACCGTCACCCTAACCCTTATCCTCACCCTAACCCTAACCCTAACCATAACCCTAATCCTCACACTAATCCTAAAGCTAACCCTAACCCTAACCCTCAACCTAACCCTCACCCTAACCCTAAAACTAATGCTAAACCACACCCTAAACTTAACCCTAATCCTCACCCTCACCCTAACCCTCACTGTCACCCTAACCCTCACCCTAAACCTAACTTTAACCCTAACCCTAACCCTTACACTAACCCTAACAATAACCCTAACCCTAAACTAACCCTCAACCTAACACTAACCCTAACCCTAACCCTAACTCTCACACTAAACCTAACTCTCACCCTAACCCTAAGCCAATCCCTCAGCCTAACCCTAATCCTAACCCTAACCCTAAACCTAATCCTCACCCGATCCATAACCGTAACCCTAACCTTAAACCTCACCCTCACCCTAGCCCTCACCCTAAACGTAAGCCTAAACCTAACCCTCCCCTAACCCTAACCCTCACCCTAACCCTAAACCTCACCCTGACCCTAGCCCACAACCTAACCCTAACCCTAAACCTCAACCTCTACTTAACGCTCACCATCACCTTAAACCTAACCCTCACCGTACTCCTCACCCTAACCCTAACCCTAACCCAAAACTTCAACTTAAACCTCACGTTAACACTTACCCTCACCCTGACACTCAGCCTAACCCTAACCATAACCATAACCCTCACCCTAACCCTAAATCTAATCCTCACACGAACCCTCACCCAAACCGTAACCCTAAACCTCACCTTCACCCTGAACCTCAGCCTAACCCTAAACCTAACACTAATCCTTACCCTAACCCACACCCTCACTTCACCCTAACTCTAACCATAACCCAACATTAATCATCACCCTCACTCTAACCCTCAACCAACCATAACCCTCACCCTCACCATCACCCTAACCCTAACCCTAACCCTAAGGCTAACGCTCACCCTAAACGTCACCCTCACCCTAAAACTAACCCTAAGCGTCACCCTCACCCTAACCCTAACCCTAAACCTAACCCTCACCCTAACACTCACCGTAACCCTAATGTTAGCCCTAAACCTCACCTCACCATAAACCTCACCCTAACCCTTACCATCACCCCAAGCCTAACCCTAACCCTAACACTATCCTTCACACTAATCCTAACCCTAACCCTAACCCTAACACTAAACCTCAACCTAACCCTAATTCTAACCCTAACCCTAACCGTTAAACTAACCCTAAAAATAACCCTAATCCTAAACGTAACCCTCACCTTTAAACTAACCCTAACCCTAATCCTAACTCTCACACTAAACCTAACCCTCACCCTAACCCTAAGCCAACCCCTCAGCCTAAACCTAACCCTAACCCTAACCCTAATCATCACCCTATCCCTAACCGTAACCCTAACCCTAAACCTCATCTTCACCCTAGCACACACCCTAACCCTAACCCTAAATGTAACCCTCCCCTAAACCTAACTCTCACCCTAACCCTAACCCTCACCCTGATGCTAATCCTCACCCTAACCCTAACCCTAACCCTCAACCTCAACTTAAAGCTCACCCTCACCTTAACCCTAACCCTCACCAAACTCCTCACCCTAAACCTAATCATAACGCTCAACTTCACCCTAAACCTCACCTTAACCCTAACCCTCACTCTGACACTCACCCTAACCCTAACCATAACCATAATCCTCACCCCAACCCTCACCCTAACCCTAAATCTAACCCGAACCCGAACCCTAAACCTAAACCTCACCCTCAACCTCAACCTCAGCCTAACCCTAACCCTAACCCTAATCCTAACCCTAACCCTCACCCTCACCCTCACCATAACTCTAACCCTTACCCAATGCTAACCCTCAACCTCACTCTAACCCTCACCAAACCTATCCCTCACCCTCATATTCACCCTAACCCTAACTCTAACCGTAAACCTCACCCTAAACCTAAACCTAACCCTCACCCTAACCCTTACCCTAACTCGAACACTAATCCAACATTAACCCTCACTCTAACTCTAACCCTCACACAACCCTAACCCTCACCCTCAACCTCAATCTAACCCTAACCTTAACTGTAACTCTCAACCTAACCCTAACCCTCACCCTAACGCTTACCCTCACCCTAACCCTAACCCTAACCCTAACCCTCACCATAAACTTAATGCTAACCCTTACCCTAACCCTCAAACTGACCCTCACCCTAACCCTAAAACTAACGCTAACCCTCACCCTAAACCTAACCCTAATCCTCACCCTCACCCTAAACGTCACCATCACCATAACCCTTACCCTAACCTAACCCTCACCGACACCCTAACCCTCATTTTCACCCTAACCCTCACACTCACTCTAAACATCATCCTAAACATAACCCTCACCCTAAGCCTAAACCTAAGCTTCACCCTAAACCTAACCCTCACCCTCACCCTCACTCACAGCCTAAGCCTAACCCTAACCCTAAACCTCACCCTAACACTAACCCTAAACCTAAACCTCACCCTAAACCTAACCCTCACCATAACCCTCACCCTAAAACTAACCCTCAACCTAAACCTAGCCCTCACCCTCACCCTAACCCTCACCCTAACGCTTAACCTCACAATAACCCTAACCTTAACACTAACCCTCACCCTCAGACTTAACCTAACCCTCAACCTAACTGTAAACCTTCCCCTCATCCTAACCCTGACCCTAACCCTAATTCTCACCCTATCCCTAACCTAAACCTAACTCTCACAGTCAACCTATCCCTCAACCTAAATCTAACCGTAGCCCTAACCCTCACCCGAACCCTCACCCGCAACCAAAATCTCACCCTCATCCTTAACATCACCCTAACCCTATCCCGCACCCTCACCATAACACTAACCCTCACCATAACCCTAACCTTCACCCTAACCTGCTCCCTCAACCAAATCCTAACCCTAAGCATAACCCAAACACTTACCTGATGGAAACCCTCACCCTCACCCTAAACCTCACCCTCACAATAGCCCTCACCCTAACATTAACCCAACCATAACCCTAACCCTCAAACTCACCCTCAGCCTCAGCCTAAACCTACCCCTAACCCTAAACCCAAACCTAACCCTAACCTTCATTCTAACCCTAACCCTAACGCTAACCCTCACCCTCACTCAAATACTCACCCGAACCCTGACCCTAACCCTAACCCTAAACCTCACACTAGCTCTCACCGTCACCCTCACCCACACACTAATCCTAACACTAACCCTAAACCTAACTCTCACCCTCACCCTAAACGTCACCCTAACCCTTACCCTCACCCTAAACCTAACCCTAACCATAACCCTCACACTAACCTAAGCCTTACCCTCTCCCTAACCCTAACCTTAACCCTAAACCTAATCCTCACAGTAACCCTAACCTTCACCAGCACCATAACCCTACCCCTCAATCTAACCCTCATCCTAACCCTAACCGTAACCCTTTCTTTACACTCACTCTCACCCTAACCCTAACCCTCACCTTAAAAAAAACCATCACCCTCACCCTCACCCTTACCCTCAGTCTAACCCTAACCCTAACCCTAATCCTAACTCTAACCCTCACCCTCAACATCACCCTAACTCTAACTTAAACCAACCATAACCCTCACTCTAACTCTAACCCTCACCCAAAACTCACCCTCACCCTCAACCTCAATCTAACCCTAACCCCCACCGTAACTCTCACCCTAAACCTAAACCTAACACTAACACTTACCCACACCCTAACCGTAACCCTAAAACTAACCCTCTCACTAATCCTAATGCTAACCCTAAACCTAACCCTCTCCCTAGCCCTAACCCTCACCCACAACCTAACCCTCACTCTCACCATGACCCTCACTCTCACCCTAAACATCACCCTAAACTTAACCCTAACACTAACCCTAACCCTAAGCCTCACCCTAAACCTAACCCTCACCCTCACCCTCATTTACAGCCTAAGCCTAACCCTAACCCTAAACCTCACCCTAAACCTAACCCTAAACCTCACCCTCACCCTAACCCTAAAACTCACCCTAACCCTTACACTAACCCTAAACATCACCCTAACCCTAAACTTCACCCTTTCCCTAACCCTATCCCTAACCCTAAACCTCACCCTTACCCTCACGCTATGGCTTACCCTAAACCTATCACTAACCCTAAACCTACCTCTCACTTTCATCTTTACCCTAATGCTAACCCTAACCCTAACCCACACACTAATACTTACCCTCACCCTCACCCTAACCCTAACGCTAACCTAACCCTAAACCTCACCCTCACCCTAACCCTAACCCTAACACTAACCCTAACCCGAACCGTCACCCTCACCCTAACCCTAACCCTAAACCTAGCGCTAACCCTCACCCTAACACTTACCATCAACTAATACTCAAGTCACTCTAATCCTCACCTAACCCTAAAGTTAAACCTTATGCTAACCCAAACCCTAACCCTCACCTCACCTTCACCCTCAGCCTAACCCTCACCCTCACCCTAGCCCTCACCCTAACCCAAACCCTAACCCTCACCCTGACCCTAACCCTCACAGTCATACTAATCCTCACCCTAACTCTTACTCTAACCCTAACCCTAACCCTCACCCTCACCCTATCCCTAAACCTCACCGTCACCCTAATCCTAAACCTAAACCTAACCCTAACCCTCACCCTAAACCTAACCCTCAACCTCAAGCTCAGCCTCAGCCTAACCCTAATCTTAAACCAAATCCTTACCATAATCCTCACCCTCACCCTCACCCTCACCCTAACCCTCAGCCTCACTCTCACCCTCACCCTAACCCTAGCCCTAACCCTAACCCTAACCCTCACCCTCACCCTCACCCTAACCCTAACCCTATCCCTCACCCAACCCTCACCCTAAACCTAACCCTAAACCTCACCCTCACCCTAACCCTTACACTCACCCTAAGCCTAATCTAACCCAAAACCTAACCGTAACCCTCAGACTAAACCTAACCCTCATCCTAACCCTAACCATACACCTGAGATTAACCCTCACCCCAACCCTAACCCTAACCCTAATTCTCACCCTATCCCTCACCATAACCCTAACCCTCACACTCACCCTAGCCATCACCCTAACTCTATCACTAATCCTAACCTTCACCCGAACCCTCACACTCACCATCACCCTCACTCTAATCCTAACAATAATTTTAACCTAACTCTCACTGTAACCCTAACCCTAAACCTACCCCTACCCCTAACCCTCCCCCTCCCCTTCCCACTCATCCTCAGCCTAACCCTAACCCTAATCCTAATCCTAACCCTAACCCTCACTCCCAACCTCAGTCTAACCCTAACGCTAACCCTAATCCTAACCCTAACAATCACCCTCACCCTTACCCTAACTGGAACACTAATCCAACCATAACCCTCACTCTAACTCTAACCCTCACCCAACCCTAACCCTCACGCTCAACCTCAATCTAACCCTAACATTAACCGTAACACTCACCCTAACCCTAATCCTCACCCTAACCCTTACCCTCACCTTAAGCCTAACCCTAACCCTCACAATAATCTTAATTGTAACCCTAACCCTAACCCTCAAACTGACCCTCACCCTAACCCTAAAACTAACGATAACCCTCACCCTAACCCTAAACATAATCCTCACCGTCATCCTAAAAGTCACCGACACTTTAACCCTCACCATAACCCTAACCCTCACCCACACCCTAACACTCACTCTCACACTGACCCTCACCCTCATCGTAAACATCATCCTAAACATAACCCTCAACCTAAACCTAACACTAAGCCACACCCTAAACCTAACCCAGAGCCTCACCCTCACCCTCACTCAACCTAAGCCTAACCCCAAACCTAAAATTCACCCTAACACTAACCCTAAACCTAAAACTAACCCTAACCCTAACCCTCACCCTAACCCTCATCCTAAAGATAACCCTCACCCTAAACCTAGCTCTCACCCTCACCCTCACCCTAAACCTCACACTCCCAATACCCCTCACCCTAACCTTACCCAACCCTAACCCTAACCTTCAAACTCACCCTCACCCTCAGTCTAACCCTACCCTTAACCCTAATCCCAACCCTAACCCTCACCCTCACCCTAACCCTAACCCTAACCCTAACCCTCACCCTCACTCAAACCCTCACCCTAACCTGACCCTAACCCTAATCCTAAACCTCACACTGACTCTCACCCTCACCCTCACCCAAACACTAATCCTAAACCTAACTCTAAGCCTAACTCACACCCTCACCCTAAACCTCACCCTAACCCTTACCCTCACTCTAAACCTAACCCTAACCCTAACCCTCACACTAACCTAAGCCATAATCTCTCCCTAACCCTAACCTTAACGCTAATCCGAACCCTCACAGTAACCCTAACCATCACCCTAACCATAACCCTACCCCTCAATCTAACACTCATCATTCCCCTAACCCTAACACTTTCGCTTAACCTCACCCTCACCCTAACCCTAACCCTCACCTAAAAAAAACCAATCACCCTCACCATCACCCTCACCCTCACTCTAACCCTAACCCTAACCCTAATCCTAACCCTAACCCTCACCCTCACCATCACCCTAACTTTAAACCTAATCCAACCATAACCCTCAATCTAACACTAACCCTCACCCAACCCTAACCCTCACCCTCAACTTCAATGTAACCCTAACCTTAACCCTAACTCTCACCCTAAACCTAACCCTCACCCTAACACTTACCCTCACCCTAACCCTAACCCTAACCCTAACCCTCACACTAAACCTAATCTTAAACCTAACCCTCAGCCTCAAGCTCAGCCTAAGCCTAACCCTAATCTTAAACCAAATCCTTACCATAATTCTCATCCTTACACTCACCTTAACCCTAACCCTCAAACTCACCCTCACCCTCACCCTCACCCTAAACCTCAGCCTCACTCTCACACTCACCTTAACCCTAACCCTAACCCTCACCCTCACCCTAACCCTAACCCTAACCCTATCCCTCACCCAACCCTTACCCTAAACCTAACCCTAAACCTCACCCTCACCCTAACCCTCAGCACAACCCTTACCCTCACCCTAAGCCTAACCTAAACCAAAACCTAACCGTAACCCTCAGACTAACCCTAACCCTCACCCTAACCCTAAACCTAACCCTAATTCTCACCCTATCCCTCACCATAACCCTAACCCTAACATAAACCATAGCCATCACCCTAACTATATCCCTAACCCTAACCTTCACCCGAACCCTCACACTCACCATCACCTCACCCTAATCCTAACAATAATTTTAATCTAACTCTCACTGTAACCCTAACCCTAAACCTACCCCTAACCCTAACCCTCCCCCTCCCCTTCCCACTCATCCTCAGCCTAACCCTAACACTAATCCTAATCCTAACTCTAACACTCACTCCCACTATCACTCTAAACCTAAACCTCACCCTCACCCTCACCCTAACCCTAACAATAACCCCGACTCTAACCCTAACCCTAACCCTAAACCTCACCCTAACACTAATCCTAACCCTAACCCTCACATTAAACCTTACCCTCACCCAAAACGTAACCCTAATCCTTAGTCTAACCCTCACATTAAACCTAACTCTAACGCTAATCCTCACCCTAATCCTAAACCTAAACTAAATCTTAATTCTAACAATATCCCTCACACTCAACCTCATCGTAAACCTAAGCCTAAACCTAAACCTCAACCTAAACCTAACCCTAACACTAATCCTAACAATAACCCTCACCCTACCCCCAGCCTAACACTCACACTAACCCTAACACTAACTCTAAAACTCACACTAAACTTATTCCTCACCCTAACCCTAAAACTACCCCTCATGCTAACCCTAACCCTAACCCTCACCCTAACCCTAAGCCTAACACTAACACTCCCCCTCACCCTAGTCCTCATCGTAATAATAATCCTAACCCTAAACCTCAACCTAACCCTAACCCTCATTCTAACCCTAACCCACACCATATACCTAACACTCACCCTAACCCTAACACTCACCCTAACACTTTCCCTAACCGTAACCCTAACAATAACCGTAACTCTCACCCTAACCCTAACCTAACCTTAAGTCTAACCCTCACCCTAACGCTCACCCTAACCATAACCATAACCCTAAACCTCCCACTCATCCTAACCCTCCACCTAACCCTTATCATCACCCTCACCCTAACCCTCACATTAACCCTATCCCTCACCCTAACTCTAAGCCTAACTGTCACCCTCACTCTAAGCCGCTGTCAACCTAATCCTCAACCTAACCCTAAACCTCACCCACACACTAACCCTCACCCTAAACTTAACCCTCACCTTCACCCTAACCCTCAACATAAGACTAACCCTAACCCTAACACTAATCCTAAACTTAACCCTCACACTCACCCTCACCTTAACACTATCACTAATCCTCCCCCTAACCTTAACCCTCATCCTAAACCTAACCCTAACCCTAACCCTCACCCTAAACCTAACCCTCACCCTAACCCTAACTCTAACCCGAACACTCACCCTAATCCTAACCCTAACCCTAACCCTCACCCTCACCCTAAACATCAACCTTTACCTAACCCTCACCCTAATCCTAACCCTAATCCTCATTCTAAACCGTACCCTCACCCTCACCATCACCCTAAGTCTAACCCTAAACCTAACACTAATCCTAAACCGAACTCTCACCCCCACCCTCACCCTAAGGCTAACCCTAACCCTAACTCTCACCCTCACCCTAGCACTCTCCCTAACACTAAGCCTAACCCTAACCCACAACCTAACCCTCACCCTTACCCTTACTCTCACCCTAACCATTAAACTCACCCTCTCCCTAACCCTCTCCCAAACCCTTATCCTCATTCTAACCCTAACCCTCACCCTCAAACAAACCCTAACCCTCATCCTAACCCTAACCCAAAACCTCACCCTAACCCTAACCCTCACCCTAACCCTAACCCTCACTCCCACACTAACCCTAAACTTCACACTAACCCTAAAACTAACACTCACCCTAATCCTAACCCTCACCTACACCATCACCCTCAGCCTAACACTAAGCCCAATTCTAATCCTAAACCTATCACTCACTCTCACCCTCACCCTAACCCTAAACCTAACCCTCAACCTCAATATCAGGGTCACCATCACCCTCACCCTCAGCCTTAACCTAACCCGAACAATAAACCTAACCCTAACCCTAACTCTAACCTTCACCCTAAACCTAACCCTAACCCTTAACTTCACCCTAAACCTAACCCTAACCCTCACCATCACCCTAACCCTAACCCTAACCCTCAACCTAACCCTCACACTAACACTTACGGTATCCCTAACTCTCATTCTCAAGCTAACCCTAACCCTAAACCTTACCCTCACCCTAAACCTCACACTAAACCTAACCCTAAACCTACCCCTCACCCTAACCCTAACCCTCAACCTAAGCCTAACCATCACCCCAACCCTAAGACTAACCCTAAACCTAACCCTAACCCTACCCCTCACCCTAACCCTAAACCCACCCCTCACCCTAACACTAACCCTCACCCTAACCCTTACCACAAGCCTAAATCTAACATTAACCCTAACCCTCACCCTAACCCTAACGCTAACCTTAAACTTAACCCTCATTCTAACCCTCACCCTCAACCTAACCCTAAGCCTAACGCTCCCCCTCACTCTAACTTCAATCTAAACCTTACCCTTACACTCACCCTAACCCTCACATTAACCCTCACCCTAACCCTCAAGCTCATCCTCAGCCTAACCCTAATAGTAACACTAATCCTTACCCTAATATTTACCCTTACCCTCACCTTAACCCTAACCTTCAAACGCACCCTCAACCTCACCCTCACATTAACCGTCAGCTTCACTCTCACCCTCACCCTCACCCTAACCCTAACCCTAACCCTCACCCTCACAGTAACCCTAACAAAATAATTAACCCTCAACCAACCCTCACCCTAAACCTAACCCTATTCCTTACCCTCACCCTAACCCTTACCCTCACCCTATGCCTAAACCTAACCCTAAACCTATCCGTAACCCTCAGACTAAACCTAACCCTCACCCGAAAACTAACCCTAACCCTAATTCTCACCCTATCCCTAACCATAACCCTAACCCTCACACTCACACTAGCCCTCACAATAACACTAACCCTAAACCTAACCCTCACCTGAAACCTCACCCTCACCTTCACCCTAATCCTAACAAGAAGTTTAACCCTAACTCTCACCATAACCCTAACTCTAAACCTTCCCCTAAGCCTAAACTTATCCTCCACTTCCCACTCACACTTAGTGTAACCCTAACCCTAATCCTAATCCTAACCCTAACCCTTTCTCCCACCCTCAATCTAATAATAACCCTATCCCTAATCCTCACCCTCACCATCACCCTCACCCTCACCCTAAACCTAACTATAACCCCAATTCTAAACCTTACCGTAACCTTAACCCTCACCCTAACACTATCCCTCACCCTAACCCACTCCCTAACACTCACGCTAACCCTAACACTCACTCTCACCCTAAACCTCACCCTCACCCTAACCCTTACCCTCACCTAAACCTAACTCTAACCCTAACACTCACACTAAACCTAACCCTAACCATAACCCTAAAACTACAACTCACATTAACCCTAACCCTAAACCTAACCCTAACCCTCAGCTTCACCCTAAGCCTAACCCTAACCCGCACCCTAACCATAATCCTAACCCTAAACCTCACCCTAACCCTGACAGTCAATCTAACCCTAACCCGCACCCTAAACCTAACCCTACCCCTTACCCTAAACTAACCTTAACCCTAACCCTCACCCTAACTCTCACCCTAAACATCCCACTCACCTTAACCCTCAAACTAACCCTTATCCTCACCCTCAGCCTAACCCTCACATTAACAACAACCCTCACCCTAACCCTAAGCCTAACCCTCACCCACACACTCATTCTCACCCTCAGCCTAACCCTAACCCTAACCCTAATACTAACACAAACCCTAACCTGACCTCGAAACCTCACCCTCACCCTAAAACTCACCCTCATCCTAAACATTACCATAACCCTATCGCTCACCCTAACCCTAACCCTAACCCTCACCCTAACCCTAATCCACACCCTAACCATCACACTCAACCTAATCCTCACCCTAACCCTCAAGCTAACCGTTAACTAAGAGAAACCCTCACCCTCACCCTCACCCTAACACTCACCCTTGCAATAGCCCTCACCCTAACCTTAACCCAACCCTAACCCTCAACCTCACCCCAACCCTCAGCCTAACAACCCTAACCTTAACCCTAAACCTAACCCTAATCATCACCATCACTCTAACCCTAACCCTAACCCTAACCCTCAGCCTCACTCAAACCCTCAACCTAACCCTAACCCTTATCCTAAACATAAACCTCACCCTAACCCTCACCCTCACCCTCACCCACAAACTTATACTAACACTAACCCTAAGCCTAACCCTCCCCCTCAAGCTCACCCTATCCCTTACATCCACCGTAAATCTAACCCTAACCCTATTCCTCACACTGACATAACCCTCACCCTCACCATAAAGCTAACCCTAACCCTAACACTAACCTTCCCCCTCACCCCCACCATCAACCTCAGCCTAGTTTTAACCTTCAACCTAACACTAACCCTCACCCTAACCCTTACCCTAAACCTAACCCTAACCCTTACCTAACCAAAATCCTGAACCTAACCCGAATACTCACCCTAACCCTCACCCTAACACACACGCTAACCCTAACACTCACTCTCACCCTAAACCTCACCCTCACTCTAAACCTTACCCTCACCCTAAACCTAACCCTAACCCTAACACTCACACTAAACCTAACCCTAACCATAACTCTAAAACTGCAACTCACACTAACCCTAACCCTAAACCTAACCCTAACCCTCACCTTAACCCTAAACCTAACCCTAACCCTCTCCTTCACCCTAGCCCACACCCTAACCATAATCCTAACCCTAAACTTCACCCTAACCCTAACCCTCAATCTAACCCTAACCCGCACCGTAAACCTAACCCTCACCCTAACCCTCACCCTCACCCACACACTAATCCTAACACTAACACTAAACCTAACACTCACACTAAACCTAAACCTCACACTAACCCTAAACCTACGCCTCACTAAACTCTAACCCTAAACCTAAACCTAAACCTTACCCTCACCCTAATCCAAACCCTAACCCTCACCCTCACCCTAAACTTCACCCTAACGCTAACCGCTAGCCTAAACCTTCCCATAAGCCTAACCTTATCATGAACCCTAACCTTCACCCTAACCCTCATCCTACACCTAACACCAAACCTCCCCCTCCCCCTAACTCTCAACGTAACCCTTACCTCACCCTCACCCTAAGAATCACACTGACCCTAACACTCACCCTAACCCTAACCCTAACCCTCACCCTCAACCTCACCCTCAGCCTAACACTAACCCTAACCGTAATCCTAACCCTAAACCTCACACTCACCCTCATCCTAACCCTATCCCTAATCCTCACCCTCACCCTCTCCCTCACCCTAACCCTCAGCCTCACCCTCCACCACACACTAATCCTAACACTAACCCTAAACCTAACACGCACACTAAACCTAAACCTCACACTAACCCTAAACCTACCCCTCACTTAACCCTAACCCTAATCCTAAACCTAAACCTTACCCTCACCCTAAGCTTAATCCTAACCCTCACCCTCACCCTAGCCCTCACCTTAAACCTAATCCAAACCCTAACCCTCACTCTAACCCTAACCTTCACCATAAAGCTAATCCTCACCCTAACCCTTACCCTAACCCTAACCCTATCATTAACCATAACCTTCACTCTAAGCCTCATCCTAAACCTAACACTAACCCTCCCCCTTCCATTAACTCTCAATGTAAACCTTACCCTCACCCTCACCCTAAGAATCACACTGACCCTAACACTCACCCTAACCCTAACCCTAACGCTCACCCTCACCCTCAACCTCACTCTCAGCCTAACACTAACCCTAACCCTAATCCTAACCCTAACCCTCACCCTCACACTAATCCTAAATCTTTCCCTAAACCTCACCCACACCCTCACTCTCACCCTAACCCTCAGCCTCACCTTCACCCTCACCCTAAACCTAATCATAATCCTAACCCTCACCCTAACCCTAAACCTCACGCTAACCCTAACCCTCACCCTCGCATTAACCATAACCCTAACCCTAACCCTCAACTTATCCCTCACCCTAACCCTAATGGTAAATCTAATCCTCATCCTCACCCTAAACCTCACCCTAACCCTTACCCTAACCCTAACCCTAACCCTACCCTAACCCTAACCCTCCGACTAACCTTAAACCTAACTTTAATTCTCACCGTATCCTTAACCCTCACCCTCACCCTAGCCCTCAATCTAATTCTAACCCTATCCATAACCCTCATCCGAATCCTCACCCTCACTCTAACCCTCACCCTCATCCTAAACATCACCCTAAACCTAACCCTAACCCTCACCCTAACCCTAACCCCAAACCTCACCCTATCCCTAACCCTCACCGTAATCCTCAACCTAAACCTAAAACTAACCCTTACCTAAGCGAAACCCTCACACTCACCATCACCTTGACCCTCAATCTAGCCCTCAAGCTAACCTTAACAATTACCCTAACCCTCAACCTCACAATCACCCTCAGCCTAACCCTAATCCTAAACCTAATCCTAAACCTAAACCTCACCTTCACCCTAACCCTAACCCTAACCCTCAACCTCACCCACACCCTCACCCTAACCCTAAACCTAACCCTAACCCTCAACCTAACCCTAAACCTGAACCTAAACCTAACCCTCACACTCACCCTAACCCTAACCCGAACCCTAACCCTAACCCTACCTCTTACTCACAAACTCAACCTGAGCCTAAGCCTAACTGTAATCCTAATCCTAACCCTAAACCTCACTCTCACCCTCACCCTAAACCTAACTCTAACCCTAAACCTCACCCACACCCTCACCCTCACCCTAACCCTAATCCTAATCCTAACCCTAACACTAACCCTCACCCTCACCCTAACCCTAACCCTAACTCTAACCCTAAAACTCACATGAAACCTAACCCTCACCCTAACCCTAACCCTACCCTTCAGCCTAATCTTCACCCTAACACTTACCCTAACCCTAATCATAACACTCACCCTAACCCTAACCCTCACCCTAAACCTAACCCTCACCCTAACAGTTACCCTAACCCTAACCCTAACATTAACCCTAACCCTCACCCTAACCTTAACCTAATATTAACCCTAACCCTCACCCTAACCCTCACCCTAACACTAACCCTATAACTAAACCTCCCACTCGTCCTAACACTCAACCTAACCCTTTTCCTCACCCTCAAATTTACCCTCACATTAACCATAAACCTCACGCTAACACTAACCCTAACCATCACCTTCACCCTAACCCTCACCCTAACCCTAACCCTCACCCACACCCTACCCCTCACCATAAACTTAAGACTCACCCTCAACCTAACACTCACCCTAACACTAACCCTAACCCTAACACTAATCCTAAACTTAACCCTCACACTCATTGTCACCCTAACACTAACCCTAACCCCCACTCTAACCGTAACCCTAATCCTAACCCTAACCCTAAACCTAACCCTCACCCAAACCCTAACCCTACCTCTAAGCCTAACCCTCACCCTAACCCTAACCCTAACCCTAATTCTCACCCTATCCCTAACCATAACCCTAACCCTCACACTCACCCTAGCCCTCACCATAACCCTATCCCTAACTCTAACCCTCACCCGAACCCTCACCCGAACCATCACCCTAATCCTAACAATCACATTAACCCGAACTCTCACCTTAACGCTAACCCCAAACTTACCCCTAAACCTAACCCTCGCCCTCCCTTTCCAACTCACCCTCAGCTTAGCCCTAACACTAATCCTAATCCTAACCCTAACCCTCACTCCCACCCTCACTCTAAACCTAACCCTAACATAAACCTTACCCTCACCCTCACCCTCTCCCAAACACTCACGATAACCCTAACCCTCACTCTCACCCTAATCCTCACTCCCAGCCTAACCCTTACCCTCACCCTAACCCTTACCCTCACACTAAACCTAACCCTCACCCTAACCCTAAAACAACCCCTCACGCTAACTCTAAACATAAACCTAACCATGACCCTCACCCTAACCCTAAGCCTAACCCTAAACCTCACCCTCACCCTAGCCCTAATCCTAAAGATAATCCTAACCCTAAACCTTACCCTAACCCTAAACCTCATTCTAACCCTAACGCTGACCCTCACCGTAACACTTACCCTAAGCCTAAGCCTAACATTAACCCTAATTCTCACCCTAACCCTAACCTAACCTTAACTCTAACTCTGAACCTAACCCTCACCCGAAACTTCCCACTCACCCTAACCCTCAAGCTAACCCTTATTCTCACCCGCACCCTAACCCTCATATTAACCCTAACCCTCACCCTAACCCTAAGCCTAACCCTCATCATCACCCTCAGGCGAACCCTAACCCTAACCCTAATCCTAACCCTAAACATCACCCTCACTCTTACCATAACCCTAACCCTCACCCTCACCCTCACCCTAAACCTCAGCCTCAACTTCAGCCTCACCCTCTCTTTAACCCTAAACCTAACCCTCACCCTAACCCTCACGCTAACTCTAACCCTCACCCTAAACCTAACCCTAACACTCACCCTCACCCTAACCCTAACCCTATACCTAACCCTCACCATCACACTAACCCTCAACCTAACACATAAGCTCACACTAACCCTAACCCTCAGACTAAACTTAAACCTCACGCTAACCCTAACCATTCCCCTCAGCCTAACCCTCACCCAAATCGTAAAACTACCCCTAATTCTCACCCTATCCCTAAACCTAAACCTAACCCTCACGCTCACCCTAAATCTAACGGTAAACCTAAGCCGCACCAGAAAACTAACCCTCACCCTAACCCTCACCCTCATGCTAAACATCACCATAAACCTATCCCTCACCCAAACCCTAACCCTAACCCTCACTGTAACCCTAACTCTCACCCTAAACCTCACCCTCAACCTAATCCTCACCCTAACCCTAAGCCTAAGCCTTACCTCACCGAAACCCTCAAACTCACCCTCAACCTCACCCTAACCCTCACTCTCACAATAGCTTTCACCCTAACCTTAACCAAACACTAACCCTAACCCTCAACCTCACCCTCACCCTCAGCCTAAACCTAAACCTAACCCTAATCCTAACCCTAACCCTCACCCTCACCCTAAAACTAACCCTAACTTTAACCCTCACCGTCACTCAAATCCTCACCCTATCCCTAACCCTAACCCTAACCCTAACCCTCACACTAACCTAACTCTCACCCTCACCCTCACCCTAAGCCTAACCTAACCCTAACCTTCACCCTAACACTAATGCTAACCCTAACTCTAAACCTTACACAAAGTCTAACCCTCACACTAACCCTTACCCTACCCCTCAGCCTAATCCTCACCCTAACCCTGACTCTAACCTGCACCCTAAACCTAACCATAATCTTAAACCGAACCCTAACACGGACCCTAACCCTTAACCTCACTCTAAACCTCAAACTCATCCCAAGCTTAACGCTAACCCTAAACCTCACCCTAAACCTCAACCGAAGCCTAACCCTAACCCTAACTCTCAGCCTAACCCTAATCCTAACCCTAAGCCTCACCCTCACCCTAACTCTCACCCTAACCCTAACCATCACCCACAACCTAACCCTCACCCTCACGCTCACCCTCACCCTAGGCATAACCTTAAACCTAACACTAACCCTAAAGTTAACACTCACCCTAACACTCACCCTAAACCTAACCCTAAACCTAACCATCACCCTAATCCTTACTCTCATCCTAACACTAACCCTAACCCTAAACCTAACACTCACACTAAACCTAAACCTCACAATAAAGCTAAACCTACCCCTCACCCTAACCATAAACCTAACCCTAAACCTAAACCTTACCCTCATCCTAAGCCAAACCCTAACCCTCACCCTCACCGTAGCCCTCAACTTAACCTAATCCAAACCCTAAGCCTCAACCTAACCCTAAACTTCACCCTAACCCTAATCCTAACCCTAACCCTTACCATAACCATAATCCTAGCATTAACCCTAATCTTCATCCTAAGCCTCATCCTTTCCCTAACCCTAATCCTCACCCTCAGCCTAGCCCTCAACTTAACCCTTATCCTCAACCTCACCCTAAGACTCACACTGACCCTAAACTTCACCCTAAATCTAACACTAACCCTCCCCCTCCCCCTCACGCTCACCTTCAACCTAACCCTAACCCTAATGCTAATCCTAACCCTAACCCTCACCCTCACCCTCACCCTAAACCAAACCCTAAACCTCACCCTCACCCTCACCCTCACCCTCACCCTAACCTTCTGCCTCACCTTCACCCTCACCCTACCGCTAAACCTAATCCTAACCCTCACCCTAACCCTCAACCTCACCCTAACCCTAACGCTCACCCTCACATTAACCATAACCCTAACCCTAACCCTAACCTTATTCCTCACCCTAACCCTTACGCTAAAACTAACCCTCACCCTCACCCTAACCTTCACCCTAACCAGTACCTTAACCCTAACCCTAACCCTACCCTAAGCCTAACACTCAGATTAAACGTAACACTCACCCTAACCCTAATCCTAACCCTCACCCTAACCCTAATTCTCACCCTATCCTTAACCCTAACCCCAACCGTAAACCTCACCCTAGCCCTCATCCTAATTCTAACCCTATCCCTAACCCTCACCCGAACCATCACCCTCACCCTAACACTCACCCTCATCCTAAACATCACCAAAACCTAACCCTAACCCTCACCCTAACCCTAACCCCAACCCTCACCCTAACCCTAACCCTTACCTTAACCCTCACCCTCACCCTAATCCTCAACCTAACCCTAAAACAAACCCTTACCTATCTGAAAGACTCACCCGCACCCTCACCCTCAACCTACCCCTTTGCCTCACCCTAGCCCTCACCCTAACCTTCACACTATTCCGAAACCCTCAAACTCAACCTCATCTTCAGCCTAACCCTAACCCTAACACTAATCCTAAACCTAAACCTCACCTTCACCCTAACCCTAAACCTAACCCTCACCCTAAACCTCACCCTCACCCACACCCACACCCTCACCCTAACCCTAAAACTAACCCTAACCCTCACCCTAAGCCTAAAACTCACCTTAACCCTAAACCTCACCCTCACCCTAACCCTAACCCGAACCCTACCCCTAACACTAACCCTCCCTCTTACTCTCAGCCTCAACCTGAGCCTAAGCTTAACCCTAACCCTAATCCTAACCTAAAACTCACTCTCACCCTCACCCTAAACCTAAACCTAACTCTAAACCTAAACCTCACCCTCCCCATCACCCTCAGTCTAACCCTAACCATAACCCTAATCTTAATCCTAACCCTCACCCTCACCCTCACCCTAACTCTAACCCTAATCCAACCCTAAACCTCACCCAACCCTAACCCTCAAACTCAAACTCAGTCTAACCCTAACATTAACCCTAACTCTCACCCTAACCCTTACACTCACCCTAATCCTATCCCTCACCATAACCCTAACCCTCACCCTAAACCTATCCCTCACTGCGACACTAACCCTCACCCTAACCCTAACCCTAACCCTAACTCTCACCCTAACCCTCATCCAAAACCTAACCGTAACCCTAACCCTCACCCTACGCCTCACCCTAACCCTAACCCTAACCCTAACCCTCCATTTCCCTAACCCTCACCCTAACCCTTACTATCACCTTAATCCTCACCCTAACCCTGATCCTAACACTAATCTTAAACCTCAGAGTAACCATCACTCTAACCATAAACCTAACCCTCACCCTGAACCTAACCCTCATGATAACCCTTACCCTCTCCCTAAACCTAACCTTAACCCAAACCCTAAACCTCATAGTAAGCCTAACCCACACCCTAACCATAACCCTACCCCTCAACCTACCCTCATCCTACCCCTAACCCTAACCCTCACGCTTACCCTCACCCTAACCCTAACCCGAACCTTCACCCTAACCCAAACCGCCACCCTCACCCTCACCTTCAACCTCAGTCTATCCCCTAACCCTAATCCTAATCCTAACCCTAACCCTCACCCTCACCCTAACTCTAACCCAAATCCAACCCAAATCTTCACTCTAAATGTAACCCTCACCCATCCCTAACCCTCACCCTCAACCTCAATTTAACACTGACCTTAAACCTATCATCCTAACCCATACCCTCACACTAACCCTTACGCTACACCTAACCCTAACACTAACCCTAACATTCACACTAAACCTAATGCTAACCATAAACCTAACCCTCACTCTAACCCTAAAACTAACCCTAACCCTCATCCTAATCATAACCCAAATCCTCACACTCACCCTAACCCTCACCGTCACCCTAACCCTCACCCTAACCCAAACCCTAACCCTCACTCTCACCCTGACCCTCACCCTCATGCTATACATCACCATAAACACAACCCTAACCCTAACCCTAACTCTGAGCCTCACCCTAACCTAACTCTCACCCTCACCCTCACCCTCATTCACAGCCTAAACCTAACACTAAAAATAACACTTACCCTAACCCTAACCATAAAACTAACCCTCACCCTAACCCTAAACTTCACCCTAACCCTAACCCTAATCCTATACATCACCCTAACCCTAAACCTCACCCTAACCCTATTGCTATCCCTAACCCTACACCTCACCCTCAGCCGCACCCTAAGCCTAACCCTAAACCTAACACTAATCCTAAACCTAACTGTCACTTTCACCCTAACCCTCACCCTAACCCTAACCTAACCTTAACCCTAACCCTCACCCTACCCCTCACCCTAACCGTAACCCTAAACCTAAAACTCCCAATCACCCTATCCCTCAACCTAAATCTTATCCTCACCCTCACCCTAACGCTCACATTAACCCTAACCCTGACACTAATCCTAAGCCTAACCCTCACCCTCATTCTCAACGTCAGCCTAACCCTAACCTTAAACCTAACCCTAACTCTAACCCTAACCCTCACCCTCACTCTTACCCTAACCCTAGCCCTCACCCTCACCCTCACCCTAAAACTCAACCTAAACCTCACCCTCACCCTATCCTTAACAATAACCCTAACCCTCACCCTAACCCTCACCCTAAACCTAATCCTAACACTCAACCTCACCATCACCCTCACCCTAACCCTTACCCTAACCTAACCCAAACCCGTACGGTCACCCTCACGCTCACACTAAACCTCACCCTCACCCGAACCCTTACCCTAACCCTAGCGCTAACCCTCACCCTAACACTTACCGTCACCCTAATCCTCAAGTCACCCTAATCCTCATACTAACCCTAATCTAAAACGTTACGCTAACCCTAACCCTCACCCTCACCCGCACCTTCACCCTCAGCCTAACCCTCACCCTCACCCTAGCCCTCACCCTAACCCTAACCCTAACCCTAACCCTCACCCTGACCCTAACCCTCACCGTCATACTAATCCTCACCCTAACTCGTACTCTAAACCTAACCCTAAACTTCACCCTCTCCCTATTTCTAACCACCCTCACCCTAACCCTAACCCTCAACCACACCCTAACCGTCACTCTCACCCTGACCCTCACCCTCACCCTAAACATCACCCTAAACATAACCCTGTCTCTAACCCTAACCCTAAGGCTCACCCTAAACCTAACCATCACCCTCATCCTCACACACAGCCTAAGACTAACCCTAACACTAAACTTCACCCTAACCATAACCCTAAACCTAACCATCACTCTAACCCTAACCCTCACCCTAACCCTAACCCTAAACCTATCCCTAACCTTAAACCTAAACCTAACCCTCACCCTAACCCTAACCCTCACCCTAACCCTCACCCTAAACCTAACCCTCACCCTAAACCTAACCCTAACCCTCACTCTCACCCTAACCCTCCCCATCACCTAACCCTCACATTAACCCTAACCCTCACCCACACCCGAAAACTCACTCTCACCCTGACCCTCACCTTCACGCTAAACATCAGCCTAAACATAACCCTCACACTAAACCTAACCCTAATCCTCACACTCACCCTAATCCTCACAATCACCCTAACCCTCACCATAACTCTACCTCTCACCCACACCCTAACCCTCAATCTCACCCTGACCCTGACCCTAACCCTTAACCTCACACAAACCCTAACCCCTAGCCAAACCCTAACCCTCAGACTAAACCTAACCCTCACTCTCACCCTAACCATTCCCCTCAGCCTAACCCTCACCCTTACCCTAACCCTAACCCTAAATCTCACCCTATCCCTAAACCTAACCATAATCAGCACCCTCACCCTAGCTCTCAACCTAATTCTAACTGTAACCATAACACGCACTCGAACCCTCACCCTCACCGTAACCATCACCCTCTTCCTTAATATCACCCTAACCCTATCCCTCACCCTAACCCTCACCCTAACCCTAAGCCTAACCCTCACCCTAACCATCACCCTCAACCAAATCCTCACCCTAAGCCTAACCCTAACACTTACCTAGCCGAAACCCTCACCATCACCCTCATCCTCACCCTAATCCTCACCCTCAAAATAGCCCTCACCGTAACCTTAACCCAACCCTAACCCTAACCCTCAAACTCACCCTCACCCTCAGCCTAACCCTAAACCTAACACTAACACTAAACCTAACCATCACTCTCACTCAAACCTTCACCCTAACCCTAAACCTAACCCTAACCCTAAACCTCACACTAACTCACACCCTCACCCTCACCCCCACACTAATCCTAACACTAACCCTAAGCCTAACTCTCACCCTCACCCTAAACTTCATCCTAATATTTACCCTCAACCTAAACCTAACCCTAACCCTATCCCTCACACTAACCTAAGCCTTACCCTCTCCCTAACCCTAAACTTAAACCTAACCCTAACCCTCACCCTAACTATAACCTTACCCCTCATTCTAACCCTCATCCTACCCCTATCCGTAACCCTTTCGCTTACCCTCACCCTCACCCTAAACCTAACCCTCACCTAAAAAAAAACCGTCACCCTCACCCTCACCCTCACCCTCAGTCTAACCCTAACCCTAACCCTAATCCTAACCCTAACCCTCACCCTCACCCTCACTCTAACTCTAACCCTAATCCAACCTTAACCCTCACTCTAAATCTAAACCTCACCCAACCCTAACCCTCACCTTCAACCTCAATCTAACCCTAACCTTAACCCTAACTCTCACCCTAACCCTAGCCTCACCCTAACACTTACCCTCACCCTATCCCTAACCCTAACCTTAACCCTCACACTAATTCTAAGGCTAACCCTAACCCTAACCCTCACACTAACCCTCAACCTAACCCTAACCCTCACCCACACCCTAACCCTCACTCTCACCATGACCCTCACCGTCACCCTAAACATAACCCTAAACATAAACCTCACCCTAACCCTAATCCGTAAACCTCACCCTAACACTTACCCTCACACTAACCCTAACCCTAACCCTAACCCTCACACTAACCCTCACCCTAAGCCTAAAACTTGCCCTACCCCTCACGCTAAACCTAACCCTAATCCTGAACCTCACCATCAAACTAACCCTCAACCTAAACCTAACCCTCACCCACACCCTAACACTCACTCTCACCATGACCCTCACCCTCACCCTAAATATTATCCTAAACATAACCCTCACCCTAACCATAACCCTAAGCCTTACCCTAACCCTCACCCTCACCCTCACCCTCACCCTCAGTCTCATTCACAGCCTAAGCCTAACCCAAACCCTAACCTTCACCCTAACCCTAACCTTCACCCTAACCCTAACCCTCACCCTAAACCTAACACTAAACATAAACATCACCCTAACCCTAATCCTCACCCTAACACTAACCCTAACCCAAACCCTAAGCCTCACACTAAATCTAACCATCACCCTAAACCTAACAATAACCCTAGCCCTAACCTTAACCCTCAACCAAACACTTACCCTACCCCTCAGCCTAACACTCACCCTCACCCTATCCCTAACCCTAAACTTCACCCTAACACTAACCCTAACCCTAACCCTTACATGAAATCTAACACTCACCTTAACCATTACACTACCCCTCAGCCTAATCCTCACCCTAATCCTGACTCTAACCTGTACCCTAACCCTAACCATAACCCTAACCCGATCCCTAACCAGGACCCTAACCCTTACCCTCCCCCTAACCCTCAAACTAATCCTAAGACTAACCCTAACCATAAAC